>NC_137210.1:19841340-19856340 GCF_960531495.2 Zeus faber
GCTGCTGCTCCGCTGCGAAGCAGATGGCAGATAACAGACAAAGCTCATTCACTCGCGCGCACAAAGAGGACGTATGTGGACGTATTTGGAGGCATGTGGACGTATGTGGACGCATGTGGACGCATGTGGACGTATGCGCGCAACATTTTTATACTTTATTTATTATTTTTTTTCTTTGCTGAAACCCTGAAGATTTCTCTCTCCCCCCACGCTGTCAGCAGGCTTAGCATATTTGGCAGTGTATGTGTATGCCATTGGATCCAAGACAGAGTTAATCTGCAAGCGCGGTTCAAATTCTCAACCTGCGATGCCACTCTTTATTAATCGTCAAGAACGGCTGCAATAACTCTGTTCCGTGGACGACCTGCGGGATGACAAAGAGCACAGCTTTTCCCTGGTGCAAGACCGCCACCAACCCCGCTCTTTGGAGAACCATGTTGCCATGTTTTCATCTATAAACAACTCATCATCATTACTTCTCCAAGAGGGGGAGGGAGAATCACCACGGGCGAGACGGATAAACATAGAGACGACAATATGTACTTGACAAAACATAATCGTGGAAACTTCAGGCGGGGACATGTATTTTTATTTTTTATTCGAATGTTCATTTTCAGATTCAAACTTTTTTTTTTTTTTTTTTTTTTTACAATTCGAATAGCGTTCGAAAATCGAAAGGGCGCCTTCGACCGACCATGTCCGTCGCCGACTGCTCGGCGTGGTGAGGGAGTCACTGAGTTCATCCGCTGCCCTGCACGGTCGTATAATGACCAAGCACTTGTGAAGGCAACCGAGGACTGGTTTCAGGTTGGAGGCCAAGACACAGTAAACATCTGACATGGCCTCCCCACTCACCTCATCTCAACCTTTATCTGAGGTTCTCCGACAGAGAGCGCAAAGCGGACTTCCGCCCCCTTCGTCCCTCGAAGAACTTGGAGGCTTCTCCTCTCGAGGAAGTCCCGCACGCCGCCCGGGACTTGAATGGGAGCCCCTTATGAGGTCCTTGATATTAATATATCGGTGTTTCCATTTCTTTTTTTTTAATCGAGCAATAATAGCTGTCCTGGAAACATCAGGAGAGTCACTAACCAAAGCTGTAGATGGACTATGGGATATTTGTATATAGTATAAATAAGTATTTAATAAAACAACATGAGAAGGAAAACAAGTTGTAGTACTAACACAGGTCCTGCCATTACTACTACTACTACATCCATTAATTATAGTAATGATAATGACATGTTTTTTTAAGTACTCCTTACCAAATGATGAAAAATAACAAGAATGTAGACACTATCCCAGCTACATCACCACAAAAAAAACAACTTTTGAGTTATTTTTCACTTAAAAAGTTTAAGCCCAGGGCCAAATTATCCGAGCTCATATTTCTCGGGGCCAACGCACTCGGACGACAAATCATTATTATTTGGACAATGTCCGTCCGTTATCTTATTTTATCTGCTCTTCGCCGCAATTTTGGGGCCGCTATCAATCGTCGGGATTGGTTCATGCGAGATGGTGTTTTCTTAAGGCTCGCGTTATGTTGCTGGGCGTGCCTCCTTGTTGGTGTTTTGTTCCCGTCCGTTTGATGACTTATTTGGTTTGAGATTATCATCTTAAATGAGAGACGGTGGCTCATTGTGCGGCTGTGAAGAGCCGATTGGGATCGGGTTGTTTACATCCTTCATAGAGTGTGTGTGTGCGTGTGTGTGTGTGTATGTGCGTGTGTGTGTGTGTGTGCGTGTGTGCGTGTGTGCGTGTGTGTGTGCGTGTGTGTGTGTGTGTGTGTTTGCTGGTGTGCTTGGTAACTGTTTAATGAATATGTGTTTTGCGAACCCTTACAATAATGAAAGTGCCCCAATCTTAGACGGGCCGGCGTAATTGATGCTATATACTGTATATGTGAGGGAGGGCAAGTCGTCCACAGGCTTAAGTGTACATTTAATTGGGATAGTAAAACGCCAAAAGGCCATAGACTAGAGGAGCCACGGGAGATTACGCCGAACAGGGACTTGAAGTCGGGCCAAGTGGGGTGTGCTGATCGCTCTTATTATTAAGCGTCGAGATCTAAAGGGAGATTTGTGGCCGAATGTTAAATCTGAAGAACGCAACCGCACAGCGACGCTCCAAACACGGACAAAGGGGGAATTAAAGTGTCGGCGGGAAGAAGAGGCATGGCTCAATGGAGAGAGGAGGTGGAATTAGAAAGTTGTCCTGTGTGTGCAGGAGTTTCGTGTCCCCCTGGGGGGGTCAGTATCTCTGACATTTGGAGCCGTACGGTTGAAATGCTCCCCCTACAAATCCTCCGGAGAATCGCTGCTGTCATGTTTGGCCTCGCAGGCTCAGCTTTTCAGCGGCAGAAGGTGAACGGTGATGGTGATGGTCTTTGTCATTCGGGCTCCGGCGCCTGTGTTCAGTCTTGCATCTGGCCCAATTACCTTTTAAGTATTAGCACCTTGATTTTGATCGTTTGACGTTATTTCGGGGATGACTGTCCGTGCGTCATCTGAAAGCACCGCTGACAACGAATAGGAACCGTGGGTGAAAGGGGCCGGTTTAAGGTCCATTTTATATCCATTTCAAGTCAGACCACAATCAACGTTTGACATTTAAAACGGACACTGCGGCGTTGTACTTTCAGCGTTCGTACCTTGACCTCTGTACATTTCCGACAGCACTGCTCCTTCCCAACATGACCATCCCGTTTCTTACCTCAGTTGTGTTAAATGCTCGCTTTATTCCGACTGAGTGGGAGCCCAGCAGGTTCCTCGAGCAGTCCTTTTAACACTACTACTCCACCTCAAATTAGTTTACTCTCGATCTTGTATATTCGCAGGCGGTGAGACCCCTCGCTCCCTGCTGGCTTTCCCCCGTCCCTCCAGTTCAACTGTTGTGCGACTAATGACGGTTCGGGGGAAACAAATATTCACAATCCACAATATTCAGGGTTATCGCGGAGTCCAACACAGTATTGTTTTTGCCCCGGTCATTTGGGCTTTTTTGGTTTGTTTTTTATCATTGAGAGTCAGGTGGTCCATGAAGACGTTTGTCACATGACTTATTCACCGTGTATCACTGTGATGAAGTACTTAAACACAATGGCAAAATTAATAATTCCACCAACGGTCAAAAAAACCCCCAATATGTCATGGTGCCTTTGTGAAGATAAGACCCAAAACTCACGTTGAACAGGATATTGCTGGAGGGATTTTTCATTTTTCTTTCTCTCCTCTGCCTTTCATTTCTCGTTCTCCCATGCCCCCCGACGCCCTCCCTCCCTCCCTCCAGCTCGTTCAATCTCTCTGTGACAATGACACAGGACACTGGGAGCAGAACTCGCTGCAGCACGGTCACTGTTTTTATGACTCTACACCTCCCATTGTAAAAGCCAGACTGGACTTTGCGGGCTCAGCTTCCCAGCCCTGCTGCTGGCACCAACACAGCGACACGCACACACACACACACACAAAACCATGCAGGCATATTTTATCCCACAGCCAAGCACATGCACACCAACGCCTCTTCATCTTTCTCCGTTTAAATGCGCTGTTCGCATTAGAGAGATTTGAAATATGCACGTTACTGTAATCCTCACTTTCGACCCAACTGGGATTATCGATAAACGTGATTTTTCTTTCGCTATTCCGACCGTCACCCAGAATCAGACCCATTGTCGCGAAATTGCACGTAGTCCCATGGCAATACAACAAAATTAAAGCTTTAAACGCTATGCAACTTTTTTTTTACCTTAAATAAGGGCTCCACAATCATTTTGATCGTGCACGGACTTGTGATATGGAGAACGGCACCTCTTTCCTTCCCACCCAGCCTCCCGAACGTTGGTGTTCGGGTACAAAACCGCGGGAAAAGTGCGTTACACTTCTCGGCACTACGTCACTTCCTTGATGTATGGCTCCGGTAATTACCGTGGGTTTTTTTTTTCCTGGTAAAATGTATTTAAAAAAACCCAGATGAATTATAAATTTGCTGGTCAAAATGTCCAGTAACACACAACCACCCACAAGCTCCACCTCCCCCACGGCGCGGGCGAAACGGGCCGTCGCTTTCACTGCGCTACGGGATGTGTTTCGCCCTGTGACTCGCGCTTACATTTATTTCGGACACCGGGCCGACTTTTATGACGGGGGTGTCAAAGTGCAATGCGCTCGGAGACTTTCGGGGCGGCAAATCCCGAAAATACCAAAAGTGACATAGCGCCGCTTTTAAGAACCGCAATGCAGTAACATGCAAAACGTGCCGCAATGTGTACGGCTGATGCGGAGTGAAACACAGGACATCAGCTGCTACGGACAAGCAACACACAGCGTTGATAACAACAGGAATATTATTTTTTCATGCCGGTTGTCCCTTCGACCCGGTGGTTTGCAGACAAGCCCTATCTACTATATTTTGGGCCACTTATTATCATCCAAGAGTCTTGGAGATCTTGGAGAGCTATTTTGAATAGCAGTGGACATACCGCATGTCTGTCGTCCGGGAGAGTGCTGTCATCAGCAGACACGTCCAGATTTGGGATCGAGCTTGGTGGCCCAGCTCTCACGTAGTGGCATCATCCCACGCATGTAACCTTTTCTCTCTCTCTCTCTCTCTCTCTCTTTCTCTCACACACACACACACACGCGCACGCCCTCGCGCGCCCGCGCACGCACGCACGCACGCACACACACACACACACACACACACACACCCACCCACACGGCCACACACTCTGATCTGTAGGTGGATAATCAGCGGTTGTAGAGAGGGAGTGTGTATTGCTAAGTACTGCACCCATACCTGGTAATTAACACAGATTGCTGGCTTGACTGTCAGGTACACACACACACACAGCCACACACACACATAGCTACACACACATATACAAATACATAACACACGCAAGCACGTACACGCTTGCACACACAGGTAGAACACCCACTGATGAGCCCCAAGGTATTGTTGCTAGAGATGCTGTCAATACAGTGTGTCTGTGTGTGTGTGTGTGTGTGTGTGTGTGTGTGTGTGTGTGTGTGTGTGTGTGTGTGTGTGTGTGTGCTGTATGGGTGTAACCATCAGAATGCCTCTGCGTGTGTGCGTGTGTGTGTGTGTGTGTTTGTGTGTGTATGTGTGTGTGTGTTCACGCGCCACTGCACTTATAGTCATTTTCTGTAATATCTCGGTTGCAGTGGTTGAAGTTGAATCATCGGAATGGATTTGAAGAAATCCATAACAATAATCCGCGCTGCCGGCCGTTATCGCATGTTTAAGTCCCGGGTGATGTCGGGGCGGGTATTTGGGGCGGGTTCGTCGATGGATACGTGTTAACATGACGTCACGGTCTGAGGGCAGCCGACGTGGCGCTCATAATCAATGGTGTTATGATTCAATCAGATAAATGCTTCATGTTGCTGCACTCAAAAAATTTGTTTTTGCTTTTCATTTTTGTTTATGTGTGCGTGTGTCTGTCTTTCCCTCTGTGCACGTGTGTGTTTGTGTGTGTTTGTGTGTGTGTGTGTGTGTGTGTGTTTGCGTATGTCTTACTGGGCATCATGGTGCTCGCAGAGTCAATTGGCAGCAGAGCTTCCTCGGGCTTCTTTAAATAAACTCACGGGACAGATGAATGATGTCAGGTGGTGCGATGAACAGAGACGAAGCTAAATGAAAACCTGGGCGGCACTCTCTCTCCCTCTCTCTCTCCCTCTCTCTCTCTCCCTCTGTCTCTGCCTCACCCCCCCTCTCTCTCCCTCTCTCTCCCTCTCTCTCTCTCTCTCTCTCTCTCCCTCTGTCTCTGCCTCACCCCCCCTCTCTCGCCCTCTCTCTCTCTCTTTCTCTCTCTCCCCGCCTCTCTCTCCCTCTCTCTCCCTCTCCCTCTCTCTCTCTCTCCCTCTCTCTCTCCCTCGCTCTCTCTTCCCCCCCCCTCTCTCTCTCCCTCTCTCTCTGCCTCACCCTCACTCTCTCTCTCCCTCTCTCTCTCTCTCTCTCTCTTTTAACCATTTCTTTTTAATCCACCCCCCCTTTCGTTTCCATCCTCCCTGTAGCTTTTTCCACGCTTCTTCGCATTTTGTCACGCTTTTGTTTTTGTCTCCTCCCCCCACGTTGCACATGTGCTTATCTGAGGAAACCGACGGGAGGAAACGAGGGACGTGACGGGAGGAGGAAAATACAAAATCCACAGAATCCGCTCTCACAGCGACAATAGTGCGATCTTTTTTTTTTTTTTTTTTGTTCTTTTGATGTCTAGAATGGAGGCGAAGGGAGAATTTGATAAAAAGGGAAGAGACAACAGCGCTTTGGCAGCCGGGCCGCGTCGGAGCCCCTCGCCCCCCCCCCCCCCCGCCCCCTACGTTAAAGAGCCGAAATGAACGATTCATCCCCCATAACGTAAACCCCTCTGTCATAGCCGCTGAGGAGGTTAAGGGTCTGTATTCGTCAAACGCCGCACGGAAAACAGCCTTTCAACGCCGCTTCCAAACGTGTCTATCTCCCTCGGAGGGCCGCCTGATCTGAATTTTCGACCGGGATTTGCCGGCGTTTGAGGGACGCGTTGCACGGTCGGAGGCTGGCTTTCACGTCTCCCTCATTAGCGAGCGGCGCGATCCCACGGCTGGAAACGAGAGAAAAACCCCAAAAAAACGCCGGGACCGCAACGTCTCCCCGACCGCACGCCGCCTTATCGCGGCCATCAGCTCAGGTTGGCTTCCCGGGCCTTTTAGTCACAAAATTGCAACTGTCAGCCTGGAAACAAGAACAAAAAAATTCTAAAAAAAAACAACAGAAAAAAAAAGGCAATTTGTAGAGTTGGGAAAGTCACCAAGAGACAAATTTAGTCTGGAGCTGGTTTCGCAGCCTGATGAGTGCGGCTGCATTGTTTAGTCTCCGCTGGAGCTGCACTGGAGTGGATCTGCTGGAGCCCAGAGCAACAGGATGGAGTACTCCATCCCTATTCTATTATGTTGTGTTCTATAGGTTCTATTCTATCATGTTCTATTCTATCATGTTCTATTCTATTCTATTATGTTCTGTTCTATTCTACCTGTTGTACCTCGTCCAAATCATTGACACTGTTCCCTGCTTTACGTGTACGCTCTATTTCCTCTCTTTTCTCTATCCCATTATACTTTTCTCTATTCTCTCCTATTCTATTCTGTTCTATTCCTCTTGATTCTATCTGGTTCTACGCTATTCTCTTCCTTTCCATTTGTGACCATTATACTCTACTCTATTTGCTTCTGCCCTCATCTATTCCATCCTATTCTACTCTGTTCTACTCTACTCTTTTCAGTTCTACTCCACTCATTTTTATTCTATTCTGTTCTACTCTATTGTGTTCTACCATGTTCTATACTACTCTGTCCTACTACTATTCTACTCTACTCTACTCGACTCTACCCTACTCTACTCTACCCTACTCTACTCTAATGTACTCTACTCTACTCTATTGTTTTACCATGTTCTATACAATATCGTACTTCTATTCCATTCTGCTCTACTCTACCACACTCTACTCCACTGTAATGTAAGGTACTGTACTGTACTGTTCTGTACTTTACTCTATGCTACTCTACTCTATTGTGTTCTACCATGTTCTATGCTACTCTATCCTACTCCTATTCCATTCCAGTCTACTCTACTCTACTCTACTCTACTCTACTCTACTCTACTCTACTCTGCTCTATTGTGTTCTACCATGTTTTATGCTACTCTATCCTACTCCTATTCCATTCCATTCCATTCCACTCTACTCTACTCTACTCTACTCTACTCTACTCTACTCTACTCTACTCTACTCTACTGTAATGTTATGTACTGTACTGTGCTCTAATCTACTCTACTCTACTCTATTGTGTTCTACCGTGTTCTATGCTACTCTATCCTACTCCTATTCCATTCTGCTCTACTCTAATCTACTCTACCGTGCGCTACCCTACTCTACTCTATTCTACTCTTCTATCCTCTTCCCTGCACTACTTTACCCTACTTTAGTCTACTCTACTCTACTCTACTCTGCACTACTTTACCCTACTCTACTCTGCTCTACTCTGCTCTACTCTGTTGTGTTCTACTATGTTCTGACTCCCTCTGCTCCTCCAGGGCGGTGGGCAGTCCTCTGGTCATGGACCCAAACAGCATCTGCAGGAAGACCAAGCGCCTGGCGGGGAAGCAGGCCGAGCTGTGCCAGACGCAGCCGGAGATCGTGAGCGAGGTGGCCAAGGGGGCGCGGCTGGGCGTCAGGGAGTGCCAGTACCAGTTCCGCTACCGCCGCTGGAACTGCACCAGCCACAACAAGTACTTTGGAAAGATACTGCAGCAAGGTGAGTAAGGTATGGGTAGTAACCACCCAAGATTTTGTGATTGTGGATTGTGATGATGCTCATTTTGGGGAATACTTCATCAGAAGACACTGGGCTGGCAAATTTTTCTCTTTTTTGTTGTTGTGTTTTTAAAGTGGTAATCCATGAGATGACTTTATTTATTCATCTCATAATTGGCCAATATTTTATACTTCATCTAGCTGGCACTTAATAAAATAATAATATAAAAATAATAAAAAAATAAAATAATAAAAATCAATCTTTCAGAAGAAGGCACATTTTTGAGAAAATCAAATGACCATCTTAGAGCAAAGACGAAGGTAAACCTGGATGTTGGAAAAAAAAGCTGCAGTTTGGAATGGGATTCTTTGACTTGTGGTGTACTCCACCCAGCACAGACAATGCTATGGATTTGCATTTTAAAGTGTGTTAATAATGTCGCATACCTAAACGGCTGCCAACAAACACCACGCAATAGCTGCTATGGATTTGGTTTTATACCGTTGAAAATTAAGCCATGTTTAATGTACGGAGATAAATATGGATTTGCATGTTCCAATAAACCAGCTGAATCTGGAACGTGGAGCTATAGCCCAGACCACAAGCCTTTAGGTAATTATGTAACGGAATCTCCGAAACCGAGATCAGGTTTCCAGATCCAGTCGCCGGCACTTATCGAGACGGACCGCTGTGCGCGTATCCTGATTGAATGATTTTATGCGATATTTCTAGTGTAACTAGAAGTCGATTTTTGGTGCTTTCATCAAACGGGGGAGCTTGACCGTTGCCTAGGCCTTAAATCACGAGCGGCTCGTCACTTTGGCAAATGGCAATTTCAAAGCAGCTTTTGCCAAACGCTGGAAACGTCACAATCAATTCAACGCGGATGCGGTCCAGCAGCGCGCCGCAGTTGGTTTGGGGAGAGTTAGTGAAGTCCATGAGGCTGGGTGGAGGTGTGTTGGAGGCAGGGTGGAGACGAGCAAACCGGTTGCCAGTCGGGTGCAAATCCTGAAATTTGCCGCTCAGGAACATGACGCGTCATGTTATTTGATCTGATATCGCCGTCACTGAAATGACCGCGGGACGGAATCGTTATTTATGAATGGCTTAATAGGCTGATGAGTTGTGCAACGTGCAGAAGCGCAGAGCCGTTGTTTACTTAGGCTTCATCGGTAGCTAGAATTGCTTCTTAGAGCTGTCAAGCATTTATTTATTGATTTCCTCCTCGTGATTGCCGGGCACTCCTCCATAGAAAACATTTTTTGAGTGAAAGGTCCTCAACAGCACCTCAGCACCCAAGATTCCCAGCTACATCGTAACACTTGCAAATCTGTGCGGAGCAACTATCATGGTGTGTAAGAATCCAAGCGTTCGTCATTCCAGTCTCCTGATGCAGTAGGGAGCACGTTTTTACCAGGATGTGCGCTCGCCTTTCCTGTTAACGGCCGTGGCGGTTTCCACCGACCCTCTGCCCTTTTCTAGAAATCGTCATTTCCCGTTCTCCGCGTGGCCCGCCTCAGGCACCCCCCGTGAGCCTCGCGGCCGCACTCGGCGGCCCCCGCGTCCACTTGAGGTCGGGTCCCCCGGCGCACAAGGACAGCTGTTGTGTCTCGGACCAAGACGTATTCACACTCCGCCGACTCTCTCCTCCGCATCGGATTGTCGTGATCTCCCAAAATTGCCTTTTCCCTCCCCATCGCTCCCAGGATCTCCTCACATCCCTCCCCCGCCCCCTCCGGGCTCTTTGAAGTTTGTAATATAGCTAATGCGGGGGTCGGCGCCGGGTCGCTCGCAATTACTGTGTTGGTTTTTCTGTTGCGTGATTAAGTTCACAGAGAGCCGTGTGTGTCTGCTGTGCGTCGACTACAAAGGACCTTTATTTGTTTCCTGACAGCGATAAATTTAGCCAACAAACAGCAAAGAGATCTAATAATTATGCCCAACGAGAGTCAAACACGCATCGCCCGCCAGGCACTTAACCCCAATTTAGGTCTCATCGCTTGGAAATATGGGCGCCGGCGCGTAACGCCCACTCGGTAGCATCAGCATTGGCATTGACGCTCAATCAGAGTCAATAAAGATCCCAAACCGGAATCATCACGTCGGCCTTCGTGGGTGAGACTGCGTCTCCCTGCATCTATCTGGGAATAGACGGGGGGGGGGGCGATTTCGGCAACTTTAAATTATTATGTAGATCTTGATATCAATCAGAATAATATTGATTCCAATTCAGCCTCGTAATCTATAATTTCGCCGACCTGGACAATGCACAATGGGTGCCCTCGTACAAAAAAAAGGGGGGGTGGGTGGGTAAACGAAATGTTTGCTATTCCCCAGGGACAAGTCAAGACACTTATTTTCGACAAGAACAGCGAACAAGAGTTGGTCCTGGCAGTCAGAGTCTATAACTCATGCCAGACAAGAGCTGTAATTCTTCTGTGGTGGAGTTAAGTACTCTCTGGTCACATGACGTCCCGGGTCTGGCGGAAAGACCAGAGATATGAGCGTCAAGATATTATCTCTCGTAAAAGAACCAACTGGTGAATGGGAACTTCACGCAGCCATGCAGTCCCGGTTACCGTGGAGATATTGCAAAAAAAAAAAAAAAAAAAATTTTTTTTAATTACATTCAAAATATCTAGGATGTCTGCGCCGAAACCATTTTAGCACCTGGAAGTGTAGAGGTGCGGTGGAACACAAACAGGGTTCTGCTGCAGGGTTCTGGTGCATTGATGCCGATCACAGCGTCCTTTAGTCCTGTAAAACTGTTATATATAACTGTGAAGCCCAAATACATTTTATTTGGCAACAATAATCACAAGGTCATTCAGCAACAGAATCCACATATATCAGCATTTTCTACAGAGAGTAAAATAACTTTCTTTGGAAAACAAACCGATCACATATACAATGTCTAAGTGGGGTATTTTTACAATATTTAATGCTACCGAGTTATATATCTATCCTATTATATACATGGTGTATCTTATTATACATCACATGGCCATAAATGGGTTAAAGTAAAGAATTAAATCCCTTCCCTCACTTGACATTACAACACCTCGATTTACTTCCGACAAAAAGGAAAATAATAAGCACACACACATAGAGAGAGAGAGAGAGAGAGAGAGAGAGAGAAAGAGAGAGAGAGAGAGAGAGATAGAGAGAGAGAGAGAGAGAGAGAGAGACAGGGTGGTGGTGGAGGGTGAGGGGCAGGAATCTGCCAGCATAAGGCAGGCTCATAATTAATCATAAATTCCTCTCTGTCTATAATAGAAGGCAAAGTGCTCCTCTGTTGTGAAGTCTCTGCTATAAATTACCGGGATCCAAGGCTTAATGTTCTTTTTTTTTTTTTTTTTTGTCAATGACCGACGGAGGTGAAACCAAAACACAGACGACAAGCACCTCCCCGTGGCACAGAAGTCACCCCTGACATCTCGTCTCCCGCTCTATTTGTTGCCGTTTAATTCACATTGTGCTCTAACGGGTGCGGTGGAACTTCCAAGATTCACCTCTGTTTGTTTCGCCTGTAAGTTCACGTAAAGAACACTCATTTGTGGTGGTTTTAAAATACTTAATGCGTATTATCTCAAAAAAAAAAAAAAAAATCTGAATTATGCTCATTATCGCTGACCAAAATATAATTGAAATAATCTCATTTGGAATTTGGGGCCGCTGTAATATCTGGTGCAGTTCTGCAGGCTATTTTAATTCAGATCCTTGGAGCCAGTGAGCGAGAAAGGGAACGAGACGGGTCGTCAAACTATTGTCCTATCTCTGTCATTATCGTATACATTTAGTTGCAATTATATTGATCTAACGTACTCACACACACTCACACACACTCACACACACACACACACACACACACACACACACACACACACACACACACACACACACACGTGACAATGTAACTGTGTTTGACATGCATTCCTCTTTGGAAAAGGGTTGAGAATTTGGGCATGAAGCCACATTCTGACGCCATAGAAAGAGAGATCTACACTCTGACCTATATATATATATATATATATATATATATATATATATATATATATATATGTGTGTGTGTGTGTGTGTGTGTGTGTGTGTGTGCGTGCGTGCGTGCATGCGTGTGTGTAGACGCGTTGCAAGGGAATGGCGAACGCTCCTCATGTAGTTACGAATGATAACACCGATGAACTGTATCAACAGAATGGATTGTTGCATCTCAATCGGGTTCCTCGCTGGATGCTCCATCGATCACTTTTACGGCTGTTTTTGAAAGTTCCGATCTGACGAAAAATGTCAACACTAAAACAAAACACAAGCCGCGCGAGGCCCAGTGACAGGAGTAGGCCCCGGGGGGGGCTGCTTCTTCAGCCAGGAGGGCGGGGCGGCTGTGATCTACGGTACGTTGCACTTTTTCCCCCTCCCTCCCTGCAGATAAAGCCGCTTGCACAGTGAGCTGCCGCAGGAGGCTGCAGCTCGGCTCCGTTGTCGTTGTTTTACAGTCGTCGGCCATTACTCCTTGATCTCACGGAGCCCCCCCCCCCGGGCGCTGATGACTGAGGGTGTGAGGCGGTTTACGGATAGAGAGAGCGAAGGGTTTTGCCGCACGTTGTGTTAAGTGTGTGTGTGTGTGTGTGTGTGTGTGTGTGTGTGTGTGTGTGTGCACGTGTGTGGGATGTGGTGTGATACTGTTGTAGAGCCGCGTGTCCTCCCCGGGGCTGCACAGCCGGAGAGTAATTAGGACCGACCGCTGTATGTCACCAATACCTGGAGAGGAACACCGCGGTGGGACGGCATCTAGTGCACATTTATAAAAACACACGCGCGCATTGCAGCCGCGCGCACGCGCGCACACACACACACACGCACATGCGCACACGCACACACAGGCACACACAGGTGTGCACATACGCTTCCACTCAAAACACACATTCATGTTACTTGTGTTGACACATGGCTTGAATGACTTTGTTTTTGTTGTGCTCTTTCATATTTCTTTTTTTTTTTTTTTTTTTGCGGGTGGGGGGTGGGGGGGGGGGGTTATCTCGCTGTGAAATGGCAACTTTATTTCTATGTGACAATTTATGGAATGCTGTTTGGACTTAATGCAGATCAGCAGACTATCAGGTCCGCACTAATCATAACTGAGTTACGTCTGAATGGCAAAGAAAACTTAATTTTAAAAAGCTAGTTTCACGCACACGAAGGACTTAATGTTCTTTAGGTAAAACATATATAAAAACTTGTGAAAATGACTGGAAAAAAATGTATATGTGTGTGTGTTAGTTGTGTGCATGGTGGTGTTGTTCCAGGTCTGCAATCATATGTGTGTGTGTGTGTGTGTGTGTGTGTGTGTGTGTGTGTGTGTGTTTGTCTTTGTGTGCATTTCTGTGTGTGTGTGTGTGTGTATGTGTGTGTGTGTGTGTGTGCGTGTGATCCATCAGAATTATTTACACTGTCAGACACAATTACACAAAGCGGCCCTCGGGCGCTCTCCAAAACGTCAGCAAGTCAAGGTATAATGGCTCCTTTTTAAACAGGAATATGAACGCCAGAAACACTGCACCGGTTATAAACAAATATGCAACCGTAGGTTCTCATGCCCTGCGCTACTTCTTGCATAAGCTTTCAGGTAACATTTTAATGTGCAACCTAGCAAGTCCCTGTATTGAAATATGTTGATTGTGTTATCAGTCGTTTGGGGTATTTTTGCACATCTAGTTTCATTAACTTCCATTAGTTTTCGATCCAGTTGATCCCTTATGAGGGAATTCCATCATTTCAGCAGCACAATGCATGAGGTAATAATAAAGAATTTGAATGAGAGGAGGTCCTTATTATTGGGATAATTTGATTTGATTTTTATTATTATTTTTTTTAATCTCTGCCCCATTGGGGCTAATCTGACAAGAGTCAATACAACAAAACAACAATACATACTGCAACAGCTTACAACTAAATTAATACATACAAAACATCATACACAGGTGTAATACCACCCACAATAAAATCACATACATAAAAACCACAATTGCTTTACTGTACATTTATATATCTATATCCATATAAACTTTGATTTCTAAAATATCTAAAATCATGGTTGAGAAAACCATGAATTAGCGACACCGCTTCACCTCTGACACATGATGATACTTTGGTAGTGGTGGTAGTTCACATCACAGTCGCTGCTCCTTCGTTACAACAGGGAGAGAGGCTCCGTACACTCGGTTCCCCGGGTACGAAGTGATACTGACACTCTGCACTCCACGCATTGTTGCCTGAAAGATTGAGTATTAAATATATTTGTTAATTCCTGCAGAAGAGGCCTTCTGGCGCTGGAGGCGGGGCCGGACAGGCCCGGGCACCCGCTGCGGCGGAGAATTTGTTTGGAATTCGTGTCTCCGAGGAAAAATATGAGCGGCGGGTTCCTTCAAATCGTCGAGATTTTTTTAATTCCCTCCTTTTTCGTCCCGAGCCGCGTCCTCATCTCCTCCCCCCCTGTTTTTGCGTCTGAAAGCGTTCCCTCTCTTCTCTCGACCACCTCCCCTCTCTTTTCGCTCTCGCTCTCTCTCTCTCTCTCTCTCTCTCTCTCGCCTTCGCAGTCTGAGTCGAGTCTCTCCTTTTCTGCTGAAATGAGGTAGAGTTTCCACAGAATTAGGATTTTGATCCCAAGTCAGTCGGACCCTCAGGTGTTCCC
>NC_137210.1:19861340-19871340 GCF_960531495.2 Zeus faber
GGCGAGAAGCCGACACGCCATCGACATGGGAGAGAAGCCTGACGTAGAAAAGCAAAAAAACCCCCAAAAAACCCGATATTTTAACCTCTTTTAGGACGGCAGTGATCCTTTTAAGAAGTTAATGATATGTTTTGGGTTTTTTGGAGCATTTCCTTTTTTCTTTTTCTTTTCTTAGTGCTGTCACTCTTTGCTGGCATTTGGGTTTGCAATAGGCACACACGCACGCGCGCACACACACACACACACACATGCGTGCTCAACATTACACAGTTCCGTGGTTTTGAGACCCGGTTCTGCCGGGGTCAAAGACAGGTAGACAGGAGGAGAGTGGGGCTATAGTCCAATTATAGCATTAGCAAGCTGCTTTTTGAACATAACAAGATGAACGCACACACCGACACGCAGACATTTATTAAAAAGAATAAGAGATTAGCGTGCTGGGAGGTGTGTGTGCGCGCGTGTGTATGTGTGTGTGTGTGTGTGCGCGTGTTTTTGTGTGTATGTATGTGTGTGTGGGTGTGTGGGTGTGTGAGATGGGTTAATTATGTGCAGTATATAAGTGAGTGATCTGTTGTCAAGGCTTGTTAGATGTTAGAAGGCCAGAGGCAACGGAGAGAAAGGGGGGTTCGAGGGGTTAAATTCCTTCTGAATAGCGTCTGCTTTTATCTTACCTATCTATCTGTGTGTGTGTGTGTGTTTGTGTGTGCGTGCGTGCGTGCGTGCGTGTGTGTGTGAAGTCTCTTTCTTTGATAAATCGATAAACACATAATAAATTACATCTTGAAAGCGCATTTCATTCGTCAGTGGCAGTATTACTTTACTTTAGGGTTTGAATTAAACTTTTTTTTTTTTCCCCTCCCCCCTTCCCCCTTCTCCCACCCCTCTTCTTTCCGTCCTCCACACCCACCCGTCCATCCGTTCCACCCAACCCCTGCAGGCGGTGAAGCTCTACATGCGGACGGAGTGCAAGTGCCACGGGCTGTCGGGCTCGTGCACGCTGCGCACGTGCTGGAAGAAGATGCCGCACTTCCGCGAGGTGGGCGACCGGCTGCTGGAGCGCTTCAACGGCGCCTCCAAGGTGATGGGCGGCAACGACGGCAAGACGCTCATCCCCGTGGGCCAGAACATCAAGCCGCCCGACAAGCAGGACCTGATCTACTCGGCCGAGTCGCCCGACTTCTGCCTGGCCAACCGCAAGACGGGCTCGCTGGGCACCCGGGGCCGCGTGTGCAACAGCACCGCCATGGACGTCAGCGGCTGCGACCTGCTGTGCTGCGAGCGCGGCCACCGCCAGGAGACGCTGGTGTTTGAGGAGAACTGCCTCTGCCGCTTCCACTGGTGCTGCGTGGTGCAGTGCAAGAAGTGCTCCGTGCGCAAGGAGCTCAGCCTCTGCCAGTGACCGGGGCGGGACGGCCGGGAGGGTTCGCGTATATTTTTTTATATTTTATTTTATTTTATTTCTCAGATTCCGAGGACGGTGATTGAGCGTTTGCGAAAGGACGAAGAAAAAAAAAACGAAACAAAAAAAAAGCACTCGACCCCCGCCCCCAAAAAAATTAAAAACAAGACGAAAACATAAATTATTGCTCCCGGATCGGATCGGATCGAAAAACGCGAGACGATTTTTTATTATTTTTTTCCCAACGGTAAGGATGTCGCAGGAGACAAACACTCGCACGGATACGGCGGCTTTCCCCGCTCCCGTCTCCCGTAAAGTTCCTCCGGATCTTTGCTCGGGAGGAGCCGAGGGAACTGGGCCCGAACTCGATTCACAGAACGCCGCCCCATCCCTTCTCTATCCAATACCGGATCAATCGCGGGTATGGATCTGCAACACCCCCCCCCCCCCGAAAAAAAAAACAACAACCAGGAGCAGCTGTGTCCCGGTTTCCAGAGACGGAAGACATGGCATTAGTGGTTATGAACCACTTTGACCCCGCGATGCATTTTTACGACTCTCGCCAAACTTTCTTTGACACTTCCTCCTTTTTTATACAGAACTGAGCTCCAGCGAGCAGTATAATTTAGGTGCATGCGAGTGCTGTAATTTGGGCTTTTATTGCCCTGAGCGGCGGCGCATTAACGTCGGTACGAGCGCCGTTACGTAACGTGGAACCGAAACAGCTGCCGGGCGTATTAATGGCTGTCTCCTTGAACGACGTCAGGAATTAAAGTGTCCAAACGACTGAACCTGAGGAGCTGCGGCGAGGACGCCTCTTATCTCGGCCTCCCAGGAAGCAGCAGCTGCAGCGTCTCGCGGAGCACGTCGTGGAATGCCGGGCCCGGGGAACCAGCCAATCGTGCGCCGTGGACGACGAGGCCTCCGTTTGTCTCTTGTTTTTTTTGTTTTTTTTCCCCCTCGGGGGAGAAAAATATCGGGGGGTGGATCCAAAAAAACCTTAGACTCCTAGAACATTCCAGATCAGAAGTGGCCTCGGCGACTCGGCTTCTCGCTTTAATTCCTTTTCACTTTTCGTTTTTGTTTCGCTGCAACGATGGTACAACTCACTTGAGCACTCTATTAGGAACACCTCTACACCCACGTCTTCATGCAATGATCTAATCAGCTGATCCTGCGGCAGCGGTGCAACGCATAAAAATCGTGCAGATACGGGTCAGCGGCTGATCGTTGGTGCCAGACGGTTTGAGTGTTTCCGTCAGCGCTGATCCTCCCGGCATTTTCCAACAGTCTCTAGAGCCGACTCACAAACGCCGCGGGAGAACAAAAAAAACCACCCGGCGAGCGGTCAGTTCTGCGGACGGAAACGCCTCGTCGATGAGAGAGGGAGGGAGGGGGAGGGAGGTCGACGAGGAGCGGCCAGACTGGTCGGAGCTGGGAGAAAGGCTCCGGCAACGCGGGAGACCACCCCGGCTTCCGCTTCCGTCAGCCGACAAACACAAAGCTGAGGCTGCCGTGGGCACAGGCTCACAGAAAACTGGTGAGCTGATGACGAAGATGTGCCTCCCATCAATGGCCACAATTTTCACCCATCTTGTAATGGCTCCTTCCAGCGTGACGATGCACCCCGTCACGAAAAGTCGTCTCAAACCGGTTTCATGAACGTGACAATGGGTTTATTATTCTCCAGTGGCCCTCCCGGTCGCCGGCTCTGGATCCAAAAAACATCTTTGGGAAGATTCGCGGCATAAATGTGCAGCTGACAAATCTGCAGGAATTGCATAATGCAGTCATGTCAACATGGAGCAGAATCTCAAAGGAAGATTTACAACATGTTGTGGAATCCATGCCAAGAAGAATTGAGGCTGTTTTGAGAACGGAGGGAGTCCCTACCCAGTATTAGTAGAGTGTTCCTAATGAAGTGCTCAGTGACGTGTACGTTGAATCACCCAGATTAAAGTGAGACGGTAACAATAATCATAATAGTAAATAATCAAAAATTTTCCACTCATCAGAAACGCACAACTGAATCCATGATGGTTGTCGAAATCGAAATGCCAAATCTCCATCCACCCGAAAGGTGTCTTTTTTTTTTTTTTTTTTGTCCCTGTAGTTTCCAGGACTTCTGAAAAGGGGGAACCGCTGAGTCGCTGCATTACTTTCGGAGGAGGCTTTCATGAGAGCACTGTGTCGTCCGCCTGCAAAGACTATTATTTATATAAAACTATGATGACAAGACTACTCGCAGCGCGCCGCCCGTTTCCATCTCTCTCCCTGAAGCACTTTGGACGCGGCCGCTGGTGGATTCCTATACAGCTCAGCATTTAAATGTGTTTGTTTTTTCCTTTTTATATAAGAAATCAAACTTTTTTTTTTTTTTTTTTTTTAACTTGACATTGTTTGGTAACAACAAAAAGTATGGTGTATTTAGTGTATCTCCTCTGACACACAGGGCCAATGTAATGATGCACTTTCAGTGATTTCAGCTTGTGTGTGATAAGCCTGATCTTCAGCGTGTGTGTGCGTGCGTGTGTGTGTGTGTGTGTGTGTGTGTGTGTGTGTGTGTTTACGTGCAAGTTGGCCAGTCATCACCCTTATTTTCCTCAAAAGACAGCAAATTCAAGACGTTTTTGTACATTTCAACTTGTTTTTGGACGATAGACTGCGTTATTTGGGTTATTGAAAGCACACTTCTTTTCACCTTTGACTCTCTGTCTAAATATTGTTATTTGTCAGACGGATAAGATCTTCTTTGTTGCTTATTTTGGGGGAGAGAATACACTTAACCCCCGCCCCCGACTCAGTGTAATACATTTCACTCTCCCTAAATTAGGTTTTTCCTCATTTCCTGCGTTTCATTTCATCTCTGAGCACGGTTATTATGGGAGCGTACAGTTCTGTGTTATTCTACCCGTTTTCATAGTAGAGACACCTCCAGAGCACATTTCCAAAAACTGTTTTTCTAAACAAGGCCCCAGTGCTTATTAACATTTTTCCACAGAGGACAGAGGTCGTAGGCTAACACTAGGACGCGTAACGACTATTTAAAGTGACCAAGAAAATGCCTTTCTTATACTGATCCACAGGACAGCAGCGATAACAAACTGAGAAGCAATAAGGACCATATACAATGTCCAACTGTCTTTGTTTGTATGTTTCTTTCCAAATAAAAATAGAATGCAGACTATATATATCTATTTTTTTTTGCAATATGTTCCATAAAATTCCAGTTTTGCTTAATAGAAAAAAAAAAGAATAATTGAGTTAGTTGCATGAAACAGTTCACAATTCAGGTTGTCGAGAATATTGATGAAGGTTGATAATAATACCCATATGAAAGTTTGGTCAATTAAGATCTATCTTTTTTACAATATTGACGTAATGGTGTTTTAACACTAAGCACCGCACTCATTATCGAACACTCATCATCAAACTTTTCAACATAACAAAGTTATGTCAAATGCATAAACATGGATTGTACCGAGCACATGTGGCTATGATTCATAATCTGTCATTTACATATTTCTACTTCCCGATGTTTTTTTTGGACAAATGTTAAAAATCGACTTGATTTGATTAAGCCATCAATCAGTCCTGGTTCTGTTCTCGGGCGGAGGGAAGATATCCAAATGTTTTATCACCATCACAATCAGAATCGTTTTTTATTCTCACCAGTGGCCTTTACATACACCAGGAAATTTTTCTGGTGAGGTTTGGTGCACTTCAGTGCAGACCATAATGTAAATAACAGAAAAAAAAGAAAAGCTTAACAGTCCAAGAAAAAAGGAAAAAATAAAATAAAACAAGATACTTTTTTAAAAATCAAGATTTATCACCGTTATTGAGCTTTATTTTTATTGCCATGTGATTCCACGTCAGCCTGGTCATGTTAATCTCATCACAGTGACACTTCGCTGCTCTGGCTCGGCTGCTCTGCACTCTGTGAGCCTCCACTTCTCAAAACACCACCTCTCCTCCTGGCATTGGGAGTCCTTCACAGGCTTACTGTCAGTCACTTTTTTAGATTTCATTTCGAAATGTTATGCGATAAATGTTATGTTTAATGCATAGACATAACAGAACGACAATGGGTTGTGTCACTTAAAAAAACCCCATTTAAATAAAAGAGTATAATTATTAATTGCTTCTCTATCTATTTATCTATCTATCTGTCTGTCTGTCTATCTATCTATCTATCTGTCTGTCTGTCTGTCTGTCTGTCTGTCTGTCTGTCTATCTATCTAGTAAAAAAAGTGTAGAAATTGAAGGCATCAATCCAGTAAAAAACTCAAAAATCATTCCAAAGTGAAAAAAGTAAGAGAGGACAAACGTGATTTTAGACGTTCAGCCGTACCGCCAAGTACAGATGACTAAAAGGCATTTCAACATCAGCACAACTCGCCTCTGGCGGCCTTTTGACTCTGTGTACAAACCGGACTGCTTGTATTGGAAGCCGGATATCAGTGGAGCATCTTACAGTATGAGTTTCAGCAGATACTTCACATCTCCTTCAAGCAGATAGAACCGAGTGTACGGGGGCCTTTCGCTGGCATTTTAATTTTCATGTTTAAAGAGCGCCTATGATCCAATCCAGGAATCACTTTAATTTGACGGAGATCTCAGCATCTGGTGTGATTTAAGATGATGATTTGTCACATGAATCATGCAGTGGAATGATAATGGACAGTCTGAAAGACTGTGCAAAACGCAGAGGGAGAAAAGAATTTAATATATCATTAAAAATATATATACACTGAGAAAACTATTTCCCAAAAATACATATAGGCAAAATATATACAGTAATGGGGGAAGTGGCTCAGGACATAGAGCGGGTCATCTAGTGATCGGAAGATTGCCGGTTCGATTTCCGGCTCCTCCTGGTAGTGCGCTGAAGTGTCCTGGAGCAACCCCCTAACTGCTCCCCGGTTGCGCTATATGGAGGCTGCTGCTCCGAGATGCGTCAGTTACTAGGATGGTGAAATGCATTTTGTTGTCTCAGTACTTATACTCTGTGCAACGGCCATGAGTTAAATCAAATCTAATATATAAGCAACAAAAAGGAATCCGTCTTCAAAAGTGTAAATAAGGCCTCAATGATGTTTGCACAGGACATGGAGTCAGACCTACAGAATATGGTGAAGTACATTATGATAAAAAAAAATATATATATATATATATATGTTTAATGTTTCATATTTTTTTATGAAGTACCATTATTTGAAACCCAACAAGATACGAAATATCAACAAATCAACCTTTATAGTACTTCAAATATTGACAGTGTAACTGAATGGCACTGCAGGCTCCCTGCTGGGTGTGGTCGTAGCACCTTGCTCCATGCGGGCGCAGGACGGAGCTGCACGTTCCCCGCCCGGATTCCCATCTTTATCCAACCCGATCCTTTCCACGCCACCGCCTCCGTCACGTCCCTCCGCCAAAAAAATAAAAATAAAATAAAAATAAAAAAGAGGTGCTGTTTTAAGCTTTTATGTCGTTGAAATGAACAGAAGAAGAAGAAGAGGAAAAAAAAGAAAAGAAAGAAGAGTGGGCCCGCGTTGGTTTGAGCCGCGCAAGTCGACACAAGTTCATATTTTCCAGGAATTTGTTGCCCGGCGGTGTGTGGCGGAGCCGAGCCAGCAGAGAAACATCACCGCTCTCCTCTTTCTCCTCCTACTCCTCCTCCTCCTCCTCCTCCTCCTCCTCTTTCTCCTCCTCCTCCTCTTTCTCCACCTCCTCCTCCTCCTCTTTCTCCTCATCCTCCTCCTCCTCCTCCTCCTCCTCCTCTTTCGTCCTGTTTCTAACCCTTCACGTGTTTCAATGTCCGCCTTCCTCCCTCCTCTCCCTCGATACCGTCAGTGGCTTCTTCTTCACTTTCATTTCCATTCCTGCCCTTTTCCCCGTCTCTCCTTCCTCTTCTCAGGGGAACGTGTTCATGCCCTGCGCTTGGATGCGGGGATGCTGTCGATAAAGATTCAAGTCCTAAAATCAGCCTTCAAAGGCCTCATCGCTGAGATTTGTTTTTTGTTAATTTTATATTTTATTTCACCTTCATTTGACCAGTTCAGTCCCATTGAGGTTCAGAATAACCAACACGAAACTTAACGCGTGAAGCGCATAAAAGTGGATTATCCTACCGACAGGCTCCGACCTACAGGTACAATGTGCATTAAAATGTCTAAAAACGACGAGACCTAATGTTATATGTTTTGCTGGGTTGTGCACTTGCATTATCCCAAATGTTTGGGAGAGTTTTCAAACCCAGTGAAATCGGTCATTTGAAGAACAGGTCGCCCGTCGATGGCGTCGTGTCCCCTTTACCCGCTCTGCCTGCTAAGACGCCGGGAACCCCGGGCGACATGTCAGAGGGCGGGAAGGGACCGGGACAAAAAGGTTGGCCCTGGCATTTGGCGTTTTTGGCTCAGACGGCAGGTCGCCAAACTCCGTCTTTTGTCATTGTTTTGATTGAGATACCCCTGGCGGCAGGACAGACCTATTGTGTCTTCACCCTTTTAGTCTTGCTTGTATGAAAATTAATTTTACTGTAAATAAGTAGCACCTGCCGGTGTAAATACATGTAAATGTGATGGAATAAAAAGTAAATCCTAAAAAAAACGTCTCCTCTTAAACAGAACTATACTTGAATAAAGTGCAAATACGGCCAACATTTAATTAATATAAGTACTTAAGTACCGTACTTGAGTAAATGTATTCTCCACCCTCTCCACAATTGACTCCTCTTCTCTCCCTTGCTCTCCCTCTCTCGTCTCCTCGCTCACTCTCCTCTTCTCCCTCTCCTCCTCCCTCCTTCCCTCACCTCACTTCACTTCAACCTGCCACAAGTGCAGGCAGTCGGCGCCGTACGTGCAACGCCAACGAAAATAGACAAGAGTACAGATAGATTTATTAAAGTCTTGGTATAAATATCATTGCCTGTCTCCATCTGGGGGCTTTTCGGTTGTGTCATTTTTTTGTGTGTGTATGTGTGTGTGTGTGTGTGTGTGTGTGTGTGTGTGTGTGTGTGTGTGTGTGTGTGTGTGTGTGTGTGTGCGTGTGTGTGCGTGCGTGGTTGTGTATTTCAGGGCTGGTTAGAATGGATGTATTTTTCCATGTGATCCTTGAGCGCAGTACACTGTGCTCTCCTTTCACACACACACACACACACACACACACAGACACACACACACACACACACACACACACACAGACACACACACACACACACACACACACAGACACACAGACACACACACACACACACACACCTTCTTTTCAATTATTTGTCTTGTCCTGCATGCTTCCAGGGTCACACACACACACACACACACACACACACTGAGATCAACACACAATGGGTTCAGCTTGGCTCAGACACATGCAGTAACATGCACTTACTAACCCTAAACTAACCCTTGTTCATATATTTGCAACACAGCTGGGGAGCATTGAGCATTAAGTTCCAAATTATGTTATAATTTTTATTTTTAAACTTTCGAATAGCCATAACCGAGTGAATTATTCTGAGACACGCCCCACCTGCAGCATGGTGGGATCCACTGAGGGAGGCGAAAGAGATGGTTGGGGGGGGCGTCCTCCGGGGTCCTGTTGCAGTCTGTGAGGAAGAGCACCAGCTCCTTGGTGCCCCCCACCATGGGTACTCGGTGGGCATCACCAGAACCATGTCCTCCAAGAGCTTCATCCACAGCACCTCATGAAGCCTGTGAAGCGTGTCCAGACCAAACAGCCCGATACCTTCGGCAAACTATTGAATGCGTTATATCATTTCGGACACACTAAACACACCATTACGTACTAACTTGGTGTGATAGATATTCAAAAGTGGCTCACTAGCAGTACTTTTAAATGTGACGCTTATGAGTTACATTTTGTGGATGAAGAAATAAGTTTATATAATGATGAGTGCCTGGGGAATTGATGAGGGACTGAGTGCATTGGCTGCAGTACCGCTTGCGACCTGAAGGGGGCAACAGAGAACAAAGCCAAAATACACTTTTTCTATACTTTGAGGGAACCTTAACCAGAGGCACCAAGCATCCGCAGGACGTGCCCTGAGCTCCATGCACGATCATCCTAGAGGGGTCCAGCATTTTGGACCCCTTTAGGCCACACTGGACCTTGGGACCCCATGATTGTAGAAACAAACTCACTCACACATTCTTTCTCTTTCTCTTTCTCTCTCTCTCTCTCTCTCTCTCTCTCACATGCACACACACACACATACACACACACAAGCATGCACGCACGCACACACACACACACAATGCACACACACACACACACACTCACACACACACACACAAACACAATCTAATGAGGGGTTGTACCACTGTAAACTGAGGTTTTAAGGCGCAGACTGTCATTTTCGTAGATCTGTCAGATAGTGTTCCACTCTTTCTTGTCATTTCTACATGATTAGATAGTAGTTTTTATTTTTTTCTTCTATTTACTATATATTTACCGTGACAAAGACAGGGACAGAGAGTCATTTATTTCTGCTAAAACCTTGCAAAAGTGAAGAAGCAACTGAAATAGAAAAGAAAGAAAATGGAGAGTGGAAGGGTTGTAGATGTTAAAAAAACAAAA
>NC_137210.1:19881340-19903840 GCF_960531495.2 Zeus faber
GAATGAATGAGTGAGTGAGCGAATGGATGCATGAATGAATGAATGACTGAATGGGTGGGTGGGTGAATGAGATAATTTATGAATGAGTGAGTGAGTGAGTGAGTGAGCAAGTGAGCGAGTGAGCGAGTGACTGAGCGAGTGACTGAGTGAGTGAGCGAGTGAGTGAGTGAGTGAGTGAGTGAGTGAGCGAGTGAGTGAGTGAGTGAGTGAGCGAGTGAGCGAGTGAGCGAGTGAGTGAGTGAGTGAGTGAGTGAGTGATTGAGTGAGTGAGTGAGTGAGTGAGTGACTGAGTGAAATTAATGAATGAATGAATGGAAGTTCAAATCGTTGACCGGGTGATGGATGAGAAACATTTTATCTGAACACACAGAAAAAAAAAAAAGAAAAGACACTAAGCAAGCGATCTATAATTACTTAACATTATTTAAAATAAATGCAACAGCTGCATGTCGATGAGATAGAGTATGCATGGATAAACAGCAAAGATAAATATGTTTTATTTTGTAATATTTACAGCATTACAGGAAATATTGACTATTTTAAGTTGATGGTATTTTCATTTGTAACCAATACCAAAATGCTAAAATGCCAACTCATCAGTTCAAACTGCAACACAAGAGCCAAAGTGCCACACCCGTCCATATAATGAAGTTAAATAAAATAAATTCCGATCTCATCTCATGTTATCCTGCCTCGTCTTATTTTATCTAGTCTTCTCTTGCATTATCCTCTGTTTCGCACTCCGGGCATCACCACAGCCTCCTCGCCAGCATCATCTTCCTCACCACAGCATCACCTTCCTCACCGCAGCACCACCTTCCTCACCGGCATCGTCTTCCCCACCACAGCACCACCTTCCTCACCGGCATCGTCTTCCTCACCGGCATCACGCTCACAGGGTCGGCGACGCAGAACTGGCGGGCGGACCGAAGAAAGTTGCTCCCTTATCTGGAGGATCTCTGTTTCAGCAAAGCACTTGACCTCCTCTCCTCTCTACTCCCACAGTGACGTAATAAAAGTGGGCTGGCAAACTTCTTGGTGCACTAGTTTGGAGTGGAGTGTGTGCGCTGCAACATCACTAGTCAGCCCAGACTCCAGATCACACAGATGTTGGGACAGGCTTTCTGGGATCTTATCACTCCAGTCAGCGCTTCTTAACCGGAGACAGATCAACTATATATTTTTGCACGAGAGAAGCGGCACCTGGGAGCTTTCTTCTGGCTGACATCTCTGTTGGTTTTGTTGAGGCTTTTTTTTTTTTTTGTTTTGTTTTTGTTTTTCCTTTTTTTTTTTCCCGTTTTTTTTTTTTTCAACTCATTGAGAAAGTTGGGGATTGTTTTAAATGACTCTGTGTGTGCGCCAGTCACATCTGGACGCCGGGTCCTGCGCTCCAGAGCCAAGCGGAAAGTAACCTGTCAACCTGGATCCTTTTCACTTTTAAAAAAAAAAAGTAAAAAAAACAAAAAACCAAAACAACTTTTCCCCCCAGTCTGAGTCGGAATACTGGACTTTGCTTGACTCGATTTGCGCGTCTTCTCTCACTCCCCCCTACCCACCCCACCAGCACCACCTCCACCACCACCCCTTACAATCTGAAGTCGCACAATGGGACGCTCCTTTATCACGCTGCTGACGCGCGTCTTGGTGGTGATTTGTCTTTTGGATAAAAGGTGAGTTGGATGGCGCGCACCTTGAAAAAAAAAAAAACGCGCACAAAAACCCCCAAACTAAACTAAACAAAAACATTACAATTTGATTACAAGGAAAGTAAAGTCAAGCTGCTAACTTTTGTTCCTCGTTGTTCAAATGAATCGGAAGTGATTTATGAAGTAATTCCTGATGAATTTAGTGTTTGTACTGTATGAATGAAGTGTGTCACCATTCAAACTTTGATATGAACAGACCTATATCAAAGTAACCAACTCGTGTAATAATAACTTATTTTTTATATACATATATACTTTAATGACCGAATTAAGCACTCTCCCTTTTATTTACATTTTATTTAGGCACGTGACTGACATGTGGGCTTAAAAAAAAATAATACATGGACGAATTAATAAATACATTTTATTATCATTGTTATTATTGTGATTATTATTCTTAATATATAATATGAGAATTATATTCTTCTTCTTCTTCTTCTTCTTCTTCTTCTTCTTCTTCTTCTTCTTCTTCTTCTTCTTCTTCTTCTTCTTATTATTATTATTATTATTATTATTATTATTATTATTATTATTATGTGTGTCACATGGATAACAATGATATTATTCACGTTTATATTCAAAAGGAATTGCCAAAATCACATGACCAATGTCAAAGTGGCTGCAAAAGTTCTCATCGCTGTGTTGTATATACCATTGAATAAAACATGCACCACAACAGGTAGGAGTCCTGAGTGGAGAACACTGGCACATTTTGAACCGTCAGAGAGTGGACCATAGCAAATAAATTGCAAAAAACATTCAGACGTAGAGGGAAATGATTTGATCGGGCGCTTCAGATAAGTTAACTTCCAAAGTCTGGTGAAGATGTGGTGAACACGTTTTCTTTGATATGGAAACCTCAGCAGGAGACGCAGCCACAGAAATTGGAGGAATGGTGCATGAATGGAGTTGGAGTTGGAGTTTGTGAATATGTGTGTGTGTGTGTGTGTGTGTGTGTGTGTGTGTGTGTATGCATGTGTGTGTGGCCTATATGTATTGGCCTATACTGTTATGCATGAGTGTACTAAAATGTGCTCATTTTGGTGGGTCTGTCTTAAAGACCAATGTGTACTGTATAGCACATTGTCCATTTATGTGCGTGTGGTGAGATATGTACATAGTTTTTCTGTTTGTGTGTAAGTCTGTGTAGTCGTGATGAAACGTGTACAGGGGCACCTCTTTTAGCCCAGAGCCTGCGTCTGTGTATCCAGTCTTTTTCACTGTTACACTTTATCCGTGCAGTCTAACAGAACATCGACGGCTCTCTGCCAAATGTCTGTTCGTGTGATTGATCTGCAACAGAAGCACAAGTCAATTACAGTACAGGCACGCACCGCGAAACAGGAAAATCAACCAAAACACAGCTCACACATGCCCTCCATGTGATCCAGGAAAGGAGTCACAGGAGTCACACTGCACCGTTGGCAAATTGATAACTGATATATGGAGTTTTCCCAGTTAACAGAAAGATCTTCTGAAAGGATTTGTAAAAATCCCCCCCCCCAACACTGGAACTTATCTTCAGGATTTCAAATGGGAGCGGTGAAACTTCTGTCACTCACGGACAAAACACGGTACAACGTGGTGCATGAGTGACACGGGCCAAAATAAGAGCATTAAAAAGTCAAACTTTAAAAAAAAAGTGAATACGGCATTCATAAAATCCACATGTTTTCTGAACTGACAAATACAAACCTAAGCTCTCATTAGTTTGTTTTCTTTTGTATCGTTGGGAAATAGACTTTACATTATCCCAACTTCTGCCGAGATGTTCTCTCTCTCTCTCTCTCTCTGTGCCTCCAACCACAGCTCCTCACCACATGAAACTCAAAAGTCCTAATTGTCTAAAGCGTTTTCACCGACATGCCCCCCCCCCCCGACAATCATCCAAGTTTCTCTGGGTGTTCTCGTTCCACCTATTCCATTTTCACGAGCGCGATGTGCCTCCTCCGTGCAGGGTAGACTCCAACGACATACTGGGCCTGAAGATCCCCAACATCGACCCGATCCTCAACGCCAACACGGTGTGCCTGACGCTGCCGGGCCTGACGCGGCGCCAGCTGGAGGTGTGCATGAGGAACCCGGACGTCACGGCCTCGGCCATCCAGGGAATCCAGATCGCCATCCACGAGTGCCAGCACCAGTTCAGGGGCCACCGCTGGAACTGCTCCAGCCTGGAGACCAGGAACAAAATACCCTACGACAGCGTCGTCTTCAAGAGAGGTGAGACGGGAGGGCAACGTTCCCCGCATTCATCGAAAGTGGGGTACGCTCTGCCGGCGCTTTATCCAAGAGGGCGCCTCGGCCAATCCACGGGACGGGGAGTCGTCAATCAAATAGTTGTCCAAAGACAAATCGCCGAAGTTAATTGGGCGGAATTACCTCTAAATATTACCCCCCTGCGCGCCGCAATGCAGTGCAGACATGCTGCAACATACGTGGAAATAGTTTGGTCTCGAAGTGAGAAGGCGATTTCAATAGGCTTTTCAGATCATTAGTCACCGCACAGATAATCGCGAGGAAAACCGAACTCCCGCGGCAGGGTTTGTTACAAGAGTTCGGTTACCTCGGAGATACATAAATCCCAGGACGTTCCCGTGGAAATAATGGTTTAGGTTATTTCCAGCCGCCTCGCATTTCTCTCGCGGCAAAAAAGGGAGACCGCTCCGCACCGTATAGCAGTTTCCAACCCGCCATAGCTCCTTAATAGCCCGTACAAAGGAGCAGCTAAGTTCAAAAGCAGTTAGTCACCTTTAGATTGCCAAACCTGGCACAGATCGGTTTCCTCTCGGGCTTTGTAGTGGTAGGAGCGTCTCAAGTCACAATAGATGAAAGAGGATCTCCGGAGCCTTCAGATTGACTCATCTCGGCTTTTTTTTTTTTTTTTTTTTTTTTTTGCGACTGTGAAGGACAGCTGTTCTTAGAAGCCGGAGCACCTGCACAAATCCCGGTTACTTTTTGGACCCAGGTCGAGCTCACTTTCAGGTTAATGGGTTTAACATGTGCAGCAGGTAGCGCCGGAAAAAGTTTTCGAAAGACCTTGTTGCAGACGGCGTTTTTATAGTGTTGTGCTTGTTTTGCAGTAGACTGTCATTACTCGATACGTGCTACCTCTGATTTAATTATCTACTTGAGCTTTTATGATTTCATGAACAAATAAGTGCCACGAGTTCCTTTTTTGTGTTTCGGGATAGAACGCTCTTTGCAGGCAGTTGGACCGAAGTGAGCGTGGAATTCCCCATTGTAAATATAATTGACTGCTTAAAAACACATGAGACCTTGATTTTGCAGGGGGGGTTTCGCTGTTAAACATTCGCTGTGTTGCCTACGCACCGGTGGGAATTCGTCTCACCCTGCAACGCCACCACCTCCGCTTTCCACCAGACGCTCGGTTCAGGGTTTGCTGTACATCACATAATTTCTGTGGTTAGATTTATATAATCGCCGTGTCTGTGTTGTGCTTGATACTACACCTCGTGCCCAACTTTCACTCTTCACTGACTCAATGACAAGCTGTTTTCCATTATTAGCCCAGGCAGTTGCTGGATGTCTGGCATCCCTGTTTTGCCCCGGGTGCAGAAACTACAAGCGCTGATATAAACAACAACTTCGTATCTTGCATGAATCATCTGCGACATGTTGACGCATTGTGCTCCACAATAGCCAAGGAAAATAGAAACAGCCAAAGATGAAGAAAGATAAACTGTGGACAGAGGGAGGGAGTGTGTGGGTGAATGACTGAGTGAATGAGCGAGTGACACAGATGATTTTTTTAGTGTGTGTGCATGGCTTTGTGTCTATATATCAGTGTAACTTTGATTTTGGACGAAGTTTTTATATACACACTCATTCACTTACTTATTCACTCACTCGCCCACTCACTCAGTCGCTCGCTCACTCGCTCACCCGCCCACCCGCCCACTCGCTCACTCACTCGCTCACTCACTCAGCTCCCTCGCTGTTGCGTGCAGGTAGAACCTGTATTGGCAGCATTTCAATTATCATTATTATTGCTTAATAGGGCTGTTGCACTGACTTGGATGAAGAACAGTCCTAGAGGTGAACTGCTGGGTGTGGACCTCCATTGACAAAACACGAGGATCCCCGGTTTTTTGGTACGGATGTGCGTTGGCTTCACCGCGCAGACCATTCAGGACACTGAGAAAGACCTCGGCGGGAAAAGGCCACCTCATGAAGACCTTGCGATGTCAAGCCGTTTCCATCAAAACCGGCAACAATAAAACTCTGGCGGGCAACGCAGCAGCTCCCCCCAGGCTGTACGGCCGGCCCCGCCCATTTGGTGGTAGCTGCTGGTAAATGGCTTTAAATCGCAATAGTAACCAACTGACGCAGCAGACCCTATCCGGGGCCTCGTGCGGCGTTCTATGAATAGCGGCTGAGTGTGTCAGGTAGCCTCCACCTCAGTGTTTGTTTGGGTATCTAATTTTACTACAGCGGACCCAGTTGGATCCTCGGGGGCTCAACCACTTATCTCTCTGCTGGTGCATTCTGATAACTTTTATGCTTCCATGTTCATCCCCGTTTAGCCCGGATTAAAAACTAGGCTAAAAACCCAGTCAGGCAGGACATGGGAGCGACTCTCCCTCTCTCTCTCTCTCTCTCTCTCTCTCTCTCCCTCTCTCTCTCTCTCTCTCTCTCTCTCTCTCTCTCCCTCTCTCTCTCTCTCTCTCTCTCTCTCTTTCTCTCTCTCCCTCTCTCTATCTTTCTTTCGCACTAGCTCGGTCTCACTGTGCCTCTCGCTCTCCCTCGCCGGGCTGCTCCTAATGCTTCTACTCTCCTTGGCAGTGCAAGTTCTTGTGAATTTGCTCTCAGCACTTTCCCAACTCTCGACGGCAAAAGCATAAACCTGTTTAGTCGGTTTCTGTAACACAAAGTGACAGTTTCCTTTGAATCTTTAATTCATTTTGCCACTTCCTCTGCCATCAGCTCAGCCGGGCGTGCCGCGGCCAGTAAATTATTTGTTAGATTGATTTGTTCCTGGTCTTCCGGCTGGCCGCCATCAGCGCAGCCTGGCACAGAGCGGCGCTCCAGCTGAAACAGCCTTTCCATGTAGAGGAGGCAAGGCTGCTCCTAAGTGCCACCCCCCCCCCCACCCCACCCCCAACACCACCACCCCCAACACCACCAACCCCGTCACATGGAACCACGGGAAGGGAAGGGAGGAAGAAGAAAGATAAACTGTGGACAGAGGGAGGGAGTGTGTGGGTGAATGAGTGAGTGAATGAGTTACACAGATGATTAGTTAGTGTGTGTACATGGCTTTGTGTCTATATATCAGTATAACTTTGATTTTGGACAAGATTTTTAGACACTCACTCACTCACTCACTCACTCACTCACTCACTCACTCACTCACTCACTCACTCACTCACTCACTCACTCACTCACTCAACCACTCACTTATTTGGTTGCTCGCCCGCCCACCCTCACCCTCACTCTGTCACTCCCTCACTCCCTCCCTCCCTCACTCACTCACTCACTCACTCACTCACTCACTCACTCACTCACTCACTCACTCACTCACTCACTCACTCACTCACTCACTCAGTCAATCACTTGCTCACTCACCCACTCACTCACTCACTCACTCACTCACTCACTCACTCACTCACTCACTCACTCACTCACGCACTCACGCATTCCCTCACCCAATCAATCACTTGCTCACTCACCCACCCACTCACTCACTCACTCACTCACTCGCTCACTCACCCACCCACTCACTCACTCACTCACTCACTCACTCACTCACTCACTCACTCACTCACTCACTCACTCACTCACTCACTCCCTCACTCACTCACTCACGCATTCCCTCACCCACTCAATCACTTGCTCACTCACCCACCCACTCACTCACTCACTCACTCACTCACTCACTCACTCACTCACTCACTCACTCACTCACTCACTCACTCACTCACTCACTCACTCAACCACTTACTATTCGGTCGCTCGCCCGCCCACCCTCTCCCTCACTCTGTCACTCTGTCACTCTGTCACTCACTCACTCACTCACTCACTCACTCACTCACTCACTCACTCACTCACTCACTCACTCACTCACTCACTCACTCCGCACTCACGCATTCCCTCACCCAATCAATCACTTGCTCACTCACCCACTCACTCACTCACTCACTCACTCACTCACTCACTCACTCACTCACTCACTCACTCACTCACTCACTCACTCAACCACTCACTATTCGGTCGCTCGCCCGCCCACCCTCTCCCTCACTCTGTCACTCTGTCACTCACTCACTCACTCACTCACTCACTCACTCACTCACTCACTCACTCACTCACTCACTCACTCACTCACTCACTCACTCACGCATTCCCTCACCCACTCAATCACTTGCTCACTCACCCACCCACTCACTCACTCAGTCACTCAGTCACTCACTCACTCACTCACTCACTCACTCACTCACTCGCTCACTCACTCACTCACTCACTCAATCACTCACTCACTCAACCACTCACTTATTCGGTTGCTCACCCACCCACCCTCACCCTCCCTCTGTCACTCCCTCACTCACCCACTCACTCACTCACTCACTCACTCACTCACTCACTGACTCACTCACTCACTCACTCACTCACTCACTCACTCACTCACTCACTCACTCACGCACTCACGCATTCCCTCACCCAATCAATCACTTGCTCACTCACCCACCCACTCACTCACTCACTCACTCACTCACTCACTCACCCATTCACTCACCCACTCAATCCCTTGCTCGCCTGCCCACTCACTCACTCACTCACTCACTCACTCACTCATTCACTCATTTAGATGATGCTTTGCATGTCGCAGGCATCATTTCCCTTCCCTATTACTTCCTGGCTCTGAAAACAGGCGCTAATTTTCGCGAGGAATCGTTCCCCGCGCCTCCGCAGTGGACGGAACACGTCAGTTCACTCAGAGTTTACAACAACAGTCGGAATCAGCACAACATGTCACACTGTGCGGTCCCAGATCCGCTCGGAACGACGAGGAGGCGGCGCCAGGCCTCGCTGAGAGGAGGCGACGGCGTTTAAAAGTGTTTTATTTGACTCCCGATCGAGCCGCCTGAACCGTTTCCCCTGCGAGCGGTGAGCAATAAAGCTCCAAGTGGTTTCTTTTCATGTGCCCTTAACAAGTTTCCATTCTAATCCGCACTCTTTTCGACATCGGTAAGCGATTGCGAGCGCGGCTGCTTTTATGGAGCCGATGGGCACCGTGTTCAGGGTCCGTGTGCTGAGGTCCAATGAGAAACAGCCAGAGAAAGTGTACGGAAGCAGTGAAGTCCCGCTGGTACTGTGTGTGTGTGTGTGTGTGTGTGTGTGTGTGTGTGTGTGTGTGTGTGTGTGTGTGTGTGTGTGTGTGTGTGTGTGTGTGTGTGTGTGTGTGTGTGTGTGGGTGCGCATGTGTGTGTGTGTGTAGGCTTGTTTGTGTGCGTGTGTGTGTGTGCATGCATGTGTGTGTGGGTGCGTGTGTGTGTGTGTGTGTGTGTATGGGTTTGAGAAAGAATGACTTGCAGTACACCTGAACCAAAGATGGTTTAGAGGTAATGATCAAATCCAGGTAAAATGCAGGATAATAATATTTGTATATGGATCTGACGCTGCATTCCTGTTGATCTCGGAAAAATCTGACCTCTCACTTGGAAAAGCGCAGAGGAAACGGCCATTTAAGCTCGTAATTCTACGTTGGAATTCTAAGCCGGAACGTTGGGGCAGAGAATGCACAAACTTTTCAAACAAACACAAGTTTGTTTTTTTTCAAACAAACACAAGTGTTTTCCCAAAAAGATTTGACAGAACACAAACAGCTCAGAAGTGGAGACTAAATCCACAGATTTCCGAGTCGACCTGAACGCAGCATGGTACAATACCTTTACATGTTTGTCTGGGTGATGATGTGATGATATAACAAGTAATAATTACTCATTAAAACACTTAATGATTCATGTTAAACCTCAATCACAAACAATGTCATGTACAGAGAATAGTCAACCATATATTTAGGACCAATAGGTTTGAAACACTAATAGGTTTTACTTTTTTTGTTTTCGCAAATTTGATAAATGAAGGAGTACATCTTAAGTTGAAAAAAAACCTAAATAGTATATAGGTTTAACAAATTCAAAACAACTTTTTAAGTGCATCAAATGCCTTTTTCGCCTCATTTATTTTCCGTGCACTAGTCGACAGTCACAGTGAGAGCATACATAATTACCACATTTAGAGTAATCGGTTGGAAAGACAGGAGGCGGCTTAGCCCAGTTTATTAAACATGGTGTCATGGAGTCCTCTAATGGGAGTGATGGGAGGGATGGGAGTGGTGGGAGTGGTGGGAGTGGTGGGGATCCTCTAATGGGAGTGATGGGGGTGGTGGGAGTGGTGGGTTTCCTCTGATAGGAGTGATGGGAGCGATGGGAGTGGTGGGGTTCCTCTAACGGGAGTGATGGGAGTGATGGGAGTGGTGGGAGTGGTGGAAGTGGTGGAAGTGGTGGGGATCCTCTGATGGGAGGAGTGGGGATCCCCTGATAGGAGTGATGGGAGTGATGGGAGTGGTGGGGGTCCTTTGATAAGAGTGTTTGGGGTCCTCTGATGGGAGTGGTGGGGGTCCTCCAATGGAAGGGATGGGTGTGATGGGAGTGCTGGGGGTCCTCTGATGGGAGTGGTGGGGGTCCTCTGATGGGGGTAGTGGGGGTCCTCCAGTGGGAGGGATGGGAGTGATGGGAGTCCTCTGATGGGAGTGTTTGAGGTCCTCTGATGGGAGTGTTTGGGAGTGATAGGGGTCTGCTCACTCCCTGAGGCTCCTCAGAGACACGGTAAGTAAGTGTTGGGAAACACTTAATTACCATTGTCCCAGATGTTTCTCAGTTGTTGTTTTTTTTTTACGAGACTTTGACGCGTGTGAATATATCTGTGTAGGTCGCTGTAATGTTTTGTGCCACTCATCTAAACTACGCCTGAGCCAGCGGGAGCTCTTTTGCTGCGCCAGTATTTAACCTGCAGGAAACAATGCCTGTAAAGATTCCGGGTTGACGACGCGTTCAGCACTTCTAGAAGAGACGCTTTAACGAGGAGACTTTGTACGCTACCTCCCGTGGTGGTGACGATTAAAAACGCAATTTGTACTACGTAAAAGTGGCACAGTGAAAGTTGGGACTTATTAATCTGCCCCCACTCGAGAGGTGGATCTATATTTGGATCCGATCTAACAAATTGCATCACCTTGCAGTTAGTCATCTGTTCTCCTCCCTCCAGTTTATGACACAGACACAATGGTATTTTACGCCCTTAGGAGACTTAAAATAAGTGGTAACACTTCACATGAAATGTGATAAATTTAAAAAAAATAATCTAAAATGAACTCATCAAATGGACTGATTAATTGCACATTTCGCTGTGATTTATTGCGATTAATCACTTTTTTTTAAAGGGAAATAATTTGATTTAGCGCACCAAATGATGCAATTAAATTTGTCAAAATTCAGTGTTTTAGGAATACTTCATGTCGACATGGCAGTGGAGTGTTAACGTCTGTTAACTTCTATTTGTACTCGGCAATGCAAGTGTAAAGTGGCCATCATCACTGATGACGTGCGCTCGTCTTTGCGCTTTAACAGCTGTATTTTTGTCATGACGTAATTTCCCAAACATACGTCCCTTGTTGTACTGTAACTTCAGTCATGTCTCACTGTGTCGATACTCATCCACCCCACCCCGCCCCACTCCCTCCCCCCAGGTTTCAGGGAGAGCGCCTTCGCCTACGCCATCGCGGCGGCGGGCGTGGTCCACGCCGTGGCCAACGCCTGCTCCATGGGCAAGCTGAAGGCGTGCGGCTGCGATGAGAAGCGCCGCGGCGACGAGGAGGCCTTCCGCATCAAGCTGCACCGCCTGCAGCTGGAGGCCATCCACCGCGGGAAGGGCATGGTGCACGGCGTCATGGAGCACTTCCCCGCCGACCTGCCGGGGCCCCAGGACTCCTGGGAGTGGGGCGGCTGCAGCCCCGACGTGGAGTTCGGGGAGAAGTTCTCCCGCGACTTCCTGGACGCCCGCGAGACCTACAAGGACATCCACGCCCGCATGAGGCTGCACAACAACCGGGTGGGGAGGCAGGTGAGTGGTGAGGGCGGGCGGGGGTTGGGTGGGGTGGCCAGAGGGGGAGGCGCAGCCAGCCTGTGAACAAATGAGTAATTATACACCATGCACACAATACATAGAAGACATGTTATTATGAAACTGCCAAACACTTCTGAGCACACTTTTGTGCGTTCCTGCATTTTGCAGATGCAAATCAATCAATCAACGGTGTGAGTGTGTGGGTGCGTGCGTGCGTGCGTGCGTGCGTGTGTGTCTGTCTCTGTGTCTGTCATTTCCATAGATGCCTGTCTGTGCCTGTTGGTAAATATTTGTTTCACCCTGGGTTTTGGAGTCACAAGGCGCTTGATGAGGTTCAACAGCTCGTTCTGGACGCTGGGTTGAAATTCCTCCGTTCTGAAAGTGAAAAAATGAAAAATAAACAGATTTCGGCGAAGGCATTTCAAATGATTTTCGCCAGGGGAACGCTACATGATAAACGACGCTGTGATATAGATTGGATCGCTTTGGATTAGACGCCTACTTCATTCATCCACAGAGGCGAAATTGCAGCGTTACAGCAGCTCACATCAGATATCACAAAAATTTAAAATAGTAGCTATTAAAAATAGGAAATGGAAAAAAAATGGCAATATACCAGAAATAGAAAAAAATAATTTGACAATATAAAATAAAGAAAACAGGAAACGTGTATTAACAATTCAATGTAAAATATTATAAATAATTCTAAATGCATCGCAGACATTGTTTCTTTTTAAAACCAAGCTGAACGCTGAATCGGGTCAAACCATGGGAACACACACAGCTCGTGTCTCCGCCAGCGCCATCACTTTAAACAGCGAGGTCGGGAAGGGTAGGTAGGAGAAAGCCTCAGCATTAAGCGCTGATCCCCCCCCGGCTCTGGGAAATATTTTGGGGAGATTTCGCCGCCCGCCGACAAGACAGGCGGGCTTGTGAACGCTACAATAGCGGTCAGTGTCCGAAGCCGCGGAGGAAAACAGGAAAAAAAAACACCCACCCGGAGCAGCAGATGGACGGTGGGTGGACGCGGGACCTGAGGGAGCGTGAGCACATCGCTGCGCGCAACATGTTTTGGTTCCGTTGGCAGGTTCCACGAGGGCCACAGTGCTCGATATTACAGCCTGATGTAATGCTGCTGGCCCCGGACGGGAGGGGGGGGAGGGAGATAGAGATAGAGAGGGGGAGTGAGAAAGCCTCGTTGAGTTGCTCTTTGGGGATTTGGGGATATAAGGGTCCATTCTGAGTTTTCTGGCCTGTTACAACTATTGTTGCTGTAACAGTGATAAAGTGCAATACGGACTTAAGAAACAAGTTGCGCATTGAACTGTCGACATTGAATTAACAATGCAATGCGATACAACCTTAATTTGTATGTAAACGGTTTTGATAACGATAACATCACATTTTTGTCCGATATAAGTGTCAATATAACGTGAAAATATGCCAAGTATATGGATATTAACGCAGGATTGAGAGTTGGGGGGAGTCCCGCAGTTACTAATGTCATACTGTTGTTATTTTCGTGTTGGTCAGTATTGGGTCTTTTGACGCTGTCAGCAGTGGATAGCACAGAGATAGAAAGAAAATATCCTCAAGATTTCACCTAATGCAAGACAGGCGGGAAAGCGGCGAGTGCAATTTTGTTATGGATTATGCGGTTGTATTTATAATAACTGGCAGTGTTTACCGCCAGCCTTTTCCAGCCGCCGATCCACATCGCCACAGACTTGTTGCACTTGGAGCCATAGCTGTTCTCCAATCAAGCGGCGCCTATCTGGATATTTATTCACGCACAATTTCATCCACTTAACGACTCGGAGGGAGCCTCTGCCTCCGCCGCGTCCCGCGTACGTCGTTAAAGCCTCGGCCGCATGACGTGATTTTCTTTAAAATCGCCGACCCCAGTGAAAAGATGTAACAGCGCGCGTTTCCCAACCCCAAACTTGCAGATTTTTCTGCCCCGGCCCCGTGACAACCGCTGTCTTTGCGGGGCACGGATCCTAAGTCCCCCATTTCGGAAGTCCACGCACGTCCGCTCGCCGCCCTCTTTGGCGTTCGCCCTCGCGCAGGCGCGGCGTCGGATTGGCCGTGGAAAACTCCAACACACCAAAGGGGTTTCGGGAAGACTAAGCCCCGAGAAGATGGAGCGTGTTTGAGTGAATCGTGACCCGGCCGATTGGGACGGAAGAGAGACAGATTTGAGTCTTGCGCCAGCTCGCACACATCGATGACAGCTACGACTCTACAGCGAGATCCCCCCCTGGAGTCATCAGGGCCTTGAAAATCGCAAATTGGGCCTTGAAAATCCCGCAATGTGGCCCTAGCCTCACAGTTGTAGTTGCATTTACGACAGTTACTATTGGTTTTAACACGGAAATTGAAAGGGTCTGTCAGAGCCGTGAAGATGCAATGGAAGGTTTGTCATGGAATAGGGTCTGCACAATTCTATTTAATAGAAGATATTGAGTTTTACCTCTGGTACTGAGTCCTATTACAATGCAGTGAATTTAAACATGACTGATGAAGATCATCACCCATAGCGGACATTTTGGTAGTTTGTATTGTGGATTGTGGTTCGAGCTATTGTGAGTTGTGTTATCATGGAGGGATACCCAGATTAGTGAGATTTATACAACCTGTTCAGTTGAGACGACATTATCACCAGGTATGTGATATATTTATGTATTTATTTATAGATTTATTTATTTATCTATCTATTTATTTATTTATTTATTTGTTTGTTTGTTTGTTTGTTTGTTTGTTTGTTTGTTTTTTAATTTTTTTATTATAAAAAAAAATTGTGATATATATTTATATCCATGCTCCAATTCATCAAAACAACAACATTTCAATGCACTGTCCATCTCAAGTGGACTGTGCATTGTGTTGACGACTTAACAGTAGTCTGCAAAAACAACCTTCGTTTTGACCTTTTATGGAAAAAAAACAAAACGACTCATAACGACGAATAATAAATAGACGCAAATGTTTGGTTGACATGCAAAAACAGTTCTTTTACAGCGCGGAGACGTTCAAAACTCACTTTTGATGAATCTTCTTCTCCCACAACATTTTTAACAAATCATCCGCCAAACGCGGGCATTATTCAATCCACGTCCCTTCATTGGTTCACGGCTCATTTGGTTATTTTTCCTATCCCTTCGTTGTATGTGCTTTTCTATACAACGGAGTGTAAGCTGTCAACCCGCAGCCCACCGCCGTTCCGTTTCGTTTTTTCTTCGGGAGAAAAATGTGCCCCCCGCGGCCGAATGATAATAAGCTGCAGGGGCCATTCGTCCCCCCACCTCGGAGGGTCGGCGGACAAATACCTTAACAACCCGTCGTATTCCTACCCCCGGTTCACACCGCGCAGGGAACGTCTTCGCTGCAGAATCCCCCCTCCTCCCCCTCGGGGGGAGTGGGAGAGATAGATGTAAATGACGGTGATAAGGGCCCGACGGCTTCCAGCGCCGTGGGGGGAACGCAGACGAGGAGCAGCCGTAAATTGCTCATTGTTCACCGCTTCCTCCTGTGTAATTTGGGCCGGCGCTGTATCTCTCCATCAGTTTACTTCTGGTTTCCTTGATTATGCAGACAAAACACAAACGAACGAGCGGCGAGTCCGCCGATCAAAGCGGCAGCGGGGCCCCCGCGGTGGAAGTGCAGCGGCGGCGGTGGCGGCGGCGGCGGTAGTTGTGCAAGTTGTAGGTGGAACACAGTTTTTCCCATCAAACACTTGTGGTCACAAGTGCAAACTCTGGCTGGCGTGACGTAACCACCAATGATTTCACAAGCGTTTTTCCGCCCCTCCTCGAAAATAATAAATTATGATAAAAAAATAAAAATGATGTATTTCGGTCGAGGCCGTACTGGTCAGCGTGCGGTGTGGCGTCGACTTGTGCCCTGGGTAGCACGGCTTCTGTTTATTCAGGCTTTTTGAGGTGTCGGGGGGTGACTGAGTAATTATAGGTTGTCCCGTGTCTATCACAAATAGTTTTATAATTGCTAAATGTTGGCAAAGGAACAAATTCCTAATCAACTATCTGACACGCTGTTTATGATCATTTCACGGTAAATCAATGGGGAAAGGTTATTGACACCGGCAACGCGGCTCCGCTGTTTTTTGCCAGGAGCGCCGTGTTTGGCGCCGGCGAGTGACTTTGCGTGAGAAATCCCGTTTGGGGTGGGATGTGTCGAGAAAGTGTTTGTGCTGACCCACAAGACAAGACAGGGAGGGCGAGACTCACGCTTGCCGAAACAAAGGCTTCCAAGAACCAGTTTATTTAACCGCTGCCGCGGCTCGGGAAGCCATAATTCAGACGCAACAATGCAATGCTAATGAGAGAGGAGATTTGTTTACGAGAGTTTTCAATATCCCACAAATTCATCATGCGGGGATTACTCAAGCACGGCTATTTGGAGGTTAACAGCGGTGAAAGGCGGTGACAATCGAGCGGGGGGAAAAAAATGAGACTCGAGAGCTGGTCACGCATGATACTCACCATTATTTGAACATACTGTCTGGGCGATCATTTTTAAAGTGGTAATCCATGAGATCCTTTTGTTTAAAAAAAATGCCATATTTGATGCCTTATTTACAGTGGCTGGCACTCTGAGAAACAGACGTCCAATGCATTTGCGTTACAGTATGCATATGCTCCTCTACATGCCATTGTTGGTGGCGGGGTCCGCCTTTCCCCGGAAAGAATGGATCGATCAGAAGGCAAACTTTGGAGGAGACGAAGAGAGCGAAGAGGAGGATTAACCCGGACGCTGGAAACAAAATGTCGCAGTTTCCAAAGGAATTTCTGGGGGCTCGTTGCGTCATCCGCCCAAAACACCGACGCTCGTACGGATCGCCACTTTAATATCTGCTAAATGCTTTTAGGTCGACCAAGGTAACAACTTGGAGCAGAAATAGCAGTGAGGCAGTTAGACAAGATGGAGTCAGAGATCTGACTTTATCTCGGAGCCCTCGATTCCCATCAGAGACACCGTCGCCGGTGACCTTTCCACTTCCCGCGCTCGGATGCCGACCCGGCGACCCCTGGTGAGCCTGACGCCGTTCAAAGCTGGAGGATCTGAGTCTTCGGCCGACCATTTGCCCCTCTGATAGATTAGGTCACGGCTCGCTGCGGTCAAAGAAGAACATCTTCAAACACTAAGCTTTCCTGGAATCCAAAGAATCCATGTTTCGTGGTTTTTTGTTTTTTTTTTCTCAGAAATTATGAAAATTCTGTAATGAGTTTTTGGAATGTTATGGGAAAAAAGGGCACGTGCAAATTATCTGTGAAATGCCAATATTGTCTAATTTGAGGTAAGAGTCAAGTTACAGTTGAGCACAGGCGACGCAATATTGCTCTAATGGGTCTGACAAATCAGAGGAACAAATAAGGCTTGGAATCTATTTTAAAAGGTAGAGGGAGAGGGAGAGAGAGAGAGAGAGAGAGCGAGAGAGAGAGAGAGGAAAGGGAAATCCAGCGAGTCAGGACAGAAGAGGAGGGAGCATGGTGTGACTCATTACAGACCTGACTCAGAACACTGGACACCTTGAAAAACTTCAAACAGCACACACACACACACACACACACACACAACCACACGCACACACACGCACACACGCACACACACACACACACAGACACAAACACACACACAAACACAACCACAAAGACACACACACCCACACACGCACACACACACACACACGCACACACACAGGCCCTCAGAATCAAACAGAAAACACTGACAGGTGGGGCCTCAAAATAATGCCTCCAACCCCCCTCCCCCCCAACACCACCACCACCCCCACCCCCCGCACCCTGACCCACTACCACCACCTCGCATCCCTCCATCCCTCCCTCCCCTCAGAGAACTAGTGTTTAGGCGGAGGAATGTGGTGGGGCTTTTTTTTTTGCTTTTTTTTTTTCGGCGGGGTGTACATGTCGCCTCATGCCCACCCCAGGGTTCTCACGACGTCCCGTCTTGTTTTTAGCCCTAATTAGTGGCTGCTGGCAGTTTGGAAACAGATGTTTAAAACCCTCCAAAAGATTTTAGACTTCAAACGCCGGGGCGGAAAGTAAAAAGAGATTCGCCCTTCCTCCCTCCCTCCCTCCCTCCCTCCCTCCCTCCCTCCCTGCCTTCTGCTCGCTGCTCCTTTTCTTTCTCCTCCTCCTCCTACTACAGCTCCTTGTGCACGTCTTGCTCGAGCATTTATCACAGAGAGGGTTTTGGGGAGAGTGCGCCACTGTAAAGGTGAAGGGGGGGGAATGACTCTTTCGTTCGTTTTTTGCATAATAGTTTTGTTCTGTTTGCCATTATATTCTGAATGGAGCTGCAGAGAATACATTTTTATGTTTTTAAGTAACTGTCCAAAGTTGGAATGACTATAAAATCTCAGTGCATAAATAAATAAATAGATGACTAAATAAATAAATGGTAATAATGCATTTCATTTTTATAGAGCTTTTCCTATTGCCTAAAGACACTTGAAATAACGCGCAAAGAAGACAGTTATCATACAGTGAGAAATCTTCATAATTATTATGAGGGATGGTTATTATTCATTTTTATTGCGGTGGTACCGATTTCACCTCTGAGATACTGATCGCTGAACCTGACCTCAGGGCTGTTGCTGATGGAGGATGAAGAGAAACAAGCACAGTAGTTAATGGAGGCGGTTCTGGCGGAATGACTACATTTTTACAGTGGCTGCCTGTGACACGGAAGCACTTTGCCAGACCAGCGGTAAATTGCCTCGCTAACCTTTTCCCTGGAATCAGTCAAATCCACATGCATACCTGGAGACAAAAGCCTGGCACGGGTTCAATGGTGTTTTCTCGTCGAGGCGAAAACGGAGAGCGAGCGGCGGGGCCCGGGCGCTGTTGGATCCTGTCAGTTCATTAGACAGGTGGCGACAGTGCGAGCTATGCAGCAGTTTGCATCGTGACTGACAAGCGTCTCACCCTGCGGTAAATTGCGAGTTATTGTCAGGGTCTGACGCGGGAGAGAGAGAGAGTTTGGAGTGGGATCGAGGGGGTGCTGTGCATTTTTTTACCGGGGGCGACCACGGGTAGCGTGCATTTGGACGTCAGACTCAGCTTGTTCAGCAGCACTATGAGAAGGACAAACATGAAGCAGTCGTAGAGGGGCGCACAAGTACTTGAATAGCTTTTTTATGCGTAATATACTGAAGTAAATTCAGTTTAGTAGACTTTAGAGTTTTACTCCGCAAAGCATTTCAAAGAAAATATCTGTACTTTCTACTCTATTACATTTCATTTACGTAAGTTACTTTTTTGTTTAGTTGAGATCAGTTAGTTACTTTCTAGTTTATATTTTTTGTAAATTGTAATCAGGATCTGCATGAAAAAAAGCTACAGGAGCACTTCATGTATTTTAGATGAGATGTCAGGGATGTATATGACAAGTACTTGACAAGGAGCAAGTACTTAGATACTTTTACTTAAAGCAGCAATATGTGACTTTTGGTATTTGGGATCTGGCGCCCCTACAGTTTCTTAGTGCAATTGCACTTTTACGCCACTGTCGTAAAACTCGGGACAAATGTCATTTACCGCAGAAATTTGAACCTTTTCGGTCACGTTGCAACAACAGTTAATGTTACAAACGCAGATATAACGTACACCTAGGTTACAGCGCCCCTTGCACGGACCTCACCGCTCCCTGGAGCCCCGGGGAGAGAGGGCGCAGGGAGGGACGGGGCCCCCTGTTACCGGTGTAGGTACCCGATGTGCTCGGCCTGTCGGATCGGCTCGCACGTGCGAATCGGAGGGTGAAACAGACCCAGTGGCGCAATGAAAGCGACGGCCGGTGCACGCCATCCACGCCGTCGGGGAGGTGGAGCAGCTATGTTTTGTCTGACCATTATTACCGGACATGTTGTCCGGCAAGTTTATAATTTATCAGGTTTTTTTTTTCAATAGATTTTACAAGGCAAAGAAACAGTAATTACCGGAGCCAAACATCAAGGAAGTACCCGAACAACAACGTTACATAGTGCGAGAACAGGGATTTGGGCGGGTGGGTGTGAATGGTGTGAATGAAAGAGGTGACATTATCCATATTACAAGTCAGTGGACCATCAAAATGATTCTGAAGCTGTTATTTTACAGTAAAAAAGTGTTTATTTAATTAGAAATGTCAATGTGGTACTTTCACTTCTACTAGACTAATGTTGTGTCAGGGGTATTTGTACTTTTACTTCAGTAAGAGGTGTGAGTAATTCTTCTTCCTCCACTGGTGGGATGTCAAGGTCTATTGCTGCACCGCATGAGTAATACTGACTCAATCCAAATCCTCAATAAATGTCTTTAGTCAGGGATAGTATTGTTGTTTGAGTAATTATTGCGGCACCTCCAAAGCAATTTCACATCAGAAGCAGGACACATGCCTGCACAACGAGACCCATCATGCAAGGACAAATGCCGTACACACTCTCTCTCCGAGGCTTGCAGATGCACACACACACACACACACACACACACACACACACACACACACACACACACACAAACACACACACACACACAATATAATAAACACATGGCCGAAAGACTACATACCAGGCAGAACGTCGACAGGTGGAAGTGCTTATGCTTGTAATAACATTTTATTAGAGGCTCTAAATGAGATATGTGGAGCTTGTGTACAATTACTGTAACAGTGAGTAAGTTACTACACACACACACACACACACACACACGCACACACACACACACACACACACACCCAAACAAACACACACACACACACACACACACACACACACACACACACACACACACACACACACACACACACACAACAGACACACACATTCTTTGGTATAAAACCTACTATACTACTGCTACTTTTCAGCGTCAGTTATTGTATTTGTGTATGCATGTGTGTGTGTGTGTGTGTGTGTGTGTGTGTGCGTGTGTCTGGGCCGGGCTTAGCTGTTCTTTTGATGAGAGGCGTTTGATTTGTTTAAAGTGATGTCTGGGCTTAATCTGCTGCAGTGGGATTTGTTTGTGTGCTTTCTGCGAGGCTTTAATGGGCCTTAAGCAGATCCACTTTGAACCAATAAACACGCGGCGGCGTGAGGGAGGGGAGACGGGACGCTGGCAGTACGCAGAGACGCCCCGTTAAAATGCACACCGGCGGGTTGGCTGGACGACGCATTCGACTCTAAATGGTTCACGGGTATTTATAATACTGGTTGACTTTTGAATACCAATTCCGATCAAGTTTAGCTCCCACTGACTTTCAATTGGAGAAAAAACTCCATTTAAGGCAACTTGTTTTCCTGTTCTGTGGGACATGTTTCTGCTGGAATGAAGTCAATCACCTTTTTGAATAGTAGCACACATTATTAAGCATCATTAAAGTGGTAATCCATGAATTACAATACATGTATGTATGTGCACATTTAGGAACAATTTACACTGCTACATGTCATTGGTATGACTGCATGTTGTCATGGAGCGCTCTCCACAAGAGACAGCTTCAGTTTGACAGGCCAGCAAGAGACGAGAAGAGTTATTTGGCAATTTGGATATTCACAACAACAAAGTCTCTGCTTATCAGAGTGCAGGACTCCACCAGAACACGCCTCGTCCCGGTGAGAAGAGCCGCCGCAATTGAACGTACTTCAACGCGGGTCGCTCACGTTCACGAGCAAGTCATTTGAAGCGGCCCTGCGGCATCTTGCAGGCGCGTGGCCCTGGGTCAGCGGCTACCGAACACATCAAAACCAGGCTGCGCGCCGCGCACCGGCTGGAACCCGCCCCGCCCCATCCTCCCGGTTAACCCAGGTCTTAATTGTTAAAACGCGGCTCCCGTCCGAGCCGGTGCGCACGACGCCGCCGCCTCCTCCTCCTCCTCTGCTGCTGCTGCTGCCGCTGCCGCTCTGTAACGTGTTGCTCTTCACTCGGCACTGCCAGATTACATAGCCTGCAGTGCTGCTCTGCTCCCAACATATCCCATTTGATCTCCGTCTGGGGCTGTTTTTATAGACGCCTCCGTCGCAGCCGCTCCGCCAATTAAAACCAACCAGATGTGTGTTTGGAGCGGCCATCACATCCGCCCAGTGTGTGTACAGTGTGTGTACAGTGTGTGTACAGTGTGTAGGCCGGCACGTGGAGCACAGGGGTTAGTACAGAAAAGGGTGTTCCTAATCAGGGGTCCGTGGCCTCCTAGAGGTACTCGCATGTATTGCAGGGGGTCCGCAGCAAAATTATAAAATATTTTATATTTTTATATTTTATATATGTTGATTTACAAATAATACTTTGTTCCACAACATTTATCTCAACTCAACCTCAACAATGATGGTCTTTTTTTGTTTTTTTGCTTTTTGTTTTTATGTGAGATGTTTCGACTTTTTTGGAAAGCTTTAATGTCTTTAAGGTTTCAGTTTTTCCAAGTGCAACATTAAACCACGGGGCAGTTTATCACAAGTGTTTACATATTCCTGTCTGCCAAGGGGCCCTTGCCGTAGGGAAGCCCCTGGTATGGAACAATGGCTTTCAAACCTCCTTCTCTGCATTTTCAGAGGTTTCCTTGAGATTTATATTGACATTTGAAATGACTGGGGAAGCCAAGAAGGAACACATGTGACTAACTGGATGGCATTGAACGATAT
>NC_137210.1:19906340-19922858 GCF_960531495.2 Zeus faber
CTAAAAAAAGACGAGAGGTCTGTTTGTTCCAATGTTCTTATCAACCACTTGATGTAGATACTGTAAAAAAAAACAAAAAAAAAAACAAGAAGGAAACACAAAACTGCATTGTCCTCACACCCCTCTACCGTCTTTGTTCAAGTTCAGAGTTTTACTTTTTGACATTTAACTTTGCAGCAGGTGTCATGTTAGTCCAGGCTTAGTCCTCCATTGTCTCAGTTAAATGGACTAAATAGTGACTGTGGTCGTGGTGTAGTAGTAGTAGTAGGTTGAAGTGACTCCTATAAAGTTCATATAAGAATGCATTTAAGAAATACTTGCAAAAATAAAAAAAAGTACAGTACGCACCTGTACAACTGATTGTATTTGATCACTTCTAGGAATTTCAATATTTTCACATTATCCACATTATTGTGAAGTGGCACCTAAGCGACACCTAACTCTAACCTAAAAGTGTTATTTTGTTGGATGCAGTAGGATTGACTTGGAAATGAGACGTTTGCTAAAACAGGTTTAAATTTGTAAATTTCTCGTCAGCTCTGTCTCTGCTGCTTCAGACTCAACATCAAATCATTTGCATAGTTGTCCAAACCGCCCATTAAATCCAGAATTGAATTCTGACTCTCTCATTTCCACCGCCCGACATCCCCGGCTTTCTGCTCGTCGGCAACGCATTAACGGTCCGACAGGTTTAACTTTTCGGGGGGAATCGAATTCAGCCGAACAAAAAACCCCCAAAAAGAAACATGTTATTAAATGAAACATCAATCCAATCCACCGAGTGAGTGAATCTCCCGAGGGAAGCTACTCGCGCAATAATATTTACACAAGCAGTCGTTCATCCTTTAATGCCCAAGGCTCACGTTATTCCATTCATGCGTGTCCTTCCCCCTGAACCTGCACACCTTGTGCCTTCCGGCGCGATAACAGGCAGACATCGCACCAGTCAAATTAAAACCCAGCGGCGTGCCCCTCCAACAGCCGAAGGACACCGTCTTCCCTGGGAGGCTGAAGTTTGTCAACCTTCCTTCAACACCGGATCGGCTGCGACGCCAGCAACGGCCTCGAAGCGCAGCCTTTTCAAGTCAAGTCTCCTCGTGGCCCTTTAGCTTTCCATGATCGTTAAAGAACAAAAGTGGCTTTTTCCTTTTCTTTTTTTTTTTCTTTTCGTTTCCCCCCCGTCACAGATTCCGCATTAAGTATACACAATACGGAGCGTGCCACCCTTTGAAGCCGCCTGCCCATTGGGCAGAACGTACCTTGAAGACGGACGGCTGCATGGATGCAATTACCACGCGGGTTCAGTTTGAGTCTGTAAAGTTGAAGTGGGTTAGAGGAGTTCCGTGATTACAGGCCGCGCTGTGTGTTTAAGGGCACGGGAGGCTTGGGATTCGGAGCTCTGCCCGGGCCCTTCGCGTCGAAAAAAACCCCCAAAAAAACGGGACTCCCGCTGCAATCCGAAATCAACACGAGTGCTGTTGGAGGGATTAGAGAGTTAGGTTTGCGAAACAAAGCTCGGAACCACGATTTCTTGACCGCCGGGTCCGCCGGGCGATTCAGATTTATTTTCCACAGTCTCAACAGGTCTAACAGGAAGGACTTTGTTTTTATAAAACCCGGACTCTTGACATCTGTACATGAAACTATTTTCTTTTTTTTTATATATATATATATATATATATACTTACCATGAAGAGATACTTTTTTATTTTATTATTTTTTATTTTTTATTTATTGATTTTATTTTATTTTATTTTTATTTATTATTATTATTATTATTTTTTTTTTTTTTAAGAAATGCCACAGGAGCTAGGCTAGTTGAACCCCTCTGCAGCTTTGCATTGCCCCAACACAGTTACTGTAGCCGGCCGCCTGGAGGAAATAGGTTCTGACCTTTTGGTCTGAATCTGCGAGAGACGGACAAAAGCCGATTTCCCCAAAAACTGGAGTACACATTGTGAAAATCTACAAACAATAAATGCGTTTCTACAAATCTATTTCTACATCCAGACATATATATACAGTATGTATATATATATATATATTCATAACTACCAGCCGTGCGTTTGGCCATGACTGGTTGCAACATCATGAGTGTACATCCTAAGTGGTATCCTAAGTATTTTTTTTTTTCCCACGTCGCCCCCCTCCTACTTTTACTCCAGTGAAAAAAAGATGAGTCAGCTGTCCTCATTTGTGGCTCTTTATCACTCCATTCCATTCATGCTCAGGAGTGAGACACAACACTTTCCCAAGCCGCGAATGCTCTGCTCATCTGGGAAAACCCGCGGCCCTGCAGGTGCTGAAACAGAGCCCGGCTGCACGCGAACCCAGACCTCTTCACTATGCAGCAGCATGTTCCTCCTCCCAGCAGAGAGCCGGGGAGGGATGGAGGGAGGGAGGGAGAGAAAGATGGAGGGGGGGGGGGATATCTGTCACTGGCAGCGCTCCAAAGTGACCTTCAGTTTGGGAGAAGCGGGCGATCGACTTGTCCTGCTCGAAAGAAACATGACAGGTCGCCTCTCTCTCTCTCCTTCTCTCTCTCTCTCTCTCTCGCTCTCTCTCTCTCTCCCTCTCTATCTCTCTTCCTCTTTAATGCATAAGAACTCAGTTAAATAATGTAGAGGTCGTTTCTGCACAGAAAAAAAAAACATTATCCACAGGCTGCTCTTCCTGGGAGGCTTTCCTCCTGAGAAAAAAAAAAGAAACAGTCCGATACTACATGCATGCATACACACACGTGCACAAACTCAAACATACGTAAACAAACAAACACACACACACACACACACACACGCGCAAGACTCCTTGCAAGAACAGCGTACTGCACTTGTGTTTAGTGTACTTTCTGACAGTGAAACCTTCTATCTCATCTCCTCAAACACATGTCTCTCTCTCTCTCTCTCTCTCTCTCTCTCTCTCTCTCTCATGCATCATAGGACTCATGCATGTGTGTGTACTTTACTATGTTTTTGTTTTGGAGTGTTTCTGCGCAAGTATGTACTCCATACTGTATGTTTAGTGACAATCTGCTGACACGTGTTTATGCAGGTATGTAGTATGTTCGGGTCGGCGTGTAGTGTGTGTGTGTGTGTGTGTTTGTGTGTGTGTGTGTCTGTGTGTGTGTGTGTGTGTGTGTGTGTGTGTATGTGTGCATGCGTGCGTGTGTGTGTGTGTGTGTGTGTGTGTGTGTATGTGTGCATGCGTGCGTGTGTGTGTGTGTGTGTCTGCCGATTGGGGCAGGAGCAGCAGCAGCATCTGTCATTTATCACAGGTGGTATCCTTCACGAGGAACCAATGCATTTAAATGGAAATGAGCAATCAAATGTTCAGTTCCAATACATCAGACATTGTAAAATATCTCTCTCTCTCTCTGTCTCTCTCTCTCTCCCTCTCTCTCTCCCTCCCTCTCTCTCTCTCTCTCTCTCTCAGGTGGTGATGGACCACATGCGGAGGAAGTGCAAGTGCCACGGCACGTCGGGGAGCTGCCAGCTGAAGACCTGCTGGCAGGTCACCCCCGAGTTCCGGGCGGTGGGCTCGCTGCTCAAGGAGCGCTTCCACATCGCCACGCTCATCAAGGCCCACAACCGCAACACCGGCCAGCTGGACCACTCCCACCACCACAACAACAACAACAACCACCACAGCCACAACAGCAACCACCACAACCACCACCACCACCACCACCACAGCAACAGCCACCACCACAACAACCACCACCACCACCACTCGCACCGCCGGCGGCCCAGCGTCAACGAGCTGGTCTACTTCGAGAAGTCCCCGGACTTCTGCGAGCGGGACCTGGGGTCGGACTCGGCGGGGACGCAGGGCCGCATCTGCAACAAGACCAGTCCGGGGATGGACAACTGCGAGAGCCTCTGCTGCGGCCGGGGCCACAACATCCTGCAGCAGACGCGCAGCGAGCGCTGCAACTGCAAGTTCCACTGGTGCTGCTACGTGGTGTGCGAGGAGTGCCGCATCACCGAGTGGGTCAGCGTGTGCAAATGAAGAAAACCAAAGGACGCGCCAAGAGCTGGACTTTTTTTTATGTTGTTATTAATGGATTTGGAGAGGACGGGCGAGGTGACTGACGCGCCGCCCCCCGTTTCCTTCTTTTATGCGGTGGACTGCTTTTTTCCGGAGAAGAGGAGCACGGACTGGCCCTGGCGCGGTGGAACCGAGCATTCATGTTGGGAATGAAAAGAGCGTAAACTGTCGAATAAAGGTCCTTTTATTTGCCTTTCCTCTCAAGACTGACCTGAACGCAAATAAATGGCAGATGAGAGACAGACATTTGGACCATTCGAGTCGGTATTCAGAGGACCACAAACGGAGGGGAAATAGTTTGACCCGCGTCTGCATGGTGAGGCTCGGAAGAAGAGGAGAGTGATCCGCGGATCACATCGAGGAATGAAAACATTTGTCGGGGAGAAGGCTGGGGGACAGCATGGCATTACTCAACAGAAGAAAATATTTTTGTTTTCCTAATTGCTCAAAATTCAATAACAAAGATAAGACGACACTTAATCCCCAGTGGGAAATTCAGGTGTGACAGCGGCAGGAGTTGACAGAACAATCACATCATATGCGTGAGGCCTGTGATTTCATGACTTGCCATTTTAATTTTGTGGTTATCACAGCATCATACGTTAGACAGGGTGATGCCTAAATCACTAAATACAACAAATATGAAATAGCAATAATATAATAATGCCAACGTGAAATTAAACTCATCAATGGGCAGTTTCAGCCCGATAGGGATTCCAGGGATCCATCGTATTAGAGGCATAAAAAACTGTAAAAAATAAAATAAAAATAAAAAACTCCCTCCCCCTTATTTAAGATTTATTTTACAAATCCTCTTTTTTTTAAAAAGCGATTCCTTTAGAAACCAACGTTGTAGTCGTTTGTACAGCAGTTTTGATGTTGTGTCTCAAAACACCGTGCAAACATCCGATCCGTCGGCTGTGTCGTGTGAGATCACTATAGGATTTTGTTCGAATTTCATGTGTACTCGGGTTTTTTCACCTCGAAAAACCCGACCTTCAGCTTCATATAGCTACAGTATACGTATACACAAATGAATAGAGCCGCCGCACAAGCTACTTTTTAAGTGCCTCAGGAAATTTGAGCGCATGTGAATAGGCTTCAGTTCCTCACGCTATATTCATCCTCGACAGTTATTACCGAAACCTTTCCTGCTTCGTGATGCCGTGTGCCAACCTTCATATTATGTGTCTATACTCACCTGCTTTGGACCTTCTCACCCGCTTTGATGTGCGCGTCACCTTGGGGACATTTTTATTTGGACGTTCAAGGCCCGAAAATAAAAAATAAAAAGCGGCTGGTATGGATGGACCTTAACCTATGCACATTTTAAAGATCAAACTAGTTTTGTTGAATTTTTTTTAATTTTAATTTTTTATTTTTTGTATTTATTTTATTTTTTCACTTTTTATGTGTGAGGCTCCTTATCGGTCTGTGTAATTTATTTAATGCAAATACTATTTCTGTTTTGAAAGAAAAAAAAGACAAACCTGAAATGGTTCCGTTGTTCGGCACAGATTTTTTATTTTTTTTTGTTATTTTATTTTATTTTTTATGCAGATTAGTCATTTGCGCCTGCAGCATTTTTTTTTTTTGTCAGGAGAACTCTGGGTGATATCACCAATATGCATTGTTTTCATGTAAGAAATTTAATGTAAGTATGTATTTTTTATGTTTTAATATGATTATCTAAGTTATTTTATTTTTGTGGATAACTTAATATTTGTAAAACAATAAAGAAATAACGTAATATTGAAAAAAGGGACTTTAATGTGATGAAATAATAAAAACATGAAATAATTTTTTGGTAATAAATAGTTTCATACATCTTTGTCTACCACCTCAGCACCTGTCAACATACTAATCACCTTTTTTTTTTTTTTATTTACAAGTATAGTAGGACCACTTCATTTCTTCATATCTCCCCCTTTTTAAACCGTGCTAACAAGAAGACACCAGAGGGAAAAAATGGAAAGATTACTTCAACTCCTCCATTATGCACACGGTGTACTGTATGTGGGCTGGCTGTGTCGGAGGGTACGTTAAAATATTCATAGACCAGAAAAAAAAAAAAAAACCTGTGGCGGGAGAGGGCATTCCCAATAATGTCTCGGCGTTCTGATGTGTTGTGCTCCCCACGGGCGGCGCTGGAGTCACCAAGTCAAGTGGAAATGCAAGAGATCGGCTTTCAGGGTAAACGGACGTGCGGCGGATTGACGCTTTTTTTTTTAACGTATATTTCTAACAATGTTTGCATTGAGAGTGAATACAGCCCCTTTTCATTGCTTCATCCCTTTCCGCCCACGCTCTCTCCTTCCTGTTTGGGAAGCTTTTCTCACCTGTACTGTACTGTACGGAGTGGAGCTGGGTTTTGGATTTGCGCAAACATGTTCCTGTTCGTCCTTGTGCGTGTGAGACCGCACATGCGTGAGTCCTGACCATTGCCGGTGCAAATAATGATCTCCATATTAAAAAAAAAGATAAGATGAGATGAGATGTCACTTTATCAATTAATATGAGGGAAATTCAGGTGTTACAGCAACAAAAACAGGGCAGTCAAAACATTTGAAAGGCAAAAATAAAAATGAAAATGAATTAAAAAAAGGAAGAAAATAGATTTAAAAAACAGGCACCATTTTAAAACAGATTCAAAAAACCCCACATATGTACACATCTCTCTACACACAGTTCACATGGAGTATCACTATGCTAACTATTGAGCCCAATGTGGCCAGGTAGCAGTTATATTACAGTTGGTGTTATAGTATATATATATATATTGGTAACAGTAGTCAAAAATTGGTATACAGCAACAGCAGCAGTAGTAATGCATGTCGATGTGGGTGTGTGCCTGTGTGCGTGTGCGTGTGCGTGTGCGTGTGCGTGTGCGTGTGCGTGTGTGTGTGTGTGTGTGTGTGTGTGTGCGTGTGTGTTTGCATGATGGTGCATTTAGTTGCCGGTGTGTTTGTCTTGAGGGCGGCCTGACGTTAAGGTTGCTCAACATGCTTAAAGATTTCCCCCAGCCGCCCCCCCATCAGCATCAGGCCTCAGCAGCCAAATCAAAGTTCATCTGATCCTCTCTGATTTCACTGAACAATACCTGCACATACTGTACATTCGCCCCAAAAAACATTCGTGCGTGGTGATTTCAAGCTTCCAGCGTTATTTCGGGGGCTTTTTTTTCCCCCCCGCTGAGATGACCCCCTTTGCCTCCTGTGGAAAGGAACACTGACAAAACCAATTCCCAAACTATTCACAGCCTGAAGAGAAATTATAATCCTCGACAAATACTTGTTTAATATCAGATGACAGGGAAGTAGAAAAATACATCAATCTCCTGCAGAATAAGCCGGTGCCGGTGTATGTCATAAATGCCAGGCCTGGACTTGTGTGTGGAGTTTATTTGAACAGTGGCTGTTATTTTGATAGCGCGCAGGTCCCAAAGTGACTGCAGATTTGAGCTGCAACAACATTATGTTGGTGAGTGAGATTTATTATGTTATGATCCATCGGCGTGAACTGGCAGGTTCCAGGTCTCCCCCGCTTTAACATTCTTTATTCAAGGGCCAGGTCGCGCCGGGCATGACACCCGGAAGGACGTGCACAACTTCAACGCAGAAAACACACCGAGCTCGTCGACATGGTCACTTGGTGCGGCTGTCAGCGGGGAAGACCAGTTGGAAAGACCCCTGACATTTTGGGAAGTTTTAATGCAGTGGCACCAAAGTAATCATGACAATGCTTCCCGAGGCTTTATGGATACGCTGTAATGAAATAAATGTGCAACCTTTTGCATAACTGAACGGTATCTGAAAATAAAAACACACTCAACCAACATCTCACTTCATGACTGACTAGGAACCTTTTATATGATTGCGTTGAAAATTTCCAAAAGGTGGTTCCTTCGTGCATACTGGTACGCCACGACCACCTGTCACTAGCTACATTAATAAATGTTCATTTTAATGACTTAATTGATTTTGTTATTTTCCGACAGCACTGGCAATGGATACCAATAATATCTACACTGTAAAGAGACTAATTACAGACATTGATTTTTTTAAACAAGGACTTTAAACAAAATTTGCATGGAAAGCAATTACAAATACATGTGTGTGTGTGTGTTGTGTGTGTGTGTGTGTGTGTGTGTGTGTGTGTGTGTGTGTGTGTGTGTGTGTGTGTGTGTGTGTTGAGTGTGTGTGTGTTTGTGTGTGGGTGATGTGATGGGTCTCGTTGTGCAGGCATGTGTCCTGCTTCTGATCTGATATTGCTTTGGAGGTGCCGCAATAATTAGTGTTGAGTGTGTGTTAGTGTTAGTGTGTGTGTGTGTGTGTGTGTGTGTGTGTGTGTGTGTGTGTGTGTGTGTGTGTGTGTGTGTGTGTGTGTGTGTGCGTGCACGTGTTTGCCTGTGTATGTATTTGTCTTACTGTGAGTATGTTTCTGCGTAAACATCTTGTGTATCCAAACAAATCTGGCACTGCACGGTTGCCTGACCCTTTTGGGAAATAGTAAAAAAAAAAAAAAAAAAAAAAAAAAAAAAAAAGACAGGGTTGTTTAACCGCGCGTATATTTTGGGAGCGGATCAGGCTTTTAGGCCAAAAAACAAAACCCGTAGTAACCAACTAAAAGCTTCCAGTTGGTTCTCCATCGCACCGATTCCGAAGCCAGCGCAGATTTTTGGTGAGGAACGCCAGGCAGAGAGGCTGCTGGGAAGGAGCTGGTCTGTGGACAGAAGCGTGTACACGCAGGAAGAAAGGAAGGAGAGCTATCGGGGGAAAGAGGAGAAGGAGCAGAAAGGAGAGCTGCAATCTGAGTGATGAGTAAGAGTTCTTCTTCCTCTCCCCTCCGGGGAAGGAACTGGTGTCGAACAGAAGTGAAGAGACCTGAGACCAGTCCATACAGGTAACCCCAAGGACCAGTACCGTGGAAATGGTTCAAAGACAAGTATGACAACCGCATGTGTGTGTGTGTGTGTGTGTGTGCGTGTGTGTGTGTGTGTGGGCCGCTACCTCCAGCACGCGCACATGCACTAACACACCCCAAATACAAACACACCTTTAAAGATACAAAAAAGCACTCCAGCAAAAGTAACCGAAAAAGAAAAAAATGTTTCCACATCAAAACCATTGTCAAACAGTTGCCCTGAGCAAGCATTGGCACCCCGGTGCATTTGACTGGAGATTTATAGATGTACTGTGTGAATTGGAAGCATTCCATGTGACAACAATACCTGATCGACATGTTCAGAACTTTTTTTTGGAGGAGAAAAGAAAAAACAAGAAGACATTGCCCTTTAATGTTGAAAACCGGACATCAGAGGAAAAAACGTGACTGAAGGTAGCGCAAACAGTTAAAAATAAAATTAAAATCCAAATTCAAGGCCTTATCCTCTTGCCTTGATCGCAGTGTTCTTCGCATTTTTCTTTAAAATAATATAACTCCTCATACAAACGATTTGATGTGCAACCCATTAAAGGAATTCGTTGCACGCTTAGTCAATCAAATCCCCAAATATTTACCTCAAGTTGCACCCCATTAAGCAGCACCGCAGAAACCTCCATTAAAGGACCAATAAGTCATATTTTATTTGTTCATTGTGCAAATTGACCGTGATTCGCAGGGGTTCACGAGTTGCCGATCGGTGCCAGTCTCTCCGCCATGACCTCGGTGGCCGCCGAGATCTCGGGCTCTCAAAACAAACGCTTGCGACCGCGAACGTGTGATCTTGGTCTTCCCCTTCTTAATCGGCACGGGTTGTATCGAAGGACGCTGGGGGACGGAACGGCTCCTCCGCCGCGGAGCCTTAAAAGAAAAAAATAAATTGTTCCGAGGCGAACGAGCCAGCGACGAATCCGATGCCAAAAAACGCCAGCGGAAAACCGGGGGAACCGAGAAAACCCAGCGTTTCAAAAGGCGGAGGGTTGGAGCTCAGGACTTAAGAACTTTCAAAACCGATGGAAACTTCTGCATTGTTGTGGATGCTGCAACAACATTGCAAATGTGCCAATCTCCCGGGACTTGCAGGGCAAACTTTCTCCCGAGTCCCCGGGTCCGAACCATTTAAAACAGATTGCAAAGGGATATATTACGTAATGTATCCCTGTGCAATCGGAGTGTTTTACCAAAGCTCTTTCTACCTGTCAGAACAGATCTGATGGTTTAGACCTGATTAGAAAATAACTTAGAGACTACAACGCGGACATTTATTTACAAACCGGGAGGATAAACACTGAAGTGGAACAACCTTATGAAACAACTCCGCTCTGAAATAGCAAAAAAAAAAAAAAAAAAAAAGTATGTGATTTTTTTAAATTAATTAATTTATTTTATTTTTTCTGACGACTTTGTAATCCAGATTGAGGTTACGGAAACACCCCCACCCCCCCATCCCTGTTATTCAAGACGTCCCTCTCTAAAGATAGACCTTCTGTTGTTCCGATGACTAATTCATCACACTTTTACCTAGAAGACTCCATTTGTTCCGAATTAAAATTCGATGTGACGGGAACAGGGAACATTGCGAGTCACATGAGCGCGCCTCCACATTATCTCATAGGGCCCCGTGTACACCATCCTGTCAGCTTCTTTGCAAATACTTGATCTGCGCTAACTCTGCAGTTTGATCCGTGTTACTTATTCATGCTCCGCTCCGCCGGGGATGTTATCGAAGAGGAAAGAGGGATCATTTTTTTGTATGCCCTCCTTCATTTATTATTGAGGGCCGGGGCCAGTGAGTACATGCTTTTAACACCATTTGGAACATGTTCCGCGCGACCTACGCTGACACTTGTGCCGCTAGATTTGAGTTCCATTTTCTTGAAGACAGAGGGAGAGAGAGAGAGAGAGAGAGAGAGAGAGTGTGTGTGTGTGTGTCTGTGTGTGTGTGCGGGAGACTCCATTGGTCCACTGACAACATTACATCCACAGTAGCGCCACAAACACACACTGTACACACACACACACACACACTGCGATGGAGTCCTTGTCAGCTCGGTGAGAAGGGGACTGACACAAGGAGCGATGTCATGAAATATTGATCAGGCGATGTTAAACATTCCTTCATCGGAAGAGCGACATGCGGTAGAGGGGCCGAAACCCACTGGGGCAGCCAGGCTGCGGCGGGAGACGCTTCGGCCCTCAAAGATTTACCCCCCGACAGGAGGGCTTTCAAAAGCCAATGCCGCGCTGTGCATCACACAAATAACGGATAATATTTGCTGAATATTTGCTGCTTTTAATTAATTAATTTAATTTTTTTTTAAAAGGAAGGCAGTGGGGTGCGAAAATGAAGGCAGTGGGGTGCGAGAATTTACACCAAAATCTCCCTGTCACTCAAAAGATCACCTGACCTACTTGCATACACTGTACACTACACACGAGTCCACCGCACCATACAGTACCTCACCTCCACTTCCAGGAGTGTGACGTGGAGCCCAATAAAACCCTTTTGGTTGCTGATGAGTTTCCCTGGCGTACAGAGCGAGCAGGGCTGCATTTGTTGCTATGGCAATGCTAAAGTAACGAGACCATCAGCTTGCATCTCTGAAACTAGCTGACTAATGCAATGGGCATCACGTTCATGCATTATTGTGCAGAGTGGGTTCGGGCATAACTAGAGGTTGGGCGAGATGAAGTTGCGATTTCGCCGGTGCACAACCTTTGCACGAAAACCACATTTTCTGTGGGCGTAGATAGAATTTGAGTATCGTTAACTGGGCACAGCCCTGGCTAAAAACCTGGCATCGTTCAGTGTGACCCACGCCATGTCAGTTTGATCAGGACATATTTCAACACAAGTTTTTAGATCTTGACAACTCCCTCCTATTGTGTAATTTCCTAAATGTTGCCAAGATACATGAGTTGATGAGTCATCAGAGGAACTATAATGTTCAGCCCATGATTAGTACCGCGGTAATGATGAGGAATGGTGGAACAGGAGCACAAAAATATTGCTGGAGTTTTGATGCAAAAGGAAGACTGGAGTGTTCTCCTTGAAAAATTCAGAGATATGTGAAGATTTCCACCATAACTTACGGCATTCGTTGTTGTTATGAGCTGTGGTTGTGTGCAAATTGGGTGGGCCGGTACGCAGTACCGGTATGTGGCAGTTCTCCTACCACCCGCCAGCCAACTTTCTGAATTTTCAACTTGAAAAAGGTGTTATTATGATATTCCTTCATTACACATTCCAACTTCATTTCATCCACATACAATTTCTCAGAGTGCAGTTTTGAGTGGCAACATGAGGCCCTTGTCATCTAGGTCATTGATTCCCAACCTTTTCCACACCAAGGACCCTCAATTAAATATGTATTCCATTTTGATACAATACGATTTTGTCTCCTGGCCCCCATCTGAGAAGACCTGTATTGTAACAGTAGATATAATAGCCAGGACTTCTACTCTGTGAGGTAAGTGCTGGAGGTACGTAAGTTCAGGTAAGTTTCCATTTAGGAGGATTTAAATGTATATTTCATACAACACAGTCAATTAATTCTATGATATAATTATAGAACCAGAATCGCGATTGTGGCGCCGCCCCTTGCGGCTGCCTGCGTGAGCACCTTGTGTCGATTACGCACATTTCAGTATTTTTACAGCTTATAAAGCTTATTGTGCGTAATCACCGGGTGTCATGACATTTCACTGCATATATGTATGACCGTATGTATATGTATGTGACAAATAACCTCTTGAACTTGAACTTGAAGTGACATTTTCAGGGCACAGAGACACAGACAGAGACCCGGGGTTGTAAACACCAGTTTATTGTAGAGAGAAGGTGGAATTAGCCCAGGAGCAGATGGACACGTGTCATGACAGGGCTCCTCTCTCTGAGTTTATGTGGGGATGGGGGTTTTAACCTGTTGCTCATTAGACCAACTAACAAGCAACAGGTATGCAGCCACTCTGATCCCAATCACCTAGATTCAGGTCAGGTGTGGCTGCTCAAACCAGACCATCCCCACACCAAACGGTTCACTCTTTGGCGTACTGGGACTTTTTCTTGCACCGCTGGTACTCTGTTCTGCCCTCTCAAGTGGACAAATCGAGTGGGCATATTGTAAAATGTATCATATTTTATTTAGTCGGAGCGCACTTTTTTATTCTATTGTTATAACGCACAAGCTGCGAGCTCCGGCTCTGGGTTACCATGACGTCATTGACCATATGTGGACATTGACGAGGGGTTTCTTTAGATCATGGGGGGCCTTGTTTGCGTTTTCTATTTCGGACCTTTTTGGTGGAAACAGCTGGTTTCCCTCATTATCTATTCCATCAGTTCCGTTCCATCTTTGGTAAAGGCTGCTGCCCGCGCTCTGGTTCAGGTGGATTAGAAACTCCAAGTTCGCATCGGGTCGAGGCAGCAGGAAGTGATGCTGCGTTCCATGGGAACTCGGAAATCTGTGATTCTAGTCAGTGGTCCGCGTGTTAACTTAACATAAAAACTACAGAGTAGTTCAAAACAACAATAGACGTATTTTAAAATCCAACATAAATGGCCGTTCCTTTACACTTCTCCAACTATGAGGTTGGATTTTTTCGTGTTCCAACTTTTGTGCAGAGCAGATCGCTCCCTCTCTGACTGTACCGACGGTGTCAGTACAGTGGTACAGTTTGCCGCTCTAGGCTCTCTCACCCATCCCACCCAATGATGAAAAATAACACCTCAATGAACATTGGCATTGCCTAGGTGCCATTACTCAGTGTATTCAGAGGCAATGGGTAAACAGCGAATGAACATCTCCTTAAAGCCATACACGGAGCTACACCACTTATTGGTCCATCCCAAAAGCAAGCACCGAGCCTGAGAGGAAATGCAATGGAATATATGAGATTCAATGCTTCTTCTGGAGCAAGACCGATGCGGTGACGCCGGAAGATCTTTTTATGTCTTTATGTCTGTATGCACAGCATATAATAGATTATTTGACAGGATGAACGTTTATGTTTGAGGGGGTCCCACAGCAAAACTCAAACATATATCAACAAACTGTAAATCATAACATATTTATGATTGAATTCTGCAATCGTGCAAGATGTTAAAAAAAAGCGAATTTAGATCCTGTAGATCCAGCCAGTGGACGACAAGGAACAAAGAGATCCACAGAGTTGCCGTTGTCGGTTGAATCAAGTGGCAAGTCGGCAGAGTCACCTTGTGCGTAAATCCCCCGACGCCGTAGGGGAGCGTGTCGTGAGGCATTCGGGAAAAACACAGATAAGACGCTGCTAACTATGTCCCCGTATCCCATTGGACGCCGGTGCCGATTAACTATGTATATCATGCACTCGGGGGTGTTCCCAGTCACTCTCAATAAGAGCGTTGCCAAGCGCCGCGGCATTGCATGTGTCAAGGACCGAAAGCCTTTGGGCTCGGAGCCTGTTCCGCTCTCACATCCTGCCGCCGCTGTCATTAGATCAAATCTGGCCCTCTCTGTTTAAGTGCGCCCTACCTCCCCAGTCTTTGGTGGCCCGCTGAATAAAGCATGATCTCCTCGTGCTTAAAAAGGACCCCCTCTTTCCATCACTTCCACCAGTTGCATCTTTCATAGAACATTGAGTCCTTATAGGCCTCCGCCGGAGCGACGTCGGCGACGGTGATCTAATGGATGGGGACTCTCAAAGTTTTGGGAGCGTCTTGTCATGCAACTTAAGAGATTCCGTTGACTTATTTAAGCCCTACAGCGGCATCTGAAATGTAGCTAATGTTACGGGAGTTTTTTTTTTTGTTTTTTTTTCTTGGCGCGGCGCGAGGATCGAGGGAGAGGAGTCGTATGTTTGAGGGAGAGCAAAGTTTTTGTTTCGCCAGCGCGGAGAACTTGCGCAAAGTTGGGAACTCGGGGAACAGATACAGGGAACGGTTTAATGGCTGGCACGGCATCGTTATCGCGGTTGCTTTTTGCGGATTGGTGTCGAGCGCCGACGGGAGAAGGCGCGTAGATTGTGGAAACTTTTCTGTTTTGTTTTCTTCAATACGCCTCGGTATAATTTTGTTATGATAACATTAATAAAAATGCATAGAACGTTGAGGCTGCTGAAAATAGAGGCTGTCGCTGCTCTTAGTTACCCGACAATATCTGACCATAAAGAGCCCAGCCTCGGTGGGGGGAAATGGACTTCGGCTAAAAGTCGAAAAAACACATCTGAGGGTAGTTGACGTCCCGATTATTACCCTGAAATGAAAGCAATGCGCTTAATGTGCCATTAGAGTTCAGTGCTTTATCTGGGCATACTTTCCTCATCTGTCATACATTCTCCCCCGACGGCTGGAAGCTCTTTTTTTTTTCTTTTTTTCTCCCCCAAGAACGATCCATTACGCTGCATGGGTACACTTGATGACCGTCTGAAGAAAATTATTATCAAAGAGAAGAAAAATGACTATCCACTTTTTTTTAGGCCGCTCACACGCTGGATCTTGGGAAGATAAATCAATTAGGATTTTTTTTTTTTTTTTCCCGAAAGGTTTTGGACTGTATGCAATCGAACAACACTGTAGGAACACTGTGTACGGTTCTCCAGCGTTGCGCCTCTGTGCTAGTGTTGTTTACACGGCAAGTAAACAACGCTAAATTGCAAAAAAATAAATCAGTCAGGATGAATATTAGGATATAACCCTTGAGTTCAGTCAGGATTTCATGATTAAACTTTGTTGGCAACGTGGTTTACTTTGGTGAGAAGTGAGCGACAAGTCGGGGGAAATGTACAACGCAAGCCTTATTTATCATTATTAATTAGAATTATCATTTTCCTTACCTCAGCGTATGGAACGCCCGCATTTCAGTGCTCAGTAAATTGAGGACTTTGTGGAAATTTAAGGTTGTTTACTCACTGTACAAAGTCTATAAGTAATTTTGGAAATGACACAGAGTGCAACACTGCAAACACATGCGTGACTAATTATGTCGTGTTGTGGGCACCGAGTACAAGCTCTTTGATAGTAATGGGGTTTGAGTCTGTTCTGCAAATTTGTCAAAGCGAGTTCACAGAAACCGGTCTGTTCAGGAGCCGAAAACAAAAGAGCAGCTGCACGGAACAAGTGGCCAAACCGCCATAAATGATCTTTACTCTCTAATGAATATCCAGACGGCTTGTTGACGGTAAACCGTGGCCTGAAAGAGCCTTCCTGTAGAGCTCTAATACTCTGTCTGCCGGGAGTGCAAACTGAATTCGGTGGAAAGCTTCTTTGCCGTTATGCATATTCAAAATTTTATTGATCGTCGTTTATTTTCAGTCATTCCAGTCCGTACCTCTCCGTTTGTCCTCCCTTCATCGCCCTGCTTCTCCCGTCTTCTTACATAATCTCATATCCCTCCATGTCTCATTGAACCTCTCCAAACCCCTGTGCATTCTCTCTCTCCCTCTCACTCTCTCTCTCTCTCTCTCTCTCTCTCTCTCTCTCGTCCTGCCGCTGTTTTCTCTTTGTAGGCCCCTCCTTGACACCGGTGACCCATGCTTCTCCCCGGCTTTGAT
>NC_137210.1:19923058-19928058 GCF_960531495.2 Zeus faber
GAGATGCATGAACAAGGACGACTGACCATCATATTCATCCAATGTAATAAACTCTCAAACTCAACCTGTGCTTTTGCACACGGTGACAATGAGGCTGCGCAAGTTATGTGTATGCAGGGACATGCATGGACTATGGGGAGGATTGGATTAGATTTAATCAGATTACATGACATTAGATCGATTCATATTCATTGTAGTTATCCCCAGTAGGAAAATGTTGCTGCAGCGAGAAAGGGCCTATTTCCCCAAAGCGTGGCAAGACAACAAGATCACAAAGATGAACACCAAACATTTACATAAGGCCAACATGTCTTTCAAGTTAGACATGAACCAACCGTCCAGGGTGTGAACCAAGCAAAGTGGGTGTGAAAGGTTGTAATAAATTCCCAATAACTGTGTCATCATGTGCGATGATTAAATCAATGAATCATTTCTAATTTTGTCTCAAGGGAATTCCTCACTGAAGGACTGGGTTTGGTTTCTGCTCCAATCTGACCAAAGTGAAGCTCTGTGGACACCTTCAAGGACAAAAAACAAAATAATAAATGGCGATGGATCTCTTGAGGAGGCAACGGGGGTGGGTGGTGGCGTGTCAATTGCATTACTACGCAATTATCAAACCGCAATATGTATTTAGTGCATTTTCCGGGTAACTGCTGACATAGTCAGACACACCTCACCATAAGCAACGTGCTAATGCGTTACCCGCTTATGCATTTGATGCATAAAGCGCCAATTATGGTTTGAAAACACAGGATTGGGTTTAATTACTGCAATCTTTGGCGAAGACGTCACAGTTTGGCTTTTTTTTTGTCAAAATTGCCTCGACACATACTTTGCTTTTGATCCCTTTAAAACAAAAAATAATCATCATAATGATCATAATAATTTGTTTTATGATTAAAATGGGACTGGATTTCTTTTTTGGTGATATGGCTCTATGAATACTGTTCTAATGCAATGCCATTTTTCTAGTCTACTTTCCTAACTAACTAAAGTGAGCCTATCTACATAGAATAGTCCCATATTTCCGCGACAAGCAAAGCCAATTTGAATAAGGCCGAGATGAATGGAGGGACTACTGACAACCCCATGTGGTTGAATCGGTAGTGACCGGGTTGAGGCAGAGGCAAAGTTGCGGCCGGGGGCCATGCCATTTTGTTGTGCTACCTGAGCCGGAGTTCACTGCTGCCGCTCTTCCTGCACGGACCTGCCGCACTGAGCTCACCACTCATTCCTGGCATTCCACTTCCCTTCCTTCGCGTCTTCTTTCCATACCTCCTTACCTTCCCTTCGCTCCCGTGCTCCCGCAGGGCAGCTGCGTCTGCTGCACGTGGGATGGCGCGGGGCCGGGTTGCCGGGAACAGGTCAGCCCACCTTCACTGGTGCTAAATGAAGTCTAGACGCACAGACGTTTTTTTTTTTTACTTTTTTCACTTTGCTTGTCTTCGTATACAAGCAGTGGAGAGACACTTGTATATTTCCTGTATTTCTCCGATTTTTCTGAACTCCTCGTGCCTTACCATACTGGCAGAACCCTTCGAGCCTCCCAAAAATGCCTATTACCTGTACCAAGGTCTCGTCTAAAAAAGGCCGAGGACAGGGTATTTTCTGCAGCTGCACCAAAACTTTGAAGCAGTCTTCCTGATAACGTTTTTATCGGCGCATTCATTTGTGGTTTTGAACAGTCGCCTCAAAACCTACTTTTACTCCCTTGCCTACAGCTGTGATTGACTTATCAATCCCTCGGTGCTTTGTATTTGTGTACCTGTGTTCTGATTCAGACTGAAATACAGTAGTGCAACAATGTACAGAATATGTGTCTGCATTTTATATGAGTGTATGAGTTTTTTTAAAGCACCATATAAATAAACATGTCCTTGAACTTGAACTTCTTTTTTTGGTCATTCACATTCGTTCTCCATTCAACGTCACAGCCTTTGGCCGGGGTTTGTAATTGCCTGAATTGGAAGCCTCTCTCTCTTTCTCCCCTTCCTTTCTCTCCCTTTCACACACAAAGGGAAACCCCCTTGTTTGCAGGACCACTGTCACACACACACACACACACACACACACACACACACACACACACACACACACACATACACACACACACACACACACACACGGTGGTTTGCAGGCCGCACGCAGCCTGACACATTCCCAGTGCTTAACTAGAGGGAAGAGGAGTGCGAGGAATGTGGGTTTCAGCTTCAGTCGCTCACTCAATCAGGTGGTCGGACTGGGGCTCTGAAACCCCCTGTCACCGTCACACCTGAGCACGCACACACACACACACACACACACACACACACACACACACACACACACCACACACACACACACACCAACGCCCCCCAAATTTAACCACTGCACGCTGTATTGGCGTGGAAGGTGGTGAGACGCTTTCCCTCTCTCCCTTTCCCTCTCGCTCTCCATCTCTCTTTCCCCTCTTCCTCATCCCTCTCTTTTTCTTCCGGCGACGGGATATTCTCTGCGACTCCCTTTGGCTCGGTCTCGTGCCCCTGCTCCCACAGGGGGGATGTGATCAGGTGCAGATTAGGAGGAGGAGCAGGAGAAGCGTCCGCGGGGAGACAGATTGCAACATGTCTGAAGGGGAGCGTCAAGGCCTCGCCGGGTCCTCACTGTTCTAACCTGCCCAAGGTGTGTGTGTGTGCGCGTCTGTGTGTGCGTTTGTGTGTGTGTGTGTCTGTGCGTGTGTCTGTGCATGTGCGTGTTGTTGTGTGTGTGTGTGCTCTTCGTTGCACATGAGTGCATATGCAAGTAATTAAGAAGAATTAATAAATATAATAAATTGACATAAGAAGAATTTGTATTGATTGACTTTATAGAGCTTAATCAGTAAAATTCATCTAAAATTATCAACTAAAAACTATTATTTACCATCACAACATAACTGATCATCAACAATCTTAGCATTAACATAACCTTCAACATATAATGAACATATACAGTATATTACAATATATTTGAAAAAAATATATTAACCAGTGGTATGTAGCATGTGATAAATTGTGGGTATGTGTGTGTGTGTGTGTGTGTGTGTGTGTGTGTGTGTGTGTGTGTTTGTGCGCGTGCGTGCGTGTGTGTCTGTGTGTTTGTTTGTTTTACTATACTTGTGAGGACCGGTCTCCAAATGTAACATTTGTTGGTTTCGAAGTGTACCAGAAACATGGATCCTCACTGACCAGGTGTGTGTGTGTGTGTGTGTGTGTGTGTGTGTGTGTGTGTGTGTGTGTGTGTGTGTGTGTGTGTGTGTGTGTGTGTGTGTTGAAACACCTCATTGTCACCACAAGCACCTGAACGTGATGACATAATGATTTGACCACGCTCACGTCTTCCCGCGAACCAGATGTCTCGGGCATCGCATTCCTCTCGGTATGAGGCCACAAGCGCGGCAGCGTGGACCTGATAGCACCTATTACTGTAAGTGGGGTGACGTGAGTGTGTGTGCGTTTGTGTGTGTGCGTGGGTGGGGGGTGATGGGGGTGTCGTCAATTGGACATTGGTGCATGACATGCAGAAGACAATGACACACACAGCAGCTGGAGGCTTTTCTTGAAATGACGTATAGAGTATGCTGTTACAGAGCCTGACAGGCAAATTAAACCATCTAAGGTAAGACAATGTGTGTGTGTGTGTGTGTATGTGTGTGTGTGTGTGTGTATGTGTGTGTGTGTGTGTGTGTGCGTGCGTGCGCATGTGTGTGTGCGTGTGTGTGTGTGTGTGTGTGTGTCAAGGCGGAAGAAGCCTGCATGCATGCATGTTATGTGTACTTCCATATTGTTTTTGGGTTCTGCTTGTGTGGTTCATGTGCAGCACATGGGGACGTGTGGGTGTGCGATCAGTCGTTCACAATCAAGCCGGCTCTTTTGAATGAACAAAAATGATCGGCTCCCGCCGGCACTTGCTGTAGTAAGGTGGAGTTATTGCAATGTATATTCCAATCATTAAGCTCCTTCAAATTTGTTCTCGCTCAAACGTTTGCATAAGCATCCTGAATCTGCTGCTGCAGCGGTCTCCGGTGTTCTAGCCATTTTTGTTTATTTAAAGAAGGGGATCAAGTTCACTGTTACTTTGAAAGAAACTTTATTTGGATTATTGTTGTGTTCTTTGCAATGTTTTGGGTTATTTTTTTCTTGCTTTCGTTGTAATTTCGCATTTTCTTGTTGCAGTTTATGATGTTAATGGAGCCCAGTCACATGAAGACATTTAATATAACGTTATTTCGAAAGAGGAAAGAGATTCCATTATAAATTGAACTGAATTGTAAGAGCCGACTCTTCCGAGGGAGCGGGGCCGAACGAGCCGGCTCGCTGAAGAGAGCCGTAACTCCCAACTCCAGAGTGGGGGGCTGGGGGGCGGGGGGGCAAAGATGTGAGCCACGCAGACAGGGACCATACAAAGGAAATCCTACCACCCAGTGTCGTGGCTTTATCCTTTATCTCGCCGGGAGGAACCACATGAGAGGAGCAGGTAGATGCTTCACTGTCACATGACGGATGGCCCACCCGCTTAAATGGGAAATTCCACTTCAAAACAGCTTTTGCTCACAGTTAATAGGGGAGTGGGATTGTTAATGAATTATGGATTTTTTTAAAAACAGGAGATGAAAAACAAAACGTGATTTTACTGGTTTTGCTGCTGGTGTCTCTTTGAGGCGGATCAATTTATATACACAGACATTAAACAAATTATTCTATATTTATGTTATGGGACAGTGTGAAAAACAAGTTGTTTCCTGTTTTTTTATTCACACATTGGCGTCACATGGATTTGGTGTTATTAGAAACTGACTTCTTTGCGATGATGGTTTTAGGGGTTAACAAGGCTTGGGTAATAATAAATGCATCAATGTTATCAAGAGATAATCTATACACTGCATTACCCCACTCTCCAAGGATCACGGTTACATGAGAATTTACAAGTTTGTGCATAATGAGCCAATAGCATGTTCACTGTCATTAGAATTGTTTTAG
>NC_137210.1:19933058-19945558 GCF_960531495.2 Zeus faber
CATGAAAAGAATCTCCTACTTTATTCCAATAACGAGTGAAGTCTGGTTGCGTCGAGTCAAGTTGGAGCACGGCACAATAATCTCTGTTAATGTTGTTTTTGGGGTGGCGGCACCCAGACTTCAGGGCCCTGGGGAAGCTACCGTGCTGCTGCTGGTGTCGGACACATGTTGTCGGTTGCTCCGTCTGTTATCTCGGTGTGCGTGACGAACTGCGTTTTAATGATCAAACGGGTTGAGTCACGTGGGATTGCCTCGCAGTATGCCACACGCATGATTTTGCAATAACGGAAAACCTGAAATCTAAAAGTGGAAATCAAGGATTTGCCCCAGGGCACCATAAATATTTTCAATTCTCGATGCCAAATCCGGGAGAGGTGGCGATTGGTGCGTAATAAGACAAAAAAACTATTGTTGAATTACTCCCCTAGAGTAATTAAATAATCCCCAGCGGATCGTTTGGTGTCAAATCAAAGCCCGGGTCGGGCACAGCGGCTTCCCTCACGCCAAATGGATGGAAAGCTGATGGCAGGGGTAGTTTGATTTGGAATATCAATATTTACAGTATGCTGTATGCACCCATATTCAGAATCAAACTATTTTGGAAAGAAATATTGGGGAAAGCTACTGCTGATGCCATGGTCTATCTTCTCAAAATGAGTGTTGGAGCTTGGAGCCCTGTGGCATTGTAGAACCAACACTGTGGACTTTATTAACCTTTTTCTTTTTTTTTTTACATTTGCAGCTCTTCCCAGCTCGGCCTCTCCTTCCTTTCTCCCTCGTTCTGCCCATCCTCCACCAGCCCTCGAACCTGCTCTCTCCTCTCACTCCCCGGGCCAGGACGCACGTTGCTCATCAACCACACCAAACAGACCAAACAGAACGCTCGCTATTTCCAACGCGCTCATGCCGTTTTTTCCCATGGTGACACTGGGGGAAAAAAATAAAATAATAATCATCTAAACCGACGCACCTACCGTCCCAACCCCCGAATCTAGCCAAATTACCGAGAGGAATTCAGCTGGGAATGCCCTTCCTCTCCTCTCCTCTCCCGTCTAAAGTGAACGGCCGTACCCCGCCCCAGCACCCGGCGAGCGGCACATCTGCTGCTGAGCTCACTGCTGCTTCCCATCGCTGCAGCGTGATTGATGCTCCGGCCACAGAGGCTTTTTCTGTGGTTTCCTCTTCTAAAGAGCTCGGATTCACGAAACTCTGCCCCTCTCTCTCCCCCTCTCTCTCTCTCTCTCTCTCTCTCTCTCTCTCTCTCTCTCTCTTTCTCTCTCTCTCTATTACTTTCAGTTCTTCTCGCCCTTGCCAGATTTCAAAGTCACTAAACTTGTTTGCCTTTGAAAAACTTTCTGTCTTTAATGTCTCTCTCAGTGATCCCTGTCTTCCACTCTGCCGCTCTCCCTCCCTCTCCATCCCTCCATCTCTCCTTCTCCCTCCTTCTCTCTCTTCCCCCCCCTTTCTCGCTCCCTCTCTCAGGTTGGCTACTCAGGGTTTATATATAAAGAGAGAAGGATAATCTCTGTCATATGTTCCGCTGCAGTGGGTAATGGCAACATGAAGTTTACGGACCAGTTAACACACTGTGTGTGACATTATACACGGCTACAATAGAAATAAAATAAAGATCTATTGTATTGTATTGTATTATATTGTATTGTATTGTATTATATTCTCAGTTGACTTTACTCATATTCAAAAAACCTTCCCAGTGTGGTACTGGATTTACACATTTTTTGTTGTTTAATTATTTGTTTGTTTGCTCAAGTATAGCTCTAATGAAATTATATATATATATATACATACATTTAATATATATAATATATATAATAGCATTATACATTATATATAATATATAACATTATACATTATATGCGTATTATAAGATAAAAATGTATAACTGCTATAAATGACCAATATGCGTATTTGTGCCATGGCAATGTAAGATGATGGATTTAGTCTCATGATTCTGTGTTCTACATCTCGACAGCAGGACATATTCCATGAAAATATCTCCCGTCCTGCAGATAGGAAGAAAGGCTTCCACTTCACTGAGTGTGTGAAAAGATGTGTCAAAGTGGATTGTTTATCCGGTTGCCACGGTGATACTTTGACAGGAGCTTTGTGAGAAAAGGCTACGAGGGCACGGCCGAGGCGGCTCAATGCTGTACTTCTACCATCAGAAAAAGACACCTAATCCCCTTTGGCTCTGAAATGAAATGAAATTATGGGATCAGGGGTTAATTTGGGGCTGGATGCGGCTGAATGATAATCAGAATAAACAAATAAGATATTGAAGGGGTTCTCTTGCCGACGTTGCCGTATTTTTCTTTTCATGCATTATGTTACTATAATTAGATGGATAGATGATAGATAGATAGATGGATGGATAGATAGATAGATACATACATACATACATACATACATACATACACACATACATACATACATACATACATAGACAGACAGACAGACAGATAGATAGATAGATAGATAGATAGATAGATAGATAGATAGATAGATAGATAGATAGATAGATAGATAGATAGATAGATAGATAGATAGATAGATAGATAGATAGATAGATAGATAGATAGATAGATAGATAGATAGATAGATAGATTGATAGATAGATTGATAGATAGATAGATAGATAGATAGATAGATAGATAGATAGATAGATAGATAGATAGATAGATAGATAGATGATAGATAGATAGATAGATAGATAGATAGATAGATAGATAGATAGATAGATAGATAGATAGATAGATAGATAGATGCATACATACATACATACATACATACACACATACATACATACATACATACATAGACAGACAGACAGACAGATAGATAGATAGATAGATAGATAGATAGATAGATAGATAGATAGATAGATAGATACATGCATACATACATACATACATACATACACACATACATACATACATACATACATAGACAGACAGACAGACAGATAGATAGATAGATAGATAGATAGATAGATAGATAGATAGATAGATAGATAGATAGATAGATAGATAGATAGATAGATAGATAGATAGATAGATAGATAGATAGATAGATAGATAGATAGATAGATAGATAGATTGATAGATAGATTGATAGATTGATAGATAGATAGATTGATAGATAGATAGATAGATAGATAGATAGATAGATAGATAGATAGATAGATAGATAGATAGATAGATAGATAGATAGATAGATAGATAGATAGATAGATGATAGATAGATAGATAGATAGATAGATAGATAGATAGATAGTCTGGACAACAACACCATCCAGGAAGTCTGAGCGTCTCTCAGGAGTGGAGGACAACCGGATACATCCCTTTATTTTTATTTTTATCGGTGGTCAAATCCTAAATCACCGTTGGAGGAGAGCCTTGGAACCCGCCGAGGGCGTTAAATCAAACGTGCGGTGGCGTCCCCGTTCTGCAGGGTGCCGTACTGAGACACCGCCCCCCTCCCTCCCTTGGTTGTAAAAAGGGGGGCTCTAGACCCCGGCGAGGGTCCCTGGATCTCCAAAGTGTGAAATCCAATCTGAGCCCACGGAACTAGGAAAACACGGAAGGGCCATAAACACAACAGATCCAAAATCCAAAAGCACGTATTGTAGGATGACGTCGTCACTTCTCTCACCCTGTTGTGTTTTGCGGAGGCACAAATTAAACATGGGAGAGTGAAATGTGCTTATTTTGTAATAAATATTGTGTTTTGTTGAAGGGGGGGTTTGTGAAACGAATGCTGGAAAAAAAAAACATAATGGTGTGATTTTATTTTATTTGTTTTATTAAGTAATAACATGGGAAACTCAACACCCCCCTCATTTGGACATCTCACATACCTTTCCAAAACGTCTTTTTTTAGGATGCATGCTGTTCTTCAGCAACACCCCATGCGACACACCCACACACACAGACACACACACACACACACACACACACACACACACACACACACACACACACACACACACACACACACACACACACACACGCTTTCACGTAATGCACGAGGCTTCGATCTCATCTCTATATGACATTAAGTCCTTGATCTCACACACACACACACACACACACACACCACACACACACACACACACACACACACACACACACACACACACACACACACACACACACACATACACAGCTTCAAGCAGCTGTATCTGTTCATGGGATGTGATGGCGAGATCAAAGCAGTCATGTCATCATCCTACACCCGACCAAAGCTGTCTCTCTGTCAAACACACACACACACACACACGCGCACGCGCACACCCACACACACACACACACACACACACATTGATCACAGACCAGGATGTTGTTAATCAGTGGCAGTAGTAGCTACTGGTGAAGGGAAGGAAGTTGACACGAAGGACGTAGAGTCCTGTTTTTAGTTCAGTTTAGTTTTACTTATTTGGCTCTGCCTCAAAATAAACTAAAAGTATTGCAAAGCAGCAATCTTGAAGATAACTCAAATCCAAAATAAGTATATTTTTCCACACTGAACGTATATTTTAAGTCTGTTAAACATGTGTTTATACGTATTGCAGAAAGATTGTATAAATCTTACCTTGAAGTGTATTTTTTGGTACTTCTTATTAACTTCATGCACTATTTTAAAGTTTCTAGTAGTCGGTTGGTTGGTTGGTTTTGGTAGTAACCAATGATACATGAAAAAAAATATTTCTATATGTATTGTATCTTACACTCACACAATTTCTAACCCACAAAGAGCAAGAGTGGTTTCAATTTAACACTCAAATATTTTTCTGTCACTCAAATATTTTTCTGTTTTCTGTTAATCTTTTTTATTAAAAGAAATGATCACTCGCATCACTCACATCCCACATTATTATCGTTTAATTAGGTGGTTTTTTTAAATCTGATATTAGAAAAATTGTAATTGATATTGTATAAAATGACCCATAATTGCTGCATTTCTGCGGTGAAATATATTCCTTCATATCTGGTCCTAAAACAGACATATCGAACACAACACCCCGAATGGGTTTTAAAGTCTGAAACAGTCACAGGTTCAAGCGCTGATTTTTCTCCCGTTGCTTGGATCAAACGATTGGAGGAGATGTCCCTAACACTCGGTTGGCTCAAGGAGATGAGGCGTTGGATGAGAACTTCAGTGTTGGAGCGATTGAGGGTTCGATGGCAGGCGACCTCCTGAAAGACGGCAACACAAGTGCACGCTGTGAAAGAGCTCCCGGAGAGCAGGGCTGGGAAGCTGCCGTCACAGATTCAAGTCCTGTTTTTTGCTGCAAAGAGATTTAAGTCGTGGGATGAGAACTTCAGTGTTGGAGATTTCGATGCCAGGTGAGCTTTATAAAAAAATTGTATTTACATGTAGGAGCACTAACGGGAACACTAACATTTTCTAATAAAAGAGTTTGAACACTTTCCCATCGTCGGCTCGGGTGTCATGGCTTCTGTTTGGGACTCGGGGGTCTCGGCTCTATTCGTCTCAGTTCAGCCTGTGAGTCGCCGTAGCGAGAGTCGCGAGCAAAACAAGCAAATTACTCTTCTGCTGGAGTGACTCCCGACTCCTCGTCGAGTCATTTAATATAGTATTTACAGTAGTAGCCATGCTTGCATTACACTAAGTGAGGTGGAGAAGGGCCTCACATCGGTCCTGCCCGGGGCCTCCAAATCACAAGACCGCCCCCGATGTTTAAAGAGCCTAATAAATAAATCGTCGTAGAGAAACCATGCTGTTGTCCAAGCGATGCTATGATTTTAGGATGTTGGATGGGGTCGTAAAGAGCCAACTGGCCGGCGGTGTGGTTGGCCTCTTTGATTCTCTGGACAGACTAAGTAATGGCCGCCGCTGGAGAGTTATAGATGAAGGGTTTTCTGGTGACCTGTGCGACGGGGGCACGGCTGCGCGCTGCAGCCAAATAACAGGGTGGGGCTGATTCCCAGGGCGGCCCGATGAGCGGCTGTCACCTCGGAGGCTCGCCCAAAGAAAAAAAAAAAAAAATCACTCGTTAAATGGTCCAATTTGGGCTTATTAGCCGGACGGACGCATGCATACCTGCACTCAGAGTCCCAAACGCACACCAACACATGCACAGCGCTGTTGCCGATTGCTTGTTTAGATTGAATTTAACCTTTATTTGCATGTTAATGCCTGTTTATTTTCGTATTTGTTCATGTACTTATGTATTTTATTTTATTTATTTATCTGCGAAACAAAATACAAACGGTGATAACTGTATTTACCTGTATTTAGGTGTGTGTGTGTGTGTGTGTGTGTGTGTGTGTGTGTGTGTGTGTGTGTGCACGTGTGTGTATTTGGTTTTGTCTGCAGGTAAAACTGTTTAGGTCTGACCCTTCCACCCGATGATGGATCGGCACGCAGATCTCTGTAGTTACCTTAATTGAGTCATTTTGTCTACGACGACTACTAATTTGGAAAGAATGGGTAATAGCCAAGCCCTGTGTTCACTCAGAGGGAAATTACAGGCGTTTTAGTTACACGGCGGCTTAAAAAAGCTCCGTTCCAGACGAGGTGAGGCCGCATCAGACCGGGACCCGGACGAGTCGGGGAGACTTGATATCTCGGCGGCTTTAAACAAAAGCTAAAAGGCCGTTCAGAAAGGCTCCATTGGTCACAATCAAATGGTTTAGAGGTTCTTTCACCCACAAAACACAATTATAATCACGGCTATAGTCACCCTTGGTTTAAAGAGGAAAAAAAAAAAAACAACCTGACTGGAAAGCACGGCACGGCACGGCTTACGGGAAGCGTTGCCGGAGCATCTGCATTGAGTCACAGCTCGTGGGCAATTACACCCGATGGGGTCGGAGGTCAGACGAGGGGGACCGACGTGGTCCGATGGCGGTGGCCTTATTTCCCGTAGTCACGAAGAAAAAAAAAAACCCGTCTTGTGTGGTTTTGGAGATTAGGAAAAGAGTGAGAGAGAGCGGGGTGGGGGTGGTGGGAAGGTAAGAGAGGGGGAGGAGGAGGAGGGAGGAAATAAAAGGTTTATTTTGAACCTTTATCGTCCCCACGTTGTAATGACACAATGGCATCCAGATGAGTGCCTGGCACCCTCTTTGGCTTTGTCTCTCTCTCTCTCTCTCTCTCACACTCTCTCTCGCTCTCTCTCTCTCCCTCTTTCATTCTTCCTTTTTTTCCCCTCTCTCTCTCTCTCACTCTCTCTCTCTCTCTCTCTCTCTCTCTCTCTCTCTCTGTCTCTTTTTTGCTCTTAACTGTCATTTTGGCAGCTGGCAGGTTGAGTCGAGCACTTTAAGCACTTAACATCATAATGAACCCAGGCTCCTTAATTAAAGTCCACACGGGAAGCTTCAGTGTGAGCTTCGTGTTTCTGTCAGGTTTTTTCTTATGTCATCGTGTTCATCTCTGATCCCAGAAAGACAATCTAATGCGGATCCCTAAAATATACAAAATAAACAATTTAAAGCAAACAGGCCTTTTTGAATGGTACTGCTTGTGAAGCCGTGACAGAACCCCTGCATGTCTCCACAATGGATCAAAAAAGGCACCAAAATGGATACAAGTCCTTTTTTTGTTGTTGCAGGTTTGGGTTAAAATCGTCTTCAGTTTGGGCAATATCAATTCAAAAAACCAAACCGCAAATCCTTTCAAGAAATGTTACAAGTTTTTGTGAAAATCCATCCCAAACCCCTCAACCGCAGTTTCTCAAATGAGAGTTAATGTCCCACCAGGGGGGATTGGATGTACTGCAGCACATCTTTAAATCATTACATTTTATGTGAATAATAAACATCAATAACATGTTCAACACTCATTTATATTTAAACAGTCCAAAAAATCGTCATGATAGACCTATAAATGCGCATTTTACTTTTTGTCTGTGTATTTGTTTTTCTGTCCGAGCGCGAGGTGACTTTGTTAAGATTAAATATGGAGAACGAGTTAAAGCAATGACAATAATCTGCTCATGGAAGTACTGCTAAGTATTTCTGCGGTATAGCAGTAGTATTTATTTTGCATCAGAGCATTTTACATATTACACTGTGTGAACGTTCCGCCTACCACGCGCCACCCAAGTGGCATTTTCAGGGACCGCCGGCACAGACACACAGATGACGGGGTTGTAGAAAACACACAAGTTTATTGTAGAGAGTGGGCTAGATGGAACAGGCCCAGGAGCAGATGGACACAGGTCATGACAGGTCTCCTCTCTCCAGAGTGTGTGTGGGGATGGGGGTTTTTAACCTGTTGCTTGTTAGACCAACCAACGAGCAACAGGTATGCAGCCACTCTGATCCTGGGTCCCCATTTACCTAGACCCAGGACAGGTGTGGCTGCTCAAACCACACCATCCCCACACCACATACTGTAGATATGTCATCATATCATCATCATCATCATACGTATTCATTCACCTGGTGCATGTATTCGCTGCGGTAGCAAAAGAACAGTCCAGTAAAAAGCGCTACGGGCTTAGAAAACACTGAAACGGCCTCACAGAAGCCTCAAAGGTTTGGGAACCACTGACCTAAGATGTTTGGTTTGATGTCATAATCTCTTTTAGGTCAGCGTCTGCAATATCACATAATAAAAAAAACAAAAAAAACGTTCAAAAAGAGAAAACAGCAATTCAGCTGAAGTGTGAATCATTACAGCAGAAAGTCAGACATCTGATGCGAAGGACGGTCATAAACCTCAGTCAATCATACTCTTCAGGAAACGTTTTTATTGTGGTTGGAAACAGACGCGGTTGTTGCCGTAGCAACCACTCCAAGCAGAAACGCTTACATTCTGAAGATGTGATAATGCTCCGGCACTCGTGTCTGTGTATGCGAGCGTGTGTGTGTGTGTGTGTGTGTGTGCGCGTGCGTGCGTGCGCGTGTGTGTGAGGGCACATGTGGTGCGATGGAAGGGTTTTATCGAGCGCACCAAGGTCCAGACCGAGGCCTCGGTCAGTGTTTCCACTACGTCAAAGCGTTTCTTTACCCCCCCCCCCCCCCCCGGGGGTCCGACGCGCCGCGGGGGCCATCAGGGGAGAGGTTCCTCTCCTCTCAACCAGGGACGGAAAATATTCTAATTGTGACAACACAAACACACAAAGCCCATCCAGCGGCCAGCGTCGACAAATTGATTATTGGGCCGTCCAGGAGACAAACACGCTGTAATACCACACAATGGGTGAACACCCACCCATCATTTTAGCATCTGTTTTCAGTTCTAAATTAATAGTTTAGGTGGATTATTAGACTCGGCATTATTCATCCAACCAATGAGTAACCCTTGCATTCCTACGATGAAAAACCAAAAATCGAATTTGTTCATCCCATGACAATAGGACATCTTTACATAAATATTTTTCATAAATACAGACCATCCCTAAAACTCCTGGCAAGTGACCATTATATTAGTGGGGTGACCCTCTTCGAGGTTCCCCAACCCTCTCATTCCCCTTACTGCACATATCTGTATATACAAGTAGCCTATCCCATACATAACCCTATTCCCTTCCATTTTGTACCCCCACTTTGTATTATCTATTTATCTTGTTTGATTTTTATTTTATCTTATTTATATTATTCTATTCACTAACTGCATTACGTTTTAGGAATCAGTTAGTTTCAGTTAGTTGCTAGGTAGAAATCAGGTTAGCTATTCTGTTCAGTTCAATAACTATTGTGGATAATCTCCATGTGCGCTGCAAAGACATTTCACTGCGTATATGTATGAACGTATGTATATGTATGAGACAAATAAACCTCTTGAACCTTGACTCAAGGCAGCACGGGGCCTCAGTGGTCCGCACTGTTGCCTCGCAGCAAGAAGGTGCTGGGATCGAACCCCGGCCGTCCCAGGTCCTCCCTGTGTGGAGTTTGCATGTTCTCCCCGTGTTTGCGTGTGTTTCCTCCACGTGCTCCGCTTGCCTCCCACCATCGAATGACATGCACTGTATGTTACGCGTGAGGTGTGGTGAGGGGTTAACTCTCCCGTCAGTGGCAATGACAAAAAGATCCGCAGTCGGTTCCCGGGCGCTGCCCGCTGCTCCGAGGTACAGGACGGGTTGAACGCAGGGAACTGAATTCCCCCAGAGGAGGAGGAGGGATTAATAAAGTACAATAAAAAATACATTATTCAAACGTATCGGTGGCACCCGTGGAGGGCGGCTGAACAAAGAGCGCCGGGGTTGCACGGGGAGAGCACCTGCATGTTACCGGACTCATAAAGTCGCCGTTAACACCCGGCGAGCGCCGGCGCTTGGTAATTTAGTGCTTTAATTACAGGGAGTTCAGAACCGGACGGACGCTCACAGGGTCACACGGACGCCATCACTCAGCCGGAAACCGGTTCAGGGCCTGGGAATCTGAACTGGAGCCTCGGCGCTACAATCACCTCCAAGGACAATAAATCCATTGCATAATATGTTGTGATTTTTCCATTTTAATTTAATTGTTGAGGTATTTTGGTCCTTCAGGAAGTTTTAGCTTCTATTTTGCCGATTGGGCCATGACTCTTACTCTTTTGTGGAAACATTCTTTATAATCGTTTTTTGGGTTTTTTTTATCTCTGTTTCTCGAGGACATCTATGATTCAAAACGTTGGTTTCTTGGCAAGAGTATCTTCGTAACAATACGGCGCCCATAGCAATAAATGAAATGTATTGAAATAAAAATGTGAACATTTTCAAATGGAAAAAAATACTGAATAGGCCTACATGATTAAAATGATAAGAAAAAGAAAAGAAAAGAAAAGAAAAGAAAAGAAAATGAAATAAAAGAAAATGAAATAGAAGAAAAGAAAAAAGAAAGATGAAAAAAAAAAAAAACCTCTATAACACATCATTTTAGAGTAGATTTAATGAGACTTTCTAGTTCAGACTGTCCTTGGAATCAGAGACAAGTCATTGGAGGATCAAAATGCGTCCTTAAATTTTCATGGAAAGACAGAATACTTATTCTATACTAATACTAATCCAGTGAAATAGCTTGCAGAAACTGTCCTGGGGGCGGGGGGAGAAAGAAAGAAACCAAACAAAACAAAAAAAGAGCAAACTGTGGGTCGCTGAGACAAAAGCTTGTAAACCCTCTGTGTTGTTGGGATCCGTCCGCATGGCAGCGCGCGGTGGAGCTCCAGCCCAACACGGTAGCTCCGCCGCCACAACACACACACACAGCACAACATCCGCGTTGCATTAGAAAAATACGGCATTTATTGTTTGTCTTTGAAGGCGATGCAAATACTGACGGCATTCCTTTCCCATGGAATTCTTTTAAGATTTCCTTCAATTTTCAAACAAACCCCAACCGCACCAAGATCAACCAATAAAATGTATCTGCCGGAAAAAAAAACACACGATGGGGCCGATCCCCTGCATGGTTCCATATGTGCGTGGTTAGGCTGGTGTGTGTGTGTGTGTGTGTGTGTGTGTGTGTGTGTGTGTGTGTGTGTGTGTGTGTGTATGTGTATGTGTGTGTGGGTGTGTGTCTGCGTGTGTGTGTGTGTGTGTTTGCGCGAGGGAGTGCGCGTCCCAATGTGTCCTGCAGCTTTTCACACTATAATTCTATGTGTCTATGTGTTTCTTTTGGCCTCTTACCTATATAAGCACAGTGACTGGTATCACAAAAATGCTAACTATGCTAACTAGCTCTGTGTGTGTGTATATACAGTATATGTGTGTGTGTGTGTGTGTGTGTGTGTGTGTGTGTGTGTGTATGTGTGTGTGTGTGTGTGTGTGTGTGTGTGTGTGTGTGTGTGTGTGTGTGTGTGCGTGCGTGTGTGTGTGTGTGTGTGGAGCTGTGGGTGAGCAGGGCGGGGTCGAGGGCCCTGATGTGGTCGCTCCTGCACGACTTCACACATGGGGGACGGGGGACGCAAGGTTGCACACGGCACAAAATAGGCCTGGGAATGTGTGTGTGTGTGTGTGTGTGTGTGTGTGTGTGTGTGTGTGTGTGTCTGTGTCTGTGTGTGTGTGCGTGCGCGCGTGCATGCGCGTGTGTGTGTGCTTTTGAGGGGCCATCATGATATGTTTATGTCATAGTAATGGCCTGAGAATATCTGCTCCAGATGCCCCGCCAACCCCAAAATGGTTCACCGCCATCACTATCAATCTCTTCCTGTGTACGTGTGTATCTCTATGCATCTGCATCTCCCGCCGTATGTGTGTGTGTGTGTGCATGTGTGTGCGTTTCTGCGTGTGTGTGTGTGTGTGCGTGTGTGTGTGTGTATTTAGAGCTGTGGCTGTGTCGAAAAACATCACTTTCTAAAGAGTTTACGCTCCGCTGCCGCACTGATGCCACACCCACATTAAAGAAGAAAAAAAACAAAAAACATTGGGAAAGTCAAATCTCTTAGGTTCGCGCTAATTCATACGCCCACGTCCGCGTTCTAAGTGATTTCTTCACCTTCTCTCTTTCCATTTTACATGGAAAATAGTATTAAATATATTAACGATGTCCTCAATCATATCTGGGTTGCAGTTTCAACAAAGTGTCGTC
>NC_137210.1:19965558-19970558 GCF_960531495.2 Zeus faber
CTTGAATGGAGATCTGAGGGCATTTAATGTGATCTTCAATGTAATATTCAGTACCATAATTTGATCATTTGGCATCAATAGAATGGTCCTCCTAAAATGCTTCAAATAAATAACAACACTTCTGTACATACAATAATAAACAGGCTGTTAAATCCCTTGTTCTGATGATGAGGGGGCTAGAATACATTTTAGCTTGAAAATTGTTTGCCCTTCCGCTCCGGCAAACACCTGAACACCGTCAGACCTCGGCATCCGATCCCATACATCAGACAATCCAGCGTCGTCCCTCGGACAAAACGGTCTTTTTCTGTGAATTGGGCCCGCCGGCGTGTGTGAACTCAACAGTGATTTCTAACATCCCAGAATCACCCTCTGCACCAAATTTAGAACTGGACCTGACAGAGAAATGCAATTAATAAGAGCAGATGACATTAAATTACATCATTTTGCCAGACGCCCTTGTCCAAAGCGACTTACAATAAGTAGAAGTACATGATAAACTAACGCTGACGATATAAGTCAAATTGATGATACCTATGTCAGCAATACATCTAAAATGTATCGCTATGACTACACTGCTGTTAAAAACATCCTTTTACAACCTACAGTAGCTTGACATGGAGGTGTCAAGCACAGAGCTAATTGTTTGAGGAACATCTTTAAGTTAATGAGTCCTTTGTGGGAAACCAGACAACAGGACCTCAACGACGGAACGGAGCTGAATGAATATCAGACAAAGGCACGGAGAGGGCTCGTGCAACAGCCCGTCCCTCAGCGCCCCTGGTGAGACAAAATATCAGTCGTTTCGTACGGAGCTCAACATTTTTGAAACCATCTGAGGTATTTTATTTTTTATTTTTTGTACCATACACAGAACTGGCACCGACACACAATACACAATACACACATTCCTTCTTCAGGGTTGTCTGGGAAACATTCCTGTCAGTGGAAAACAAGGGAGGTTCAACCCAAGTTCAGAATAGAAGTAAGAATAAGAGGTGAAAGACATGCGATGGGAGATTAATACAGGGAATCTATTAATAAAGCAATATTCAATTAAATACTGTGTTATAATGCATTATTATTTTTTGTATACCATTATTTTTACTCTTTTACTCAGATTTTTATGCAGAATCTATAAAGTAGTTTCTTTGTTTTTAAGGTTGGCTATATTTAAGGCCATTGATTTTTAAACATTTGAAAGACAACTTTTATTTTAATAAACATTTGCTCAAGATCTATAGTCTTTGGAATGAACCCCCCCCATTGTAATAATAATAGACTTGTCTCAATAAAAAGCTTTCCTCGAGCACTCCTCAATTTGGCAATAGAGTGAATTTAGAGCGAGGGGAAGTAGAATCACCGAGAATAGAATAGACACCTGCATCTATCATTGGCACCCTGAAGCTAAAAACAACACTTGGCAATCTCAATCCCATTGGCTCAGCAGGCTGCCAGTCTCAGGCTGCAGGTCTGTATGGTTGGCTCAAATGGATGGATTTGGGGGAGACTAATCCCAGTTTAACCAAATGTCTGCTGAGCTTTCTCTCTTGTCTGCACCTCAGTGAACGAGTGCGCTGTGCTTGTACCGCAGACAGGATGCGGTCTACTGGAATTTAATGATAGAGCCCCCTTTATCATTGCACCGAGCCCCCACCAGCCGTGGACATGCATTTATCACACTGACTCTTTGGAGCGCGCCCACCTGCGGAGGCGCGGCCCCGACACCAGAAGCAGCAGCAGCAGCAGCAGCAGCAGCAGCAGCGGAACGCGCGTCTCTCCATCAGCGGCGGCAGAACGCGCGTCTCTCCAGCAGCAGCGGCAGCAGCGGAACGCGCGTCTCTCCATCAGCAGCGGAACGCGCGTCTCTCCATCAGCAGCGGAACGCGCGTCTCTCCATCAGCAGCGGAACGCGCGTCTCTCCATCAGCAGCGGAACGGGCGTCTCTCCATCAGCAGCAGCAGCAGCAGCAGCAGCAGCAGCAGCAGCAGCGGGACGCGCGTCTCTCAGCAGCAGCAGCAGCAGCAGCAGCAGCAGCAGCATCCGTGAGGGCTCTGGGCTCCACTGGTCACTAACAGGATGGGAACCGTACTTTCCCTATCCCCGACCACCAAGAAGGGGGCCATCATGGACGCGGACCGCGCAGCGGTGAACTGTAAGAACGAGAAAAGCATCAAGCGGCACTCGGCGCTGGTCTCTGCCCTGACCTGGAGGAAGCTGGTGGTCACTTCTGCCAAAAAGAAAAATGTCAAGAAGGTGAGTCCGAACCCCCAGGTCGCCCAGCTCAACCATGAAAACGCCAGGAGATCTCACCATCCCGAGGAGAAGAAGCCCGTTAAAGCGCCCATCCCGGTGCCGGTTCCCACGGTTCCCATCCAGAGCCAGACCCTCCTGCCCGTGGCGGCTCCTCCCCAGATCGTCCTCAGCCAGAACGGGCGGCTCTCCTCGGTGAGGAAGCAGCCCAGCGCCAAGTCCCTGATCTCCCCCAGGAGGGTCATCATCCAGGCTTCCACCGGGGAGCTGCTCCGCTGCCTGGGGGACTTCATGTGCCGCAGGTGCCCCAAGCTCAAGGATCTGACCAGCGGCGAGGTGATCCTCTGGTTCAGGAGCATCGACCGGACCCTGCTGATCCAGGGCTGGCAGGACCAGGGCTTCATCACGCCGGCAAACCTGGTGTTCGTCTACCTGCTGTGCCGGGACAGCGTCACGGACGAGGTGGACAGTCCGTGCGAGCTGCAGGGCATCTTCCTCACCTGCCTTTACCTGGCCTACTCCTACATGGGCAACGAGATCTCGTACCCGCTTAAGCCCTTCGTGATCGAGGCCAACCGGGAGTTGTTCTGGGAGAAGTGCCTGGGCATCATCAACAGGATGAGCGCCGAGATGCTGCTGCTCAACTCGGACCCGCACTTCTTCACGCAGGTCTTCCAGGAGCTCAAGAACGAGACGGACTTCAGTGAGTGCCAGTCCAACCTGGACCGCTGATGGACACCGAGGGTTGGGGATGCACAAAAAAACAACAACTCGAGGAATGTCTAATAAAAGAAATCACTCAAATGTGATTTTTTTTTTAAATGTAAATTTCAAGATGGATGAACATCTGTGAAACCCATTCCAGGCGCCACACTATTCTTCTCAATAGTTCATTGGCGTCCTTTTACTGCATGCTGAGGGTGAATTTCAGGAGATATGGATTTGCCTGTTGATCCAGGTTCAAGGGACAAGAGGTGAATGGCTTTGACCAAAATATACTAAAATATCTCACATTCAGAATATGATTGGCCCACTTGAGGACTGGCTGTAATGCCATGCCTGTCTGAGAGAGTAGTGCAGGTCTACTCAGCTGCATTAGGGAGCAGATTTTGAACCAGCTTAGGAGCCAAATTCAACACTCGTACAACAAAGACAACGAAAATGCAAAACCGCCTTCAAATTATCTCCATGAATTTACAAAAATGCTTAAAACGAACCAATACCTTTCTAGATCATATTCGCTCAGGTTTTATATTCTTAAATGCACGATCCTTCTGCATAATCACATGGTTGGTGGTATTTTAAGCACCACAGTCATTTCTGAATGTAATTACAGTTAATTGCTAATCTTCAAATTTATTCAAAGGGCCAAAATCTATTAAAAGGTGGACCACCAGTTGAATTAGCCCGCAGTCGACCTTAAATATATTGTAGGTCTGGGGTGGAGCTGTCCAAGGTGCTGGTCTGCCAAAACATTCATAGCCCGCTGTCCCCCATTTACTAATTTAAGCCACTTTGCGTGGTAGGGCCAGGTGAAGCTTTTCAGGTTCACAGACATCTTAAGACATACTTAGAACAGGCAGGTCCGGCTGTAAATAGAGGAGCTGACTTATCCAACTCCTTTGGGAAATTGGCCGAATGGTTGTTTAGCCATGGCTGGCCTGGCCGGAACCCCTCTTCACGTCTACAGACCCTATCCTATCCATCCTAAATTAGGAATGGAAAAGCACAGACAGAGAGATTCAACGAATGGAAAACCATAGGCAGAGATTCAGTCGAGAAGGTCGATTTTCTGCGAATTGCCTGCGTATATTTTGCTCTGCAAGTGAACAAAGGGAACACTTTGGAATGGAGAAGTAGTGGAATGTATGTGTTTGTGATTTTCTCCAACTCTTTTCTCATGTGCCAACCACGAAATTCGATGGTCCTAAAATGAAGGTTTACATGTACATATATAGCCCAAATATGGAACAGATTTTCATATTGGCGCTTCATTTTATTTTTCTTTGCCTGTTTTTATGGTGACTGTATTTATTGTAGTTTCAGCATAAGTAAACAACAACAACAACAACAACAACAACAACAACAACAACAACAACAACAAAATCAGTAGAGCTCGTGGTTTGAACGTACTCGCTCTATCCTGTCAATGTGCCGTGAAGCCAAGCTTGCTGGGTCCAATCTTCTTTCAGTCTAGTCCAGTTCTGGAGGCTGCGTCCTGCTAAGTTAGAATTCCACATCAGCAAGGGTGCCTTGCTGAGCATCAATGCTGTCTGCTAAAAGTGGATCGGTCCCAACATTGAAACCGAGCTTATAGGCCCAGGCCCGGCGGTGGTTTCCCCACTAGCTGGTGTCTCTCGACGTGGTCAGGCTGTGGAGTGTGACACTGCTATTTTTGCACATCTGTGAACAAAACAGTGAATGAAAATGTCAATGCTAATATTCTTGTACCGTGTTATCATGTATTCTGGCGCAAAACTGAGCTTACCGGTGCTTGGGTGTTGCCTTTAGACTTTGGAGTTGTTATCACTGCTACTGCTACCGGTCATGAGCAGCGCACGAAAAAAACCCTCTGATCGTCCCACGGTTTGGAGACATCAAGCGCAGACGGGCGATATTTCCGAGCGGAAGGTGGGACCACAAGGAACCCCCCGTGGTGACACCGCGCCGATCGTTTCGGAGCAAACGGAATGCACTCTGACGTTTCCCCACCCCCATGATGTGAATCCACCCACCTCCGATCCATG
>NC_137210.1:19975558-19978058 GCF_960531495.2 Zeus faber
GTGTGTGTGTGTGTGTGTGTGTGTGTTTAACTTTCTCAAAAAAAAGAAAACCAAAGACTATGAAAGCCCCCGCTGTCACCGCTAAAGAGGACGATGATGATGAGGGCTCAGTCAGTACATTCACCAGAGAATCACAACATTCTGTTGTTTTGACCCAGTTTATCAAACCGGCTCTGATAAAAGAAAAAAAGTCACATTTGATGAAAACATACTTTGGCCGACCTACAAAACCCAAAATCTAGGTGGTGACTGTGAGCGGGGGTTTACTTTTATTCACATGGAAGCGAGTGGCGTCTATTTCCAGGACAGTTCCCCGGCTCTGAAATGTCAGAAAAAATGTGTCACGTACACAAAATTAACTTTCCTTCTCGAACCCCGCCCCCATTCCCTCACCTCGCTGGCTCTCCCTCCCTCCCGCCCTGGTTTCACACCAGAACACTGTTTTACCCACCTCCCTCTCGCCCTCTCTTTCTCTCACTCCCTCTTCATCTCTCTCTCTCGCTCTCTCTCTCTCTCTCTCTCTCTCTCTCTCTCTCTCTCTCTCTCTCTCTCACTCTCTCTCTCCCTCCCTCTCTCTGGAGGCCAGGCTGGTTCTATTTTTGGCTGGATGGGGTAGGTGTGTGCTGTTCTAATTTCGAGGAGCCTTCATTACCAGCCCCTGCAGAAATGAGTCAGTGGAAGAATAATCTGGCAGGAAGGGTGTCGCTCGCCCCTCACAACGCACTCAGAGGAGACTTTTAAGTGCCGATTAAAAGCTTACGGTGCCCCCGAAACCCCGGAGTGACAAAGAACGTCGAAAATGGATGTGTGTGAATCCAGAGTGCAGCTTCGCCGTCGATAACAAGCGGGTATTAATCGATGAAATGTTGTTTTAATAGTCTAAAATTACATTAAATATGTACAGATCAAAGAATGGCAGGAATTCTGTGTGACTACTCACAAGATATATAATAAAATAAATACACGCACAAATGGAAAATGATGCTATAAATACTACAATCCACTTGTCTATATTCTGTAAAATACAGAAACATAAATATATTTTTGCACCTACAAAAAAAAAAAAAAATAATAATAATAATAATAATAATAATAATAATAATAATAATAATAATAATAATAATGACTTCAAATACATGTATCATCATTTATATGTGATCAAATATATTTTCATGTGTTTTTAGCACTTACAACTTCTAAACGCCATTTGAACACGCATTTAAATGGTTTATTCACATGTGGGTCACATATAATCACATATAGAGGATGTCACATTTGATTGTAAAATGGTCCGGTACACCAGCAGCAACAACAGCAGCAACAACAACAGCAGCAACACCAACAGCAGCAGCAACAATAGCAGCAACAACAGAATAACAACAGAAACAACAACAACAACAGCAGCAACAACAACACCAGCAGCAACAACAGCAGCAACAAAAACAGCAGCAACGATAACAACAACAGCAGCAGCAGCAGCAACAACAGCAGCAGATGTTTGTGTATTTGATCAAATAAATAATCAATATCAGACTCTCTACACCTCACTGGGCCACATTTTGCCTTCAGAAAAGCAGCACTACTCCAAAACGATACATGGTGGGATATTTAACTAATTCTCCAGTAGAGAAGCCTCCAGTTTCAGAGTTTTTTTTACATTACATTTAGCAGACGCTTTTATCCAAAGCGACTTACAATTGTTCAATCACCGACGGACGCAGCCATCAGGAGCAATTAGGGGTTAAGTGTCTTGCTCAAGGACACTACAGCATGCTAGCAGGAGGAGCCTGGGATCAAACCAGCAACCCTAAGATCACTAGACCACCAGCTCTACCGCCTGAGCTACCATCCCTACTTTTTGGGGGAGATGAAGCAGGTGGAATTCCACTTTCCACCCATCACTCCAGAACTTCAAACAAAGCGCAATGAAGTCCAGATTGGGTGTTTCGGGGAAGCTGCCCTGCAGCACCGGCTGCATGGGCTCCAGGCGCCGCTCTTCGCTGTGTTTAGTGGTGTGTGGTGGTGTCTATGGGGTTGTTACTATCCTAGAATACGGGAATATCACGGTTATTGTCTTGTAAAATGTCCGTAGGTCATCACAGCGCATTACTATTTTTGAGTTCAATGCTCCTCACGTCGGGTTATGCGTCTTTGTGCTCCGGCCTTGGGTACGAGGGGTTCCTGAATGGAAGCGCCGCCTCCAACCGCAGCTCCGTGAAGCTCACGACGTGTCGTTTTTGTTGAAACTTGTTCAATGGGGTTGCTGATTCATATCTGTGGTATTTTTAGCGCTGTACTTTTGTTGCCTTTATCCACTGTCCTTGTGAGTGTTCGTCTGTCTGTCTGCCCCCGTCCGACTCGGCCAACATCAACTTTGTCCGCTCTCATTTTGGAGGCCGTTCTGCATGAGACTTAGAACTTTTGTGCTGCAGCTCCAGCGTCGACTGCTTGGCCTCCTCGGCAACTCTGTTCGGCGGCTCATGCTGCTTAACACCCACAC
>NC_137210.1:19983058-19998058 GCF_960531495.2 Zeus faber
CTAATCTGGCAGGGGGGCCTTGCCACGAAAATAAAAAAACGTTTTTGTATTGTACAGGGGGAAGTGTGAAAAAAAAACCAAATAATGGATCTCTTATTATGACTGGAAAAATAACGGAAAAAATACCTGTAAACATAGGAACAAGCATTCCCAATGTAGGTAAAAGCCATGGGGTGGCGCTGCTAATCCAATAATAAACAGAGAACGCCTGCGCACGATCCGCAGGCGTCGCAGCGCAAGCCAACATTTATGACAATTCCGGTGAAAGGGAAAGACAGAATAAAGCATCAAGCAACAATTCAAAGGAGGGGTTGAGAAATGAGGGCAGCGCAGTGATTTTCTTTTAACAATTTCTTCACTGGATGGGGGGGGGGTCACACTCAGAGAACCCGCATGCGTTTTCCAATTAAATTCGATTATTTTATTTTTATTTACACGAATTCACTTGGAAAAAAAAATGTGACATTGATATATTTTTATTAGTTTAATAGATTGGGTAAAGTAAAAGAAAAAAGTTTATAATAACGCGGTCGGGAAGTCGGCGCTGTGCGTAAAAGTGCGTCAGAGCCTCCGCTCCCCGACACCGGGATTCGGGCCTCCGTGGCCCTCCATTCGGGGCTCCGTGGCCCTCCATTCGGGGCTCCGTGGCCCCCCCTTCGGGGCTCAGTTGTAGTGGTTATTGATGTTGTTCAGGTTGCTGATGTTGTTGACGCAGCTGAGGTGCGGGCCCGACACGGAGCCGAAGGGCCCCGCGTGCTGCAGGTTGTGGCTGTGGTACAGGGCCGCGGGCGGGGAGCCGGCCCAGTAGGAGAACCCGGAGGGCCCCACGCCGGGGGCCACCAGGTTCAGCTTGGAGATGCCGGAGAAGGGGATGGGGGCGAAGTTGCTCTGGAACTTGTAGATGGCCTGCTCGGTGCTGGAGGGCTGGCACACCTGGGCCAGGCCGTGGAAGTCGAACTTGTAGGCGTAGCGCTTCCCGTGCACCTTGGTCATGATGTTCTTGTCGTAGTAGTAGCGCAGGGCGCGGCTCAGCTTGTCGTAGTTCATGTTGGGCTTGCTCTTGCGCTCCCCCCAGCGCCGCGCCACCTCGTCCGGGTCAATGAGCTTGAACTCCCCGTTGGTGCCCTCCCAGGCGATGCAGGCCATGTTGGAGCTGTCCGAGAGCAGCTCCAGGAGGAACTGCCACAGCTGGATCTGCCCGCTGCCTGCAGGGGGTGGAGAGAGCGTGAGCCCAGGTCAAGCGTCCGTGGCTCCACCCGCGGGCCTCCACCCGAGAGCCGCCCCCCGTCACTGTCTATTCCAACGCGGGCCTAAAACATGTCTGCCTTGCGCCTGCGCTTCATTCATTTTGGTTTAGTTCCAATAAGTCATGTTTTTCCTTTTTTTTTTAATTTGGGGGGAAACAAAGGCCGGCTGGTTTGTTCGGCACATTTCATAAGGCCAGTTCTAAGTGCTTTACATAGACATAAAATGCGTATAAAAACAAATCTCTGCTTTTCTCTGGGATTCCCCTTTGGGGATTAATAAAGCTCCTTTATCTTATCTTTATCTGTATCTTTATCAAATCAGAAAAAAACCCGCACAGAATTAAAAGCAGAATAGAATCAAAAATCGCAGGTCAAAGGGTTAAACATGCATGTACGGGCTGCTGCGTCTATTTCAAGGTTCATTTTTTATTATCATTCGCACAAAAACCGCATGAAAGCAGATATTGCTGCTGTGAAATTCTCGTGCATAAAGCCACCCACAACAACAGATGGTAGCAAAAATAGTAAAAAAAACAATGATATGAAGATTGTTAAAGATCTAAATATCTATCTGTATGTAAAAAAAACGGAGTAAAGATAATAAAATAAGATCAACTGACAAAGGTGCGGGGGCTTACAAAATAGTTGCCTATTTACGTATCTATATGTACGCATGCATTTATGATTTTATTTTCATTTATTTTATCGTAATAAAAGCCGAATGAAATGTGATGTGTTGTAGTATATCTGCATTTTATATAAATAAAGTTTTGGTGCTTGCCATGTCCATATATAATCCCATTATGGCTGAAATGTTGCTGTTCATGATTTTAATATATTTGTCATTTTCTCCAACGGTCAGAGCCAAATGTCATCCCATCACATCATTACATGTCAATAAAATGTTTTTAACGGCTATAATGACAAGGGACTCTTTTTGCACATAGACATATTTATTTACATATGTTTTGATTGTTGGCGATTTTTTTTTATGAAAATATATAGTGAAAGATCTCAGCACTGGTCTTGGGACGAGGCCAAAAATAGTGAAACTAATGGATAAAATGCTTCTCAATATAAAATGTTAATGCGGTTTTTGGGTGAACTTCACTTTTGAAGAAGAAGGAACTCTGGACTCTCAATGACCCAGCTACTAAACATGCCTGGATGGATAGTCCAGTGTTTCATTATGAGCAGCACGCAACACTGAATTACCAAAATATGCTTTATGAAGTAGTAGTAGTATTACGTTAAGTAATTTCCCCCTGGGATTAGTAAAGTATTTCTGATTCTGATTCTGATTCTGATTTATGAGAGACCTTTACGTTGAAATGATGGATGATCACAATATCAGGCAAATTCCTCAGTAATTTGGCGTTGAGCTTCATTCAAACAGATGATCAAGATATCATCCAGGACAGTGGCCTGTTTTTAGTGGAACATGACGAATTGGTTTTCGACACCTGGAGGTATTTTAAGATTCACCTACTGTGATTTCATTAGAACAAACCACTATATTAATATTTAATATAAATATTGTTTTGATTGAATGATTCCGTAAACTTGAATGTATTCAGTCATGTTATTCAGTTCAGGCTTATGGGGTTAAAGCAGATACATGGCATGCCCTTTGGATGAATTATTATTATTATTATTATTATTATTATTATTATTATTATTATTATTATTATTATTATTATTTGTGGTAGTAGTAGTATTATTGGTTCACTTAATGTAAAAAATATTGACTTAAAAATGTTAAATGTATATTTTGGGGGGTTTCTCAATCTAAAATGTGCATCTTAGTAACACCTAAATAATAAATATAAATATACTTTCACAAATATCAGCGTGATCTCTACGTTGATCCAATGATTCTATACTTCCCATTTTCTTACCTTTTTGCACCCCCGAATTGATCGGACCCCAGGATGTTCCTTTGGTTTCTTTCAACAGATTTTCTGTTGGATCTGAAACCGAATAAACAAAGCGTCATCATCGTTAAAGTCCCCATGTACATTCTAAAAACAATCAATAAAGGAATGCTTGCAATAGAATAGTTATTATATGGTTTATAATTATTAATTATATATAGTGAGTATGTGGATGTATTGATCGTGATATCCATTGGACAAAACACCGATTGGACCATCTCAATATTTATAAAATATAAATTTCTTAATTTCTTATTTTTCAACTTGAAATTGAGAAATGGTGATGCACAAGTCGAGAAAACCCCAAAAACAAACACATACATAGGTTGAACAAATGTAAGGATTTTTTTTTTAAGTTGATCAAATGCCTCCTTTTTCAGTGTACCTCTTTGAATAAAGGAAATAATGATATTATTATTATTATTATTATTATTATTATTATTATTATTAATAATAATAATAATAATAATAATAATAATAATAATAATAATAATAATTATAATAATAAGATTATTAATAATAATAATAATAATAATAATAATAATAATAATAATAATAATAATATCTTTCTTAGGTGTTCTCAACTTAAAATTGAGAAACGAAGATTTTTTTTTTCCTCAACATTTTAAGTTGAGAAAAAAAAACCATATAGGTTTAACAAAATTGAAGACAATTTGAAAAACGACTCCGTTGCAGTTTTCTTTTTTTCAGCGTACCTGGATAAACAAAGGAATAATAATAAGACAAATGTATATCTTCATCAATAAAACGGCCTCGTTGTGACCAATTTCCCTATGCGGTAAAAGGAGAAAAATGCAAAATGTGAAAAAAAAAAAAAGAAGCCAAAGTGTTTGAAATAAGGCTGGAAGCGGTGCGCGGTGCGCGGTGCCGCAGCGCTCTGGGGCTGGGTCTGGGCTCCGGAGCCTCCGGGCGGTGCAGCCTCAGGAAACGCGTCCAGGAAGAAGGATTTCCGATTTCCGACAAAAGAGGAGACGGGCTCCCGGATTGAGGGAGGAAGGAAAAAAAAAAAAAAAAAAAAAAAAAAAAAAAAAAGAAAGGGGGCCCCCCGGACGGAACGATCTCCCCTGCCCTGGGAAAACGGGCGAATCACAGCCTACGGGACCCGGCCAAATAATACAACAATAAAGGAAATATAATGACAGTCATTGTAGGAATGCAAGGAGGACCGACCTGAGAGATACATGTTGAACATGAGCTTTCCTCCGCGGTCCTGTCTCATTGTGCCCGGCGCGTCCACAAAGGCTCGGCTTTCATTTGCTTGGTGCGCGGGGGGAAAAAGATTTTTATTAAACTTTATCTCATAACTGGGATCTGGAATAAATGCGGGGTGGTGGTGGGTGGTGGTGAGTGGGGGGTGGTGGTGGTGGCTTTGGGGGTGGGTGGGTGGTGGTGGCAGATTGGGGTTTCCAGGCAACCGCCCCACACCCTCCACCCCAGCCATCTCCGAGACAATATTCAGACAGCAATTTCCCCTGGTGCATTGCTTTAATTAAAAGAGCAATTTACCTCTGTCAGTGCGCCCGGTGCGGGCCACAATAAAAGGAGGAGCGATAGCGGCCCGGGCCCTTATCAATCCGCCATCGCGGTTTAATAAAGTTTCCGCGTTAAGATCTGGGTTTCTATGGTGAATTGAAGTGTTTGACATGGAAACCATGCAGTTCAGATCCTGCTCACTTTTCCGCCTCTTTACCTCTCTGCAAACAGAAAAGGAACCTATTCCGTGTTGGGGAGGGAAGAAACGGGGAGAATATTTACCTTGAAAGACTGACGCCTCAGTGCACATGAGAAAACAAGGACATTTGTTTGTTTTTTTATTTTTTTATTTCCCCCCCGAAGCCAGCCTTCTGTTTGTAGGTTTAAGGTTGTAAAGAGGCTCTGACTATGAGCGTAATGGGCACTTAATGCAAATTCAAAACAACATGACCTTTTGCTCGTCAAGGACATGGTATCCAGGAACATTTACTGTATCATATAATGTTTGCAGGCCTTGAGATGCGTTTCATTCATTCTGATGGTTAGAAATACTGTGTGTTTTCGTAATAATTTGTGAGAAACACTGCAGAGCAAACACAAATCGCATGATACACCATATCGGAGAGAATAATAGATCACACACGCACCAAGTGCCATGATACAGTGTGCCAAACTAATGTGGAAACAAAAATAATAAAAAACAACAACAAAACGACTTCTACTAGCAGTAATGTATGTAGTAATAATAATAATAAATATAGCTGCAGGCAACAATTCACAGGCTCCAGTTTATTCGTACTACTGTAGGTATGTATTACAGTTTTCCGGGTTCTGGGAAACAAGGCATGAGTTACAATTTTCAGAGTTTACATCGAAGACGGTATAGTTATTTTAACCCCCCGTTTCATAACTTTTTTTAAATTGTTTCTGAGATTTGTTTGGTCTGTTCTTCAACACCAGTGCGCCTAACCCCAAAGGATGGATGTTCTGTCCACTCCTTCTTAACCGACTGGGGATGCGACTTGGTCTGGTCGCACTGAGGAAAACCTGTCGTGATCGAGGGTCCGCCTTGTCCACTGCGAGGTCGGAGCGGCGGGAAGCTGTTTTTCTTTACTGTGGATTTAATGTTTTGGAAATAAATTGTGTGTAAATAAAGACATGTTTACTTTAAAGGAAGTATCTTATTTTTCACGTGTTTTTTTCCACTGTGCACTTAGGTCACTGAATGTTCCTCTTGTGTGGTTTAGTTCATAGGTCCCTCAAGAACGGTGTTTTAACAATTATGATAATTCCAGGATCATACTGGACACTAGGACACATGCCGACACAAAAGAAAGGGACAGTTCCTCCAAAGGTTCTTACAACTTCCTGCCCTGCGAAGATGCCTTCCATGACAGATTACAGTTTTCAGGGCACGAGTTGCAGTTTTCCGAGTTTCCTTTAAGCGCAGCATCGGCTCGAGTTGTCTGTCTAGGCGTAGCAACCGCCATGGAGTCCACAGGCCGCAAGTTGCTGTGGGTGAATGACTTCTGTGAGCGAAGCTTGTACTTATTAAACTTTGGATGATGATCCCAAAACGACTCAAATCGCACCATCGTTCTTCTACTTCCCTTTTCACTCATTTCTGCTCCAAATGTACATGCAATTGGGAAAAATACATACATTTTCAATGAACAAAACAAACAAGATCTACAATGATAACTTTATAGGCTGAAGAAAGATAATAAAAAAATAAAAAACAAATAACAGCCCTATAGTCGATACTGCTCCTTAGAGTTAGTTTTATAATTGTATAGCATGGCGGCTGGTTTCAAATGAACAATTTAAAAAAAGCTAAATTAGATTCTACAGGACTGTACGTTTACCTTTCATATATGTATGAAAGTATGTATATGTAAGTGACGAATAAAAATCTTGAATCTTGAAATGAACAATTTTAACCTGGCCATTTTTTAGAATTTAGAGAATTCTCCAAAGCCTCAATAGGAACACTGTTTAAGTAACAAGTGGCGGATTTACAGTGACATAAATCCATAAGCTTTTCAGCTGAAAGAGAAAACTATGGAGGATACAGTCGTGCTCCGTAGTTCTCGTTCCCTCTGGCCGCCTCCTCTGTGCTATGCGCTGCTATGTGAGATATGGCTTCTGTCCTGGGCGTGGCATAGGTCATCTGTGATCCTGTACTCCATTGTTTATTGCTGTTTGCCCTGTTGCCCAGTCTGTGCTGTCTACTGTGCTGCCATTCGCCTGTTCATGTGATTCATTACCTCATATGCTTCTGCTGCTCCCTTGTTTTTTCCTTGTTTTGTGTGTTTTATTATTATTATTATTATTATTATTATTATTATTATTATTATTATTATTATTAATAATAATAATAATAATAATAATAATAATAATAATAATAATATGTTGTCAATTAATTTGCTTAGTAAAATTAAGGTTGACGATAATGATGACGTATAAAAGTGGGACGTAAAGGGGGTGGCAACCTCTCCAATAAACCAAAGAGATCCACCCCCCCACACCGCCATCAAAGCATAATGAATGAAAAATAAGATAACTATAATAAAACTTGATAAGGTCAGTCGCAATAAAAAAAAACAACTCATGCGAAAAAGCTTTCAACCACCCCCCTCCCCCCCGCGCTGTAAGACTTGGTTGGGCCCAACTGATAAAGCCACGCCCCTAGTCTCCCAGGGCAGTTGCTGCTGCTGCTGCTGCTGCTGCTGCTGCTGCTGCTGCTGACCCTATAAATCATTTTGTTATTAAAAGAACTGAACCACACCAACATATCATCTTAAGAACGAGACATCTCCCAAACTGTTTTAGACTGTCGTGTTGACATAAAAGTTAGGAGTCAAAATATTAAAACAAAAAAACATGTCAACCAAGCGTACTATACAATGATGAAAGTTCATCTAATGTACACATAGGACCATGGAGTCTTATTTATTGATGTTTTTGCACCATGTTAGCTCAACTGTTCATAGAATGGGGATAAAGTGCTCAAGTCCTCTTACACGGCTTCTCAAAATACGTTCAGGGGAAGATAAACTTTTATTTCTGGTCACATAACATGTAAAAAAATCATTTAAAAACACAACAATGTGCATTATTGCTTACTTAAAATCCAGGATAAAGCATCATTTAATCGCCACTTTGACCTCAACCCACCCAACCTGCACCTCATGCGAACAGGAAATAACGTCACACAATTTGGTTGGTCACACATTTCCGCACGACACCAGTTTCCTCCACTCACCGCCCCACTGTGCTGCTGCCTGCCGGGTGGGTGGTGCAGCCGGCTGGGTGGTTGGTGCAGCCCGCCGGTTGGTGGCGGGGCCCGCCGAGCGGAGCGCCGGCCGGCAGGTGTGTCTCTGGCGTCCCAGACTTGCTTTAGCTGCCTGTGTTCAAGTACACGTCGCAGGCAACTTAAAACAAGCCTCGGATGCGAGATTGTGTCCAGGAAATCCAGGAATAGAGTGTTGCTGTGATAGTCCATAAAGATCCACAAGGTCCTAAAAGCTGCAACAGATTTAGTAGTGAGTCATTAAGTATTTGGAATATTAACTCAAATTAAGCAATAGTCTTTCATGTTGTCAAAAAAACAGAGCCAATGGGTGAAATACTGCAGTTTAAAGTGGTAATCCGTGAGATTATTTTGTAATAAAAAAGTCCCATATTCGTTACTTCAGAGAGTCGGCACTTTACAAGAAACAGCCATTCAATGCATGTGCTCCTCTATATGTGGTGTCCATTGTTGGTGACGGGGTCCGCCGCCTTTACTGGAAAAGGATGAAGCAGCGAGTTGTGGTCGGTACAATGTGACAGATAGCCATGATGTTTTCGGCTTTGATGATGCGCAAAAGGAACGACAAATATCTCCACCGCCTCAAATGACTGAGAAAAAAAACCCACAAATCGATGGCTCAGAAGAAGGCAAACGTTGGAATAGAGAAAGTGCACGGGACGTGGGTGAACCCGGAATGAACCCGGAATTCCGGGACTTGGAGTGCAATCCGCCGCGACACAGACAGTCTCATGGACTTCCACTTTGATGATTTTTCCCGTTCGTGCGCGGAGTTAAATTTGCAAGACTGTCGCAGTTCTTACTATCAATCTACACCCTGACCTCAAAACCAACACGCTCACCAGCCAACGGAATCCCCAAAAAAACACAGACACCGACATCCCTCGCCAAAGCCTCCCCGGGTCCTATACTTACCTCAAACGTCCATCCAGGTTCTGCGACTGTAGGGAGACTGCAGGTTGTCCTATGTGTGTGTGTGTGGGAGTGAGTGTGTGTGTCTCTATGTGTGTGTGTGTGTGTGTGTGTGTCTGCGTGGGGCTGCGTGCGAGCGTGTGGCCTGCCCGCCGGCCTCCGCTCGCTGAGCAGCAGCAAGCAATTTAACTCGTCGGCTGAGGAATGTATATTTGAGAAAGGTGTGTTGTATGGTTGAACATTCATTAAAATATCCTGGTTTGGGTGTGGGACTGTTGTGTGTGTCTGTGTGTTTGTGTGTGGGTGTGTGTGTGTGGGTGTGTGCGTGGGAGGGCGTGTGACACGGAGTTCCACGTCCTGGATCTTACAGGAGGAGGAGGAGACGGGGGAGTAAATAACGAGCTCGGCGGATTTGCTCAAGGATGTGTCTCCTGTGCGCTGCCGAAAAACGTGACGCTCTCTGGTTAGAATACGCAAACAAAAATGGTGGACGGTGGAGAAGGGGGGGAGGCGCTTGTGTTTTTCTGCGTCCGGGTAGGATTACTATGTGGCCACACAATAAGGAGGAAGAAAGGGTAATGGTGTAAAATAGAAGGGTCGCAAATGGGGCCATTTCATCCAGAGGATCCCGAAATTCCGGTCGGAAGACTGAAGGGCAAAGGTCATCCAAAATGTCCACTTCCGGTATGAGGTCGTCTTCACCTCCAGAACATCCATCAAATAAGCATTAAAATCTTGTTTATTGGACACATTACGTCTACCAACACCATGGGCTTTATCTGACCGCCAGCCAAAAACACACACAGCAAAAAGAACATTGAATTAAACAAACCAATGTGTCCAATTTTGTTCCAAATCGACACAGATTTCGGGGGATTTACGGAAAAACCGCCACGGCCGACAAGTTAAAAAAAAAAAAAAAAAAAAAAAAAAGGTTCGGCTCCTTGGAAACGTTTGGGAACAACCTCTCCTCCGACGGCGCCTTCTCATATTATTTCTATTTCCATTTCGTTTTTTTTCCCCCCCAAAATAAGAAGAGGCGGAGCCACTCCTCAATTTCCCGGCACGCCTTTGATAGAGTAAAAATGAGCAAAAACACATTGCGCCGCCTTGTCACGCGGGATTGGGTCATATTCATATATTTCCATTCACATCGGCCGTGACTTGGCGAGAGGCCTGTTTGTCACCTGCTGCTTTCTTAAACCGCCCTCGTTTTCCCCGTGGATCCCTCTGGTTTTGGTGCTCGTGGCGGTGTCGGGACAGACGCCAGCAGCCGCCGGCGACCGGTGCTCTTGTTTATTGGAGACGGTCGGAGAGAACAGCGTCCCCGTCGCGCGCCCCGGAGCCCGGCGGAGCCTGGTCTAAGCTGTAAAGCGTCCCCCCTCGCCCGTCGGACACGAAAGCATCAGCGCGCGGCTCCCCCGAAAGCGTTAGCGTAAGAATGAATATCGACTCTGGGGTTTTGAAGAAAAGCCTTTTATTTCCTAGTTCAACAGGATGTGCCGTAGCACGGTGGTAGAAGTAGGCATTCAGATATCAATACATGCAATTCCATAGATAGAAAGAAAGAGTTCGGCCATCTTCTCTTCAGTGGTCTTTTAAGAAGGGGGGCGGGGGTTCGGAGGGGGTGGGGGTCGGGGTGGGGTTCGGGGTATGGGGGCGGGGGGGGGGGGGTCGAGGGAGGGAAGGTCTTTATTTCAGGAGGCGTCGGGGGCTCGGGGTCCAGGTCTTAGTGCTGGATCCTGCGGATGGACTGCACCTGGTTGGTGTGGGCCTGGGTGCTGTACTCGTTGTAGTGTCTGTACTCGCCTTGGTGCCTGTCCCTCTCCAGGATGTACTGGTAGCCACGGTAACCAGGGAACTGGTAGGCCACCCAGCTAGATGAATGAAGAGATAAGAGAGAGCGAGAGAGAGAGAGAGAGAGAGAGCGAGAGAGAGAGAGAGAGAATTATGATTAGTCAAAAGCATTTGATAAGATGAGTCACCATCCAAACCCTAACCCTGACCTGGATCCCTCGGCGCAATCCACAATTTTTCCATTGCAATATACTGTATTTCCGAGGTGGTTGAATTTCAGCGAACAAATAGTGATATTTGAATTTTGGAACAGACAGTCGGACTGGAAGAGCAGGATAATGCAGGAGGATGCAGATGAGGAAAGGAGGACCACGTGACTTACGCTCCGGAGTTGACCTTGATGGAGGGAACCTCCTTGCTGCACCAGCCCATGGCCTGCAGGGAGGGGTAGTCGTCGCACATCTCAAACTTGCGGCCCTGGAAGTCCTCGCACTCGTACAGGGTCACCTTGCTGTCGCTGTGGTTCTGGAGGGAGAGCGAGAGAGCGCGCGAGAGAGAGAGAGAGAGAGAGAGAGAGAGAGAGAGAGAGAGAGAGAATTTGGTGAGGACCTGGGTTGCTTTTGAGGTCGGTCGCGCTGTGGAAGTGGGCAGACGGAAAGGGTCGAAATTGCATGACTTTATGATCCAAGCAGGAGTTTTATTTGGTAATGAAGTAAGAAATATGAAACCGGCTCCCAGTTATTTTGCTCTGACTGGATCCGCTGCAAATGGTCGCAGAGTTGAATTTGGAGGGGGAAACAGGTGGAGGAAACAGGAGGTGAAGCCGGTCCACTCCGAAGACCCAAACCTCAGGGAAGAGGTGAGCGAGGGACAGCAGGGAAGCGCTCACGGGGGCCGAGGGGAGGGAGAGGCAGACCGGGCGGTGGAGGGTGGGGGGGACGGGGACGGGGGGACGGAGGAAGAGGAGGAGCTTACGGCGCACTTGATGGGCCTGAAAGAGAGCAGGTGCTCGGTTCTGTAGCTGCTGTTTCCGCTCCAGGCCTCGTAGCGGGGGTAGTCGCCCTTCTCCAGGATGAACTGCTGGCCCTGGAACTCAGGGTACTCATAGCCCACCCAACTGGAGAGGGGGGGGGGGGTCGGAGGGGGGAGGAAGAGGGGGAGGGGGGGAGAGGAGAGGAGGGTCGAATGAAAAGGAGATAAGGAAGAAAGATGGCGGGGGGGGGGGATGGAGGGAAGATGGATTAGATGATGTGAGTGAGACATAGATGGAGTGGGATGCAAATTAGACTTAATATGAAAAGAGGGAAAGAAAGAAAGAAAGAAAGAAAGAAAGAAAGAAAGAAAGAAAGAAAGAAAGAAAGATAAATGACTCCACCAACATGCACCCCCAACGCGCAAACACGGTAACAGATAACCAAACTGTGAAGTTAGTTAAACAATGACGCTCAACGCCCTGTGAATCGCCTCCAGTCAAAACAGCGCACGCCTCCTTTGTTCGCCGCCGAACAAAGCTCCGAGCAAACATGGAATACTGCTGCTACCGCTGGCGCTGCTACGCCCTGCTGCGCCTTGCTGCGCCTTTTCTGCGCCTGCCGCCGCCGCCGCCGCCGCTGCCGCCGCTGCTGCTGCGCCCGAACCGCGTTTTTATCTGATCGCCACTCAGTCAGCCATTCCAGATCCTGGCAGACAGCTGCACAGTGCACACTGCCAGTGCTTGTCACTTCTGGCTCCCACACACACACACACACACACACACACACACACACAAACATGCGTACACACACACATGCGTATACACACACGGGCGGACACAAACACACATACACAAACACACACACACTCACCCAGGCAAATAGGAATTCATCATACATGTTAACTAGACTTGAATCAACACTGGCTCTCGGGCTGTAATGTACCAAGGACACTGCGCGTGCTCTGGTGGTTGAACTGCTTGAAGGAATGTTCATTCTAATCATTTCCTGTCAACTGAATTCAAATGCGTGTTTTAGACGCAAACCAGCCTCCAACAACTCAAGAGTAGAAATGAGAGGGCGAAGAAAAAGGATGAATTCACGGATGGATGTATGGATGGATGGATGGATGGATGACTGAACGGCTGGATAGACCCTAGACCCCCCAAGCGAACCACATCAAGACAGAGAGCCCCGGCCGGCCGTGTTGACTTACGGTCCGTTCTCCACCTTGATGGAGCGGATCTTGTTGAAGCCCCTCTCCATGATGTTCTGGCACTCCAGCATGAACTCGCAGCGCTTGCCCTGGAAGTTCTCCTCCTCCCACACTGTGATCTTGAACTGACCCATCTGCTCCATCTGCTGAGTGTTCATGGCTGCTGGTTCTTTCTCGGGGGATGCTCTCTGGCAGAAGGATGAGAGGGTTCAGAAGGTTTACAGAGAGGTCAAAAGCAGTCGGGAAAATTAAGTGAAAAAACAAACTATCTCTTGTGTAATGTCCTTTGTCTTTGGTCAATTGATGAAAATGATCAGGAAAATATGGGAAGAGAATTGTAATGGAAATAGGTTTAGCAGTCAATGTATCCCACCCATGTACCTGATTACTGGTACAAGCAAACAAAAACTACTGCAGAAGCTAATTTCCATTGAAAAAAAAAAGTATTGGTTTCAATTTACTAAATGTAAAAGATGACTCAAGCAGATATAGATGCTCTCAACATAGAGATAGAGGCTGTCTAAACTCAAAGCACCGGAGAGAAGTCTTCATCTCTATAACCAAATCCCAAACCATGGTCGTTTTCCCATCAGTTGTAGGTCAAAAGCCAATTCATTATTAGCCTCAAAACTGTCACAAATAGAAGATGTCACTAAAAATATATATTTTTTTCATACAGAGCGTGGTTCTGACATCTTCCATCTGAACCAAAATCCCTCATTGACCGACTAGCACCAACAGCCTTCGGATCCAGATTTACCACTCAGCATGGAGTAATTCACACCCAAGTTTCCAATCCGGTCTGTAATTTAAGACGGTTAAACTGGACCGTGTCTAAACTGCTGCTATCTGTTTTAATACACAGATTTGGTTCGAAATCATTGTTAGAATGGCGGGGCTCCGAGCCCGACGCCCACAGCCGCCCAGCCGCCCGCCCGCCCGTCCGTCCGTCGGTGCGTCCTTGCCCGTTCCCCGGATCCCCTTTGGCCCTGAGCCGGTCTGACTGAGCCAGCTGTGGTGGAATACTTACAGACAGTACTGAGGTGGGACAGATCCAGTGTAATCAATGTCGGGGAAGAGACCCCCACTGGTGCTTTTATAGGGGCTTCCCCCGCCCGGCCCCTGTGCCGGCTCGCTGGCCCACAGGCCTTTGCACACTCAGCAGCTGAGCGGCTCCGGCTGAAAAGGCGGCGTGAGCCCAGCGCTTTGTGGAAGCTCCAGAGCGCCATTGTCCTGCAGAGCCCCAAAGCCACTTAGTCATCAGTATGGCAGCCAGGGCCGGCCACCACCTGACCCGGGGCCCGACAATGGCAGACGCACTGACACAACATTTCGATTGGTGTGCGAGGATAATAGGTGCATTCTGTGAGCTGATCCTCCCCTTCTCCCTCTGTCTCCCTCTCCCTCTTTCTCTCTCTCTCCCTCTTTTTTTCCCCACATAGTTCACCTGAGAGGGGAGGCGATCACAGACAAACGCATCACACAGAGATGGTATTATGTCATGCAACGTTCCCAAGAAGGACGGGCTCCGTCATGGCATCCCTCGCCCAAACACTCATGTGTAGTCCCTTGTCAGCAGAAGGAAAACCATTCGCTGACCAATTATCTTGTGTTCCGACCACACGTCCAGGGCAGAAGGGACGCCTGAACCCAACATCCTGGAGCCGATATGACCTTTTTTTTTTTTTAACATTTGTTGGTTGAGGAGGTGGGAAGGCTGTCAAGTCTGCAATCACTGCACATCCAGAAAGTAGGGCCGGTTGATTAAACCCATATGACGGATGGACGAACGTTTCATTGAAGAATTTCGTTTTCTAATATTCATTGTTTTTGAGACAAATTGTAACGAAATAGGAATTTATTGTGGTATGGTATACGATATAAGATAATATCAACACATTACCAAAAAGAGGATTTCTTTCTAGATGACATACTAGTAAAAAATAAATAAAATCCCATAAAATTTTACTCAGGAGTTAAATACTACCATGTAAAGGAACTCAAAGAAGAGATATTATATGGAAATTATGTATGGAAAATTGGCTTATTATTCCTACTAATATAGATAAAGGTGTTTTTCATCAACATTATGCTTATATGAATATCCCTTTTTGTT
>NC_137210.1:20003058-20005558 GCF_960531495.2 Zeus faber
TATAGGGTGATGGTGAGGACAGCGCTAGCCTAGAGGTCAGAGAGAGGGAGAGGGAGAGAAATATTGGGTTTTCCCAGTGCACGTACACTGCGTTTAGTGCCATGTGGCACCGGTTCATGGGAGCAGGGAAATTCTAATATCTAATATTTATCTCCATAAACGTCACAAGAAAACACTTTTCACAATCTTCCGCTCCATTGTGATCACGATTGTTTATCACGATTATTCATCCATTTTGGGGAACAGAATTATTTTATGGCACTTTGTAAATCAACAGAAAATTGCCACAATAATCACAATAATCACAATAATAATGTATTTTATAAACCTATAAATAAGTTAAACAAGGTAACTGGTTTAACCAACTTAAATTGTAGAAGATATATATAATGAAATTAACTGTGTGTAGTGGGCAACACATTTTTCTTGCAATTGTAACAAATCTTTGAGGCATCTGGAAGGGAACCCAAAACACAAAAATATGTTTAATACGCTGCAATTTGTTAAATCGAATTGTCTTCTGGTACTACTTAATTGAATAAAAAACTAATTTCGAACATAAAGTTTAAAGAAATACTATGTAATTTTTTTTACCTTAATATAACAGCTTCAAAATCATTTTGATGGTACACTGACTTGTAATATGGAGAATGGCACTACATCACTTCCTTGATGTTTGGCTCCTGTAATTTCCATTTTTTGCCTGGTAAAATTTTAAAATGAAACAAACAAAAAAAACATAAATTATAAACTTGCCAGTCAACATATCCGGTAATAATGGTCTATAAAACGTAGCCGCTCCACCTCGCGATGGTGGTAAGGGTTAGTGATACTCACTTTCATTGCGCCGCTGCGTTTGTTTCATGCTCTGACCTGCGCGTGCGAGCCAATCTGACAGGCCGAGCACATCTGGTACCCACACCGATAACAGGGGGCTGATCCCTGTGCCCTCTCTCCGGAGCCCTCGACTCCAGGGAGCCATGGACTGAGTGCTCGCCGAAGCGATGAGGTCCGTGCAAGGGGCGCTGTAACCTAGGCTACATATTATTTGCGTTTCGAACATAAAGTGTTATTGAAACGAAAAATCCCAAATACCAAAAGTTCCATAGTGCTGCTTTAATAGTAATAAAATAACACCTGTCGCTGTGTAACTTTGTATCTTATATTGCTTTAGTTAAAGTCCAATCGCCACTATATCTGTCATGTGATCTGTGTACTCCGTCAACTTGCACATGCGCGCTGTGCCTGGCGCCATCTTGGTGAGGTTGCGATTGTTGATGACAAACTTCTTCCACAATAATAAACCGATTTGGAGGAAACTCGAACGACCCCATGTTGGAACTGCCTCGAATAGAAATCGTATTAATTGTGTCTGTGGGATCCATGACATCCATGAGGTTCTGACGTCAGCTATGTCTGCACGTGCCGCCATCTTGGTGAGGACCGAGTTGTCAACCAATCACTAGACTGCAATGCTACCATGTGACCCATGCGAGCCTATATTACGCATGAGCGCACATTGCGACGATGATAAAAAATACCGTTTTTACTCAATTATTGCACAATAATGGACCGATCTGGGTCAAACTTATACGACCGCATGTCGGAACTGCCCCGAATACACATTCAATTCATCTTGTCTGTGAGCGCAGCGGATCCATGACATCCACACAGCACTGATATCAGTTTTTCGATTCACAAAAACAATAGGGCTTCCGCCTCTTCGCGGCTGGAATAATAAAATAACTTCATTAGTGTTTTGGCCGGTGGGTAGGGTGTAGCCCCACCAGGACCAGTCAGGGTAGTTGGTCTAAGCCCAGGCAGAGTAACCAGGATACGGGAGAGCAAGCCTTCCCTTCCTCCGGCTTTAAGTAAATATTTACTGCAGAGAAGTGCGAGCAGAGGCAAATAAGCTCCCAGCAAATGGATGGAAGATCAGACGGTCACATGACGTCTCCCCTTCTCCCTAAAATATAGAGTAGTATCATGTATGGGACGGGATTTGGAAAGGGAATGAAATGAGGATAATTAATTCATTTTTATTATTAATAATTATGATTATGTTTCAAAAGGGAGAAAATTCATGGATATTAATTCATAAATATTAATACCTTATTTAACCAGTGTCATTGTGCTAAGCTCACACCAAGACAGTTGTTATTGGTGATTTCTATTCTAAGTAATGTAGATCAATTTTTCCCAATTTTATCCACATTCAGTCCATTTATAAACAATATATATATATTTTTCGATTACATTTTCATTTACTGAATAGACCTTATAGGCTCTGAGCCATAAACCAACCCAATGTGGAGACTGACCGACTGCATTATGCAGCATTATATGATAACAGAAATGTCTCAAGCTGGGGATAACTGTTTCACAGGTGTCGGGAATCTGTTTGATGCCAAAATGAATAAAGTCAAAAATTAATTACAAAACATGGTTAATGGGGTTTTTTTTTATTGATATACTTGGCAAATGAGGAAAAACAACTTGA
>NC_137210.1:20008058-20075558 GCF_960531495.2 Zeus faber
TCCTTCCACCTCTCCTCCTCTCTCGTTATCTGTCTCCCCCTCTCTCCCCCCCGTCTCGCCTTCGCTCTTCCTCTTTCTCACACTCTCCCTCGATCTCCCCCCTCCCTCCCTTCCCCTCTCTCTCTCTCTCTCCCCCATCTCTCTCTCTCTCTTTCTCCTTCAATCTCGCTCTCCCTTCCGCTCTCCCTCACTTTCTCTCCCCCGCTTCTCTTCCCTCTCCCTTTCTCTCATTCTCCCTCTCTCCCTCACTTTCTCTCCCCCCGCTTCTCTTCTCTCTCCCCCTTTCTCTCATTCTCTCTCTCTCCCCCACTTTCTCTCCCCCTCTTCCCTTCCCTCTCCCCTCTCCCTTTATCTCGTTCTCTCTCTCGCTCCCTCCCACTCTCCCTCACTTTCGCTTCTCTTCTCTCTCCCCCGCTTCCTTTCTCTCATTCTCTCTCTCTCTCTCTCCCCCCCTCACTTTCTCTCCCCCTCTGCTCCTCTATCTCTCCTTCCCTCCCAGTTTCTCCCCTGTTGCTTTCACCCCTCACCTTCTCCCTTTTCTCCCCCCCTCCCCCTCCCTTTCCCCCCTCTCTCTCATTTCCTTCCACCTCTCCTCCTCTCTCCTTATCTGTCTCCCCCTCTCTCCCCCCCGTCTCGCCTTCGCTCTTCCTCTTTCTCACACTCTCCCTCGATCTCCCCCCTCCCTCCCTTCCTCTCTCTCTCTCTCTCTCTCTCTCTCTCTCTCTCTCTCAGTGTCCTAAGGGCGCGTATGGACACCTGTCGCATGATGCGTTACTCTGATCCAATATTGACACAAGCTCGGGGGGCTGTGAAGGTAAAACGTGCACACACACACACACACACAAACACACACAGCAAGTAGAAAAGCACCTCTGCATTATCCTTACCAATCCTTTCATTTTCTGTGGCGACCACCCCCGCCTCTACACAGACACACACACACACACACACACACACACATCCCTCCATCCCCTCAACCTCTGACAGGGCGGTGACCTTTTGCCCACTGTGGAAGAGATGAGCTCCACCTGCAGCCTTCCCTTCTCTGCCTTATTCACACATCATTTCCATCCCATATGCCTTGCAAATCACCACCGCTCCACTGCCCAGGAAGTACACGGGCTAAGAAAAATAAAAGGATAAATTGTAAAGATGCCGTTGGTCCAACTGAATGCTGCTCAAACCAATTGGAAATGGATTCCTAGTGGGTAAATGTAGTGAAGATATATAAAGCTTTTCCACAAATATTCTGTGCTTTATTCAGCAATGGCTGCAATGTTCACAATGACCGGTCTTTAGTTTTGATTTCATAGCACTAACCCAAAATGTTTTGTCATCTCAATTATTTGCAATATGAAAGATACGATGAAGTCCCCATTTAGGCTTACACATTGGGGAAAATTTAATTTATCAAATGAGTGCACTACAAATTATGAGCAATTTGAACTTATTGGATATGGACGATCATGCAGTTTATTTTTCTTCATTGACATTCACATTTATTCCAGATCAATTATTTTCCCCCGAATTAACTACAGACCAATAGATATAAAACTTGCATTGATCTTTGCTGGCTATACACCGATGCCCAAGAACACAGCTTCCCAGGTAGGGAGGGGTTCATCCAGATGAATGTAAATAAGAGACGGAGGTGACAGCACAGGAAGTAATAACCGTTTATTTCATATTTGCAAAGACTCGTCCATTTCAAAAGATTTTTTTTTCAAACTTACATTCACACTCATGAATCAAAATGCCCTAAAAAATAACCAGTGTGATATTGATATGCAAGGGGGAGGGACACTGACCAAATGTAAATGTGTTCTTTTGGGGGGTTAAAAACAAAAAAAAAAAAGAAAGAAACTAACCTCGGGTATGTGTTTAAATCTTAGCACCAATTTAAATGGGCTCATTTTGATATGAAAAGAACAAAAGGGTTACTTAGGTACTTATGGGGCCGAAATATACTATCAGTGTAAGGAAAAATAAAAACAAACAAAATAGCAGATGATGGAACAGAATAAAATAGAGGTAGTAAAAGGCAAAATCAAAAAAACACATTTTGAGAAAATAAAAAACGACATTGTTATGTACTTTGAAAACAGTAAACTACAAATGGAGGGGAAACACTGGAATATCCCTGTGGAATAAAGCTGAAATACTGTAAGCTCCATTCTGAGGACGCAACTTCATTAGGTTATTATCATTATACTATCAGTAAACTCTATACTGCTTGCAATTGTTTAATATTAGATAAAAATTACCTAACAGAATCAAACATAAAATGTATCATACATTTCCAAAGACAGAAAATACAATTGTCAGTATTTCAATTTTATTTATAAGGACGGCCAGACATGAGCAGTACACACACATACACACACACTTCACATTAGAGAGAAGGAGGGCATTATATTTATTTATTATTTTTTTATATTTATAGATAATTATATCTGAGATCATTTTTATCATCATTTGCCAATTTAGCAAAATTTCTCACATCTATTTGTGCAGTTTACTTTCACTATGAACTGCTTTGGACTAATGTTTCTTTTAGAATTAACCATAATTACTTAAATGGGTTAAAACATTTAATTGAGGGAGTTCAGGATTTCAGATTATACTCAACATTTAACATTAACATTATATGATTATACTACTTATAGATCTATTTAAATCCTTTTCCACAGCTGGTATTTTATCTTAACACAATTATGGCATCAGTGAAATAAATCTAACATGTTTGGATGTTGAGGTTTTCTGCAGGTTTGCTGCCGTTATATAAAAAAAAAAAAAACCCCACCTGTAATCACATGAGAAACCAAAACAACTTTACTTTAATTCAAATACTTTAATACAAATCTTTAATGGTGGTTGTCCACTAAAGAAAAAAAGGCTTAAATGAAAGGTCAGTTCTTTAGGAAGCACATTTTAACTTGAGAAAACCTTTGAAAAATATATATAGGTTTAACAAATTAAAGCAATTTATTTAAAGTTGATCCAGTGACTGCAAGCTAATGTATTTTTTTTTTTAATCTTCAATCAAGGTATATATTGGCAGGAAGTTAGAACTCAGGACGAATACCTTTTAAAGTGCCAATCTCGAAGATTTTCATTTAAATAAATGCGTGTTAAGTCACTGTCGCCAAATGAGGTAACGTAAGAGTGATTGAGCAGATTTGCAGGACGGGGCGTCTGTGGCGACTTTCCTGTCGTGCACTATAATCACAAGCGGCGCAGTTAGTGACACGCCACCCATCACCCAGCGGAGCGGCCCAGGTGCTGACGTCACCACAGGCAACACTGCTTCTCTGGGAAGTGAGGTCCAAAAACACACCCGCAACAACCGCCTTTCACCAGAGGTGCCGCCAAAAACAAGGGAACGAAAATCTTCTTGATTGCCACTTTAAGTAGAGAGAGGTCAAGTAAAAAGAAAAACTCAGAAAGTTGTCCAATTTCGGTAACAGCGGGTTTGAGCAAACGTTTGTGTGCACAAAGGCTTAAAATTTTACCAAACGGGGAAGGAAAAAATTTCTGCCACAAGAAAAATAAAAGGCATTGAGGATGAGGAGAGTTAGAATTAAAAAAAAAGAATTTTGGAATAAGGACTTAATATGTAGAGATAGCGATGTGTTCGTCTATGAGTCCAGGCTCCTGGTGTAGGCCTCCCAGCCGGCCTCCCTGTAGGCCTCGGCGGCCTCCAGACGGTCTGACGATCCTAAAATCCCCCGCCCCACGATGATGACATCACTGCCCCGCTCGCCGAGAACCTGCTGCGGAGTGGAATACTGCTGGCCCAAGCCGTCGCCTGAGGAAAAGCAGAGGAAACGTCAGACACGGCTTGGCGATGGCAGGCTCTGGAATAGTTACTTGTTTAATAGCGCCATCTTGTGTTAAACCGCTGTAAAAACATCAATACATACATAGTGCGGTGACATCCACATTAAAAACCCTCAACGCATTATGTCCCATTTGATAAGAATTTGAACCCATTCTGAGAAGAATTTTACTGTTATCGATCACTTAGCTCAAACTTCCACACCCGTCTATACTATAGTTAGGGAAATAACAATGGAAATAGGATCAAAACAGCCACTATTATATATTCTCTAATGGTGCCAACGTCTTAATAATTATGCTGGGGACCCCCTGGAACCTCTTTGGAGACTCCTGGAGGCCCCCCAGACGCCATATTGAAAGCGGCCAGTACAGATAACCAAAGAAAAGAAAAGAAAAACAAAGGAAGGCTATTCACCTCCAGCCTGCATCTGCACCCCGGGCGTCATGTGGATGAACTGCGGCTTGTCGCTGATCTTGGAGCCGCAGATAAAACCAAAAACAAAGTCCGACTGCTCCTCCGCCATCTTCAGCTGGGGGACAAATCAGCGGCATTTATAACACATTCATTCAGTTCAGGTCACTCCTCCACAAAACCAAAACTATCATAACCTGTGTGGTTCAATAATAGGCGATGACTGGGGCAAATGCCCACCATGTTGTCTCTTCAACTCAATTATTTGAAATATAAAATATATGACAAATCGGCCTACATGTTGTAAAAGCCTAATCAATGGAGTCCACAATAATTAAGGTGTTGAGCTAAATTATATCCTATTTAAATGTGAGAAGTTAACCCTAAGCAGTTTTGTTGTTGATATTGTATTTTTGACAGTGATATTTATACTGGATTGCTTATTTTCCAACGTCGTTCAAATGAACTACAGACCAATGGAATGTGAAGGTTGCATTGATCGACAATATTCTAAAAAATAAAAATAAAAAGTAAAAATAAAATCAAAAAGTCAGGATTAAAATTCCCAGTAAATGAACTATAATTTTAACAGTGACCCCTTCAGGGACTCACCACGGCCTGCGTATACTCCCCGGTGGCCAGCGATCCTTCTGAGCTCATCTGGGCGATGAGCAGGCAGCCCCGCCCTCCAGGCTTCCCCACGGCGCTCAGCCCCCGAATCACCCCCGGACCCGAAACCGCGTGGGCGTTGACCACGTGCGCCCAGGACGAGATCTGGAACACGCCCCCTGGGGACCCACAGAAGTAAAGGTGGTTTCCACTAGATGTTTTCATTTTTTTGGAGAGGAGCAGGGTATTATTGGAGTCATGAAGAGTTTGGTGCCAAACTATTTGTGTGTAGACTGATTTGTATGTGTTCAGCTTTAAGCCGAAACGTCCTTGTCCTTATTGAAAATATAACCCTACCTCAGGGAAAGTTCAATTTCAGATAGTTTCCAATACTGGAAAAAAAATAATTTAACAATAAAAACAACTGAGTATATCAAGATATTTCATATTAAGAAGAGAGCTCCCTTTGAGAAAAGGTGCTTGAAATTAGTTTGGTTTCTATTTTTAAGTTTGTACCTTGAGAAATGAGGTCACATTCTCAAAAGCATCCTATAATAAAGAACTGCTGGAATTTTAGATGATTCAAATATTGAGGTTTGAAAAATAAAAAAAGGGTAATTTTGACCCATTGTTTAAATTCTAAGGAATAAAAAAAAAAGTGAACATTACTTTTACCCTGAATATATCCCAAGCGTGACTCAAATCTCCTTTCAAAGCATCAAAAATAAAATTTGCCACCTCCATCCACCCAATCTGCCTCATACTGAGGACACCACCCACTTTTGCAATGTATCACCTAAAGATGAGGAACACCAATTTGCCAAGTCAAACAATTCCTCTGAACCATGAAATCCCAAAATTACCTTCATACTGGTGCTTCACCGTGTTCCCGATGTCGGCGAACTTGCGATCCTCGAAGATGAGGAAATTGTGTTTCTCCGCCGCGCCCTGAAGAGCCGAGCTGAACGACGGGGTGAAGTCCTGCGGAGAAACAAAAACAATCACAGGGCTCAATAAAAGTCCATGGTTAAAATAAAGAAAATTAAATAAAAAAAGGCCAATGCGTTGTCAATTACTCATATTGAATGTGACTGATTTACTCTTTGCACTCCACCAAAATAAACAATTAACAGAATTTAAATGATTGCTGGGAGATTTACATTCATAACCCAGAGCTGAGCTGATACTTCAATTCCCTCAATTCATGGTTCGGGAAGTCCTGCCTCGCTCAACGTGCTTTACACCATCCGAACCAAACAGACTAAAAGTCGGACATATCGAACGGTACATCCCAACAATAGGCATCACTTTCAGAGTGAAACTTGTTCAGATGAATGCCGAGCTGCTGTTCTGGCTGGAACCGATTAATTAGTGCAACCTTGCAAATTTTGATCTTGAAACACAAATCGAATTAAATAAATACACACACACACACACACACACACACACTTTTTTTTTTTGTGGAATTTGAAAATGTTCCACGGCCTAGCGGGTGAGAAACCCTGCTGTGGCCCTACTCCACCTGCAGGATGTCCACGTGGGTCTTGAGGAGGCAGATTTTGGGACCCAGGGTCTCGGCGAGGTCCAGCAGCTCCTCGCACCTCGTCACGTCGGCGGAGACGCAAAGGTTGGAGCGCTTCTCCTCCATGATGCTCAGCAGCCTGGACGCCAGCGGGTGGACGGCTGCGGAGGTTAAATAATACAGACCCAACATATATTAAATAGTGACACATTTAGACACTCTTGTTTTTCAAGCTTGTATTATTCTATACATATTCATTTATTTTTTTACCCATCCTGTGCAGAAATGTATATTAAATAACTACATTTATATGTCATAACATATGTCTTGACAACCACACCACGCCCAAGCTACTGCCTTTAAACCTAAACTCCCCTTAGAACTAATTATTTATCTTTTTCCATTTATGTCACAATTTTTGTATATAAAAAGGTTGAATTAAGAAAAACATGCAATGGATTTATTCTCGCACATTTGATAAAAAATTAACAATACCTTAATTATCATTATATTATAAGAACATATTGCCTTCTAAGTTGATATTTAATTGTAACGGCCTTGATGGTTCTGAATTTCAACTGGCACTTTAACATATATGCATTTTATTATTTATTATTGTTATTTCTGTGAAGAACTATGGCTTTCAAGCGGTAAATGTTATGGCCTTGATGGTTTTATTGAAAATCTGTCATTCACAGGAGAGAATGTGTTCAAAGTAGAAAAATATGCTATTAAAACATGAGTATTTAAATGTATTTCCTTTGTAACGACTCCATATTAATTCTATGATTTGACATATAAATATCCGTTATTACAAGCTTCAGTCTTCAGACGAAAAGGCGATTAAATCACAGCAAATTGTGCAATTAGTTATTCACTTTTAATCGATCGAAAGTCCAAATAATAAGTCTAAATATTAAATGATCACTCAAAGCTCCTGAGAATCTCATATGACACCTTTCACAAATTTAAAGCAAGATTATTATTTTATACCATTTAGAGGGCAGATCAACATCTGTTCATTTACATTTTTTTTTTTTAAGCATTTTGACCTGGGGCGCCACCATTTTTGTAATGCGCTGTAACCATCCCTCAATTTAGTCAAGACAGCGATGAAGAAAAAAAATGATGAAAAGCCTTAAAGGTACCTGGTAGTTTGGCTCTTTGTCCATAGCTCAGCCCTCTACACTGTTTCTTAGCGACGGTAGAATCGCTTCCATTCCGATTTTTAGAGCTGCAAGTGAAAATAAAAAAATAGAGGATATATTAGTGGTGTAACGGAAAGTAGTTGATCCGTACGGGTTGCCCCTCATGGTTCGGCACGGATGGGAACCGCGTATCAGTTAGAAAATGTAACCATCATAGTGAAATACGGTTTTACTGCAGCTGTTACTTCTTCTGGATGCAGAGTTTCAGTGAAAACAAGATAAATAAGACAGCTGTGTGTGCGCGTGCTGTGTTTTACTCTGATGTGCAATGACTGCTCTGTAGGAGAGTCTGGATACGGATTCGGAGAAAAAAAAAAAAAAAAAAAAAAATCGATGGAAATGAGCGTTCGATTTCCAACTACGAAATCACGATCGGGCTCGCCATTCTCCCCATAATTTTGTGGGTAATATTGTCAGACATAAATACGATCTGTAATATAACTTTAGCTGAAAATAAACTGTTGCGTATCACTGAAGCGGAGCAGTCGGTGGGCTCTAATAATTTAGAGAAAAAGTGTGCTCCGATTCAATAAAATGATATATTTTACAATATGTCCACTTGAGGGCAGAACAGAGCACCGGCATCTTGTGAGAAGTGCTGGTATGCGGCAGTTCCATAAGAGGTGTTAATGTTATGGATATGATTTAGATTGGGATATCAAAGATAAGATAATAATACTAAACAGAACACGATGCGGTGATATGATGAGCAGAATTAGGAAAAAAGTCTGATAAGAGACAAGAACGTACAGCGTGGACACGGACGCAGCGGCGGAGGAGCAGAGACGCTTGCGGTGTGTTGAAAAGAAACAAACTTACGGCTCCCCAGCATTTCTTTTATCTTTGAAATTGTATGAAATATTTTGTTTATATTTATTCCACTACGAAAAAATCGCAACATTTATACACTTAATGTGACTGGACTCAGTTGCTTATTGAGAAACAAATGTTTTCTTTACAAATCGAGACTGGATAGGGTTACAGTTAGTGCTGAAAGAAATACGTAGGTTTGAATTGAAAATGGAATAGAATATTGGGAGACAGACTTCTCTACAACAACGACTGTAACTTGCTTAGTTCTCAACCGATTTTCATGAATTTTGTTAATATAACGTGGACAATTGAACGATACGGGTTACTGTTACTGGAATTCAGCTACTGGGGCAGATCGAATCATATTTTTACACTCACTACCATGTTTAAAGGGAGAAGGTTTCATGCGTGCCTGATATTGCAGTTTAATTTAACAATTGAGTTCTGAATATTTTTTAAGATTTTATTTAAAGGTTGGGCGTCTTGTTTTCTTTTAAGGCCATGGGCAAAAGTCCCTCGCTTTAAGAGTTTTACAGAATAAATGGAAAGCAAAGTTATATTTGTCTCCCTTTCTTTCGCTGATACGAAAAATGATCTGACCCGTGAGTTTTGTGATCGTCCCAACCATAGTATAGATGGAAAAATATAATTTACTGTTGTATACTGTGCTGTATTATCCCAAACACTACCTCACTTTATTCACATGCCACTTTAATGCACATATCTGTATATACATAATTGCCTATTCCATATACATAAGCATATTCCCTCTATCTATTCCATTTTATTTCATTTTATTCTATATATTTTTATTCTATAAGTATTCGACTTACTGTATTACGTTTTAGGAGTCAGTTGTCTTTTAGAAATGTTTTTTTTCCTAGGATGCATGACTCGCAAACTATTTGGTTGCAGCGAACAAACGATTACAGCGATAACTAAACAACAACTTATTCTATTATATAATTATAGAACCCAGAATCGTGATTGTGGCGCCTCCCCTTGCGGCTGCCTGCGCGAGCACCTTGTGTCGATTACGCACATTTTGGTATATTTTTGTATTTTTAGAGCTTATAGAGCTTATTGTGCGTCATCACCGGGTGTCATGACATTTCACTGCATATATGTATGACCGTATGTATATGTATGTGACAAATAATCTCTTGAACTTGAACTTGAACTTGACATATTGTGTGTTATCACACACAATGTGTTGCATTACATTTCACTGCATATATGTATGAAAGTATGTATATGTATGTGACGAATAAACCTCTTGAATCTTAAGAAATATACAATAAACCCAACATCTAACAGTAAATAACAAAAATATGGCAATAAACAATAACTATATAACTACAAAGTACCAAAAAAACAATACAGAACAAGCTAAACAAAAATAATAAGCAAGAAGAATTTGGCAATATTGGCCAAATAAATAAATCTAAGAACTTGACAATTAAATAAACCAAAAACATGAAAAAAATGAGAAACAATGAACATTAGAAATGTGGTAATTTACACTAGACCCAATGGTAACAATAAATATAAACCTATCAATTGATAAAAAAATTTAATTAAATAATCCTTACATTTAGCAAAGTAAAAAAAATGCTGTACCTGAAGTTGTTGTCCAGGATGAATTGGCGGATGTTTTGTGAAGTCTGGGCGTCGATGCGCTGAGTGCCGACCAGCCTGTCCAGCAGCTTGAACATGGATATTATGGGATGGAGGCGTATTCCCTGGGACGCCAGCATCTCCACGGCGCCCTGCTCCCGGTCCATCAGCACGATGGCGTCAGTCACCTGCGTGGAAACATAAAAAAAGTAATAATACTTTGGAAGTTAGAATATTACACATTCTTCCCGCTTATATGAAAAAATACAATAACTTCTAGATCAACAGTAAAAAATATTATATAAATCTAGTTCTTCTAATTAACAAGCAAAATAAATAAACAAAACAAAAATTGGGAATATACTACAAAACATTTTTTTAACTAGAAGACGGAAAAAAGCGATCCAGTTTTCAATGACATTTGACTGTCAATATCACACAGCCCTACCTAGAAGCATTATTAGTTCACCACTTAATTTTTCGGGGGCTAAGCGCTGTAGGCAATCCAGTGTTGCCCGTTATTGGCATCATTTTAAATATTATTAACCATCGTGTTAAATTTGGACACTGCACCTTGAGTCCCTCCTTGTAGAGCACATGGGCGGTCTCCAGGATGCTGGCGCCGCTGGTCACCGTGTCCTCGATGATCAGACACGTGTCCCCCTGACTAAACGAGCCCTCCACCATCCGCTTGGTGCCTAGGAGAGGTACACTGTTAATTAACACTATGCCAGAGGAACATATGGCTTAATGATCATTATACCTGTTAAAAACACTCACACACATGCACACCATCACTTGGCTCCCTGTACGGCGGCACACGTCCGCAATCGGCGCACCCATTTAAGATGTAGGTTACAGTATTTTATTTTACGTCTGCTGGAACAAAACAAGTGTGTATGGAATGGTATGGAACGAACACGTGCCTAATGGGGACACTTTCTCCCTGATCACTCCCCCTCAATGCGTGATGCACGGAGAATAATCTTAAAGGATCTACGCGTCGTGCCCCGTTCCTCCGTGCCCCGCCCCCACACTGATTTTAGTTGTTTGATTTGTAGGAAGGCGGCACGGAGATCGGGCTGCAAAGAGAGACGTGTTCGCATCCGTGTTGGGATGCGGATGATTCACACACATAAAAATATATTTATGACACCCCTTATTTATAATTCCCCATTTAAATGCTATCCCTGTGCCTTTTTTAAGCTCCTATCTGTTTTAGCCTATAATTATAATCCAGTGACTGACAAAAATGAATTTTTGTAATGTTTAGTAATTGAATTAGTTATTGTATTTCCGCCGCAGCCCACCAAAGTCCTTTCCGGGTATGTATACTAAATGTCCCACCCCACCCACCGTAGTCCTTGGCCTCCTTGCGCCTGATGAGCATGGGCAGCTCGTTTCGGGAGCAGATGATGGTGGCCAGGGGTAGAGCGGTGTAGGGAACCCCACACACAGAGTCGAACTTCAGCTTCTCATCCTGGGCGCGCTGGTAGAGCAAACTGGAGACCTATGAGAAGGATGAGAACAATTTATTAACGCCCGGAGGGAAATTCAGGCTCTACAGCTGCCAAAAACAGTGCTGCCGAGAAAGAGATTGCACTAAGATAGGAAATAAGTTAACACATATGTAGGGGACTTATGTGTTAACTTATTTCTTATCTCAGCGCAATCTCTTTTATCCGTTAAACCAATGTTTAGGCTATGACAAAGGAAACATACAAGTGTGGAATTTTACCCTCCCATTTACTGGATATTTATTAAACCTATGTGATCATGAGAAACAACGGGAACACACCTTAAGTTTAACTAAAAATATAAATACTTAATCTATAAACTAAACATGTCACAATTAACCATCACAATTGTTGGGGAATGTGCCATGGGCCGTCTAGAAGATAACTGGTTAACCCACCTGCGGTTTGCCTTTCCTTTCATATGTAAACAGTCAAAGTGTGTTTAACCCAAAACATCTCCTCCGTAAATAAATGCACTAATACCTGCTTCCAGAAAAGTTGATATAAAGGATTCCTGGTCTTTTTTTACTTGCTAGGTTTGTGTATTATTGTATATAGCCAGTTTTGGTTTTTTTAACCTTAAACTTTTTAAAGTGTTTTTTATAGAGCAAGCGTTTTGCTTTCTCGTTGTATGACTTCATCGGGACGGCCTATTTTGTTTCGCCGTGTGCTGCCGGGGATGAATGAACTCGGGGTGAAAGAAATACAAAGAGAGAATTAAGAAGGAAAAAAAAAAAAAAAAAGCCTAACACACAATAAACCTTGTTGAAGTAGAGGATGGACGAAGTGTGAAAATGTAATAATTATTTTTAGACGACATAATAATAATGTGAATATACAATAAACCTAGCAAACAACGGTCACGTAAAATAATAATAATAATAAATATACATAATAATTAAAAGAAATACATAAGTATATAAAAAACGATCTACTAAAAATACGTCAATGTACATAAAGCTTCAACTGCAACAAGACGCTGACGAACGACCAGGAAAGGCGAGCGGGCTTACGCAACGACGAGGACGTTCTTGAACACGAGTCTGAGCGGCTATAACCTTTAAACCCAAACTTTAAAACTCCCGCGATTTGCACCGGCGACCGAAGCAAAAGAAAACATATATAATAATGACCAAGTTAATCGGAGCGTTCAAGTATGTTGTCACTTTTAAAAGTCATAACGTGAACGTTTAAAGCCGCTGCGTCGCGCCCTCCACCTGGTTCATGAGGGAGGGGTGGGAGACCAGCGCCCGCAGGTCGATGTAGATCGGCGTCAGCAGGCCGCTCTTCAGCCGGTACTCGCCGAACTTCACCGCGCCCACGTCGTGCAGCCTCAGGATCAGATCGTCGACGCAAACGTCCGCCATCTCTCGGCGGGACGGTGGAAACCCGGAGCCTCGCCGAACGCCGCCGTGGCCACTGCGCGCCGACCACGCCGCCCGCTCCGCTAGTGGAGCCTCGCTTCCGGGTTGGTGTGGCGCAAAGCCCCACGGGTAGCCAATCACGACATAAATAAATATTTAAGTGTGAACACAGTGGCGCCTCGACTTACGACTGTAATTCGTTCTGTAAGAACGGTCGTATGTTAAAACACTTGTATGTCGAAGCAATGTCTCCCACATACACCACGCTCATATTTTTCTATGATTTCCTTCTTAGTTCCAATGGGAGTCATCGCCCTTTTCTTTTTCCCATCGTCCTTCTTCTTAGGACTCACCATGAATGGTTTAAAATAAACAAAATACACAGCACAAACACAGTACATATGAAAAAGATATGGATAAGCCACAAACTACGTGCACACGCCATGTAGGTCGCCTGCTGACTGACTGCTGACTGACTGCTGACTGACTGCTGACTGGCTGTTGACTGACTGCTGACTGACTGCTGACTGGCCGCCGATGCGCCAACTGCAAATTTCCACGCTCGTATCTTGGAGCAGTCGGTCGCAAGTCGATACAAATTTTCGCGGTTATCGCTGCTCCTATCTCGGATTAGTCGTGAGTAGATGCAGTCGTAAGTCGACGTACCACTGTATAATTATAAATACAGAGAGAGAGAGAGAGCGTGATTATATTATATATATATATATATATATAAATATGTTTTTTTTAAGAGGGCAAACATTTGTTGACTTATACCCGGAAGCCGATCAGCAACTCGGTGACGCTGAGCTCCGGTTCTCACTGAACAACAGTCCCCTTGGAATGGGGGTGGGGGACAGTCACCGGGCGCGCCGTCGCTTGTTGGATCTTGGTCGTGTCAGGGCACGAACACCGATCACCAAGGCTGCTGACAGGGCTTCCAGCGGAACCCCCCGGAACAAAGGGAGGAATCCGGCAGCCTCCCAACACAGAGGGCCCACGGACCATCACCACTGCTGCACTGCACGACCCACGTGCAGGCACGGTGGATCTCAGCCGCACCGGCGGGAAACAGCGAGGACGAGCCGGAACGACCCTCTGGCGATAAGGAGAGGCCAGGTCCCCAAGCGTTTCACCTCGACAATCCACCGACCGTAGACGACCCCGTCAAGCCCCTGGGAAGGTGGTACGAAAGACACCCTGGAGGACCACCTTGACATCTGACTGGTCTCTCCGAACTTCGGGTCGGGCTTGGCAGTGGCGAGAGCTACGGCGACATCCCAGTCCGCAACCTCTACGTTCAGTTGGTTCCAGCTTTAGTAAAAGGCTCCGCCAATGTTCCCACATCACAGATGCAGAGTATTGGGGCGGGGCGGGGGGAGACAGCACGGGTGGCCTGGTTGACTACGCCTGACATTACGAAGATCACTCTCACCAAGGACCCAAACCCGTTCTCGTTGGAGCAACCTGAGCGTTCTGTTGCGCAGCAAGGGCCGCAGTGCTGCCGGGGTGAACGCGGCCGGACAGGTTGACTTCCCTCTAGGCTCTCGCGCTCTCCAAACATACACCCCCCCCCCCCCCAAAATGCACGCTGACCTCTGAGCACGTCAGGGGGGGTCTGTTCTCCAAGCTCGCCTCATTTGGAAACCAGCAATCAACACACAAGAAAAACAAGACACATTAGAGATAACTCCTGATAACAGCAACCGGACTGAATAGAAGTTGTCTTGGATTTTTGTCAAAGTTTATTAAAAATAATTGAGTCCACAGTAGTTCAGACTTTGGCACAATCAATAATAAAAAATGAATTAAAAAAAAAAAAAAAGTGAATAAAGTGTACACCCCATTTCAGCACTCGAAGAAAATGCTTGGATAAAAGGGATAAATAAAACAAAACAAAAAAAAATTGTTCAAAAATAAAAAAATAAAAAATGTTAAAACATTACAAAACACACATTTTCTAAAACTACGATGCATCTCATCTGGCAACAATTCCCCCATTTTGTTTTTCAAAGGGAGGTAACAGTGGATTTTATTTGTCAGTCTTCTTATTTTAGACCGGTTACTTTATGTGCTATGCTTACACGTGAGCGATATAATTAATTTGCTAGGAAAGGAATGGTTGTGTATTTGAAGATGTTACTAATACTAAGAACGCCTTTCCATAGAAACTCGGTGAGAAATGTATTATAATGGTTTTTATTTTGGCTTGAATAATAATAATCAGTGGAAAAGACTGCACTGCTGATCTAAATACTCTACCTATAGATGTTAAACAAGGTTCACTTCCAGATCATAAGGGAAAAAAAATCACTAACATTGAACTATATATATATATATATATATCTGTGAAATTAGTGGTTTATAGGCTCTGCCAAAGTAAATTTGGGACTATAAACATTCCATTGGGTCTCTTTGAAAGAACAAACTTAAAACAAACTAAAAAAAATAAATTCTATATTCTGACATTGAGTTCATCTTGAAATTCCATTAGCATACATATGATATTGGTAACATTGCTAACAAAAAAAGGTGGAATGCACCACATTTAAAAAAGACCAAGGACAGATATTAGACTATTATGTCTTCATCAAATCCACTTCTCTCTTTTTTTTTTTTTTTTTTGGCCTTGTTTTTGTCCTGGTCAAAATTAGAATTATTTGGAATGTGTGGAATATCTAAAAAAAACAAAACAAAAAAAACCCCATTAAATAAAAATTAAGAAAAACAACTAAGAAACGTGTGTGTGTGTGTGTGTGAGAGAGAGAGAGAAATAGGTTATGTGTGCTTGGCTGGTGGTCGGTACAAAATTAATGTATTACTTTAAAAAAGCAGCAAATATAACAGAGTGGAATAAATCCAACACTGATCTAGATCTCCACTATCAAAAAGGTAAAAAAAAAAAAAAAAAAAAAAGTAAAAATAAAACACTTCTTGTTATAATTTGGGCGGAATTCTGAAAAGGCACAAAGTTGTTTTTTTTTTTTTTTTTGTTGTTTTGCCAGACTTAAGGCACTAAATTGGTGTGGAAGACTTTTGTCAAAACCAGCAGCTGTTGGCGTTAACAGTCTTCAAGGCACAGGAGTGGCGTAAAAGTCTTTGCGGAAGCACGGGAGTAGGCGTTCCCCTCGAGTCTCTCCTCTTCCATCCTCCTTTTATCTCTTCTCCATCATCCTCCCCCCCCCCCCCCCCCTCTCCTCTCTCCCTACTCTGGGCTGTTGGCGTCTGCCAGCAGCTCCGGCCTCAAGCATTCGATCGGACACTGGATGTTCTGAGAAAGGAGAGGAGGAGAGAAAGGGGATGGGGTCTGTTAGTTTTGACAAGGTATAAAACTTGGAAAACAGTGTACAACAGGGGTTTCCAACCTGTGGGCCACGGGGGCAAGGGGGCGGGCCGCAAAACAATTGGCAAAACAACAACATTTTTATTATTTTTTTTATTAATATAAAAAATAAACTCACTCAAACTTTTTAACAACTAATTTCATCATATTTTTCCTATTCGAAAAAAACCAAAAACATTTCAGGCTTAATGTTTTCATTTCGATCTCCTGATATTTGTGTATAATTACCAAAGTGCCGCAATAAATCCATATATCATGTGGATATGCTTCAATAAAATGTTTTAATGTCTTGTCTAATGGGTCCATGTGAAGTTATGTGTTTTAATGAAATGAATATTATAAAGGCAGTATAAATCCAAAATCGATTGACGCATATGTCCGTTTCTACAGACTGGACCCTTTCTTTATTTATATCTAGTACTAGTAAGTAAATCCAGTAACTCACCAGTTTGCGGAGGGCGTTCTCCCTGTAGCGGTCGAAGGCGTCGGAGCGGACGGGCTGAAGGACGTCCACGTCCACGTCCGCCTGGCCACCCGGCCTCCTGCAGTTCTCGCAGCGCCAGCCCTGCGGAGGGACGGGGCGAGTTAACGTGTATACTGTAACACACACACACACACACACACACACACACACACACACACACACACACACACACACACACACACACACACACACACACACACACACACACACACACACACACACACACACACACACACACACACACACAAAGTACCTGTTGTCCACCGTGGCAGGTGCAGGTGCAAATGGCTCCCAGATATTCTTTCTGCCACTGGTTTCCCACCTGGTACATCTTTCCATCGTCGTAACATGTCGACTCATCTGAAAGACAAACACCAGATAGAGGGTCAATCGTACCGTGTTGTATGAAGTGGAACTGAATGACCAGTGATGCCTACCAAGGGATGGCTTTGCTATTTTACAACCCAGGCCAGGCTGATGCAAATGTTAGGTCCCATCATTCACAAGTGTTGATCGTATAACATCGCTGAACGCTTTGCTAGTGAGAAACTTACCACTCTGCAGCAACTTCTCACTGTCCAATGGGGCAAACGTTTCAGCAAGTGGTCTGAAACTCAAATGACCTGGGGGCCACTGGAGGTCTTTTATTAGTTTTTTTTTTCTTCCGCACATGAGTGAATCGCCTCGTAATCCTGTTTGAAATAGCTCTCTTATCTTTTAAATTCTGTTTTATATTTTGAAAAGATTTAGTAAATCTGTGTGGATTAATTAAACATTGTGATTTGAAAAAATAATTTGCAGGCCACATTCATCAATATATTATCACCATGGAGCGGGCCACATTAAATTGTCTCACGGCCCAGATGTGGCCCCCGGGGCCTGTAGTTTGAGGCCCCTGGGTTTAGCCTTTTTTTGGAAACTGGAAACTCACATGGTCGTCCCATGTGTTTTCTTTTTTTTTTTTTTAAACATGTTTTAAGCCACAGTAACACCATTGGAAATTGGCCGGGTTATTGGTAGGAAGCGACGTAACTTCCTGTTTCCATTCTTTCACATTATGCGTGGTGGTCGAAAAAAAGAGCTGATTCGGTGAAATGCAAAAGAGCCAATAAAACAATAAGACCATTGTTTCTCAGTCGAACACATAGACTGTCCGAGAACTTTTTTTTTAAAGGTTTAAACCTTTGCCCCTTGGAGTGGGTTCACAGTGAGAACCTGCAGCAGAGTGGTGAGTTTCTCGGCAGCAAAGCACGGAGTTCTAAACGGAAGGAAGAAAGCCTGGGTGGAAAGACGGCAACAATGACGACGCTGCAAGCGATTAAACGGGCGTGGACTGATGTTTTCGGGGGGGGGGGTTTGGGACATCCCGACTCACGTGGTTCACACTTGAACTCTCCCTTGTCGTTGCCCAGGCAGGTGCAGCTCATCATGTGGCCGTTCTCGCCGTGGCGGTCCCACTTCTCCCCGATGCGGTAGTTGTTGTTGTTGTCGTGACACCACTCTGAGGCCGGGAGGAGAGGGGGTGGAGGTGGGGTGGGGGGGGATTAATGAGGAGCGATTGAGAAAAGATGACACGGAATCATCCCCGTTGAGACGAGTTGTAAAACGGACGAGCTCAAATGTGAATTTGTTTTCCTGAAATTTCCGAAATATTCCCGAGACTCACACACACACACACACACACACACACACACACACACACACACACACACACACACACACACACACACACACACACACACACACACACACACACACACACACACACACACACACACACACACACACACAAACACACTTTGGTTCCAGTTTTTTGTTTTGTTTTGTATTGTCGGCTTTTCTCTCCAGAACAATACAAATAAAACCGAAAACCAAAAATCAGTCCAAAGCTGCCGAGTTAGTGCGGCCTGTTATGCTCTGCTGTTGCTGCCGTGTTTTCAATGATACAGTACAGTATACTAGCATGGACGCTCCGCAAATATATAATATATTTATATATATATATAAAATTACAATTATAATGTGTATTTTTTCTTTTAGATTTTTGTATTTTTCCTGATTTAAACAATAACCATCAGGGATACTATAAATATTATAAATCTTGGAGAGCTACTGTATAGCTCATTCCCAAAATGATATAGATAAAAAAATATTATGATCAATGCAAAACTGCTATAAAAAAATATTTTGGAAGGAAACAAAAATATATTTCTTTCTTTGTTTTAATAAAGAAAATAATATAATAATCATAATAATAATATAATATAATTTATTTTATTTCCAAGGGTTGCTCATGCTAGCCTCATATTACGGCTGCTCATAGAATCCGATCATTCGGGCTTCACGGTCTATGGCCAAGGAATTTATTTATTCATTCATAAAAACTTTCTGAAAGAGGTTTTTTTTTTTTGTGATTTATGATTTATTTATTTATTTTCATTAATATATATATATTTTTTTATAAATAACGTTGTCCCCAATTATTTACTTAAAACCTCACAGCTTTCTGGACGACGTCAACGCTGTCGTGTACTGCTCATAAATTCCTCGGCCGACCCAACCGTCCTGTTCCACGGCATCTTATCGTTGTTGTTGTGGCTGTTGTCGTTTGGCAAAGCATGCTGGGTAAGGGGGCGCTTAGCGAGCCACTCACTGGATGAATCACACCTAAAATGCCCGCTGCCCAGGCCCAGGCAGCGGCACCACAGCTTGAAGCCCGTCTCGGACATGCGCTCCCACTCGGAGCCCACCTCCTGGTAGGTGTGCGTGAAGGTGTCGTAGCAGACGTCGCGGCCGCCGTCGATGGGGACGTCGCCCGGGACTGATGACAAGACCACAACCACCATTTAAACAAACGTGGACGCTTTTCAGATTCGCTTGGCGCCGGCCGGGCGGATTGGTGGAGCGGAGAGGGAAAAACAAATAACCCTGGAAAATGTTCTAGAGTGGCATCCAATCGAACTGAATTTTTTTTTTTTTTTTTTAACTGTACTTAAAATAAAATATGTACTTCAGTTAAGATGCATGTAAAAATGTTCAATTTAAAATACACAACAGTAAATAGTATTGTCATGTGTAGGGTCACGTTTTTTTTTAATTTTTTATGTATCATTTGTACGCTTGTGAACTTGTTAAAAAAGTCATTACTTCACTTGTTTACGTTTATTTAACATGTGCGGAGGGGGCACAACTACGTCACACTGCACTCGTGTGGAATATTGTACCTGCGTTGCCCACGGTTACCACCTCCTCCAGAACCTTCTCCTTAGCCCCGCCCCTCATCGCCTCGACGATGATGTTATAGGACGCTCCGGACGTCAGACCGATCAGGGTGGCGCTGGTGGAGGAGCCCGGGAGACGCATCTGTGTGAGAAGTGGTGAGAATTTTAATATATACTATGATATTATACTATAACTCAGAGTTTGGCACAATACAAAGTCTTGTGTGGTGTTTTTATCAAAAAAAAAAAAAATACATTTTGGAGATTATACATGCCATTACAATTGGGGTCGGGGAGTAAAATTAAGTAAAAAAAAAAAACCCCCCAAAAAAACAAAAAAAAACAAACATTGATTTTTGAATTCCACATTCATTTTCGTTCCAGGGAAAACAAACGAAAAACACATAAGCCCCGACACAGACATATTCTAAAAAATAATAAAAAAAATATAAATATAATTAATAAATCCGTGTTTACGGACCATCCTAAATGAAAATTAAATTTAAAGGAAATATCTTTTGGCCCAGATTTAGAGCATTTAAAAAGTAATCTAAAAGTAATCAGATTACATTACAGAGATGACATCACCAGTCGGTCACATGGTTCAATGTGAGGGATATCGGGTTCTTTTGACATTGTGTAAAGTTTTTCATGATTATTGTGACAATAAATTCTTCCATATGGTCAAGCATCAAGTGTGTGTGAGTGTGTCTTTCTCTATGTGAGTGTGTGTGTGTGTGTGTGTGTGTGTGTGTGTGTGTGTGTCTCCGGGAGTGTGTATTTCCAGCTGTGTACCTGGATGTTCCTCTCCTCCAGGTTGCTGATGGGGTTGCAGGACACCAGGTACTCGGAGCTGTGGGGGACGGGTCGCCAGGTGATGGACGTCAGGGTCTGCGCCTCCTGGGGCAACTCCGTCTCGTTGTCAGGGAAACCAAACGCCAGACCTGGCAACGGGCCGTCGCTGACCTGCACCGCGGAAAAGAGAGTGGGGTGGGGAAAAAAAAAGGAGGTGATTTAAGGAAAAAATACGAGCTAAAAGTTTGAACTGTATAGTTGAATACTGTAACCAACCTCATAAAAACATGAACATCATACGAGTAAAAAAAAAAAAAAAAAAAGTATATATTGACAATATTGTGCTAACAAACAAGCAGTGTTGCCATTGACGACAACTATTATCCTTGTTATATACCTTGTACACTAGTATCTATCTTTGATTTTAAAACACACTCTGTATCTTTTGTTGTATGACACTACCTCCCAAGGATTAGTAAATATCTATTGAATTTTTAATGTAATAACTTGTTGATATAGAGGTTTATTGTAAAATAAAAAAATATCGCTCTATTGTATATTGCCACATTTGTCTTATTATTTTTTAGATTTATATATATATATATATTATTATATATATATTTTAATATAATTTATTATTTTTTTATGGCTAATTTTTAGGTTTATTTTTTATTGCTTATTGTTTATGAAATTGAATTAATTGTATATTTCCATTTTTCTCTTTTTATTCTATCCATCCATCCATCCATCCATCCATCTCTCTCTCTCTCTCCCTCTCCCCCACCTTGACCAGGGGCACTCTGTTCCCGTCGGGTCCAGGTACTGGGATGTAGACCAGGGGTTGCCTGACGGTGGGTCTGCGGCCCTCCCTGGGCCCCGTGTGGGGGCCGTTGAGGCCGCTGTTGGGGCCCAGGTTCTGGTACTCGGTGTAGATGTGCTGGCCCTGCTGGTCCGGTCGGCTCTGGCCCCCGGTTCCGGGGAAATGCACGTGGTTGGAGTTGAAACTGAGCCGAGGGCAAAGAAGGATGAAGGACGGGGGGAAATGAGGAAGACATTAGGAGGAGGTCTCATAAGCTGCCCGTGTGTTTGGACTGAATTTCAGACTCGTATGTCGGTTTCTCACATCTTGTCGTCGACCTCTGGGACGTCCAGGATGTCGGTTCTGTGTCGGTGAGGGATGGGAAGCTGGGGAATCAGCAGCTGGGGCTCCGGAGCCGGTTCTGGTCAGAGAACAGATGGAAGGAGGTGGTGTTGGGCAATAGAACATTCATTACAAAATTCAAATAATTAAATATCTCCCTGTTTGGTCTCTGGTCTTTTCCGGCCTTATTGCATTTCGACCTCAAACTCGTCAATAAGAACGAGATAATTCAGGTGTTTTAAAGCCTCAAGTCTAGGTTTTAGGCTCAACATCATGAAATACTTTCTATTCGTTGTAATAATGTACTTACGGGTCCTGGCCTTGCCCACCAGCGCCGTGCTCCTCAGAGTGTTCTGCAGAGCATAGATCTTTATGACGTACTCAGTTCCTGCTTTCAAACCTACAAATAAACAGAGTAACAGCCATTATGGTATGAAGAGCAAATGTACGTTTTCACAATACAAATGTTTCTTGCACAGTGTGTAATATCAGAGTTATACAGTTATAGAGTTACATATTTCATCGTAGGCTTATGGTTTGAAAAAACAATCGAGTGACGGGTATTGCAAATACTATACAGTACAACACGCTACACGCCATACAAAGTCAGTTGCCCAATGCATTTCAAGACGTCAAGACATAATTTCATTGAGACTTTTCAATGTGTCAGTGTTTTTTATGTGTCCCTATGCAAATAAACCATCAATTAAAAATGGAATAAGCACATCATAAATAAATAAACCATACACCAATAGATAGATAGATAGATAGATAGATAGATAGATAGATAGATAGATGAATAAAACCCAAATAAATTAAATGTTGAGCTAGTAGAGGTCAACACGGTACAGCCCTGTTTTTTTTGTCTAAATCTCTCAAGCTCTCACCATTGATGGTGGCGTAGCCTTGTGCAGACTGGGGCCGGGGCAGCAGCTCCCTGGGTTCGCCCCCGGCCTCCTCGTAGATGACGTAGTACCCGGTGATGCTGGCGCTGCGGGACAGGTCCCAGGTGAAGGAGATGCTGCTGGGGGTCAGGGAGGTGAAGCGGATGTTGGAGGGTGGAATCACCAAGGGTTTGGCTGCAAGAAGAAGATAAATACACACGTTGGTTTTCCTTCGATCATTTGCTCCTTAAAAACGACTACGACCGAGGGGATTGACACAGTTAAGTAATCAACCCGCTGTGAGGTTTTACAAAAAAAAAAAAAAAATGTACATTTTAATATGACAGCCAGATACAGTAAGTACCTGTGGTGGCGGTGAGCGTGAAGGGGGCGCTGCGTCCGTTTCCATTCAGGGTGTAGATGTTGATCTTATAGCTGCTGGCCGGCTGCAGCCCTGCACCACGCACACATAAAAACACCTTTTTGTTTGACAATGTATAGCGTCACGGAAACACTGAAATGCTTTGTCTTTCTCAAATTCTCAACAGTGCAGATCAATGAAAAAAAAACAACTTTTAAGTTAAATTGACTGAACAACCAGGTGAAAGTGACTCCAATAAAGGGTTAAATGTATACATTTAGAAAAACAAGTGTCTAATGTGAAATAATGTGTTGAGACCAAAGGAAAATTTCCGTTCAATCTCAGTTGGACAATAATGTTGTATCTTAAAAAGTAAATTAATAAAATGATATATATATATATATATATATATATATATATATATCTCAATAAAAACAATATCTCATAAAAAATTAAGAAAATAAGCAGAAAATCTTTACAAAATTGGGATAAAGTGAGCTCAAGTGAAATATCCTATCCCTACGCCCGCACCTGTGATGGTGTAGGTGCGTGAGTCGGGGCTGATGGTCCTCTGGATGGGGCCGTGGCCCGTGGGGGAAGTGGGCGTGGCCTCCACCAGGAAGCCGGAGATGGCCTCGGTCTTGGAGCGCCAGGTCAGGGTGATGGACGAGTCCTTGACGTTGGAGAGGCGGACGCGGCGAGGGGGGCTGATGTCTGCGGGGACGGAGAGACGAAAAGAAAAAGAGGAGAACACTATATAAACAAAACAAACCGTTTCAATGCTGTTGATAGACCGTCGTTGGGGCGGGAAAAAAGGGCATTTTGAGCGATAAATCAATTGACTCACTGTCCAGCGTGGTGACCACAGCTTCCACTGGTCGGCTGGTCAGAGGGTTCTTCAGGGCGTAGACCTGCACCTCGTAGGTGGTGGCGACCTGGAAAGAAGGGACGAGGAGGAAAGATTAAGATTATGAGAGCACACACACACACACACACACACACACACTTTGCCGTAGCGTGTGTGTTGGGACTGGTCTGGACGGTTAAACAGACAGCCTGGAAGCCTCCTGCAGGGTATCATCACATGTTTAAGAGATTTTCCAGCTCCAAATACTTTGTCATTGCTTAAGTCGAAAAAACAACAAAACAAAACAAACTGTCTGGTCCAGGGTCAGCAGAATCTCTCTCTCTCTCTCTCTCTCTCTCTCTCTCTCTCTCTCTCTCTCTCTCTCTCTCTCTCTCTCTCTCTCTCTCTCTCTCTCTCTCTCTCTCTCTCTCTCTCTCTCTCTCTCTCTCTCTCTCTCTCTCTCTCTCTCTCTCTCTCTCTCTCTCTCTCTCTCTCTCTCTCTCTCTCTCTCTCTCTCTCTCTCTCTCTCTCTCTTATGGTTGTTAGACTTTTTGTCAGCAAGGTTTAAGATATGATGTTTGTGTAGCCTATTTTAGTTTATTCAAGGCAGATAATATATATATATATATATATATATATATATATATATATATAGATTTTTTTTTCCCGCTAGACTTCCTCCCTGAACCATTAAAGCTCCGCCCTCACCATGAGCCCGGGGATGTGGGCCTGGGTGGTGTCCGGGGCCAGGTTGATCTCCTTGGTGGGGCCGCTCTTGTTCTTGGGGTTGATCACCACGCGGTACCCAGTGAGACCGCTCGACCCACCGTGGACGTTGGCCTGGCCCGCCCCGGCCCAGCTCATCACGAAGGAGGTGGGGCCCACCTGGGAGAACCGGAGGCTGTTGGGGGGCGGGATGGCTGAGAGAGAGGGAGCGAGAGAGATAGAAAACTCATTTTAATAATGAACAGAAGACAGAAGGACCCTCCACGCCCTTCCCCCGGGTTCTGGGTCTTTCCAAAAGCTCTTTTGCTGCCCTACCCGTGGCCTGGGTTCCCACCAGCGGGGCGCTGGCCGTGTGGTCGTGCAGGGCGATGACCTTCACCGTGTACTCGCTCCCGGGTCTCAGGCCGTGGATGATGGCGGACTCGGCGTCCCCTCGGGGGGACGGCAGCAGCTCCCGCTCCCCCTCCTCGGGGCTGAAGTACAGAACCCGGTAGGAGGTGACCACGCCCTCCGGACTGTCCCACCTGATGCTCAGGGAGGTGGAGTCGATGTCCGAGAAGATCAGGTCCTTGGGGCGGTCCAGGTCTGGATGACGAGGAGAGGAGGGAGAAAATATAAATCACAAATTATGCTGTTAGAACCATTTGTTTTTCCAAACCTGGTACACACAGTTTACACACAGTTTTTACTTGACATACCGTATATAGATGCAAACTTTTCAATTTCCTATTTTTGTCACAATGTCAATTGTTGCTACAGAGGTTTATTGTGAATTATTTATTGCTTATTTGAGGATTATCTTTCTTGTTGTTGCTTAGCAATATTGTTTGTTGATTATTTTTAGGGTTATTGTATATTGCCGTATATTCTCTATTTTTATTCTATTACTTTATTGGTATTGCCTATTGTTTTTCATGAGATCTGTTGATCTGGGATGAGTATCAATCAATCAATCAATTGATCAATCAGTATTCTGTGTCTACCTATATATCTATGATCTACAAAAAAAAGAAAGAAAGAAACAAGGAAATCAACATTGGGTTTTTATGTTAAAAACAAGGTGGATAATTGAATGGGAAGGTCCAGTTAAGCCACAATGGCAATAATAATATAATACAACATAAATTATTTTAAGTTATTGTTATTTTTTCGACAACCAAAATGATTCTTGCCGTACGTGTGACGGCGGACTCAATCAGAGGAGTGCTCTCTCCATCCTGTCCCAGAGTGTAGACGCTCAGGATGTACTCCTGCGTCGGCATCAGGCCCGAAAAAGTCATCTCTGTCTGGTCTGAAAGACAAGAAAAAGAAAAAGAAAGAAAAGAGTCAGTGCCAACTCCTCCCAATCAGAGTATGGTAGTAATATAGTGCATTTCTCCCCACATCCTGCACATAATGCGTGTACCTGGCGCGACCACCTCGGAGAAGGAGGGCCCCTGGCCGTTCCTGGGGGCCCCCGTCACCCTGTAGCCCTGGATGGGGCCCTGGGCCGGGCTCCACCGCACCGTGATGCTGCTGTCCTTCACCTCCGTCACCTCCATCTCCGAGGGAGAGTTGATATCTGGAGGAGGAGTAGGAGGAGAGCGGGAAAGAAAGGGAGGGTGGAGAGAGGAAGAGGGTGGAGAGGGAGAAAGGAGAGAGGTGATGAGAGATGCAGAAATTTTAAAGGCTAAAAATCTCATTTTTAAAAAAGCCTAAATATATTTTTCAAGGCTCAAATCATTATTTTTGTTCATCTTTGTTCCCAGTAAAATATAATTTCAGTCGTTTCTGTCTTGTGTGTGTGTGTGTGTGTGTGTGTGTGTGTGTGTGTGTGTGTGTGTGTTTCCTGTATGCGTACCGGTCTTGTGTGTGATGTAGATGGGGGTGCTGGAGGCGGGGCTGTCCCCTCTCCCCGTCACAGCGTACACCGTCAGGGTGTAGTCGGTTCCGGGCTTCAGGCTGCCGATGGTGGCTGTGGACTGAGTCCCAGGGACCGTGAACTCCTTGGGACTGCTGTGGCCTCCTGGAGACACGCAAATATGAAGTATATATGAATTACACAATTTTGACATTGTTACTGTGGAGTGTTTGAAAAATATGGAAAACATGTATTTGATAATAGCAAATGGAACCCGTTGAGTTAGACTGTAGGTGAAATGAGCTGAAGCTGAATCTGGCACATAACTATTATATTTAAAATAATAATTAAAAAAAACATATATTTATATATATATATATATAACCATAATACACAAATTAATTTACTAAATTTTTCCACCTTTTTCACTATTATTTTTACATGAGTCAGCACTATAACCGCTGGCAAGGCAGTTTTTAACAGCACTATTGCAGCATTGGTGACATTCTATTTGATTGATACCAATATAGTGACACCATATTAAAAACCATCATGGTTCAAAAGGTTACAACTATAAATCCCTGAATTTCCCTCCGGGGATTAATAAAGTTTTATCTGGTCTGAATGAAAGCGAGGCAGGAATGTCGAAATTCCCTGTGCTGTACGTACCGGTCTCGCCGTGTGTGATCCTGTAGTAGCGCACGGTGACGGCGGGGGCGTCCCAGTGGATGGTGATGCTGGTGGGCGTGGACTCCAGGACCTGCAGGTCCGTGGGGGCGTCGGAGACTGAGAGGAGGCAGAAGACAACGACACCTGGTGACTGAAGTAACTGAGAACAACACACTGTGGTATTCATTTCACAGACGAGGAGGAGAGAGAGACCCCCCCTACTTCTTTTAACCGTACCCAGAAAGTGCATTTTTGCTGGGTGAAAAGTGTGGCGTACCCCGCCACCAACAATGTTGAAACACCATATAGAGGAGCACACACCGAGCAAACACATTGAATGTCTGTTTCTTATTAAGTTTCAGGTCATTTAAAAAGTATCAAACATGGGACTTTCTTAAAGAAAAAAAAATATGACGGATTTCCGCTTCCACGAATAGCTGATGAAGTGAGGCGTACTGGTTGTCTGGGTCCCGGCAAGCGGCTGGCTCTCCCTCAGGTCGCTCACAGCGTAGATGGAGACCAGGTATTCGGTTTCGGGGAGCAGTCCGGTCAGGGTGAAGTGGTTCCTGGATGGGGGCAGCCTCTCGTCCTTCGCCCTCCCGGCGCCGGACTGCTGATAGCGGATGCGGTAGCCGGTGATGGCCCCCTGGGGCGCCACCCAGTGGACGGTGAAGGAGTTGGTCAGGACCTCAGAGAAGTGCATCTCGACCGGGGAGTCCAGGGCTGGAGAGGGATTAAACATTAAAAACAAGGCATAATGGGTTTTCTTTTGCCAATGTTTCCGTTATGTATGATATATCTGTAATAATTACAAGATTATGTTATTACAAACAACACATTATATATATAATAAATAGTGGAGCTATTGCTAATGCTTTGTTACAAACCCTGCTGTTATTGTTAACACAGAAGCCCTTTCCCATGCATTATTTGCATTATTATATATTAAATTCTACTCTCTAAAACAACTAGCATCCACTTTGCTGTCTATGATGTAATATTTTCTTTTAAGATACTGACCGGTTGTCTGAGTTCCGATGAGCGGCGAGCTCTCTCTCTGCTCATACACACACACCACGCTCACCAGATACTCTGTGTTGGCCAGCAGGTCTAGAGAGAGAGAGAGAACACTTACATATAGAACATTCTCATGTGCACGTCCGCGTTATCGTTTTTTTTTTTTTTGTACCAACTTACTTCTTAGGACGACGCTGTTGGCTGTGCCTCCTACGCTGGTTTCAGTGAGGTCATCGTCATTGTCGATGGGGTGATACCTGATCAGATGGGACAAATAAAACACAAAACAAGTTTTCATTTTGCACAGAATTTGTCCCTTGCGCTTAGGTCGAGTGGGGCCCACCCTCTAGTGGCGGTGCAGAGTTACTGCAGGGTGCGCAGGAGGTTTGACTTTGTTAATTATGTAGAGTGGAAATAAAATAGACGAATACATTTCATATTCAAATGTTTGATTTAGGATTTATTCAGTCATCTATATAATTTGTTTAGTTTAGTTGATCATAAATAAATAACGTATTTATTTTTGTTACATATCTGTACATCCACTCAAGTTTACAGGATGGCAAAACGGCCAAAATAATTTTAAACAATTTTTTACAAAACATTTCTTTTGGATAAAAAGTTTAAGTGAGCAGAATTGAACTTTTTTTTTCTTTTTCCTCAACAGGACATGAAGCTGGATGCAATCAAGTTGACTTTCTTACTGTGTCACTTACTTTGGCGTTATTGTATAATTAAGGATATAAAAAAAGTTGCTTTCTGCAGTAGGGAAGAGGTGTGCAAAAGTTGTTGTAAAAAGTTCAATTGTTCAAATTGGTTGATTTGTTCCCATGTAAAAAGAAAATGTCATGCATGAAAGCAAACTCATTTGGTCGTACCGAATGAGGAAGCTGTTGATGTCGGCGGGGTTGGGGACGTGAGGAGACGACCATGTGACCTCCATGCTGTCTGCCAACACCTCACCAAAACCCAAATCGGAAGGAGCCGGAACAGCTGGAAAGAGTGGAGAGAGAAGTTCAGAAGGGATGGATGGAGGCAGGGTTACTGGTTGGAGAAGAAAGAGAGTAAAGAAAAATGTGGGCGTGCAAGTGTGTGTTTGTGCATCTGTGATAGATTCCATGTCAGCTGCTTTACACTGCCATATAAAGCAGAGAACAAACAGGTTAACCAGCAGGGGGCGAAGTGAGGCTCAGCGTGGAGGAAACTCCCACACACACACACACACACACACACACACACACACACACACACACACACACACACACACACACACACACACACACACACACACACACACACACACACACACACACACACACTCTTTGTGCTGGAGTCATGCTGCAGTCTGCTCTTTGTTGGGTTCTTGGTGGACACTCCCTATTCCCGGTATTTTATTATTATTTTTTTTTCATTGGTTCAAAGAATGAATAATTCTAGTGTCACAAATGAATAAATAAATAAATCTGATAAATAATTAGGGAAATAAACATAAATAGATAAATAATATATAATAAGATATACACAAATAAAAATAAATAAGTAAGATATAAGGAAATACACCAAATAAATAAAAATAGATAAATACATGCATCCAAATACATAGAGCAATAACAATAAAAATACATATTTTAGTCATGTGGGCCATCAATTTCTCCCCTTTTTTTTCTTATTTTGAAGAAAAGGCACAACAAAATAAATGGTTAATGAACCAAATATCACCGATGGAGCGAGTCTCTCGAATCTCTTGAATATCCCAAAAGTCTATTTCTATGAATATATACACAAAAATAAAATAAATATTATAATAATACTTAAAAATCCATTTCTCCACCCACGTCTCCTCCCCACCGGGACCCCCCACCCCTCCTCACCGGTCTGCTGGATGAGCGTGGTGGGCTGGCTCTCGCCGTCCTCCGTCACGGTGACCACGGTGACGTAGTAGTCGATGCCGGGCTCCAGGCCTTGCACGGTGTAGTACCCCTGCGTGGCCGTCAGCAGCTCCTCCAGGATGGGCACGCTCTCCCCGGCCGCCACCACTGTCACCCGGTAGCCCGTCACCGCCGTGGCGTTGAGCGGCGTCCAGCTCAGACCCAGGGTGGTGTCCGTCACGTCCACCAGGTTTAGCTCCGTCAGCTGTGGGACTTCTGGGTAATTGGGAGGAGGGGGACAGCAAAACGAGCAGAAAAACAACCGGAAAGACAAGGACAGACATGGACGGACAGAAAGATAGAAGCAGATACAAGCGGCGGTTAATGTGAAGTTGGGAAGTTTAATTCACTGTGATATTTTCTATATCACACTAGTGCGTTAAAAACGGGGCAAAAACAGACATTTGGCCAAAAACCAAGAGAAAAATCATTGTATAAATAAATATAAATGTCTGATACTCCCCTTTAGTATTGCAGCTGGTTTTCCCAATAGTCTAGATTAGATTGAAGCTCATAATGCCTGATATTCAACGAGGCATTATGGCTGTTCTATATTTTGAAAACCAGACTTAAAGCAGGTTAAAGCCTTGATATTTGCAGAACAGAGCAAATATCACTTATTGATTATGTTTTATTGTATTAGTGTTTGGTACAACGAGATGTTGTCCATTGCGGGGGTGTAAAACAAAGGGAAAATGTAATTAGGAACCTACCTGCACATCCATTACAGAATGAGTACCTTAAAACCGTTTAAAATATGGTTTGAGTTGGTTTAAAAAAAAAATATATTTTTTTTTTAGACCCAACACTGACCAATGAAAGAAAAATAAAAAAATACCTATATATAGTAAATAACTATACTCAAAATTTCAATAACTTTTGCTTTTCTATTATTTTCTTGTGCTCTTAACTCATTGTTTTTATTAGTTTCTTCTCTAAAGGTATTTAAGGTATTTTTTTTTATATCCGTTTTTATTTCGAGGCTTTTATATCATGTATTTTATGCCCTATGTAACGAATTTTGAATGTGCCCCGGTGTTTGAAAAGCTCTACCAATAAACAAAATGTACCTTTCCTTGTTAAAGCTCAAATATTTTTTTATAAATAAATACATAAATAGAGATGTCTACATAGATGCTTTTTAAAAAGTAGCAACCCCTGAAAATTAAATCATATAAATAACTCACAAATTTATTAACAAATAAATAAAACAATTAAAAAAAAAAAAGAATTCCCAAAGGACCAACCCCGTGTTCCATAGGCTCCTTTTTTTTTTTTTTTTTTTTTTTTTCTTTGTTTCTTAAATCAACCCCTCCTCCACCCCCCGTCTCACCTGGAGTGATGGTGGTGGAGATGGGGGTGCTCTCCATGTCGTCCTTCACAGTCACCACGCTGACGTTGTACTCCACCCCCGGGCGGAGGTTCTCCAGCGTGCAGCGGTTCTGTCCCGCCTCCACAAACTCCTCCACGCTGTTCCCCTGCTGGCCGTCGGTGGGAGTGCACGTCACGCGGTAGCCTGTGATGTCTTCGTTGGGAGGGGAGGGAATAAATGATAAAATGAGGTTATTGTGGTGTGAGGTTGAGAACGAAGGGAGAAAATAATGCGTGTGTGTGTGTGTGTGTGTGTGTATGTGTGTGTGTACGTGTGTGTGTGTGTGTGTGCGTGCATGCGCGTGTGTATTGTCCAAACCTGGCGTGCTGGCTTCGTTCCACTGGACGGTGAGTTCGCCGGTGCCAGGGTGGGACTCCAGGTTCAGATCGGTGGGAGGAGACAGAGCTGGAGGAGGTGCAGAAGAGGAGATGGGGGGGGGGGGGGGAGGTGGAGGAGGAGTGGAAACGGTGGAGAGAGGGGGAAGAGCATTAGAGCCGCGGTAACCATTTAAAATGAACAAGGAAGACGAGATTATATTCATAAAAATAATTTTAATTCAGTCTCAATGCATTATATTATTTAGTCACTGCGTTAGCTGTGTAATAAGCAGGATAACGTGCAGCCAGCCGGTCATCACCGCAAAATAACCTCCCTCAGAGTGATACAATTCCCTGATCACCCTATTGGGTGGTTATTTTCCCCCTGATGCCCAGCTGGCTGCACGTTATAACCCCTCGCGTATCTGCCGAGTCTGAGCCTACGGGTGACGATGCGCTGGGTGATGGTGGAGCCCTGCTCGTGGCCGCCCACGATGGGCTGCAGGCTGTAGGTGTACTCCACCCCCGGGGTCAGGCCGGAGATGAAAATGCTGCCCGATTCGGAGGTCACGTCCCGGGGGGCCTCGCCTCCCTCGCTCGGGCGCACCGTCAACTGAGGGAGAGAGGGAGAGAGAGAGAGAGAGAGGGAGAGAGAGAGAGAGAGAGAGAGAGAGAGGGAGGTGAGGGGTCAGTGTTTTCCCAGGAACATGGAAGAAGTCTCATGTCCCCAGCGTGAAAACCTCCGACCAATCACATCCGTCTCTTCGTTCTCCAGTTCCTGCGATAATTATCGAGGGGCCGAGGCCGAAACCGCACAGAAATACGGCGACGGAGCTGTATCAATTCAGAGCGATTTTATGCGAGTCGAGGGAAACAAAAACAAAAACAAAAAAAAAAAAAAAAAATGTTGTTTATTTGAATTCCCAGTATAGTTGGGTCGGGCCACGGTGCATTATGAAATTGTAGCCATTACGCAATAATTGCTACAATGGTTGCAATAACAAAGACAATGCCACACTTTCACAATTAAAAGGCTTCATTATATTATGCAATTCAGGCGCAAAAGAGTTACAAATCAGGCCGAAGTTCAAAGGGTGCGATTAAGATGACAACTGTTGCTTAAAGGATAGGTTTGCTATTTTTCCAGCCCGGTCCCTAATTATAATGTTAGTTCCCAGCGTTTTTAACTGTTCAAAGCACAAGTCAAGTCGAGTTTATTTATGAAAGCCCTCAAAGGGCTTCCCAGACCCACATTTCACACGGAAATCAACGACATCCTCACAGGATATGATGACATCACAAGCCCGCCGGACGCTTTACTATTGAGAAACTTACCACTCTGGTGCAACTTTAGCGCAACGGGGAAAACGTTTGCAGCTAAAAAAAAAATGTTAGTTTCACGTTTTTGAGAAAAACAGGAAACCGACATTTTAATGAAGGCCTGGGTTGAAAAAAATCGCGAACCCTACCGTTTATAAGTTTGGCCTAAGTTGCGACAATAAAACTATCTCCAATGACAACCTTAGCAACCCCTAATGTTTAGAAAAGGGATGCTAGGAACTAGTGAAAAAATAAATATGAATAATATAATTGTTTGGAATAATAAAAGTACCTTATATCCAATATTGGGAGTGGGAGTCCAAGTGATGATTATGGACGTATCTGTGACTTCGGTGCTGAAGTGAGGAGCGCTGCCCATCGAAGGTTCTTTGGAGACAGATACATACGTACACATGGTAAAAATGTTAATTATTCTAAATTAATAAAAAATAAAAAAAAATGAGAAAACACCCCTGAGCGTTATTCTCTCCCCACGCTTCACTCACTGGTGGTGAACTCGCCGCTGTGTCCCTTGCTCAGCGTGTTGTCCTGCTCGGCGTGCAGCGTGGCCATGTAGAGGGTCTCGGGCCGCAGGTTGAGCAGCGTGTACTGCAAGAGGCGGGCGGGGAGGCGGAGCTGCTTGGGGGTGGAGTCGCCGCCCTCCGTGGACAGGAAGAGGCGGTAGCCAGTGACTTTGGCGTGGGGGGCGGACCACAGCATCACGGCGCTGTCCTCCGTTACGTTGGTGAAGTGGACGTAGGACGGAGGGTCCGGCTCTGGAGACACGAGGTAGGAATTGTTATAATAATAATAATAATAATAATAATAATAATATAATCTTTATTTTTTTTTTATTATGTTTCATAACTCAACATCAGAGAGTGTACTCTGCTTTTCCTCTGTCAAATTAAACACCTAAAATTAGCATTTCTTTACTTAACTTGTGTATGAAAGGTGCAATAAAAATAAATGTCTTATTATTATTATAATTATTATTATAATTTCTACGTTTACGAAAAATCTGTATAATTGGGTTTTCTAAGTGATTAAAATTGGACCCTGCCCTAGCCAAATTAAACTTAAATCTATCTACTCACTCACATTTCCATCTATCCATTATGATGATGGGGTTTAATATAAAAAACAAAAAAACAAAAAACAAAATACAAAAATATAGAACAAATAATATTTAAGTAATATTGTTGTGGACCACTTGCAATTCCTGCGAAGACCACTAGGGAGCAGTGACCTGGATTCACGTCATGCGTTTCTGATTCGGTTTATTTGTATTGGACTCACTGGTGGCCTGCTCTCCAGACAGCGGCACACTCTCCTCTCCGCTGTGGATGGCGTAGATGTTGAAGCGGTAGAGGGTTCCCGGGTGGAGGTGGGGGACCTCCATGTAGGAGCTGTGGCTGAAGGGCAGCGTCATCTCCCTCTGGGGGGTCCCGGATTCGTCCACGGGGGCCACGGTGACCCGGTACCCCGACACCTCGCCGCCCGGGGCCGCCCAGATCAGGATGATCTTGTTGTCCGAGACGTCGAAGAACTGAAGCTCTGTGGGGGCGGGCACCTCCTCTGTGGACAGGAAACCAGTCAAATGGAGGGTTAAAAATGTAATAATGAGACTACATTTAATTTCAAATCTTTACTATGTCCCATAATGAACAATATTCACAGTAGGGGATTTTCTTCCCGTTCATCACACACACACACACACACACACACACACACACACACACACACACACTTAAAATCTAACTAAAATGTATTTTTTTTTAAGAAATGAAGAACAAGATGAATATAACACAATAAAAAGAGTGATACCACCTGAGAAAACCAAGCCGTTCTAAATAATGGCGGCACTAACACATAGGGACAAAACAGGACAACACAGCCGAATCACTACTTTAAACTCAAGCGCCGGTATTTTTGAGCCTAAACCCTATTTTCCGATCATTGGGAGTCAACCTGAGAGATGGAGAAAGCTGTGATGATGATGATGCTCATGAGTAATACCAACCACCACAACCGGTAAAGCTGATGAATAAGATGAAAGCGTGTTCGTTGAGACGAGACCACTTACTTAAAAAAAAAAAAGAAAAAAAAGAAGGAAAATCTGGGGCTGGAAAACGAGCGGCGGCCGACTCCCGCGGGCGACTCCGGTCTAAACGTTCCCTCGGTCCATTTGCCAGGGACGGCGGAACGCTGCAAACAACCCCCTTTACCTGGCCCGCTGATCTTTATCACACCCAGGATACACCAACAAACACGGCTCACGGCGGAGGGGTTGACCGCCCCCTCTGAGATCCACACACACGTTGGAGCATCTGCTGATCTGGCTGCAGCACAGATGTGAACTCCATGACTGGAATTGACTTTTCCCACTGGCGTTTTTTTATTTTTTATTTTTTTTTAAACTACAAACGACTATTCAAAAGCTTTTTTGGGTCCCCCACCCCAAAATCGTGCGATTTCAAATCGGAAGCGCTCATTGCGTATACTGTAGAAGGTATGAATATTTAAGAAGCAAATGTCCGGGCTACCCCGGCTGAATGGAGGAAAGGGTGTCCTATCTCTCCATTGCCGGATGGTTATTTAGATGCCAAGCTGACGGCAGCTCCAGCGCATCTGAGCGTAGGGGTTTTGACTCGTGAAGGTTCCGTGAGGACAGAGCCAGGGTTTGGAGCCAGGTTGCGCAGGATAAAACAGAAACAGATGGGAATGCGCCCGGCGTTCGCTGCAGCACCGTACACGTGGGAAGCAGCGTGAGCTGGCGACCTTCAAAACGAGCCCACGAGTCTCCAGCGACAAAGGGCCCGGGTTCCTTCGCCCCTATTTTTAGACATCCCCGGGAGTCGGCGGTGTTTCTTTTCCCCCGACAAGAGCTTACCAAAGAGCCCGCCGGACGTCAAGTCGTGTTCGTCGCTAGGCAGAAAGGGGGCTTTTAGGTTGAAGGACGAAGCCTGCGTGGAGGTAAAGACCTCAGCTCCAAAAAAGAACAACCGAGAGAGACGCCCACAAGGAAGCGCCTTCCGGGGACGCATTCGCCCGAAACCCGTACCTGGAAGCGGGTCTCCGGCGGTGTTGACCTGGACAAAGATGGGCTCGCTCTCCAGGCTGTCCTCCACGGCGTAGATGCTGATGTTGTACAGCTTCCCGGGCCGAAGGTCGCTCAGGGTCACCGAGGTCGCCGTGTCGGGCAGCGTGAGCTCGGTGCTCTCGCCTTCCAGCGACGGCGTGTAGACCACGCGGTAGCCTGGAGAGAGAGAGAGACAGAGAGAGAGAGAGGTGTCGTTCAGGGGGGGATCGGAATCCGAGTCAAGGGATCGGCAACGGCCCAAGCGCCGAAAACATCTCAGACGTTCCCCCGAAACCCCCACTAGCTCCGCGGACAACGGGTTCGGTAAACTCTGGCTGGGGGGGGGGGGGGGTCGTACCGGTGATTGGAGCCAGGGGCTTTTCCCAGGTGATGAAGATGGAGGTCTCTCCCACGTCTTCCACCTCATGGTCCACGGGGGCGTCGGGGGCTATGAAAGGGGAGCAGATATGTAGAAGTCAATAATATAAAACCTTTAATTTTTTTTGCTATCCTGATAACTGCAAGTAGTACAGATCATTTCAACCTCCATTGGAGACCATTGTATACTACTGGATAATACTGAGTTCCATTAGATACTATTGTGGTTTCATGGGACTTTAGTGGAGATCCATTGGAGTTCCACTGGATACGATTGAGTTACATTGGATATTATTGGAATTCCATTTGATGGGATTGGAGTTCCATGGGAGAGACGGATACAGAGGTAGAGAGACAGATAGATATAAAGTAAGCCATGGACGAGGGGACTCACCGGTGATCTGTGAGGTGGTGAGGATGAGGTTGTCGTCTCCGGTGTCGGTGACTTCATAGACGTTGACAATGTACTTCCTGCCAGGGAGGAGCTCGTTGATGTTGACCGAGCTGGCGGTGCGGGGAAGGTCTGGAAAAAAAAACAATGATAAAAAATAAAAATAAAGCCTGTCATCAAATGATCAGTTAAGAAAGCCAGTTAGTTTTTCAGTTTTCTGGGGGTTTTTTGGTGCCTGTACTGACCCACGACGATGGGTCCGGTCCCTTGTCCCTGCTCGCTGAGCTCGTACTCCACCCTGAAGCCGGACACCGTGTCCGAGGCCGAGACCCAGGAGATGACGAAGCTGCTGGAGGTGATCTCCGTCACCGACTCCGAGGTGTCCACCATGGGTGGAGGCGGGGTGGTCACCCCCTCGGAGGTCGCCACTAAAAAGGACAGTGGGGTGTGTACGGGGTCAGATCATTTTTTCCTCATAGATCCTCACAGGGAAAATGTGAGCGCTGACCCGATTGTGAGGTGATCGGCGGAAGCAATGGTCTGAATCGTTTCGCGAGGACAGCGATACCGCAGCCGCTCCACCCGCCACTCACGTGAGCCGTAGGTGGTGGTGAAGTCGAAGCGCGTGACCTCGCGGCGTCCGAAGCGCAGCACGCTGATCAGCTGGCCCTCGTAGGTGATGCCGGGCTTCAGGCCAGAGATGGTGTAGGAGTTCAGGTGACCCGGGATCATCACCTCCCTCCAGGGGTTGTGGGTGCTTTTCTGGAATAACGGTGGTTGCGGTGAGTTACTTTAGACTTTGACTGAGGGCAATCGCAGACCCAATCAAAGCCTTTGATTTAAAGGTTGATTCGTGAGAAAACAAACGGCCGAACTAAAATTAGATGAACACAGACTTGGATGCAAGCCTTGGATATTGCAGGAATTTAATATGAACAGACAAAAGCAGAGGAAATTGGAGGATCAGGCCCCCTTGGTACCTGTCTCCATTTCAGGATGTACTGGGTGATGTGGGCGGAGGGTGGAGCATTCCACTGGATGGGGTGCGAGTTGGGCTGGTTCCCAGACTCTGTGATGATTACCTGGACGGGCCGGTTACCCCCTGGAGAGAAACAAAAAGAAAATATTATTGTTTTTAATAAAAAAATAAAAAAAAATATATATATATGGGCCATTTTCTTTTTAACAATTTTACAATTAAGCCCCTTGCCCACATAGAATGAAAGCCGTAAATCCACTGGCAATTTTCGCCATATTGGCGTACTGTGGGAAAAGGAACCGGTGTCGATGTGGCATAAAAGCTGTTCCGTCAATCTCCCCACTCTCGACCGAGTATCATTCCCAGGAAAATGCCGGTACGGCTGTGAATGCAAGTGCGTGCGAATGGAGGCAGTAATATTGCCGGGACGAGCACGTAAAGTAGGGGTGGAGCCCAATCCAAATACCGGCAAAGCACAAATAGTATATATTCCTTCTTCGGGAAGAAGGAAAAACATTCTGAAAAATGGCGAGTTTCATCCAAACCGTGGGCTCGGCTGCAAAGGCAAAAACCTGAAACGCGTCTAGTCTCGACGTAGACAGGTTTTTATATTCACAAGTGTTATTTTTTCCTTCTTAAAAATGCCACTCAGAGCCTAGACTTGTCTTTTGGAGTTTGGGGTGCGGGGACATCGGGCACAAGCGCTTTGCTTGCCGCCGGCTGCACCAGGGCGCAGAGCCGGAGGGAGCGAGGGGACAGGGAGAGGTGGAACAGGGGGAGAACCTTCCTTCTCCCGAGGCAGAGAGTGTTGGACAGGTTGAACATGATCACACTGATTTAATAACATTGGGTTAGGGTTATTGCGTTCGGGGGCTCTGTCCCGGCTCCGTCAGCGTAGGGAACCGAGTCCGTCCGGGAGGGGCGGGGCGGGGCGGGGCGACGGGAAGCTAAGCGCTGGTCTCTGAGAGCCAGGAATAAAAACAACCCGTTTCAGATTGTACGTCCGTTGCCGACAGATTGTCCGAACGATCGCATCGACACTGGACATAACGTACCAACCTGAACCCATTACGTACTGTATCCGTATCATTCCTCTATAGGAGTTTTCGCACTTCATAGTTCTAAGAACTTTTGGAAGAACCGTGCCTTATTATTTGCGTCCGCACTGCAGGAACTACAACTACACCCATCGAGCAGCTTGTTTCCTGGACAGAACAAGGAGAAAACTCTCACCTCGCTGCAACATTCCATCCTGGTTTCCACAGACAGAAGAGAAAATACTCTGTTGCTCCTACACCTTTTCCACCCACACCTCCACCTCTTTCTCTTATCGCGCTTGTAACTGTATTTTTGTGATAGTTGGATAGTGCTATAGGCATCGAGTCCGGACGTTAATATCTGAGAAAAAAAAAACCCTGCACGTAAAATTGGATAAAAAATTCAGGCGAACCAGCTTCCAGCCCTTATGTTATTTTTTTGCACATTATCCTCATATTCCATTAGAACTTTTATGTAAGAAGCATCAGAATCCACCATCACATCCTACCGCACCCCTTAAAATAAATCATCTCAAATTGCATTCTACTACTAATAATTATAAGACAAGCAGCGGTCATATGGCGAGCAGACCCCGGAATCGAGCGGGAGCTTCGAGAAGGAGCCGAGGTCGCGGTGCGACCGCGTTTCCAAACCACCGAGCTGTAATCAGCGTTTCTCAGCAAGTGGATCGGTTAAGAAGGAGAAAGAAACAATCTGGGAGCCATTAGGGAATATTACAGACCCACAGGCCACAAAGTGGGGGGATGTGCACGTACACACACTACAACACACACACGACTCAAGGAGAACACTTGAAAAACCCTGCATGTAGACAAGTGCACACATTAGAATGAGCGCTGCAAGTGCATGACAATGCATATTTCCTTTGTTTTCGTAAAGAAACAGTAGGAATAAAAACAGGAATACACAGATTGTGTTGAATTATAAGTAAACACAATATAACACAAAAGATCACACATTTAAGTTACACTTAAGTGTGTGAAGTGTACTTAAATATATTAAATCATATATATTTCATGTGTTTTTGACAAGTTTTAACAACCATATACACACTTAAACTTACACAGTAAGTTTAAGTCCTAGGACTTACACAAGAAGTCCTAGGACTTCTTGTGTGCTATCACCGGGTGCGTTGCATTACATTTCACTGCATATATGTATGGAAGTATGTATATGTATGTGACAAATAAAAATCTTGAATCTTGAATCTTGAATCTTGAACAGTATATTGACGTACGGTTTCAGTTCGGTCAATGTTTCAATACACTTCTTATAAGTGTACTTTCACTACACATACAGCACATTAATCACTACTATACTAAAACTTTGAATTCTAAAAAAAATACTTTCAGTGTTGAAAATATATATATGTTATATTGCAGAGTAATTTAATTATGTATAAATATTTTTTTTCCTTGGGGAAACAACATCAGGGTCCGACCAGAAGTAAAATATGAGAATCCAAAAAGAAAAACTCTACTTTGTGTGTTTGTTTTGTCGTTTTTCTTTTATGGGTTTTACCGAGTAAGCAAACTAAACTGCTGCTGCACGCTGCTCTTAAAACACACACACACACACAGCTGGATGCCATTATGGGGGGGTGCCCTAGATTTGGACTAAATGCTGCTGCTGCTAGTCTCGTCAACCTGCTTAACACACACACACACACACACACACACACACACACACACACACACACACACACACACACACACACACACACACACACACACACACACACACACACACACACACACACACACACACACACTCCATTTTGTGCTTCACTGGTACAAATTCTGCATAAATTTGGCCATGACAAATCTTTTTGTAGCCCTGAAAGGTACAGTACTGTATTTCATACTTGACAACCCTAGAATGAAAATTAAAGATTCAAGGTTTTGAGGTGTTGGTGCTCCCTCACTTTGCCCCCATGGACAAAACAAAGCAACACAAACAAACAAAACACACGCATTGCATTTGCTGCGTGCAACGTTTGAAAGTGTTCCCAGAAGCCAGCGGGAGAGACAAAGGAGCCAGTTGTAAAGGGAGAAAACAAAAAGGCTTTTGAAAACAAAGTACATATTGCATTGATAATTATTCACTAGTGATTGATGGGGAAAAAGGAAAAGCTAAATATAAATAACTGCTTGCTTTGGTTTACAATGTGCCATCAAAGCACCAAACAACATAGTGGGAAACGCTGCAAGAGAGTTTGTCGGGATTCATGCTTCAAACTTAAAAACCAGGGGAGAATTTGACAACATCTGCACATCCAACTTATGCAACACAGAGTTTGGGGGGTGGGGGTGGGGTGGGGTTGGGGTACATAAAAAAAGCCCAAAACACAGTTGGATAAACAGCGGCGGCTCGAGAGGAAACGCGGAAATGCCCTCCCTCCCTCCTTATTGATCTGTCTCTGCTTTGTGTTATAACCGAGGAAACAACAACAAACAGAGCAGGCCGGCCAATCAGGTGTGTGGGTGTGTGGGTGTGTGTGTGTGTGTGTGTGTGTGTGTGTGTGTGTGCGTGTGTGTGCGTGTGTGTGCGTGTGTGTGCGTTTTGTACAGCTACGCCAATAATGGAAAACACAACACGCCATTGGTGGAACAAAGGATCCGGTCTGGCAGGAGTGTGTGTGCGTGTGTGCGGTGTGTGTGTGTGTGTGTGTGGGGGGGGGGGGAGTACATTTGTAAAAGAGGAAATGACCCCCTGCCCCTCCCCCCAGCGACGCCCCTCTGCTTTACATCAAAGTCAAGGCCTCACTTTCTCATGTTCAGCTCGGCTTAAACCAACATTTCCCACTGCGCCGCTTTAAAAGAGCCATTTGCAATGGACACCTTTCGGGGTTTTTATTTTGATTGTTTCACAGTAAAGATGTCGGAACCGAGAGCTGAGAATTTCGTTTTATCTTTTATACAATCTTTTTTGTTTTGTTCCTACGAATAAACCTCTTGAATCTTGAATCTTGAAATCTCCTTTATGGAACAGGACAGTAGTTTGACAGGAGGGGGGGGGGGTGACACGCAGCAGCCCCGGTTCGATTCCGAGACGGGGCCGGCTGCGGGCGAGGACCAGAGGCGCGGCTCTCGCTTGGGTGCGCGCGCCGCAAGTGACGTCGTCGCGTCTCTCGGCGACGCACATAGCAGCCGTCTACCCGCTGACGAGGGATGTGAACAATTCATCGACTATCGATTAATTGTTAAAAGGAATGGAATTGATTAAGATTTTGTCTTATCGATAAGAACTGCGATCTTGTTGTAATTGTATCAACGGGAGCCTTTGAGGCGCAGGGCTTTTGGAGAATAAAACACCGGAGCCAGGAGGGTAGACGGAGGCTCGCAGAAGAACGAGGAACAACAAACAAGGCCTTGCGCGTCGATGCCGAGGAGGAAACGATGCGTTTACTGTTGCTCGACAACTAAGGCTGCGTTCGGCTGGAAGACGGGAACGGGATAACGGAGCTTCCTGCACGTCAATAAGTGTAGCACACAGAAGAACGTGCTCGTATGAGAGCGTGATGGCGGCCGGACAGAGCGAAGTGTGACGTTGTATTACCCAATTTGAGAAAAATGTAGAGTCCTCGTCGTGTGGGAGGAATCTGTCTTACCACGCTTCTCCTACTGCGATGTGGAGTCTATTGCAATTTTCGTTTTGTCTGCTCTGGTAAAACTTGTTTTTGTTTGGTGACCGTAGCATTCGGCCTTTTTTGAACCACAAAACAATGATTTTAAATAGCAACTGTTGTAGTTATATTATTTATGTACTGGTAACTGTTTTTACGTGGGGTTAATAGTCTATGTTTGGGGGCGGGGTGACGACGTCACAACTAGTCGACTCGTCGACTTAAATTTATTGTTAGTCGATAAGCTGTTAGTGTTGTAATACGGATAACTTTCCTCCTACAAGAACATGGAGGCCAAATTTATAACTAGTGTGGTATGCGTTACATCAACAACTAGGGTTAGCCTACAAAATGAGTGGTCTGGTGGTTTGCCTGAACAGGGTGGCCTGGGATGGAGTCAAATTGCCAGCCTGAATTATTGTTTCAGTCCGCCCCTGGAACCGAGGCTTAAATAACCAAAGTAATGTTCAACGTTCTGTTAACCCTAATCTCATTTTTTAGTTCATTTATTTTTTTATTTGTGATTCTTAAAATATATTTTGCACTTTTCTTTTTTTAGCGAGCCAACTTCCTCTCAGCCGCCTAACCAAGTCCCTGTTATTGCTGCTCCACAGGTGCTGGAGGAACGTGTGGTGTTCAAGTCTGTGTGTGTGTGTGTGTGTGCACGCGCGTGCATGTGTGTGTGTGGCTGAGGATCAAGGGGATTTAAGGAAAAAAAAAACAAAAAAACAGATCGGGCAGCAGCTGCTATCGCTTCTTTTTAAACTCTGTTGGATTTCCTCCACTGAGGCGAAATCTCCACAAATTCTCCCAAGGTGCACCAACTACACCCACTGACCCCAAAATGCTGCGTGCATTTTCCTATGTGTGTGTGTGTAGTGTAATAACACAGTAATAATAATAATAACAGCATAATAACAGCCCCGTGTCTGCAGGTCTACACAGCCTTTAAACTGGAGGAATGTGCAAACAGATAAGAGGAAACTTACCGAGGTAGGACTGCTGGGGCTCGCAGCTCAGCTCTCCGATGCTGTTGCCGTGGCAATAGCACTTGTACATGACCCCGTGGATGACCTTGTCCCACGACTCCCCGATCTGGTAGAAGGCCTTGGACTCGGGCTCCTGGCACTGATCTGGAGGACAGGCGGCGATGTGACGTCACGACGTGATGAGGTAGGAGTCAAGCCTCGCCACCCCCCTTCCCACCCTCCATAAATGCCCTTTCCCACAATTCTCTCACATTCTTTTTACACTGAGACCGCTGCAGCTGCCACCAATTACCACTTTTACTGCAATAATCACTCAAATCTCGGCACTTGTCAGTGAGAAGTTCGCCGAGACTCGCAATTAAACAAAGCGGAATTATTTTCCTTCACGCTCTGCGGCTCCAAACAACTAAAAGGAAAGGTCTGGAGAGCTGGAGAGTTCTCGCCGAATCTTTTTTCTTTCCCCGATATCCAATGTCTCTTCTTCATAGCTTTCCAATACAAAAGTGAGGGGGGAAAAAATGGCTAATTGTTCATCGCAATTATTCGTATAACAATTAATCTGCAGCTAAAACGTCACGAGCGTGTCCTCAGCCCTAAAGCGGCACCGCGGCGCGGCCGGGGATTTTTGGCAGGAACCCACCGATGGCGTCACACTTCCAGCGGCCCCGGCCTTGACCGAAGCAGGTGCAGTTCATCATGTAGCCCTCCTCGTGGTGTTTGGTGAACGTCTGGTTCACCTCGTACGTCGAGCCGTCCACGATGCACTGGTCTACGGGCAGGAACGCGGGGATGACGTTAATACCAATATTTAGAACGGAAACAGCTTAATGCTTAAAGATTAATACAACATCATGAAATATAGACCTCAGTATAGTGATATGTATTGTATTGCGGCCTCTGTTCAGCCATACCTATCGTATCGTGGCATCTGTATTGTGATATGTATAGTTTTGTGAGATTCTAAGCAAGTTTTTTCGCCGTTTTTGACAGAACGTGTTCATAATGTAATGTAATGTAATGTAATGTTTTCACTACATTTTGTCATGAATAAACATGTAACCCACGACTTGTTTCCCTTAATGCTCTGCTGAGCAGCACTATGGTGCAGGCGCAAATAAAGCCCCGTTAAGAACGCAGGTGTGTGCGCGATCTGCCTCGACCTTTGACAGGCGAGTGTTCTCCACAGGTGTGACCTTTCACCTCTCGGCAGACAGCAGGTTATTAAGGTTTTTCTTTTTTTTTTTTTTCTTTTCAGGACACACACACACACACACACACACACACACACACACACACACACACACACACACACACACACACACACACACACACACACACACACACACACACACACACACACACACACACACACACACACACACACACACTTCCTGCTGCTGCTGCTGCTCTACCTCATCCTCCGTCTCTTTCTCCACCTCCTAATCTCACCTTTCAGCTGGGAATAGGCCATGCAGCTCCACTCTCCTCGGCCGTTGCCGACGCAGGTGCATCGCATCATGTGACCCAGGACGTCGTGGCGTTTGTCCCACTGTTCCCCCACCCAGTACATCACCCCCTCGCTGGTGGTGCACACCTCCTCGTGGGCTGGAAGCGGAAGGAGAAGCAAAATCAATTGACCGCTGGCAAAATGATGGCCATTAATTCCTAAATCCTGGCCTAATTACTGTAGAATCCCGCCAAATAACATCGCCTAACGGGTCCCCCAACAACACCTTTTAGACATTTTCCTAGCAATACCACAATGGATTGGCTCCATCACTTAATGGTCCAGTTCCCTTAAATATATCAGAACCTTCATCCTGCGACATCCTGTAACTATCTATATGTGTATGTCCTAAAGGAGCATTTAGGTGTCAAACCAAACAAACAAAAACACAGTCACAGAATCCAATGTGTTGAAAGACAAAAACACACAGCGTAAAATACAATAAAACCAGTCCCACACACACACACATACACACACACACACAGACACACATACAGTTAAGTGAAAATTTTCCGTTACTAGAAGTAAAGCAACAACCCCCCGTCATTAATTATACCCCTGAGTTACTCCATCAACCTTTGTGAACTTGCCACAAAACACTGTCCATTAGCAGAGAAATCCCCTAAAATGGAAAGCCAGAACCAGATGTGTGTGTGTTCTCCATGTTGTCAGCTAATTAAAAGGGGATGGGTAGTTTGTGTTTGGATAGAAAGTTTGCGTAGGATGGTTAGACAAGCACAGGCTTGCTAGTGTGTGTGTGTGTGTGTGTGTGTGTGTGTGTGTGTGTGTGTGTGTGCGTGCGTGCGTGCGTGCGTGCAAGCAGGATTGTGTGAACGGATGTGTGTTCTGGAATCGAGGTCTATTTATACAACTCCCTATTTATATTTAATCATTCAACGCTTGACTTAACACGGTGTAAACAAGGACAATGCTCAGGATAAAGTACATGTCAAAACACCTGCTACAACTTGTCAAGAGATATCTGTCAAACATGTTAAGCGACCAAGGACAAATTAAGATTTATAGGAGATCTGCTATGCTTTTCCTTATTTTCTATCATATACATATAATGTTACAGTGTGGGATGTTCGTATTAAATGTGGCCAAAGTGCCAAAATGAGATAAACTAATGACAAAGTAATCGATATGAACAAAATGTTTAGGCTTCCGACCGCTCCGAACGCTCTTTTCAAAGGCCTTTTCTACTCTCGGCGTGAGCCGGCGTCAGCTCCCCATTGATCCCTTTATATGGTCATCTGCTCCGTCTAATCCGCCGTGCGTTTCTCCAAACAAAACCAATCGAAAAAGTGTGTTTTTAGCCTAGATGTGGGAGATTCGCCTGGACATTCCACCCGACAAGTGGCAAGGACTCCTCTCTTGTGTGTGTGTGTGTGTGTGTGTGTGTGTGTGTGTGGGGGGGGGGGGGGGGGGGGGGGGGGGATGGGGCTTTGACCTGTTGCACGTTGATTACTCTTACCAGCAACAGGCGTACAGCCACCCTGATCCTGGGCCCGATTACCTCGACCTAAGATAAGTGTGGCTGCTTAAGCCACACCACCCCCATATCACAATGTATTTATTGTATTTTATAAATGTTGCCAACATCTACATGAAACAAAAAATCCCTGCGTGGGAGAGTCCCGCTGAGTCACGGTGTGGTGTCGGGAGCGCGGCAACCAAAGTCGGAGCAAACTTTTAAATGAGTCCTTGTAGATATGAGTGAAGATTCAGCAGCTGGATTGCTTATTTCCTGCCGCAAATTTGTTCAGAAACTGATATTAGTGTAGAGATTAGGTGAAATCAGTGAAAGTGTACAGAGTAAATAAAACAGAGCCCGGAGTAAAGCTCAAACCCCATTGGATCAGAAAACTAGGGGCTTGGCTGCTCATTTACAATTAAAGCTACACACACTGAAACAGACACTTTTAGAACAGTCCGGGTTCAGAGGCATGTCACAATGGCCCGAAGGCAAAATCTGGGTGGAATTTTCGGCAAAAAACTTGCTGTTTTGGAGACCTCAGAGAACTGTATTAACATGTGCAAAAAGCAGCAAAATAGGTCCCCTTTAATGATGAGGTTAAGGTTGGACCAGGATTAGACTGACTAAGGACTTATTAAGACTGGCCTAGAGCTTTGAGTAAGTAAGTATTCAGGCTTTGTCTTGATCTGGAGACTAGTGGCAGGGACACACTAAAAAGACTCTCCAATGATCTTCTAAAACACTCTCCAAAGGCAGCCGTAACCACAAGAGTTTCTGTTCATCCAAAAAAAAACTTTACATCTGCCGGTGACTGGTGTGTGCTCTTAACAACCCTCACAACAAGAGATTTCCTTATGATTTTCTTAAGATATTGAGAAATCTGCAATGACATTTCAACCAAGCACATCACAACTGAACGGAGGGGGAAATTACTTTGGTAATGGTTTCGGTCAACTAAAGAATTCATGAACGTTATATTCCCAAACCAATAAGCGGGCAGTCCAAGAACGGGAATATACTTTTATAGCCCTTTTCCCACGTGGAATGAAAGCCATAAATCCATTGGCAATGTTCCGTATTGGCGTAATGTGGGAAAAGAAGCCGGTGTTGATGTTCCATGAAGGTTGTTTTCGTAAATCTCTCCACTCTCGACCGAGTATCATTTCCAGGAAAATGCCGCAACGGCTGTGAATGGAAATGTGTGTGTGGATGGAAGCTGTAACTGCCGGGACAAGCAGGTAAAGTAGGGGTGGAGCCCAATCCGGATTCCGGCAAAGCACAAATGGTGGGTTTTTACGAATATCTATTTCCTACAAATATTTTAAAAGTTGTTTGTTTTCGGAAAAATAAATAAATAAATAAATAAATAATAAACATTCTGAAAAAATGGCGAGTCTGATCCGAGCCGTGGCGTTCGGCTGCAAAGACGAGAAACCAAAACGCGTCCAGTCTCTACGGAGACAGGTATTTTTATTTTTAATTTTTGATTTCTTTTACTTCTTAAAAATACAACTCAGACCGTAGACGTGTCTTTTGGAGTTTGGAGTGCGGTGCGGGGACATCGGGCATCCGGCTGCACCGGCGCGCAAAACCGGAGGGAGCGAGGGGACAGGGAGAGGTAGAACAGGTGGAGAACGTTCATTCTCCCAAATCAGAGAGCGTAGGACAGGTTGAACATGATCACACTGATTTAATAACATTGGGTTAGGGTTATTGCGTTCGGGGGCTCTGTCCCGGCTCCGTCAGGAAAAAAAACAAACCGATTCAGGTTGTACGTCCGTTGCCGACAGATTGTCCAAGCGATCGCATCTACACTGGACATAACGTACTAACCTGAACCCATTACGTACTGTATCGGTAACAGTCATTTAACGTGGGAACAGACTCCACGCGGAACTTTAGCATAATGGAGGCCAATGCGGGAATGACTACCTGCTGCCTCTGCCGGATATTTTTTGTCCAGCAAGGTCATGGATTCCATGTGGGAATCAGTCAACCCAGTCAACCCGTGATCTTGAAGAGTTCATAATCATAAAAACATCTTATCCAAACCATATTTACATATGGGTCAAACGTGGCTGGTGGAATGGATACCTCATTGAAACCTAATTTAAGGTTTACATTACAACTAATGCCCTCAGACTGGTCGATGAAGGAAAATAAATCTCAGAACTTAAATCAAAGACAAGCTGAAAGACATGATTTGTAGTATACTAAATACACTAGGTCTGGGTTTAGATGTCTCTCCTTGGATGTAGCGAAGGGTTAAAATAGAAAGCCCCCGCCCTCAATTTCGCCTAAGCCAGGTCGTTCCGAATTCCATAACCTGTTCATAACTCAAACAGCTCGAACCTTCTTCAAGATCATTTATCTATCTCCTAAAAAAAAAAAAAAAAAAAAAAAAGCTTGAGAAGTCTCTGAAGTTATTCCATCAGTGGAACAACAATTCCATCTGGGGATACAGTGGTGGTCCCCCCCCCCCAGCTGAATCGATTTAATGCTTACCGCTCGGAGATTGTTTAATTTTGACTTTTGTGAATGCAAACCCAGACACACTGTCGTTTGCCCCTCGCCGGTCTGCGGCCGCCGCGGCCGGGGCACGCCTCCGCCTTTTCAAACAGCGCCATTACCATTTCAAGCAGCGTGTTTGTTTGGAGCGTCCTTCCAAAGTCGTTTCATTTCAATAGCGCAGACCTCCTGGTGTCCCGACAACCCAGCTCTCCCATCAACATGCACCGACCTCGGCCCCAATGCACGAACGGTGCTTTTTCCTCTTAAAATAAATAAATAAATAAAAAAGGTCCTTTTCACGGCAGTTTTTAGAAACGGCCAGGGAGTAAACCTATATTTAAAGCCGGCCTCCGCTCCGAGTCAGACTCTTCTCTAATCATTTTAACTCCTCTGCTGCAGGTCTCAAAGCGATCCGTGTTCTCCGCGTGTGTTCGTACCGACTCCAGACCTCCGAAGCCACACTGCAGCCTGCCTTGAAATCAGGCCGGAGCGAAAAATAGATCCGAGCGTCACGTCTAATATCTGAGCCTCCTGGGCTCCGTTTGATTTATCTGGCCAGATGCTGCAAAGACAGCTACTTGAACAATAAATATTACACACAAATATTCAATTTTATTCCGGCTCAAATGAACCTGTTGATTCCTATAAAGTCTGCATTTCAAATTGTATTAAGCTCATACCAACCACACTCCATTTGTTTAGCTGTGAAGCAATACTTTGATATTCTCGCCAACTACTCTAAGTTTTTAGGGAATAGGGACTACAACCAGACCCCCCCCCCCACCCCCCCAGCCCGGCACACTAAAACTGCAATGTTTTGTTATTCGGATCGTCACCCAAATCTCATGACATTAACACTTGAATCCCTTTTCTTGTTTTGACTTTTCTCTGCAGACGTCAATGTTAATGCAAGAACCCTCCCCATTGTTGAGGCGTTGGTACTAACAAACCCTCCCCGTCGCTGGGAAAGGAGCCGTTATTTAAACACCGTTACTGATATGTTTGTTTCGTAAAATAAAGGTTACTTTGAAGGAGTCTTTACACGTCAATCCACACGTCTTAAAGCAATGTATCTGAACCCCCGACTCTCCAACCGCTCCCCCACGATTGAGGTGGCGAGTGTTGAGGACACCACCCCCACATTTTCTTCACAGCTCTGGGACTCTTCGTCACCCACGTAGCACTAACTGGCACCCACACAGAACCTCCTCCAGCGCTTCAGTCTTTCCCGCTGGGGCTCGTACGTTATCGGACCATCTCCTACTCGTCTAGCGGCTGTAGGCACGAGGGGGTCTTTACAGTCTTTTCGACCCCGCTCTCATTCACAGTTTTATGCGTCCCATAATGTAATCAACCAAAAGCGCTATAATGGCCGCCTAAAAGGGTTAGGACACCGTCTCTCCCCAGTCGAGACTCCCTCAGGTGTTACTCAACCTCGGGAGTGACCGAGCGATTAAGAATGCAAATGATGTGTATTGGCCCCAGGGCTGGCGGGGTGATGCCAAAAAGTTAATCAATCATCGAGAGCAGAGCGCTGTGGAAAAAATTGCATTGTTAATTTGTACTCCCCTTGAAGCGATCCAACTCAAGCACGCACGCACGCGCGCACGCACACGCGCACACGCACACGCACACACACACACACACACACACACACACACACACACACACACACACACACACTCACACACACTTTCTCTCTCTCTTACCGGCCATGGGGCAGAACCCGAAGCGATGCTCTCCATTGTAGTCGGACGTGGTACTGCACCACTTCATGCCGTCCGGCCGCCCGTCCGCCGTGCAGTCGGTGTAGTTGCGGCCGTTGTACAGGAAGGGGAACTGGCACAGGGCGCCGTTGGAATTGCCACCGCGCGTTGTCACCAGCACTGTTGTAGAAGAAATTCATGTTAATTAAGTCAATAAAATCATACCATACCACATACTAATGCTCTATCGGCTCCCAACCTGATAGGTAATTTCATGAAAGGCCATCATCACTGGCGATAGGATTGGATGTCATCATGTATTTATTTAGACGTAATAAAGATCATAATAAACACCGGCCCATTTATATCCATCATGAAAGAATTACGCACAACTGTATGTCTGGAACTGGCACTTTGAAACATCCCACGACAGTCCTTGAAGAGCCTGGATACTGGACCAACAACTACAACATCTGCCAAGTTCAGCTATTGTTACCCAACACTTCACCATCGCCTCGAACCTCTTACCGTTCTTCTCAGTGCAGAAGGAGTATTTCTTCTCCGTCTCAAAGTCGGAGGAGGTGGAGCACCACAGCTGGCCGTCGCTGCGTCCGTCGGAGATGCAGGAGTGGTAGGTCTTGCCCTTGTAGACGAAGGGGAAGGCGCAGGGCTGGCCCCCGGAGTTGCCGCCGTACACCGCCACTGGACCCTCTGTAAAGGAGGGTGGGGGAAATGTACGTGTAAGGTGTAAATTTAAACAGTGGGTTTGTAAAGGAGATATAAAAAAAAAGCAAAAAAAACAAAACAATGTTCATCTCACCCCATTCCTCACAGCTGAATCCATTGCCCAGACAGGTGCAGATCATCTGCTTGGGGCCCTGGCTCTTGATCCAGCGCTGCCCGAGGAAATAGGTCACTCCCGTGTCCGTCCGACAGGCCCCCTCCTGGGGAAGCTCGGGGATGGTGGCAGGCTGGTAGATGGCCGGCTGGATGTTGGTGATCACACGAGAGCCTGTGCCTAAAATATGACAGGGGGCACAAGTCGGAATATTCTTACGTGTATTATTTACCCCTCAATTATATTCTGTACAGCTCTTTTGATGTCTACCTGCCAAGGGATTGTGCATGGAAATGAGGTAATAGCTAAATATAGACACTAATGGTGATGATGTAGTATTCTGTATCGCATACTGTGTCACTGTTCAGGGTTGTTCGTGATGCCGTATTGCTGCGCCGTACTGTTGTATAATGTGCTGTATTATCCCAAACACTACCTCCCTTTATTCACATGCCACTTTAATGCACATATCTGTATATACATAATTGCCTATTCCATATACATAAGCATATTCCCTCTATCTATTCCATTTTATTTCATTTTATTTTTATTGTATTTTATCCTATATATTTTTATTTTATTCTACAAGTATTCGACTTACTGTATTACGTTTTAGGAGTCAGTTAGTTGGTCTATTAGAAAGAAATTTTTCCTAGGACATATTGTGTGTTATCACCACGTGCGTTGCATTACATTTCACTGCATATATGTATGAAAGTATGTATATGTAAGTGACGAATAAAAAATCTTGAATCTTGATTTCATAATCATAACAAAACCAGACACTTAAACACAGAGACATCTTTAAATCACACCTCCGCAAGTTACGGAACGACTAATAGGAAAAGGAAAAGCCTGAGCTTGATTTATTCTACCGGGGGCGTGCATGAGTTCATGGTGAGAAATTCAGCAACGGCATAGAGAGAAGAAATGAGATCACACACAGTAATGACTTCAGTGATATCGCTGAACACCCCCATCTCTCCCTCCCACCCACTCTGTCCGGTTTCTCGGTGGGAGTCCAAGGCTCTCCATTTCGACCTCCACAAATCACTTTGGCCCGCTCTACCCTGCCTCTCGCCGAACCGGGACGGAGGAGATAAAGGGAAAAAGGACAAAGTGTAATAAAGATGATTTCTCACCAAGTCCAGAAGTGTGAAGGGAGGCGTGTCTCTCGCATTTCCACTCCCCGCGGCCGTTCCCCGTGCACAGGCACTGGAGCTGGTTGCCCCGGGCGTCCGACTTGGTCCAGGTATCTCCGATACGATACGAGGACAGGGTGTCCTGGTCGTTACAACGATCTGGAAGAGGAGGGGGAGGACGGAGGGCAAAAGGGAGATCAATGACAGACAATGCAAGACAGAAATAACCAAAACCCCAAAGAACCCAATGCCTTTGTCACAACAAACAGAGGAAAGGCATCCATGATGAATGCATGAATGAATATCCATGGTTTGATTCACATGGAGGAAGGCCACCCCGAAGCCTCGCGTGTGACGACGAGCCAGCAGGGAATGAGCATCGCTTCCTTGACAGATGAGGACACGAAGCGGGGTCATTAAGGAAGCGAGTAATGGCTCTTAATTGGAAACACAACCGGTAGACATTTCCAGACACAAGCACTTTAGGTCTATCAGCAAAAAAAAACAAAAAAACAAAAAAAAACAAAAACACGCCACTTCCCCCTCGGTCCCGTCAATGAAACGTGTGCACGTGTGTGGGCGTGTGTGCGTGTGTGTGTGTGTGTGTGTGTGTGTGTGTGTGTGTGTGTGTGGATGCGGAATCACAAGGGCCAGTCGCGGCAGTGGAGTGGAGGTGGATGGAATGGGATCCAGCTGTTTTTGTGTGTACGTACGCATGACACAACTTCAAAACACAACCAAACAACAGATGCCAGGGACTCGCTTCCCGTTCTGCCCGTTCAGCTCCTCAATGTCGTTTCCCGTGTTGTGTGGAAGGCCACGGGCAAATAAAACAACAAAAAAAAACCTATTGATGGGACTTTTCAAAGGATCCCATAATGGATGGTTGGTGACATCAGCTCGTAGAAATGCGATACAGAAAGCATGAATTAGGAGGAATTAGGAGAAGGGCCCGAGGATTGAACCGATTAGGAGGGGGCGCTCACGGGATCGAGATCTGCAGCGAAACTGAGGCACAGTTTGGCAGCGGAGACGCGCCCGTAATAGTCAAGGCGCTTAAAAACATGCAGACATCTTGGGTTAAATCTGTTTAAAAACCGTATAAACCATCTGGATCCTATACAGTCCCTGCTACCATCTCAGCGTCCCGTGCAGGGAGGAGGAGGAGGGAGGGGCATTGCGGAAGGACGAAATGTAGAGAATGATAAATAGATTTCGTGAATTTATTATCTTGTACAAGGGCCGGTCGTACGAGGGTCGGATCATAGATGTGCTGAAGAGCAGCCCTCTGGGATCAACAGTTTATTTTGGGGAGTCAGGGAATATATGGTCAGTTTGGCGTCACAGATTCGTACGTGTTTGAGATAAGGCAAACTCTGTGACGGTCGAAGGAGTGGATATTGTTCCTCCTTTGTACAGTTTATCTCTTTAGATAGTTCACGGTGCGCACTGCCTGTGGGAATTAACACTCTGTGCTGATATGTGATTACATAGATTAAGATATATTGTTACACACACAAGTTTATATGGTCATGGTTACATAACATAGCAAAGTAATTAATACAATTCCAATCAGTTTCTTACTCCTGGAGGTGCAGGTGATGCGTCCGTTTCCCTCCCCGAGGCAGGTGCAGTCCACCACCATCCATCCCTGGTACGGCTTCTCCCAAGTCTCCCCGACGACGTAGGATGTCCCCGCCAAGTTGTCGTAGCAACGCTCGGCTGCGGAGAACGCTCGATTAGTGAAACGCTTGGTGGACCGGTACCCACCGGACGAGTCCCCAATCCCGTCCGAATTAGGCCTCACCCCGGCCGGGCACTCACCGACAGGTTTGCAGGTCCACTCTCCCTTGCCGTTTCCAAGGCAGACGCACTCCAGCATGTAGCCTCCCGTCTCGTGGGGTCTCCTCCAGGTGTCGCCGATCTTATAGGACACCCCGCCTTCGTGGCAGCGATCTGACGGAGGAGGAGGTTCAATGAAAGGACGCGATGGATATGAAGTGAGGCTCAGACTGTAGGCTATAGCCACTTTTCCCACCAAAGTACAGGAAGTACATGAAGAACCATTCCCGAAACCTTCTGTAATGGGGACCTTAGCGGTCCTTAAAAGGGGGTTCCTGGTTGCTTTCCCACCCGCGCCTTGGAACCATCATCTTAATCGGCATTGTTCGGTACAACAAATTCCGACAAAAATGTTCCCTTTCCCCCAAAAATTACTTCCTTGGGACCATGAATCCTAAGTGGAACCAATTTCGGAACCGAGTTCCTCCTGTGGAAAAAAGGCCCGAGCCCCGGGAACCGAGTTCCTGCTTCCTGAAACAGTTCCTGCGGTGGGAGAGGGGTACGTGCATGTGTTAAGCAGAGGGAGCATGAGAGACTGTGCGGACAAAACGGAGAAACTACGTCGCGCACACATTTATCCCATTATCCAACCACCCCGGATGGCCACTAACAGCTGCAGAGCACTGGTTGTTAATCAGCTATGGAGAATCTGGAGATAAGCCAGTCTTGTCCGACACTGACAGGGGACACGCTGGGAAATAATACCACGCAGAGTTGTACACCCATTCACATTCTCAATCAGTTATGCTCTACGCTGGATTTGCAGGTTTAGACTTCTGGGCCACTCGCCGGGAAGAGGGCCAGTGTTGCTGAGTGGAGCATAAATGAAACACACACACACACACACACACACACACACACACACACACACACACACACACACACACACACACACACACACACACACACACACACACACACACACACACACACACACACTTACTGGCGATGGTGCAGCTGATCTTGCCCCTTCCAGAACCAATGCAGGTGCAGTCCCAGATCATGTCGTCCTTCGGTCTCTCGTAGGTCTCTCCCACGGTGTAGGAGCGCTGGTTGATCTTATCGTAGCACCTTTCCTCGGCTGCACAGCGAGAGGAGACGATGACGAGGCGGTTGAAGAAAAGGTGTGTGTGTGTGTGTGTGTGTGTGTGTGTGTGTGTGTGTGTGTGTGTGTGTGTGTGTGTGGGAGGTGAGTTTGCATTTAAAGAGATGACCGGGTAGACAGCGAAATTGGAAGACAATTAATGATAGAGATTTAGAGGAAGTATGAAGTATTTGCTGGGGACACACACACACTCACACAGACTCACTCAGACTCACTCAGACTCACTCAGACTCACTCAGACTCACTCAGACTCACTCAGACTCACTCAGACTCACTCACAAAACGTTCAACAAAGACTGGCACCACCACCAGCGCTGACCTTCAGGTTTGCTTTTGCACTTGATGCCAGCGACTCCGTGGCAGGTACAGATCAGGGTGCTGCCCAGGTACGGACGCTCCCACTGGTCGTTCAGAGCATAGTACTGACCATTCTCTATACAGCTATCTGAAAGGGGGGGGGGGGATTGGATAGACAGGGGGGGAATGGATTGGATACAACTGTGGCACAGGCTGGAATGAGATGTTTCCAGACGCACAGGCAGGGACACTCCCCAAAAAAACAGGATCGGACATTTATTTTCAGTCAGAAATTCCTTCATATTATAGTTACAATACACTGTCTACGGCACAAGTGAGAGTGTGTACGATGTGTGTGTGTTTTTGTGTGTGTGGCATGAGACTACACTGAAGACCTCAACATCTTTTTTTTTTTTTCCTCCCCTCCAAACGTCTTGAATGCGATCACTGCACTCCATGGTTGCAGGAAAATGTGTGAATCCCTCTGGGATTGTTTTCCAAACTGAGTTTAAAAGCTGAAGACGCAGGTAATTTTCGTCATATCCACATAAGGTGATACTGCCAGCAAGTTGGCGATGAGCCAGTTTCTTATGCAAAAAAAATAAAAAATCCGTAATGATATAGAATTTATTATTCCTGCTCTCATTTAGAATAAAAACATGTTTTTTTTTTAATTGACATAACTTGAAACTTGAATTCCAAAAGGCTCCACCGAGAAGTGGTAAATCAACAGGACGGATTTAAAGGCAGCATACACAGCAAGTCCATTTTTTATTTTTTTACTTTTTTTATTTTATTTTTTACCTTTTTCAGTCCAAGTACATTTCAATAACATCACTCTCCAACTACCAAGTTTTTGTTTTTATCTATTAATGCAACTTAAAAGCTTCAAATCCCTCCATAAAGTTGCAGAAATGGACAAATAAACAATGTATTCTGCCATTCATTGACCTGCCTCTGGCTGCACCCAGAGACCTCATTCCCGGACAAGAGGAACCAGGGGCACCCACCTTGGGAGACGGAGGACGCCTGGGTCTCCTGCGCCTGCCGCCGGATCTTGCGACCCTCGCCGGGCTTGCAGCTCACCAAGCCCCCGGCGCAGAGCACCAGGAGCAGCAGCCCGGCACCGAGGCCGCTGGATGTGTGCATGGCTGTAACCCCGAAAAACTGCCGCGGAGCTGAGGTTTCAGATTCAGGTCCCCGCGCTCCTTCGCCCCCCGTGCAAGTTCTCGGCTCCCGCTCTGTCTTGCTCCACGGCGAGCCCCGGTCCGCCGCTCTGCACAGTCCGACCCTGAGTGTCTGCGGGCGGCTCGCATGCAGGTCTGGAGGCTGGGCCTGGGGGAGGAACCCTCCATCTGGGCACGGCCTTTCAGGAGGAGGGAGGGCCCACAGAGGGATGCGTCCGGCTCCCCAGCAAGGCCAGCAAGTTGCTTTCTTGTTTTTTTGTTTTTTTCGGACTGTGGGTTTTATTTACTGTAAACCTGCTGTTATTTTATAATAACAGGTTTGTATCTTCAATTTAAATAGATGATTGCGAACTAGAGCATTCTTTTTAATATATATAACTTTTAATATATATTACATTATATTATTGTATCATGTTATACAATATTTTATTATATTATATGATATTATATAATTGTATCATATTATATAATTGCATCGTATTATATGATATGAGATGATATGATGTGATATTATATTATATTATATTATATTATATTATATTATATTATAATACATTTTTCATTCCAGATGTGATTAAATCGATTAAACATCCATCGCCTTTGAGGGTTGGTGCATAGTTGTACAGAATATAGAGTCGAACAAAAAGTAAAACAAAGTAAACAGAATGTACCAAATTGTGATCCTGAGCACGGGATAAATTAAATGAAAAGACTGGTTGGGGCCATTTATTTGAAAATACATAAATATGACACTGGCGTTGTAGCGCCCCCTATAGGCCACTCGGGTGAGGACGGGTCGCTCCATTGGAAATGGGAGGAGACCCAGCAGCTCATTAGCTCATGAACACAGGATGATTTCATATAATTTAATTCAAATTAAGCCCTGTTGTTTGTTTTTTTTTTACACTTTTTCAAATGCATTATTTATTTGTGGCACGATCGTATCACTTTCAAACCCAACCCATATGCCAATGGAACTGTAGGCCTGCATCGAGATCTACACACCTGTAAGGGTGGCAGCAAAGTCGGGGATGTAAATGTCAAATACTAGTACTAAATACTATGAGAAAATGAGTTGAGCTCATAGGAAGAGGCCGTTACAAAGGCCATGGCAAGGCAGGGCAGGGCAGGGCAGGGCAGGATGGTTGCTAGTGTCCGGGGCTGTAAATATACATATTACGGTGTACTGTGCAATCAAACATGCTTTTTTTTTTATGAGCTGTTAACTGAAGTATATGACTGTTCTCTCATGAAACATTTCAGTCATGGTCATAATATGACATTTTTCTCTACAAATAAAATCAACATTACGGATAGTAAGTGTGGCTCAGCAGCGCCTCCCTTCTCCTCCACTTCTGAGCAAAATGGTGCAGTCGCTCAAATCAGGGGGTTAAATTACTCTTAAATATAATAAGATATACTACTATATCTTGAATATAGTAGGAAAAAAAAAACGCTCAATAGAAAAACATCTACCCGCCTTTTCAGGATAAAACAAACGTACCTATAAGGCACTCAAAAATAAATGGAAGAATTAACAAAAAAATGGTGCTGTTGAGGTGAGACTGGAAATGCTCCTATATGCTGAGAGCCAACCAGACCAGGCCTCCAGGCTCTCTAATGATGGAAGCCAGGAAAGGGAAGCACAATAAAAACTATTTTTTTAATTTTCATATTTTTTTTTACTCAAGTAAAGAGAACATTTTGCAGTGTCCTTCAAAAACCAATTTTTTTTTCCAAATAGGCAACTATGAATTGTGATAAAAAATAATAATACTTGCAACTTTGTTCAAAAAACACTTTGTTCAGGTTCCCTCTCAGTTCGATTTTTTTTCTTTTATAATTAATATTTACACCAAAGGTCAGAGGTCACTTGTTAGTGAACAAAAACAATGAAGAAATAAAGGAAACGCTGACCCACCTGCAGTAACCCCTCAAAAAGATTTGTTTCTCCTCTGTTTAATTCACCTATACGTCATTCCGAAATAAGTAATATTGGCTCATTATTATCTTTTTATGGCACTTCCGAGACTATCTCCCCAATTGAGACGTAATTAATATTAACGACTCTTTCTCTAATGCAGGGGTCTCAAACCTAAACTACCTAGGGGCCGCCCTCCAGGCTGTGTCCCCGTAGGGGGGGCACCGTGGATAAGGAAAAACTAGCTGGGAAAACGCCTTAAGGTTTTTTTACACTGAGCATTGGTGAATTGGTAAATCATAATACAATTAAATCAAAGTAGATCATATGGATCAATAAAAAAAATATTTATTACATTCTATTTTATTCTCTTTTCTTATCTGAAAACGTAATTGAAAAAAATTCGACCGGACGTCCTCGGCTCTATAGGTTTACACAACCCAGCGGAGGGCTGCAGGAACTGGGTCACATGGCGTCAGCGTCTGGAAAAGCTCCAGTAGCCCAATGCTTCACTGTCTGGAAAGTGTTTATTCCTCCAAGGGTCTCGTTGCAGTGATACCGTGAAAAGGAGCTTTGACGAAAAGTTCCTGTTGGAGTTTGGTTTTTCGGTTGCGGCCTGTGCTCTTGTGAAGTCGTCGCACTTTGTGATATGAATCCCCATTATTTCCGGTTTTCTCCTCACTTTAATTAATTGTGCGCGTGTTTTATTGTCCTTGAATCAAAGTGCAATAAAAAAACGAAAACTTCGATTTTTGCATTAAAATCAAGCTAAATTGCAGCTTACTTAGAAGTCTCACTTTCAACAAATAGCCGTTCACTTTGAAAGTGATATTTGAAATGAATAACGACAACATGTTAAAATCTGCTCCGCTGGAGTTCACACTTGCTTCAGCAGCTCCTGGGTTGTTTCCAGGAACATCCAAAGGCAGTTTGACGTGATTTATCATGTCCTACATGGTGTCGGTGACGGGTGAGACGGCATTGAAAAAGTAATAAAACAAGCCCCGTGACCCCGTCCAGTAAATCTCGGGGTTCACGCAATCTGATTTAAAGTGAAGTTTTCCAACTAGATAAATTACCCGGGAGTGTTTATTTATTAATTGATTACATTCATACGTCACATTATCGATGTGCATTTTCAAAGTATTAAACACTTGGTCACATGCATCCCTTCGCTCAAGGCTTTGAGTAAATTCAATTTACCTGTAGGGCTGGGTATTGTTTAAAAAAAAAATACAGTACCAGCACCGATACCGGTACCCTTAAAGTGATACGATACCAATAGAGTACTTCGTTCGATACCTTTTTTTTCTACTTGATTTTTACACATATACATTTTGAGAGTGTTCAAATGATGGAAATATTTATTGAATAACTGTGCAAAACTGTACGATGTGGTATGTGGGCAGTGTCATTTCAAACAAAAATGCCAGTACAGTGAGGAGAACCTCTTCGCCTGTTCATATGGAACCCTGGCTGTTGTGTAAAGACGGACTTGAAAAGCGGTGAACCCGCCCTTCAACAGACTGTTGCAGCTTCTGCTGCGGCAGCGAGCCGATCGCACGTCGCACCAAACCGAGGAACGCTGGCGGTGAGTGGCTGTGAGCGAAACCACACAAACAGTCTTTTTTTTTTTGGGGTACAAAAAGGTTCGAATGCAGGTATTGTTTGACTGGGGAAGTTTCGATACCGCTTGGTTTTTGGGTTAATGATTGCCAATACCAAATACCGAAGCCCTATTCACCTGATGCGAAAATGTCGCGGCCAACCTAATCCTGTCCCTTGACGATGTGATCCCATCTCTCTTTGTGAGCCCTTTAAATCCAAGTATTTTCATTGCATAAAAATGGAACAACAAAGACTACTAACATACATACGGTACTAACACTGTTAATAAAGCTGCTTCAAAAGCCCAATAACTCCTAATTATGGAGAGTTTTCTCTCCGTGTGTGAGTTAATGCAACAGTAAAGAGAAAGTGTTAAACATATTTGTCTGATCAACACAGGCGGTGACGAAGGTCTGGTGGGAGGGGGAAAAAGAAAGCAAAAGTCAGCTTTTTGCATTAAAATCATTAAAGTTGATAGATAGCGCATGGACTGGCATTGACAGTGGATTCGCTGGCCGTGTAGTTCACGTCCTCAAGCCTCTGGCTCACGGGCCGCGCGGCGACGTGGTCCGGGGCTCCCAAATCAGAACCAGCGAATTGCGGGTGTCTTTATTCTGTCTGTATTGTCATGAGCTCGGCCCGCGCGGCAGTTAAACGGCGGTAAAACAGCTGGTAAATCACATTGCGGTTGAGCAGGGACGGCTCCTCTGCTCCCTAACCAGGACCATGTGCTGAGGGTCCGAGCACAGCGTCGCCGCGAGGAGGTGAAATGCTGCTCTGGACATCACTCCACCGTAGCACTGCATCAACTACTGGCTTTCGCTCGTAGGAGTAGTATCTGTAGTAGTAGCAATGGAGAGTGCAGTAGTAGTAGTACTGTAGCTGTAGTAGGAGGAGTAGAAGTAAGAGTAGTAGGAGTAATAGTAGTGGTAGTCAGTAATAGCAGTTGTAGTCTATGTAGTAGTAGGAGTGGTAGTAGTGACCATAGTTATCGTAGTAGTTGTAGTAGTAGGAGCAATACTACTAGTAGTTGTAGTTGTAGTAACTGTAGTTGGGGTGGAAGGGGTAGTAGTAGTATTAGCTTTAATAGTAGTCGTAGTAACTGTAGTTGGGGTGGTAGTGGTAGTAGTAATATTAACGTTAATAGTAGTAGGAGTAGTAGCATTTGTCAGTAGTAGTAGGCTAGTTGTAGTAGTAGTAGTAGTAGTAGTAGTAGTAGTAGTAGTAGTAGTAGGAGTAGTAGTAGTAGTAGTAGTAGTAGGCTAGTAGTGGTAACTGCAGTCATAGGAGAAGGAGTTGGAGTTGTAGGATAGTTGTAGTGGTAGTAAAATTAACAATACAGTAGTACAGTGGGAATAGTAGAACGGTAATAGTAGTAGGTGTAGTAGTAGCAGGCTAGTAGTAGTAGTGGTAAATGCAGTAGTAGGAGAAGGGGTAGTAATTGTAGTAGTAGTAGTAAAAGTAACAATTCAGTAGTACAGTAGGAGAAGTAGTACAGTAAGAGTAGTAGGTGTAGTAGTAGCAGACTAGTAGTAGTAGTGGTAACTGCAGTAGTAGGAGAAGGAGTAGTAGTTGTAGTAGTAGTAAAAGTAACAATGCAGAAGTACTGTAGGAGTAGTAGTACAGTAAGAGTATTAGTAGTAGTAGTAGGCTAGTTGTAGTAGTGGTAACTGCAGTAGTAGGAGAAGGAGTAGTAGTTGTAGGCTAGTTGTAGTAGTAGTAAAAGTATCAATGCAGAAGTACAGTAGGAGAAGTAGTACAGTAAGAGTAGTAGTAGTAGTCGGCTAGTTGTAGTAGTAGCAATAGTAACTGCAGTAGGAAGAGCAGTAGAAATAGGCTAGTTGTTGTAGTAGTAACGGCATGGGAGAAGTAGTTGTAGTTATAGGCTAGTTGTAGCACTAGTAGTAGATGTAACAATGTAGTCGTAGGAGTAGTAGTAAGTAACTGCAGTAGTAGGAGTAGTAGTATCTGTAGTAGTAAAAGGAGGGGGAAGTAGTAACTGTAGTAGTAGTTGTAGGAGCAGTAGCAAAAGTAGTAGTATTGGCATTAATAGTAGTAGTATTGGCATTATTAATAGTAGTAGCTTTAGTTGTAGCAACAGTCTGAGTTGTTGTGGTGGTCATAGTGGCAGTAGTGGTGGTAGTAGTAGGAGTAGCAGTAGTAGTGAAGGTAGTAGTATTGGCATTAATAGTAGTAGTAGCTTTAGCTGTAGCAACAGTCTGAGTTGTTGTGGTGGTCATAGTGGCAGTAGTGGTGGTAGTAGTAGGAGTAGCAGTAGTAGTGAAGGTAGTAGTATTGGCATTAATAGTAGTAGTAGCTTTAGCTGTAGCAACAGTCTGAGTTGTTGTGGTGGCCATGGTGGCAGTAGTGGGAGTAGTAGGAGTAGCAGTAAAAGTAGTGGCAGTCGCAGCGTTTTGAACATAATAAATTGCTTCTCGCGTGCCGCAAAAGGAGAAACACCCGTCCACCATCACGTGGCATTCACAGTGATTCAGGCATTCAATCCCAAATACCGGGCTCCCAGAGCATCATGGGAAACGTAGCGGTGGCACGGTGGCACTGGCTGGTAAACAAACTGGTTTCTAATGGGGACCAGCCGTCCCCTCCTGGGCACCACGGACGCTGGGACGCCAGATGAGACGCTCGGTATTTACTTTGAGGTCAGAATGTTCAGCCTCCTCCACAAACACGACGCTCCGCAGGTGTTTGTGAGCGGCTCCGACCGGCGAAATACCTGAAATTCCTGGTTGGGAAGGGGCACTAACTCACCTGATGGTAAATCCCTGGAACGACCGAGTGGTTCGTCCTGCTCGACCGATTCAGCGGCTGCGCTGTGAGTCTTTTGTTTCCAAACACGTTACACAGTGGCGCCTCGACTTACGACTGTAATTCGTTCTGTAAGAACGGTCGTATGTTAAAACAGTCGTATGTCGAAGCAATTTTTCCCATATACACCACGCTCATATTTTTATATTCTTAGAAAAACTACTTTCCGTTACACCACTAATATATCCTCCATTTTTTTATTTTTATTCGTAATTCTTCTTTTTTCTATTTTTTCCCTTCTTAGTTCCAATGGGAGTCATCGCCCTTTTCCTTTTCCCCATCATCCTTCTCGTTAGGACTCATCATGAAGGGTGAAAATAAACAAAATACACAGCACAAACACAGTACATATGAAAAAGATATGGATAAGCCACAAACTACATTTCACTGCATATATGTATGAAAGTATGTATATGTATGTGACGTGACGTATGTGGCGAATAAACCTCTTGAACTACGTGCACACACGATGTAGGTCGCCCGCTGACTGACTGCTGACTGACTGCTGACTGGCCGCCGACGCGCCAACTGCAAATTCCCACGCTCGTATCTTGGAGCAGTCGGTCGCAAGTGGATACAAATTTTCGCGACTATCGCTGCTCCCATCTCGGATTAGTCGTGAGTAGATGCAGTCGTAAGTCGACGTACCACTGTACTGTGATGACGAGGAGCTGGTTGTGTTTCGGCGATCTGCCCGCGCCCTTTAATTTGCGGAGAAGCGACCGATCGGGCTAGTTTTGATCGCAACGGGCTGGAAGAAATAGCGCTGGGCGGGTACATAAAATTTGCGCTGGTCGGTGAAATAATTGCCGTTTTTTTATTTTATTTTATAAGACTGTGTTCCCCCTGGCCCGTTCCTCAAAAAAAAAAATAGATAGATAGATAAATACATAAATAAACAAATAAATAAATAATTTCAAACTGTTTTTTTTTTTGTTTTTTGATGGATTTAATTGATCGAAACAAAAGGAGCACCGTGCCTGTCGGGGACGCTCGCTTAACCCCCCGTCAACGGTTTTCGGCGCTGGTCTGGTTTTGGGCGGATTGGGCAGCCACTGCGCTGCGGTTGTCGGTCCGACCTGGCAACATCGGCCTCTCGCCGGACGTTTTTTGTTCTCCTTGTTGGTGTTGCTCCTCCGAACACGGCCAAACCGAACGAGAGCGGTAAAAAACTCTTCCGAAGCCTTTTTCGTTGAAGTCGGAGCGCCGGAAAAAAAATCCGACCCCCCCACCTTCTCGAAAAAATGCAGAGGAGGCGGGATTTGAGAGGCACGGGCCGGGTTAAGCCGGAGTTCCAGGCGGGGATCGTGGAGCAGATCGCTGGGAGCTGAGTTTGCAGGAGTGACGGACCCGGCGTCCGAAGTAAAAGAGGAAACGGGGTCACGCGCTCGTGCGATTTCATTCGATCATTTTTACCGACGCCGTGATCGCCTGCGGTCAGACCGTCGCGGCCCGGGGCTTCTGTTTGGGGGGGGGGAAACCCCGGAACCAACAGTTCAGAAAGTCGGCATTTGGCGAATCGGCCATTGGTCAACGGCCGTCGTCAGTCAGTGGAAAATGGAGCGATGTACCTTGCGACGCCCCAGAGGTTGGAAAGCGTCTGAGTATTCAAACCAAAGGTCTGGCTCAAGTCCACGCAATCATGTCGCCGCTAAAGAGCGACTGCGACTCATTTTATCCGGTAAATCCACTATTTCATGTGGGTTCCTATTGTGTTTTGCACTAACGCGCAGCACGTAACTGCCACACCGTCTCGCCCGGGGTCCGGACGGATTCCATTTTTCCAGTCGTGCAAACGCGCCTTCCCTGTAAAAAAAAAATCGGCTCGGAGGCCCCAGCGATGGGGACGTGAGCCGGACCCGTCTCCGCCGCCTCGACGGCGGGCTGCGGGGCGGCTGTTTGCGTCGCCACGCCGACGTCTCTCTGGGTCCGGCTCCACACGTGTTTCCCATCGAGGCGGCTTAGAGCCGAACACTCGCCTGCTCGTCCGTCTGTCTGGAAGTCGACCCGCATATATAAATATGATTGATTGTTTTTTGTACTTGCACTGATTTGATTTACTCCAGAAAATATGGACCCGCCCTCACGGGTCGATCGCTTCGCCCCCTTCGATTCTTCACCGGCGTTTGTCTTTCTTTCTTTCTTTCTTTCTTTCTTTCTTTCATTATCTACACTCATTCTCTTCTGCTTCCCTGCCTCTAAACATGTTATGTATCGCAAAATCTCTCCATGGAGATTTCCCCCCTCTCTCTCTCTCTCTCTCTCTCTCTCTCTCTCTCTCTCTCGGCCGTAAGCCCCCTTTCGAGATGCTGGTCTATATATGGACATTTTTTTTGGGACGAGAGATAGAGACACCATGCGGCGCGAGGAGGTGAAAAGGTGGACTGATGTATTGCCGACAGCCATTTTACGCTCCTGATGTAATGGTAGGTCGTCTTACCCGCGGTGGCACGGGCCGTATATCTCGCTTTAATTCAACCGTGTGCATTACACAAGGATAACAAGCCGTGAATCACGCGGCGGCGGATGGGGGGAGCGGTTGTTGTTGCTTCATGCTGTCTAACTTCGGTTGTTTATCCGGCCGTGGAATCATTTCACGTGACGAAAAGTTGGAGTTGTGCCACTTTGAGCCCTCCGCTCGCTCTCCAGCTCCGGAGAGTGAGCATCACCGATGGCTGTCCTCATTATTCGGTGGCAGATTTTCATCAGCCCCATTAAACATTCCCAGTCGGTTAGAGTGCGGCTCTGTTTGTTTCGGAAAGCCCTTTATCGGCCACAAAAGTGTTTTTCCTCCGCAGCTTTCAAACCACTTTAATGTTTGCACAGCGTTATGGGATTGAAGAGGGAAATCCCGGTTTGAACTCGTTAGGCGGTGATTTCGCAACGCCGAACCGCCCCCTGCGGTTTTGACAAAGAGCAGAGGCAGGAATTCCTCGGACAATCTGGACCGTTTTTTATTATTTTGCTTAAATGGTCATGCGCCTAAGTGAATCACTGCGCTCGATATGGTCACGGTGAACAATGAGAAAAACAAATCTTTTCCAGCGCCAACGTGGGCGCGTTCGCCAAAAAAACCCACGGGGCAGAGGGTGGATCCACCTCCGCGGAATCATTCCGTTTCCACCGCAAGAAACGCATCAATTACACCCGGACGTGTCTTAAAGGTCATTATGGCGTTTGAGGTGTTATTTATTGACCGCTACGTTTAGTGTTCTCTGTGCAGATCAGTATGGCTGCATGGGGTGAGCCTTGCCTTTATGGGCAAAATTGCAATTGCACTGAACTTTAAACCTCTCGGGTCGCCCACAACGTTAATCCCCGTGACGACAGCATTGGAAAAGTCTATCGGCGCATGTGAGGTGACCGTGACACACCATCCAGCTTCCCTCGCCGCCCCGGTGCTGAACAATTCCCTTCTAGGAAGTCTGAAGTGATTCAGTCGTGTAATAGCTGCGGCGGCAGTTAAGGGCCGCGTTGCTCCCACGTGCCGCCGGGGCTCTCGGGGTGGTTTTTTCCCCCCTCGCATCCTGGACGGTCTCTGAGTCACATGACTACGTGCAGCCTTCAAGACCTCTCTCAAGGACCTCGTCAGCACCTTGATATATTAAACCCTCGTTTCCCAACCTTCTTCTTTTTTCTCCCCCTGCCACAGCACACCCCTATTCTGTTAACAACTACAAAACTGACAAAATTTCATAAACCGTGACATAGACGCAGATACAGCTGTGCTTATTGTTATGGCACAATAATCGTTAGCAGCGCCAGACTCGCAAACGATTCGTCCGCCGCAAACAAATCTGTAAAATGAGTCGGAAAGAAGGTGGGACAAGCGGGTGAATCTTTGTCTCACAAATTTAAAA
>NC_137210.1:20078058-20090558 GCF_960531495.2 Zeus faber
TGCAGCAGACAATAAAACATTACAAACACAATGTTAAATGTGTCATGGTCTGAGGACTGAAATGCGCCGCGCATATACTCCTACACGCCTTCCTGTCGATAAATCCCGCAGTCTTTATCGGTCGTGAGAGGCCTCGGAGGGGGGGGGGGGGGGGGGGGACGCGAAAGGGGCGAAGACGAGCGGCGGCGGACGGACGGGGGCTGCGACGGAGGAGCTGGGAGGTCAGGATCGCAGACACGCACTACGTGGAGGTGGGAGTTGGAGCCGAGGTTTGGACAAGACTTCTTCTGGATCCTCTGGAGCAGGGAGGGCGAGAAAGGGAAAGAAAGGCGGGGATGACGGACGGGGTGAAAGAGAGAGAGAGAGAGAGAGAGAGGTCTGCAGCAGCTGTGGAGGACCTTGCAGCTGTGACCCCATTCCCTCTCTCTCTCCCTCTCCCTCTCTCTCGCTCTCTCTCCCCCTCGCCTCCCCCCTCTCTTGGCGGTTACAGTGACTGTATTGTGTAATGTGACCTTCGCCAACCCTGACCCGTGTCACTTTCACACATCAGCAGAAACCCACCGGCCTTCTGCTTCTCCTTCCTCTTCTTCCACATGTCTTAACTCCCTCGCACTCCCTCGCCGTCACCGCCCTTGGTGACCCCCACACCCACCCACCGCCTCCCTCTCACACCTCCTCCTCCCCAGGCTGTGTTTTGCAACGTTAACCATTTCATCCGCACACGGTGACGAAAAACCTTGCCGAAGTTTCCGAGACGGAGACGACCCTCCGCCTTTCGCCCATTCATTCATTCATTCATTCATTCATTCATTCATTCATTCATTCATTCATTCATTCATTCCGTCACCAATCAATCCATTCATTCATTCATTCATTCATCCATTCACCAACCCATTCATTCATTCATCAATCAGTCTATTCATCCTGCAAGCTATTAATGAAATATCTATTAATTTATCCATCTGTCTTTAAATCCATTAATTAACCATAAGCATCCATCCATTCATTTATGAATCCACCATCGATCCATTCATTTATTCATTTATTCATTTATTCTTTCATTCATCCACCCAGTTATTAATTAATCCATCCATGCAATTAGCCGTCAATCCACCGTCCACAAATTCATCCATTCATTCCTTCATTCATCCATCAATGAATCAATGAATTCAGCCAGCCAGCCATTAAGGTATCCATCTATCCATTCATCCATCCATCCAACCATCCATTCATTTAATCATCTATCCATTCATCTACCCATGCATTTATCCACCCATTCATTAATGCATCCACCCATCCGTACATTAATTCATTCATTTATGTAAACATTTATCCTTCCATGCATTTATCCACCCATTCATTCATGCATCCACCCATCCATCCATACATTCATTCATTCATTTATGCATACATGTATCCTTCCATGCATTTATGCATCCATTCATTAATTTATTAATTGATGTATTCATTAATGTATCCATCCATCATTCACCCACTGATCCATCCATCTATCCATTCATTCATCCATCTATTCATTCATCCATTCAGTGGAATGGGATTCGCAGCTAATGTATTTGTACAGGCAAGAATGTTGCCTCTGTGGATGAGGCATTTCAGGGTTAAATAACTCAAAGAGTAAAAGGAAAGACGTCACGTTCATTCTACACTTGTTCTCCATTTCTTCCTCGTCCCCTGTTCTCCCTCCCTCCCTCCCTCCCTCCGAGGGGGTTCCAGCTGTATGTCGTAACCTCGCCAGGAATCTTGGCGCGTCGCTGGAACGTCCCCGCTCCTCGCAGCAGAAGGTCGCTGGCAGGTCCCACGCCGTGACAAAACCATCCATTCTGCCGGAAAGCAAGACGTTACACCTTGTTTAAAGACCTTTAAACCACCGAGTCCAGGCCTTCCAACGAAACGATCACCTTTTTTATTCTCACCATTTAAAGTCCGGTGAAAAATGGACACGCGTGAGCTAGTCTAGTTAGACGATTTTGGTCAAAGAAAAATGCTTAGTAATCATTTTTAGAAACCAGATTTTATCAGGTTCTTTTTATTATTATTGTTTGTTCATATCGTACAGTATGGTATGTTGAGTCTCAGAAGTTTGCTTTGCAGTAACTGCTGCTTTAGCGAATATTGTCATTTATCTTTCCCCGAAAAAACTTTGTTTGCTTTGTCCTGTGTTTTTATGGATTTGTTTTTAATGCTATTTTTCAATTTATTTATAGTGATATGATAAAGCACTATATGAATATCAGTATATGTGTGTGTGTGTGTGTGTGTGTGTGTGTGTGTATGTGTGTGAGTGTGTGTGTGTGTGTCCGCGTGCGCCTGTGTCTGTGTGTGTATCAAAATCTGGTCATTTACTTAAAGATTGAACATGAAGAAACATTCAGGCTCATCTTGTGTTTTCAGGGGAACTCTCTCACAGCCCCGCAGCTTCCTAATTGCCAAAAAGGCGAGTGTGGGATGGAGGGGTGGAGGGCTTGAGGGGTGGAGGGGGTGGGGGGCCAGAGTGGGCCTCACACAGTTCTGCGCGAGGTCACAAGTTCAGACGCCGGGCTGTAAGAAGCTTCGCATTTTCGATCTGACTCGTTTAACAGTTTTGATGCTTTTGGTTTTGTCAGCGTTCCACGCGGAAACGCCTGTTTAACACAGCGGGTTACACAAATGCTGTATGAAATATGTGTTTATTTTACGCAATAATAAACCGTTGCGGAGATCCCCCACAGACCGAGCAGCACCGAAAGCAAACAGCCAGAAAGGGAATACTGTCCATGTTTGATTATACAAAAAAAGTAGACTAGACACCACGGTTTATTAAAACCAGTGGATTCATTTCGACGATAGAAATCTTTCTCCCTTTTGATCCTTTTTTTTTTAAGTGTCATCTTTTTCCCAACTTATCTGCCCCCAATCCTTCCAACCTGTCACACAGGCTCTTAATTCATCCCTGGAGGGAAATTGCAGTGTCACAGCAGCTCACGTAAAAAACAAACAAAAAAACAATAGGCAATAATAATAAAGTAATAAGAATATAAATAGAAAAACTAAATTGCAATTACAATAAGCCAAAATAAAAGAACAAAATTTACCTAACAAAACGCCAGGAAAATAAACCTAAAAGTGAAAATTTTGCAATATACAACAAACCCAAAATTTGCCAAAACAAAGACAAGCTAAACCTCACAACAATTAACAATAACCAATAAAAACAACATACATCAGAAAATTATGGGTAAAAATGACCTAAAAAGTAACAAGACAAGACTATTCTCATTCTATTTCTCGATCTCGTCTCTCTTGTTTCTTGCCCCCCCCCCCCCCCCCCCCCCTACCGTTCCCCCCAAAACCAACAACAAACCATCCCACCCACCTTCCTCTTCCTCCTCTGCCTCACCCCATCCCTCCAATCACCCCCCCCCCCCCACATCCCACCCCCCACAGTTAAACAAACAGAGAGATGATGTCAACGCTGCAGCATTTGGTTTATCTCCTGGTGACGGACCATAATGCACTGCTCCATCGACCCCCCCCCCCCCCCCCCCCATGGGGTCCCCGGGGCCGGATGGAAGGAAGTCAGGGTACTCACGGGGGGCTGCAGTTTGGTGGGTGTGTGTGTATGCATGTGTGCGTGTCTCTGTGTGTGTGTGTATGTGTGTGTCTCTGTGTGTGTGTGTGTGTGTGTGTGTCTGTGTGTGTGTGTGTGTGTGTGTGTGTGTGTGTGTGTGTGTGTGTGTGTGTGTGTGTGTGTGTGTGTGTGTGTTTGTGTGTCTCTCTGTGTGTCCGATCCCACAGACAGATACAGAGTGTTGTGCTGTGGGATCGAGTGTCCACTCACAGGATGTCGGAGTGCCGTCTCTAACTTTCTGTCTAAACATTTCCCCCCTGCCCCCTCGCTGGTCTGTTCATATCTCTACACATCGTACACTACGCTTTTCCCAGAACTTCCAAAGCTTTCCTCACACCTACTGACGATATAACATCACGATTAAAAACGGATGATTCTTATTTGCCATAATTACATTACATTATGTCATTGAGCATTGCTTTTGTCCAAAGAGTGCATGGAAAACAGACTTAAAATTTGGACAGGAAGTTATGTGTGTGTAGTGTGTGTTTGTGTGTGTGTGTGTGTGTTTTTCTCTATGTGTGTATGTTGGTGTGTATTCTTGATTATGGTCGGAGACAGTTCTCATTTTCAGTTCTTATCATTACATTACGTCACATCATCCTTTTACATCAAAACAGCTGCAGTAGTTGTCCTACTATCAAACCACTGCATATCACTGACATTTAGACTTTCTATAGGAATAAGTAACATTAGTAAAGTTACTAATGAGAAAACCTTTCACCGGCATTGACTGGTACAGTGGGTTCAACTCAAAAACATAGTAATTGTAAGTTGCTTTGGACAACGGTGTATATGCCAAATGACAAAATGTTAATTGAAAGTATTGCTTTTGCATTTCCTAGCTATTATTGTCAAAATGATCTACGATTAGAGACGACTTGTTGTGTGACAGTGAGTGAGCAGTTATAATCCGTCGCTTAAAATATCAAAATATTATCGACATATCATTGATTGGCTCCAATGCCACAGAATAAAGATGCACAAGAACATACTTGTTTCAGACCACAGTCAAACTGAGAACGGGCTCCCTTCAACCGGCTGAATGGGAGCAGCTCCGTGCTCTGACCTTTGACCTTTCCTTTACAAAGAGAGGGACGTGAGCCCGCACAACCGACTGACCCCCGGCTGTCCCCGTTCTGACCTGGAAAGAATTGACATCCTCGTTTTCATAGAGGTCACCGCTCTTTCCACCATCGACGTCTGCATCACTAACAAGGTAGAGGATTTTTGGGAATGTGCCTTTGCAAAAACGACAATTTATTCGACCCAAAAGAATCCATGTGAAACCTAAAAAGTCTTCCATGAAGCGTTTCAGAAAGGCTACACGAGCTGAATGTCTTCGAAAACGTCCAGTTCTCCCGCGACAACGAGGCTCAAGAAACAGACGCAAGAGCTCAACGTCAAACGTCAGAATTCTGTCATCTTTAATATGGCAATTTAGAGAGGCTGTAGAAGCGGAGATTCTTCCGAATCGTCTCCAGAATCCCTCCATCTGGGATCGAAAAAAGCTTCGTTATTTTGTCTTATTAAATATTCCTTTTGCGTACACCCGGGTCGACTGAGGAATGCATCTGAAAGATTAAAGAAAATAATAATAATAATTAATAATGAAAAAAAGAGCATAAACGTTCCCAGAGCCGGCCAACATTTCCACTTTCACCCCGTCGCAGTTGTTGTGCCGGTGTTGCCGTGGTGATTAGCATGATGATGATGATGAGTGTGGTAAACCAAAACGGGAACCATCCTCATGCGTGGGGAGAGCCTGGTGTTTCTCAATCCGTCAGATCCTCCTGAGGAAGTCCGTTCCGCGCAAACACCACGCTCCCCCTGCCAACGTCACGCTTTCCCCTCCGCTGGTCCTTGATCGCGCTCCCACCGCAGCGCGACAGGCAGAACGCCCCAACAGTGGAAAAACTATTGAATGTAATTAATGTAGGTGAGGATTCAACATTTATCGGCCAGGGCAGAACTTTACACGGGATCCAAACACGCTGAACACACTCTGTCATTTCATCTATCTATCTATCTATCTATCTATCTATCTATCTATCTATCTGTCTATCTGTCTATCTATCTATCTATCTATCTATCTATCTATCTATCTATCTATCTATCTATCTATCTATCTATCTATCTATCTATCTATCTGTCTGTCTGTCTGTCTGTCTGTCTGTCTGTCTGTCTGTCTGTCTGTCTGTCTGTCTGTCTGTCTGTCCGTCTATTATTCTCTATTTAATTGATTGCCATAAAAGAACAGACCGATCACTATCATTGATGGGGGGACTTTTAGAATTGTCCGATTTCCATAGGAGTCGTTTGAGTTGTGGAGCTCAACTTCTTGGAGGGGAAAGGGGGCGTAGCCATGGCAACTCCATCCCGGCAGGCTGGGAATTCCAGAGCTAGTTAGTTAAACGCGGGACCGTGAGAGGAAGGTAGGGAGTGAAGAAATAGAAAAGACGGAGGAGACGGAGGAAAATGTGAGTGAGATTGAAACTGAGAGCGACCATTCCTCCTCCTCCCCCTCCTCCCCCTCTTCCTCAGCGTCATCATTATCATCATCATCATCATCGTGATCATCATCATCATCATCATCATCATCCTCCTTCACAGATGTTAAGGCAGTTGGCTGAGTCATTACAATGTCATAGACGACTAACTGTGAAGCATTAAGAATGCAAAGAAAACAGACTGAGGGAAATTGTGTGTGTGAGTGTGTGTGTGTGTGTGTGTGTGTGTGTGTGTGTGTGTGTGTGTGTGTGTGTGTGTGTGTGTGTATGTGTGTGTGTGTGTGTGTGTTCTCAGGATAGAGTGATGCAGTGTGATTCCATGCTCTGTGATGTGAACTGGACCAGGGTTTGTGGAATAGCTTCCTTTCTCACACACACTCTCACACACACGCACACACACACACACACACACATTTTCCATATTTTACCCACAAGGGAAACCAGAAATAAATCAGTTTCTAAGATACACTCTAAATTATGACGTGACTCAGCGAGACTCTAAAGCGACCTCATGCTCATGTCATCGTTGCCGTTCCCTGTATAAACAAATTGAGTAAAGAAAGAAGAAACAGTTTATAAACAGTTCAGCCACCAGGATGGCATCGACAACACAGAATCTCTGAGGACCAAACTGGTCTTTGTATGCTAAAATGTTAGCAATATCATAATAACAATCATCTGTCAGAGCTCGACTAGCTCCGTTGCATCCATTGGCCTCCACTCCTGCATTACTACATCCAGCGGAGCCAAAGGAGCCGATGCAGCGTATGCCAATATAACTGTAGGTATTTACTGTATTACTAAACGGTTCTTTGGCTTATTTTGGAAGAGAGAGAAAAGAGCGAGAGAGAGAGAGAGAGAGAGAGTGCTGGCCGGACGAAAGGAAAGCTTTGCTACAAATTAAGAGGAGGTCCAGTAGGTGTGGGTGGTCGGTGCATCGTGTATTTAAAATTTCAAACTACTCTGGCGCCATTCACATGAACAGAGACATCTGTGCACATGCACAGTGAGAATGATCCGGCGCACGTGAGCCGAGTATCTGGCTCTGAATGATCAGCCGTCCCTGAGTCGACTGAGTCATTGGGTCTATGGAGAAGAATCCAATGAGCTATGGGCACTTCTTCGCAAATGTGTGTGCTAAGCTGCTGCACCGCCAGTGGCCGCCTGCTCTCCTGTGCTAGACTCGTAAAAATCCCTAATAGTGGGTAGAAGTTATTTAGGCTGCTACAGCTAAGTACAGCCCATCTCATGGATGTCATAGTCGTGCCGCCCCTGCGACCAGGCCCGTGCAGAGACCTTAAGCCAGGTGCTCAAAATAAAAATAAAAACAAAAAGGGCACAGGAAACATGATTTTCAACCCATATATGCAGTGGCGTAGGTTTTAGTTTGATTATTGGGAGAAACGCACTCATTGAGCGGTCTGGGGGTCCTCCCCCAGGAAATAATGAGTGTCAAACACTTAGTTTCCTATTTTCTGCACCAAATTTGTGCCTTTTCTGCATCAATTTATGGTAGAAATGAAAATTATGAAAAAAAAGAAATGAGCTTTTTCCCACTTAAACCACACAATGGCGCCCGCTTAAATATGGCTATTATTTGGGCATAAATAATTCAATTTTATCCAAGGTTGACACTTGATTTTTGAATTTAGAGGGAGAAGCCGCCCCCCTCATCAGACCGACTAAAACAGGGCTCTGTCGGGTTGAGGACCCCTCTCGATGCCCATTCACGCAAAACAAAACAAAAAACACACCTGATTAAAAAGGCACCACGGACATCAAGGGGCAAGTGCACGTGCCTGCCTGCGAGCAACACATGGAAGATGTGTCCCTATGTTAAGCGCTTGCTTGGCTGCCGCTATCCGAAAACTGGCTGACAGTTGTGTTCACAAGTTTTTAAAAATATGTCATTTTGTCCGACTTGCTCAAACCACAAGACCAGTTTCAGCCAGTTGCTTTTCCTTATAAATTGATTGAATTCTCTCTGTTCCTGGCACAGGAAGCAGCTGTCTAACGGCAGTCTGCCTATGATAGTACTTTCCTGCAGCGCCGTATTATTTAGGATTAAAGTTGTACTCAGACTCAGTCCGACTTTGAGACTATTCATCTAACAATTCATCAAAACAACACTTTCCTCAACAAAATGTCATTGACAAAATCTTTTAATTCACGTACTCTTTTTTCTATTGTGTTTCTATTCCAATGTGTTATATTTCCTTTCAGAGTATATCAGTCAAAATTCTACCAAATAAGTCTTTTTCCCCATTCCATCTCAAAATCTAGACTGGACGACGTGTTCCTCCACTAAACTGGACCTCTTAGTGGGCTACTGAACTAACATGAGGTTACAACATTGCATGCCTTGAATAATTACGGGAGCCCTGAGGAATACGGGGAAAAAAATGAAAGTAGAGCCCCCTAAAGTCTTACTAAAGACTTAAAATAAAAAAAATTAAAATTCAGAGTCACCGATCCCCCAAAATCAGTGTAAGCTACGTTTGCTTCGACGCAATCACTTGCATTTTGATTCAGTGACATATTTCATATTTTCACGCTGTGGCGTTCAGAAGCGCTGTGCGCGCGTGCTCCGGATGGTGGAAAATAATGTGTGTACTGCGGATATTACGAGCACTCGCCATGTTTCCCTCAAGTCGCCGTCTGTCTCTGCTGCATGTTACATCACAGTCTGCGCCGAGTGGAAACCGAGACGTGGACACACACACACACACACACACACACACACACACACACACACACACACACACACACACACACACACACACACACACACACTGCCAAAGCTGTGTGTGTATGTGTGTGTGTGTGTCTGTGTGTGTGAGCACTGTACCAGCCACTTCAGTTGCCTTGGAAATCCATCAGCGGGGTCGTTATGACGGCGGGATTAAGGAATGAGAGAAAGATGGAGAGAGAGACAGTGAAAGGGTGAGGATATGGGAGTGTGTGTGTGTGTGTGTGTGTGTGTGTGTGTGTGTGTGTGTGTGGGTGTGTGTGTGTATGTGCATTGAAGATGATGCTGATTAATGTGTTTTTACATTTAAAGGAACCTAGATCATAATAGATGGTATCGTATAGTTTCCTATGCAGCTGGAAATGTCCTTGACCTCGCCTATATGATTAGATGGGTGTTTTTTCAGTACCTGGTGCTGCTCACTCTGTGTGCCACTGTACGTACCGTCTGGGAATCACCAAAAAGTTAGAGAAATATATCTAAATGCATGCCAAAAAAAAAAAAACAGAAGGGGAGAAGGAAGGGAAGAACCATTCAGTGGAAGCCAGCGGTACTAGTCGAAAGGGAAGGAGTGAAGAAGGGAAGGAATCGCTGGGCCTCATTCGCAAAACTTTCCTAAAAGATTCTTCTCACTTTTGCTTCCCTTTCTTGAGAAAAGAGCCCAAGAAAGAGAAAACCCAATGCGAGTTCAAGCGAACAAGCGGAGAGCCTCCATTTTCTGTGTGTGGTATGATGATGATGAACGTCCTAAAACTGGATCCTTGTGTGTGTGTGTGTGTGTGTGTGTGTGTGTGTGTGTTGTGGATGAGATCCTTTGCACGGATTAATTTAGTGGAGGAACAACTAAAGAACTGACCAATCAGTTGACTCCTTTCTTTAAAGTAAAGTTCACTATTATTATTTTTATTATTATTATTATTATTATTATTTTTTTTTTTTATTTTTTTATTTTTTTTTTTTTTATTATTATTCATTGACCTTCAGAAGTGTGTGTGTGTGTGTGTGTGTGTGTGTGTGTGTGTGTGTGTGTGTGTGTGCGTGTGTGTGTGTGTGTGTGTGTGTGTGTGTGTCCGTCAGGGATCAAAAAGGGAGTGCTTTCGGGTCCTTTCATGTCTGATTAGAAGCCAGCGTGTTCCAGCGCTACCTGTCCGCTGAACCAGGGCAGATAAATCAGGTCAGGCCGCTTTTGAAGCCGCGCGCTGACCTGCGCAGGGTCGGCCGCTGTTCCACGGGATGAAGTATTTTAGTAATATTTGAGCCGGCGTAGGGTGAAGAAAGACGGGATGATGACAAAAAATGACCAAGGGGTTGAGCATCGCACACAGCATATCGCTCCCATTTGTGTCAATTTATCAAGGTCATTCGATTTTGAATGTAAATGAAAAATCCACATCAGTGTTATCCACGCAGGCTGTATTATTATTTTAAAAAACGATGAGATGTCGATTTTTATTTTCTTCATAAAACACGACACTGAAAAAGTTTATTCTACTTAACAAAAATGCTTTTTAATTTAATGCTTTTTTATTTTTAAGTTTTTTTAAGAACACAACATTAAAAATAAAAATTGGTTTAACAAAATAAAGTAGTATTTCTAAGTGGAACCGATGACTCAAGTCTCAAGTCTCAAGTATCAATTTTTTTTTCAGTGTACTGTGCCTGGACTATTAAAGGGCAGTTTTAAATATATAAACGGCTTAGATCTGTTCTGACCTTGGATGTAAAAGCCGTTTGTGCTGCGACCGCGCAGTAAAGCAACGGACACGGTGACTCGGCTTTGTTGGTGTCTCTGTGCTATTAAAGATGACTCACGGTTAATTACACTCACAGATGTGATTGATGATGATAACAGAGCTCTCTCTCTCTCTCTCTCTCTCTCTCTCTCTCTCTCTCCCCCTACCACATATTATCTGAAGTGGGCGATCAACAGGTCAACCATGCAGAAACTTTGACTCAACTAATGACATCATATCTTGGTATGAGATTAAGGAAGAATATGAAAAAAGTACATAAAAGTTCCTTTTATGTACAGTTTGAACAATAGGACGAGGTTATACTTCTTCTGTTCTAAAAAAAAAAAGGGTCATGGAGCAGAATATTAAAAAAATTCATCATATTTATGAACCTCCAAGTTTCACAGAGTTTTTCGGGAACGCAAACGAACCTTTCGTGCGTGTTTTTGCCGCAAACCTTGTTGACGTCAGGTAACCCGATGATTAAGCCGCGCGAAATGACAAGACAAGGCGAAAAAAAACCAAAAAACGTTTCGTGTCGCGGAGAAAAAACAAGTTGGAAAATTTAAAAAAAAAAAAAAAAAACACAGAAAAAACACTGAGTCACGACTCGCGTCCACTCACACTCCGCGACCAAAACACCAGCACTGCCATAGATGGGCAAGGGCTGCTTCTGTTGTTGGTCTGTGTTTGTGTGTGTGTGTGTGTGTGTGTGTGTGTGAGTGTGTGTGTGTGTGTGTGTGTGTCTGTGTGTGTGTGTGTGTGTGTTCGGTGTGTGTGCATGTGTGTGTGTGTGTGTGTTACATTGCATCACTTTATTATTTGAAACAACAAATACATGTTTTCCTACTTTAATGGGACACGCATTCATTCCGAGCCTCAATAATTCCATGATAAAGAAAACAACAGACTTTGAGTCAACAAACGACAGACTTTAAACGGGCCATGTTGTGTGTGTGCGTGTGTGTGTGTGTGTGTGTGTGTGTGTGTGTGTGTGTGTGTGCGCGCGCGCTCGCGTCTGTGTTTGAGCAGAAATAGCCTCTCAAGAAAACACGGCCCTGGCTGCACAAACAACATCTCAACTGAGCCAGATCCAAACTTTCATGAATCTTTTTTTTTTTCACTTTGGTTCACAAGGCCCGGGTAAGGGTGACGGTGACGGGCGTCATAAATCTGAACCTTAATACGTTTCGGCCTTTGGTCTCGCTTACCTTTTTAATTGAAGATCGCCGATTGAAATGAAAAAGACTCCCTCCCCGGCGGCTGCGATTCAGATTCCCAGGCCCAGGAGAGAGAGAGAGAGAGAGAGAGAGAGCGAGAGAGCGAGAGAGAGCTGTGGGAACAGGGAGTGGAGTGTGGAAGTTCAGCACAGCTCCCAAACTCAAGGAACCGGCGAGAAAATCGACAATATTTGAGGTCCTCGGCTGGATAGATGTATACTTTTTACTTATCCCCGGAGGGAAGTCGTCGTGTCACAGCAGCTCGCGTGAAAGAAATAGTCAAGTTCAAGAGATTATTTGTCACATACATTTACACCCGGTCATACATATATGCAATGAAATGTCATGACACCCGGTGATTACACACAATAAGCTCTATAAGCTCTAAAAATAATAAAATGTGCGTAATAGACATGAGGTGCTTGCACAGGCAAGAGGCGGTGCCACAATTGCGATTCCGGGTCGTATAATTATATAATATAATTAATTGTCTGTCTTGTATTAAATATCAATTTTAAATCCTCCGTAATGAAACTTACCTTAACCATCCTCCAGCACTTACCTCACAGAGTAGAAGTCCTGGCCATTCAAACTTTTAGGAGATATTAAAACTTGGTAAATGTCTTGACTGATGGGGTGTTTGGCGTCTCAGTTAAACAC
>NC_137210.1:20093058-20098058 GCF_960531495.2 Zeus faber
GCGTGATAAACACTCAATTAGTCGTCCTGCGGTGGTTGCTAGGCAGAACACACGTTTCTCCTCAGAGAGCGACTTTTACATCAAAGTCAAACAGATGCCGCGGCCCAAATCGTCTTCTTCATCTCTACCTCCCTCTCTCTCTCTCTCTCTCTCTCTCTCTCTCCGTTTTATCTCCCTCGCTCCTCCCATCATATCTTGATTTTGCTCTCTCGCTCTCTCGGTCTCTTCTGTTCCCCCAATTTTAGTCTTCAAAAAAACCCAAAACAAAAAAAACCCCTCTTCCCTTGGTCAAGAAATTGCTTTGTGGACCATGCCAAAGCCAAATTGAGTTTTTGGCCCATTTACCGGTCAGCACTGTTCAATCACCGGTGCTTCCGCCTTTTCAAATGGAATCAACAAAAACAAGACGTTAACATTAAGAAGCTTTTGCAAAAGATATGTCTTACGGTCGCTGTCAGCAGGACCATGAGAATTTTGAAGTGGCTTTCTCACCATAGCAATCAAATTTTCCCAAACCCAACAAAAGAGACAATATTCAACCAATGAAAATCGAAAACAAGAGAGGCAAAGAAGATGAGACATGGGCTTCTCTAGTCTAGACATTATTTGATAAAGTTCAGCTAATAAAGCCCTTAACTGGAATCCACACGCCCGAGTTACGGAACTGTTCTACTTTATTCCGTACTTAATTAAATCTCAGGGGAAAAAAAACCCAAAACAGGCGGTGTCAAGAAAAACACAGTGAGGAAGCGGAGATCGGAATCGAACTTTAATAATATCACTTCAATGGGATGTACGGCATCATGTAGTTACCGGCGTTCTAGTCGCGTTTCAGTGGTATTATATTTATTGTAGTGGAGGTTAGTGAGCACCATACCATAGACTGCTGTTCAAATGCTTTTTAACCCCCCTGCCCCTCGTCAGGTCTCTATACATTATTATTTATAATATCAATTATATCAAAATAACAAATTTTCTCAGCGCCAGTGGATTCAATGACCGGACCAGCGAATCAGAAACGTACATTTTTGGCTCATTGACGTCCTCTAATTTTGGTTAAAAAAAAATAATAATAAGTATATAAAAGACTATCAAAACAAACAAATATAATGAAATCAACTATTCGGCCTTGATACCACTGGAATGCAGTGGCACTGAATTTAAATGAGCATAAACAGACAGAAGGATATAGTTTAGTCGTGTTCACTGTAGGCCGGTGTGCATCCGCAAAAACAAACCAAAAATGAAAGCTGCAAGCAGCGATGACCGGGTCCTCCACGTGCAAGTGGCAGCGCAACGCAAGTTTGAGGTCGATCCGACAAATCGGCTTGGAGATGGTCGACTTTCTGTGGGTTTAGGTCATTGCGCCAATATAATGTAATAATATAATATATTTTTTTGAGTCTCATGATGTTAGGATAAGATTGATAAATTCATGAAAAAGTGAATAGGTCTGATTTCATTTTTTTTAAATTTCTCCGAGCAAGAGCGAATCATTTTGCCCGAGTTTTTGTGAGTTTTTCGAGTATCTTAAGGCCCCCAAAAAGCCGATTCGAAATGGCTGAAGAAGAAGGACGACAAGAATCTGAAGAATAAGCGGAGCAATAACAATAGGGCCTTCGCCCGCATGCTGTGGTCTTCGCCCACATGCTGTGGTAATAATGCACAATTGGGACATCGCATAATACATCCAAACAGGCCTTTCCATCGTCCGTTGCAAAAACAGACTGCGTTGGTGGAATAAAAGCCCCGTGGTGTTATCTGCACGGCTGCGCCGCGGCGGCTTGTCTTTGGAAAAGATCTGGTGTCTGAGCTGAGTTAAAACCAAGATGGAGAACAGAGATTTGGGACGTCCTCACACGAGAGGAGTCTGAAATGCACCCGTGCTGCTGTAACAAGTATACCAAGAGAGAAAAGCGGAGAAACGAGATAGAGGGCGCATTTATTGCAACAAACACATACAAAGGTGCATACGCACGCACAGACACACACACACACACACACACACGCACACGTGCACACACACACACACACACACACACACACACACACACACACACACACACACACACAGGTTATTTGGACGTGTGCGGTCCCTGCACCTCATTAGCACGTCGCTGTGCATTTTATCCCCTTTTAAGTTTCCACCATGCGTCATTTCTCACCCACACACACACACACACACACACACACACACACCAATGATCTTGGCGTGTGTGTGTGTGTGTGTGTGTGTGTGTGTGTGTGTGTGTGTGTGTGAGTTGCTGTGGAGGTTATATTCGTGTCATAAATGCAGTATTTTGAACGTGATTCTGTGCATATTATATGTGTAGATGGATGGGAAATAGGCTTTTAGATGGGAATTTCGACAGAATTTTGCATTTACGCTTTGAAATGTATCGATATACAGTATATATTATTCACTGCATTAATTTATACTATTTTTTTGTTGTTATTAAATGCGAAGTGGGTTGATCTGTGTAGAAGGTGCACTACAAATAAACGAGACTAGTCTTGACTCGACCTGAGGTCCTCAGGCAACGGCGTTAAGAAAATGACAGAGGAAGAAATGTGAAGGAGAGAGGGAAGAGAGGAGGAGAGAGGAGAGGTGACGAGGACAGAGGGGAAGACAGTGTGGCAGCAGGAAGTGAGCCAGACTCTCTATCTCCATATCAGTCTCCCCGTCCCCCTCCGCCGCTCCGCCTCTCTGCCCCTCCGCCGCTCCCCACCTTTCTCCTCTCCTTTTTTCTCTGCTGTTATTTTCTGCCGCTCCTCCTTTCCCCACCAGCATTCCTCTGAAGTTTCCCCCTTTTCTCATCTATCAGACATCTTTCTCTCTCTCTCTCTCTCTCTCTCCATCTCTCTCTCCTTCTTCTTGCCCATTCCTCTCTCTCTCTCGCTCTCTCTCTCTCTCTCTCCACATCTCAGACGGCAAAGTGTGAGTTGGCAGCAAAGTGAAGTATGCGTCCTAATCCCTTTCGAGGGATTTATTAAAGTCACCAAAATACATTTCTTCCAGCAAATTTTTCAAGAGAATTGTAATTGAACACAGTTTTTCCCGAAAAATCCCAAAACAGTAAGTTGTGTGGAGTGAATTGAATTTCAATTTTTTTTTGCCGACAAAAGGACAAACAGGGTTTTCTAGTTAAAGCTTGTAATAAAAAAAAAAGAATCATTTTTTGAACAGGGAGGGCACCAGTGGATATGAAATAATGGGAACTTGCAGGATGAGGCTTCTTAAGGGAAGCCAATGAAGTACAAAGATCATTTAAGGTACCGGAGTGTTTCCCATTCTTTTTTCACGTTTAAAGGAAAATATATTATTTGTTGGACAATGGATGTGAAATAATATTTTAATGGGAGGGGTAAATGACTTGGGAGTCGCAAGTCACTCCGGCAAAAGTGTGAATCTTCATCTCACAACATATATTTACTGACTTAAATCACAGTTCCTCAACAAGAAATGGCCAAGGCGTTCGGCACAGTTCATATTGAATGTGACTGATTTACTCTGTTTATTCCACCAAACCAAATAGTGTTGACAAAATTACAAACACCGGTCTAAGGAAAGACATGGGTCTCAGGAAATACAACGGTCTAAGGAAAAATACCAGTCTAAGTAAAGACACTGGTTTCAGAAAAAACATGGGTCTAAGGAAAGACACCGGTCTAAGGAAAAGCACGGGTCTAAGGAAAAACATGGGTCTAAGGAAAGACACCGGTCTAAGGAAAAGCACGGGTCTAAGGAAAAACATGGGTCCAAGGAAAGACACCGGTCTTAGTAAAGACACCGGTCTAATGCAAGACACCGGTCTAAGGCAAGACACCGGTCTAAGGAAAGACACCGGTCTAAGGCAACACATCGCTCTAAGGCAAGACACGGGTCAAAGGAATCTACCCGGTCTAAGGTACATGTTGTTTTATTTTTTGTTTTCTTTTGTTTTTTTTTTATTTTACAGTCAAAAAGGAACCCCTGCTTCCAATTTTCCCCGTGTTTTCTTAACCCCCCTCGTCACAGTCCAACGTGGTGTCAGCGAGACCCCAAATCAGTCACGGTTCACCTGGTGACGGCAAAACCTCCGTGTGTAACGCCATGAAATAACACAGAGAGGACTCAGTCTGTCTGTGTCTGTGTCTGCGTCTGCGTCTGCGTCTGCGTCTGCGTCTGTGTTGTCCTTAGCACTCAACACCCACGGTGGGTCACTGGAGTGGGTGCAACAACACACATGCACACGCACACACATACACGCACATTCACACACGCGCACACACACACACACACACACACACACACACACACACACACACACACACACACACACACACACACACACACACACACACACACACACACACCAGGTTTCACGATGAGTGGGACAATCCAACTGGGGGGAGTGGGGGATGAAATGAAAAACAAAAAAGATGTGAGACGGAGAAGGGAAGTTATAATACAGTCGTCTGATATAGAGATACAGTGTGTGTGTGTGTGTGTGTGTGTGTGTGTGTGTGTGTGTGTGTGTGTGTGTGTGTGAACTAAAGATGGAGAAGTCTGCAGCTAGAGATGAAGAAAGAGGCATACAGGTAGAGGGGGGGGTGGAGAGAGAGAGGGGCGAGGGAAGTGAGTTTTGTTATGTCTATGTCTTATGTCTAGAGGCTCAAGAGAGACATGACTGACACACACACACACACTCACACACACACACACACACATTCGGGTACAGGTGAATTATAAGGTTTTTTTAGAGAAACCTTAAAAATCCAGATTAGTTATGATTATGTCGGCCCAAAAACATGCTCTATGACATTTTTGAACCAAATATCAAATATTTTTGGGGGGTTTTCAGGTACGTTGTCCTTATATACGGTATAAGCCCACGTACACACACACACACACACACACAGACACACACACACACACACACTGTCCTTGCAGACTTGCCCATCAGATTTCTAAATCCATGCAACTTTTGGCAAAAGATGTGAAAACCGAGAACACAAAA
>NC_137210.1:20105558-20125558 GCF_960531495.2 Zeus faber
GCATATTAGTCTGAAACCTCTCAGTTTGTTTTTCGATTTCCAAGGGGCATTATCAACAGGCGCAGACCAAAATGTCTCCAGGTGCAATTGGATAGACCTACAACCAATCAGAGCATTAGATAGACCTCCAGCCAATCAGAGCATTAGATAGACCCACAACCAATCAGAGCATTAGATAGACCCACAACCAATCAGAGCATTAGATAGACCTACAACCAATCAGAGCATTAGATAGACCTACAACCAATCAGAGCAACGTAACGTGTGACGTAGCGCTGAGCGAGCGAGTTGGTCAATTCAACTTTTACCAGGTCCCGTGGGAAGTACGGCAAACGCATCTTTCTTATCAACAAAAGCTCTTCAGTGAAAATAAACCGACCATTTCGATACTGTCTTCAAGCGGATTCAACAGACCGTTCCACATCAGCCGCAGCCATCTTCATCATCATGGTATCAAACCTGCCCCGTACGAGATAAACGGTTGTTATTGGCCTGACCCTGGCGATGTCTGGTGGAAATCCGTTTGAATGGGAGGGGGGCCAGACGTATCCTCTGCACAGCAAATGATTCGTGAGCTGCAGATTGGTCTGGTTCCCAGGCCCGGTCCTCTGCAGCAGTCTGACATGCACCGTGTGAGTCTTGGCCAAAGCATTAGTTTGTTTTTTGTTTTTTAACGACATTACCATCGTTCAAAATGTGGGATGCAAACATGTGCTTGCCTTTCCTCTGCCCAATGAACATGGAGGCTCATCAATGGAGGGTCGTGGAGTTGAAGAAAGTATGGATTGAAATAAAAACTTGTTGGAGATAAGATAAAATTGATTGACAGGAGTGGAAAGTGGCATAGGCCTACTTCATACTACAGTTTTATTCTATGACAAAGTACAAAAAAAACAAAACTGATTTTATTCCATTTAGAATGTGAACGGTCTTGGAATCCACACTTGACATCCCACTGACCAGGCAGGGGTGGATTTTTCTTTTTTTTTTTTTTTAACTTTGCCGTAGAACAACACACATTTTTGGAAAGGTCTCGTCTTGTAGTTTCACATGTCATTTTGAGACATGTCAGTAGACCATAAACTGACATATTGACCTTTGAACCCTGACCAGAGGTCACCTTTGAAGCCCTATACCTCAGTAATTAAAAGAGCTACCAGAATAAGGTCAGCCGTTTTGGACAGCTCCGGACATGTACTTTTTACAGGGTTTTAGACCACTTCAAATGGCCTCACATTTAATTCAGGACTTTGCAAATGACAACGCAGGTATATCCTCAGACCAAATGAACACCTAGTAACACATGCATGTCATTTTTCACCCATAAATCTGTTTCATTTGTACTGTAGGTTTATAATAATTACTACTTTACCCATCAGGCAATTGCTTCAAGATGCATTACAAAACGCCACAGAATTGTAATTTTTGTAGTTTCTAGGATTCGAGTTTAGCGTTGGGGTTTGAAACGTTTAAAAATATTTGCGTAAATATAAACAATGTATACAATAATTCCTTTTTGCTCCTGTAGAAGCCGGGAGTCCATTTTTATTCACGATGTTGTGGAAACTACACTAGCCATCCTAAGTGAAACACAACGTCTCTGATTTGTGGAGCTCGCTGTTACCATTGACATTTTTACCGCACTGGCTGATGGGTACGCGGGCACGCAAACACTGACATTTATATCCAGTTAAATTAAATTAAATCTATGAATGAAATTCATTCTGAGTGTTTGACCCTATATCCCTATTCTCACCCAACCTTAAATTTAGCAGACCATTCAGAGAAAAAGCGCAACTAGTATCCAGCTTTTATTTTCTGCTAGTCAGAATTACATTTTAATCGATGCATTAGATATTCTACTACATCCGTGGATCATTTTGTGACTATGAGCATGAAAAAGCATGAGACCGGGACGTACATGTTCCTACTGACGCCCTGCTTACTTTAGTATGAGCGTAAAAAAGTTAACGTCTTTCCGGACGTACTACATCATCACATCACCACTGGACTTCCTTTTAGTCTGTTGTCATGACAACACTGAATAGAAACTGTGGTGTTGGGGTGGCATGGTTTAAGCAGCCACCCCTGTCTTGGGTTTAGGTAATTGTGCCCGGGAGCATAACAGGTAAAACCCCCATCCCCACACACACACACACACACACACACACACACACACACACACAGCGTGACATGTTTGCTATCTGCTCCAGGCTTGTTCCACCTTGCCCACTCTCTACAATAAAACTGGTACTTTTCAGCCCCATCGCCTGTGTCTCTGTATCAGAGGACCCTGAAAACGTCACTCGGATGTTGTGTGGCTTGCGGAACTGCCGTAGAAATATTAACCACCTTTACCAACGTCATTATGGGATACACTTGCCAACGTAGTATAATCAGTGTTTTCACATCATTACATTTCCCCGTATATAGTCGTTGTGCTACCTTTCGCATACTATTTAAGCATTCTATGGTTTCGGACATACCAAAAACGTTCACATACTAATTAGGTGTACTACATAGTGTGCTCGTATGGAATGGTTCAGTCACAGCACAAATTTTAAATCCATAACAGACTGACCGCCCCTCCCCTCGGCAGTATCCCCCATCGTGTGATGAGGAAAACATCTCTCACTTGACTCTGTGTGTGTGTGTGTGTGTGTGTGTGTGTGTGTGTGTGTGTGTGTGTGTGTGTGTGTGTGTGTGTGTGTGTGTGTGTGTGTGTGTGTGTGTGTGTGTGTGCGTGTGTGCGTGTGTGTGTGTGTTTGTGCGCGCACCAGCCCTGTGGACAACGGCCCGTCCCATCCTCTGGAGCCTCTGGTAAAATATTTGACCACCAGCGGGAGTCCACAGTCCGTCGGGACCTATGACCATCATGTTACGCCACTGCGTGTTTTTACCCAGCATGCACTGCGGGCCCCAACCACTGGCCCTTGATTGTTATTCATCATAGACACCCACACACACACACACACACACACACACACACACACACACACACACACATACACACACACACACACACACACACACATACACACACACACATACACACACACACACACACACACACACACACACACACAGACGAATGCATGTGCCTTGTGAGTATGGTGTTTGATAAAGCCCAACAATTGTAAATACATTTTAAATATAAGAAGGGCCACATGGAGTTAAAAATGAATAAATAAATAATTTAGGCTTCAATTTCCCTGAAAAATTAACTTATTTTGAATAAATACATAAAAATATATATATATTTCCAATTCTATGACCTATTTTCAATCTATTTTAAATTTCTCAACTTATTTTCAATGAAGGCCCTTGTTTGTCCTCAGTCTAATACACAAAGGTGTCGACTCCCCCCCCCCACTCACTTTTCCCCTGGTTCACTGTCAGGGAGCTGAGCCGCTCGTGTTTCAGTGCAGAGTTTAATGATGACGTCAAGACACACACACACACACACACACACACACACACACACACACACACACACACACACACACACACACACACACACACACACACACACACTCAGACTGGTATAATGGGAACAAGGTGCGAGCCGCACAATGCCTGTTGGCTATGCCAGAGCCTTCGTCCATCCCTCATATTTCTCCCCTTCCCCCAAAATCTCCTCGCATTTCCACATCTGCTTCACAAACTTCTGCACAGGGGCCTTAGAGAGAGACCAGTATATAGGTCAGAGGGATGTGTGTGTGTGTGTGTGTGTGTGTGTGTGTGTGTGTGTGTGTGTGTGTGTGTGTGTGTGTGTGTGTGTGTGTGTGTGCGTATGTGCGTGTGTGCATGTGTGTGCGTGTGTTTAAGTTTGGAACCTAGGTTTTTCTCACTGAGTTGAATGTGAGTATTTCCAACTGGGTCTGGAAACTGTTTTTTTTTTTTGTCTTTTTTCTTTTAGTTTCTTGTGTGTCATTCTTCAACTTTGGGCTCAAAGCTGAAATCACACTTTGGAAGGCGCTGCCAGTCACAAATTATTTACATGAAGTTCGTCAGCGAAAGCCAAGGAACACACTCGTACATCACTGTTCAGACACTTGATCCCCATCTGGAGGAGACAGAGCAGATTTGATGTTTTATTCCTCTCTTTTTTTTTTGTGATTGGAAATAGCGTGTTGAAAAGAATTGGGGGGGAAAAAAAATGCATTTGACTCCCAACTCCAAGACAGCCAGTTCTTTGACAGTGTGATGAATTTGATTCAACTCTAAAACTTGCTTTCAGTTAAAATTGGAAAAAGACCCCCCAAAAAAAAAAAGAAAGAAAAAAACAAAAAAAACAACCCTGTTATCTGTTATGGAGGCAGCACGTTTCACACACTCTGGGTGAAAATGTGAATGTGCTGCCACGCGCTGGACGAACAGTACAATTACAGTTAAACAAATTAACTAACTAGAAAAAAACACTTATGTACTGTACATCCTGGTCTAAATCCATATTTTCCTTTGCCAACCACCATTGAGACAAATTTTAATCGCATCTTCAGGTACAAATATACCTATACTTTCTAACAAATGTTATGTTAATTTATATTTTGATATTTTAAGTGATGTTTATTTGATTTTGAACAGCCATGTCGTAAGGAAATATTTGGAGTGGGGGTGGTTGGGTCCATCCTTGCATTTGTTACTTTTCAACTGCATGTTTTTTTTTTTTCCCAAAAAATCTACCTCCTGAAAGTAAAACTCAACTCCAGGATTTTGAGTGGACCGTGTGGATTCACTACTTGTGACCAGCACCGGAGGTCCCAAGAGTGAGAATCAGCGGAGCAGGGCCTGGCTGGAGCGAAAACCCTGGCCCTGGATCTTTCCGCCGCTGGTCTTGTTTTGTCTGTAATGCATTTCATAATCCTCCATAAAATGCTAATCTCCAAATTTGGATCCCAAATGCGGACGCATCACGCCACATCAGGATGACGTTGGAAAGTCACTTCAAGACTCAAAGACAGGAAAGACTGCAGGATGGAGCCATGGCAGGAGGAATGGATATTTATTATGACTGAGCTGTGAAGGAACACACCAGTGAGTATTATTTATGTAGTAATAAACCTGTATGCAACGTATTTATTATGACTTCATATACAAAACCGTTATATCTAAATGGCCACATGGGAGACCAGGGATCCAACTGTTCCATTTGCTCTTTTAATGCAAATACGAAACCAAGATATATATGAATTTCTCTCTCTCTCTCGCTCTCACTCGCCCTCTCGCTCCCTCGCTCAGGTGCAGGCCTCAGTCTTGGGGTATCTGTCCTTGGCCAGACTGATGAAGTCCTCGGCGCTGTCCAGGGAAACCAGGCGGTCCTGACGGGGAGTGGGAAGGAGAGAATGACGGACGCAAGAAACCGGTGCAAATGGAGGGAGGAATCAAGGAGTAAGTGAGGATAAGTGAGGATGGATGGAGGATGGGGGGGGGGCGTTGGGGAAAAAGGAGAGAGGGTAGGGAGGGAAGACGCAAGAGTAGAAAAGATGGCCAGGGAATGGAGAGAATGAGTTCAAATCTCAAACAACACCGAACCAAATATCACAGTGACTCTAAAATGTGTCAGCGCAACTAGAACTGGAGTGCGACACGCCTGATTTTACATTCTCTAAAGTTGAAATGAATCCGATTTTTGGTGACTGATCATCCATATCAACAGTTCTCTGGTAAATCTGACCAAAACGAGTTATGCCGCTTCATTAAATTCTCCGCGGCTGCCTTTCCGCTGCATGTGCATGATCTTTACATCGTCGCCGGGAAAGCTGTGGCAGACCCTGCCACCGACAATGGAAACAGCATACAGGAGGAGCACATGCAATGGACACAAATACAATGAGACACTGTTTCTTGCGTCCAAACCAAAAAAAAACAAACAAAAAAACCTTTTAAAATACAGGATTTTTTCAACAATCTAATCTCATGGATTACCACTTTAAACTCGCTGTGTTCCTTGTGGTCCATGTGCATCCCTACAAGTGTGACAGAAGTGCCTCCATGGTTCAGGTTCAATAGAGTACAGAGCCCTGTATAAGTGTGTGTGTGTGTGTGTGTGTGTGTGTGTGCAGCATGCTGTGTATAAACCTGTGTGTGTGTGTGTGTGTGTGTGTGTGTGTGTGTGTGCGTGTGTGTGTGTGTGTGTGTGTGTGTGTGTGCGCACGTGCATGCACACCATGACGTAGAGGTATGGGTCCTGCGGTCCTGTTCCCGGCAGGAACAGCGAGGTGTGGTCCAGCAGCTGCTGCAGCAGGTCCCCGGCCCGGTTGAGGTTCTCCCAGTCCCTGCTCAGCTGGCTCTGCTTGTTCACGCACAGCAGGGCCTCCACCTCGCGCTGGTACCCTGCAGGGCGGGGCCGCAGGGGGCCCGTGCAAGTCCTAGTTAGTGACGAAAGCTTTGTCCCTTTTTTTAGGAGTCGGCTCCGGACGAGCCCCTCGGTAAGAAATAGTCGTTTGACTTTGGCTTTCCGACCCCGGGTTCATTTGAGGGAGGAGTTGAACGGTGAAGGGGATCAGATGGAATTCTGATTGAAATAATTGACTTACTTCTGTCAAAATTATTTATTTAGGCAGAGAAATGCCAATTAAGAATCACAAAAAGTGAATCCAAATGATGGTAATGGAGGAGATCTTAATAGAGCAGGCCTAGTCTAATAGAGTACAATAAAAACACATATATAGAGAGTATAATATATAGAATATTAGATATGGATACGTAGATAGGTAATATAATAGAGTAAAAGTCAAACAGGAGTAACATTGAGTAATGTTAAAAAGCAATAAGTGCAAAACGGAAATCTGACCGAGTTGGAGTAAGATTTTCTTCCATCGGCTGCAGACCTCCCGTCGGGCGGAGCGCAGGGAGTGGATGTCATAGTTCAGCTTCTCCCATTCCTACACAGCAAGATCACCCAGGTATTACAGGATCGTAAACCTCATTAAAAGGGAAAATATACTGTATATACACATGTTTTCAATCAATCAATAACATCACATTGACTTTGGAGTGGATATTTTTTTGTAGATTTTTCACACATTTTGCTTTTTAAAAGTTATTAAAAGACACTTTCTGTCATTTCTCTTGTTAAAAAACAAACTTTCGACTGTATTAGATATTGGCAAACATACTTACAGTATGTAATACATCCGTAAAGATAACTTTACAGGTGAAAAAAGTAAAAAAAAAAAAATAAAATGAAAGAAAAAGGTAAAGCGACGTCATCGACACTGCATATTTGACCTGTAACGTGTAATGCCATCTCTCAGTGTCCGCCCACCTAAACCAAACACACTCGACTCCTGCACAAAATTCCAGTCCTCTTCATATTTATTGAGCGTCACAAACGGGATGCATGCCCTTGTTTTGTTTTGTTCTGTCCCCACCGTGCAGACCTTGTAACGCAGTTACACCTTTACACTTGATGGATGGAGCGCCCCTTTCTCCCTCTTTAACTGGATAAGGGCGCTTGCCGTCCTAGATCTGCAGCGGGGGAATTTAATAAATCCAACAATGTCGGCACTGTGTCCCGCGGGCGGCTATTCCCGGCGCCGGCCGCATCTCGCCGTCTGCTCTGCCACTTTTAAACTTGTTTTGTCTGACACGCAGGCGAGCTCTGCGGTTAAATCACGGCTCGGCCTGACCGACCAGCAGCAATATGAGCCACCTGGCTGTTATGCTCCTTCAAATTAAAAGTCCTGCTTTCAAGGTGTGGGTTTCATATTGTTCGTCAAGGCATTTTTGTGTGTGTGTCTCTGCACCTTTGACATTGGGTTCTTTGTATATATTCCTGGTTGTTTACGTTCAGTATTCCTCCACATGGGTTGTGGAACCGGCCTCGGCAGTTCTCCAAAAACTCGTAGTGCAGGTAGTTTCTGAGGTTAACCCAACAGTTTTCGTTAAACATTTTTTTTTTAAAGAATATCCTCCTCTTCATCACAATTCTTACTGAAGATCAACTATGACTATGGAAAGAAAAAATCGAAATGCTATTTAACACGCTTCCAATCCTGTTGCGGCAACAACACGTGTGGAATCCAACCTCTGTGATGTTGCACCATGACGGAGGTACAAGCGCTTCATTGTGCGCGGGGCAAGCTGTGACCCTTCTCCTGATTACATTATCACGTTAGGCGGATGAAGAAGAAGAACAAGGTGAAAGGATCATGTTTTTTCATCCCCACCACGAATTTGCATTGCATCATTTGCATTGTTGGTGGCGGACCCCGCCACCAACAATGCAAATGATGCAATGCAAATTCGTGGTGTTCAAGTCCAGCTAAATATAGCGTCAAATGTGAGATTTTTTTTTTCAACAAAATAATGCCATGGATTACCACTTCAATCTATAAGCATGTCTGGCCCGTGCTGTGCGTCCTACGACGAGTAAAAGTTTTAATCGTAGCATGACCCATGACCCTGGACCCTGTTCCTTTCAGATTTCCGTCAAATGTTCCTTCGCTTCGACTCCAACAGTGACGTTTGTTGTTTAGGTTTACGAGGTCGCCGCTCTCCCCAACGAGATCCTATCCACGTGATGGTGCAAACTTAATGCGGTTAGCGCGGAGACCTTTGAACAGGGCGTCCTGATGCCTGCCTTGATTCAATCACAAAATTCACTTTTTTAACAACTCAGTTCTGATGAAATGAAAAATACATGTTCCTCTCGCACCCCGGCCTGTGGGGAGTTTGAGATGCTTTGTGTTCATCTTTTTGTGTGTTTTAGGTGCGAGCGATCAACGCTGGTGTGCCTTCATGACGCTTTTACCGAGAAACTATATATCTATATGTATTTTACATCACTTTTAAGGTCGAGGTGGAATTCCATCAAGACTGGACTTTTGCTACAAAATGGAAATTTCCCCCTACAGAGTTTAGTGTAGTGTTATCTCATCTTAATTCATAGAGGCTAATCTGTCTCTTTTGGGACTTTTTGGAGTTTAGAAATATTTTTTTCAGCAAGCACCCTCGTCCCTTACGTATCACTTTATTAACGTTCTGCTTGACTATTTAGATTTAGAATAGTGAATACTATGGACTGTTTCGATGCTCAACGATATCAATGCAATGTGATCAAAACCCATAAAAGGTTTCTGTCCATCCGTCTGTCTGCCTGCCTGCCTGCCTGTCTGTCTCCCTCTTTCACCTCAGTGTTCTCGTCGGCCTGGTTCCTCATGTGGATGAAGGCCTGCAGCTCCACCTCCGACTCCAGCCCCAGGGTGGAGGTGCCGATTTGGGGGCAGGTCGGAGGCGGACGGCGCTCCGCGGCATCGTCCTCCTCCTCCTCCTCCTCCTCCCTCTGGCTTTCCTGGATCTCACACGGGCTCCGCCTGGACGGCTCCGGCCCAAAAAGGCTCTCCTCGCCCGGGTCGCTGTCGCTGGTCTCGCTGGGCGGGGGCTCCGGGGGTTTGGGACGCCTGTTGCTCCTCATGCTGGACGGGTGGAGGAAAAGAGCCGTGTACAAAACTAATGTATTGATCAGATTGTTCAAGTAATAATAATAATAACAATAATAATAATCACCTTGAATTGTGTAGCATCTTTCATACACGGCACACGGCTCAAAGTGCTCAACGGTAATAGAAGGCAATTAAATCATCACCATTAAAGCAAAGCAAACTGCATTTAATAAAAAAATAGGTGAATATTATACTCCTTTCAGATTTGGGGTGCCCATTTGGACTTTGAAGGATCCCGATCATTCCTCACAAAGAGGTGATTTTATTCCTTTATCATTGACTCACACCGAACATCATGAAACGAGGGCATACACACATTCCTGTTCTTTTATCAAGCACTTTTTGATACTATTTAAAAACAAAGACCAAAGCCAAAGGTACGACTTCAACCAAAGCATTTCGATTAAAAATGTCTTCCGCACAGATCGGGAAGCCGTGGTCTACCGTAAAATCGCGCTCTTCTCCTCCCGGTTGTGCCGCAGGTAGTAGCGACAGCAGCACACCGTGTTGGCGGCGCCCATCGGCCCCGAACTCAGCCAAAGGCGCGAAAGCTCCTCAGAAACTCTTCATTCCCCGGTAGAGCTCGGGCGACGGTCACATCTCCTCCACGCAGGCCTTGGCCTCCCAGCACGCCTGCATCAAACGCAATTGGAGCTGTCGATTTTTAAAAAGCTTCCCTCACGGAAAAAGGCCCCATGGCCAAACTCCCAAGGACGGGCGAGAGACAAGCGTGTCCCCTTCTCTCTCTCTCTCTCTCTCTCTCTCTCTCTATCTGCACGGGGAAGGACGGGTTGGTCAATTGCATTATCCTCGTGAGTCGGGGGCAGGACAGCGACACAGTCAGTGCAGAGCGACGGGATGAATGGGACATTGATTGGGGAACTCCTGTCGGAGCAGAATGCATGGGAGAGCCGTGAACTGTCAAAGGTTTTACATTCACTATAGTAGAGGAGTAAATACGTGGTACTGTGAGTGGTAGAAATGTCATGAATCAACAATAGTTTTGTAATCAAGTTATTACTCATTCTTTCTCAACTATTGTTATCCATCCCTGTATTATATTTATATTTATACCTTCAATATGTATAACGCCAACACTAGTAACCAAACTGCCACTGATTTTAATGTAATTTATCCATTTTATATATTCAGTATATTTTTTTAATATTTGTTTTTCAAATTTTTTTAAATATATATGTTTTTTTTATTTTTTAAGGCTGTTCAGCTTTTTGGATGCTTACTGTTGGGTATATAAAAATGTATTTGGCTGTCGACGCATGTTCTGATTCTGGTTGTGATGTATACATGCATGTTGTCTCCAGATCCTCACTCAAAAAAAAAAAAAGAAATAAGGTGAAAAGTTCCAAAGTAGTTGACGGAACAAGCGTTAAATATCGTTTTTTTTTTATATCAGACAAAAACTCCACAGAGTCAGTAATTGAGTAACTTCCCTCCCCTGACACGTAGTAACGACGCACATGGAAACGTAGTCGTCCAAAGTGAGACGCAGGTCATTATTGTGGCGGGAACAGTCACTGGTAACACAGTGGCGCCTCGACTTACGACTGTAATTCGTTCTATAAGAACGGTCGTATGTTAAAACAGTCGTATGTCGAAGCAATTTCTCCCATATACACCGCGCTCATATTTTTCTATGATTTCCTTCTTAGTTTCAATGGGAGTCATCGCCCTTTTCCTTTTCCCCATCATCCTTCTTCTTAGGACTCACCATGAAGGGTGAAAATAAACAAAATACACAGCACAAACACAGTAAATATGAAAAAGATATGGATAAGCCACAAACTACGTGCACACGCCATGTAGGTCGCCCGCTGACTGACTGCTGACTGACTGCTGACTGACTGCTGGCTGACTGTTGACTGACTGTTGACTGGCTGTTGACTGACTGCTGACTGACTGCTGACTGGCCGCCGACGCGCCAACTACAATTTCCACGCTCGTAACTTGGAGCAGTCGGTCGCAAGTGGATATAAATTTTCGCGGTTATCGCTGCTCCTATCTTGGATTAGTCGTGAGTAGATGCAGTCGTAAGTCGACGTACCACTGTACTGTGAAGCATGAAAATAACATTTCTGAAGGTAATAATAATAATAATTATATTAATAACAATAATAATAATTATAATATAACTGCAGGGATAAGATAATGAGGTTATTTTAATATCTTGGTAGATCATTTAAAAGGTTGTTAATCATTGGACTAGTTAATACATCACCAATAATTATAATAGTTCTTGGTATGTTGCCTTGTATATATACAGCCTGTATGCACGGAGCAGAGCTTGGTGCTTGTAAAGGGTTTGGAGATAAGGGATCAGCTGCCTGCGCTGCACTGTGTGACACTGTGTTACACTGTGTGACACTGTGACACTGCTGAGACGGAGAAATGCTGCAAACACAGAAACCCAAAATGTCTCTTCCGTGGCGTTTGCTTTTGCTTGCGCTGCCTGTGTTCAGCGCTCTAGAGACGTGTGACAGGTGAGTGCTCTGCCTGTTTTTATTTAAACCACTGAGTTTTAAACAAGAAAAAAATGCTTAAAAGAAAAATAAAAATACAATAAAAAAAAACACAATAATAATGTATATATATAGTATATGGAATAAGATATTTTTGTTGATACAGTACCATTAACGTTATGTTTTGCTTGCACCGACAGTTTGACGGTGGAACCAGACTCCATATGGGATTATGACTACACCAAATACCATCCTATGGAAGAGGTGAGAGTTATTATGGTATATCAAATGTGTATATAGTATATTATTATTATAGTATATAATATGTACTTTATGTATCCACAGGTATATGAGTTGTTATATGTTTGTCATCCACTGTAAACACACTGTTTTGGCTTAGAATTTAAAGTTGCCGTAACAATCATTTCTCCTTTCAGAACCAACAGTGTCGTGCGGTGACATCTTATTAACAAATAAAAACACAATTTATTCATAATAAAAATAAAGAGAAAGAGCAGCCGGATCTTTACTCCACAGTTGCAAAATGGATCCCGTTTTAAATTGAATAATTAGACACCACATGTTTACTGTTTTGCAAATAAGTCATGAAAAGTGTTAGAAATATACTTTTTATATTCTAATTATTTCTCATTTTTGTGTCAGTAATTGAAAATGGTTGAAATAAAATGTCACATTTATTAGGAATTATAAGATAAGATAAGATAAGATAAACCTTTCTTAGTCCCACAAAGGGGAAATTTACATTGTTCCAGCAGGAAAAAGGGGCCAGCAGAAAATAGAGGGCATATCAAGGTACACAGTATAAACAATATAAAAAAATATTATAAATTACATAAATGATCAATTATAAATAAACATATATATATTATAAATTATTGTATTATATTATAAAATATATTATGAATGAAGAATGAAAACAGAAGACAAAATACAGTCCATCTCTCTCTTACAACTCCCTCTCTCTCCCTCTCAATCTCTTTCTCCCCCCCCCCCCTCTCTCCCGCGCTCCCCCTTTCTCTCTCACTCTCAACCTCTATCCCCCATCTCTCTCTCGATCCCACTCAACCCTCCTCTGTCCCCCCTCTATCTCCCTTTCCCTCTCTCTCTCTCTCTCTCTCGCTCTCTCTCTCTCTCTCTCTCTTTCCCTCTCTCTCTCTCTCTCTCTCTCTCTCTCGCTCTCTCTCTCTCTCTCTCTCTTTCCCTCTCTCTCTCTCTCTCTCTCTCGCTCTCTCTCTCTCTCTCTCTCTCTCTCTCTCGCTCCCCCCCGCCCCCCTCTCTCTCTCTCCAGATCTCCAGATGGATGCATAATGTGCAGAGACATTTTCCAGACCTGGTCTCCTCCACTGTCTACGGTCGCACCTTTGAGGGGAACAACATCACTCTGCTCAAGGTGTTTGGCGTCACTTCTTCTCGAACTTCTCTTTTTTATGATTGATATTGATTGAATGATATTGCGGTCCGGTGAACCAGAGAGGTGGAGATGAATAACCTCCACATCAAGATCTTCTTGATTCTCCATTTATCACATGTGGTCACACCAGTATAATACAGTGAAATAATAAAAAGGCAAAATATAAGAAATAAACAAATATAAAAATAGCAAATAAATATACAAAAATAAATAATATAAAAATAAATTCATTCATAATAATCATAGTCATCAATCATAGGAAATACATATTTGTATACAACAAAGAGGCAAAAATGTATAAGCAAAGTATACGTAATCTGATATGTATTATATTACAGTGCATGTACACATACACCGATCAGCCACAACATTAAAACCACCAATAACCATTAATGTTGTGTAGCGTTCGCTCGTGCCGCAAAAACAGCTTTGTTTTTCTTTGTTTTGGAGATGCTCTGTACCAGTCGTCTAGCCATCACAATTTGGTCCTTGTCAAAGTGGCTCAGATCCTTACGCTTGACCATTTTTCCTGCTTCCAACACATCAACTTCAAGAACTGACTGTTCATTTACTGCCCTGATCATAACTGAATACAGACTAAAATAAAAAGGAACCGACGGCATCGTTAATTGTCAGTTGTGAGCCAACAATGAGTGCTGAATATGTAAGATATCTAATATTGTTTTTGACGTGTATTTAATGTTTTTGCCTGTTCTTTTATTCTCATTTCCCTACTTCACGTTTTTTTGTTGTCCAGCTGGGTCTTGCGAACCCCAAGGGCACGGAGAAGAAGGCGGTGTGGATGGACTGTGGCATCCACGCCCGGGAGTGGATCGCTCCGGCCTTCTGCCAGTGGTTTGTGAAGGAGGTGAGAGGCACGGCTGCATATTTATATAATATAAATAATACATATATGAAATAATAATCATAAAAATGATAATAAAATATAATGATAAACAAATAAATAAATAAATAAAATTTAATTAAATTTAAAAAACAAATGTGTTTGTCGCTCCAAGTTAAGATAACTTCACGCCAAATCTGTTGAACCGCAGGAAAAAAAAAAAACCTCAAACGCAGTTCATCCAGTGGCCACTACTGTCTGTTGGATGCGATTACACATTCGGTGTGAAGCCAGCCTTATTTTCTGATATGAAGTCGTCGATTCCGTGAGGCGGACGCGTTGTTCTATATTCATTGCCGAGTTGCGGTTGTTGAAGTTGTCCTTTCTGTGTTCTGACGTTGTTAGTTATGACCTAGCGATGGAATTTTACTTCTAAAACCATGGTTGTGGGTGCGAGTCCCATAGCACATTTGTGACTGTGGAACCGAATTAAATTGGCCATGAACACGAAAAATAGTGTTGTGATCTGGTGAAATTCGCCTTGACATTGCTTGTTTGAAGCACACTTCGCAGTATCCTAAATGAATAACCTAAAGTATTGCAGCTCTGACCCCATTAAATATAAAATATAACGGATAACGGAGGAAACTGCTTTTCTCCCAGATCTTAAAGTCCCACAAGACGGATCCAAACCTGATGGAGCTGCTGCAGAACCTGGACTTCTACGTGACTCCTGTGCTCAACGTGGACGGATACATGTTCTCCTGGAGCAACCAGAGCGTCGGTTTATACACACACACACACACACACACACACACACACACACACACACACACACATACACACACACACACACACACACACACACACACACACACACACACACACACACTGCTGATACTTTACTTGTGTACTGACTTAATACAGTACAATAAAGAAAGTAAGTTTGTGTGTGTGTGTGTGTGTGTGTGTGTGTGTGTGTGTGTGTGTGTGTGTGTGTGTTTGTGTGTGTGTAGACTCGGCTGTGGAGAAAGTCCCGCTCCTCCCCCCCTGCGGGGTGCGACTGTTATGGCGTCGACCTGAACAGGAACTTCCCGGCCAACTGGGGAAGTGAGTTCCACACTTTCAGACAAGATATTATTATACATTAGAAATAGAGAGTGCTGCAGATGAATATGTATATAGCAGTAAATGTATTCATTTCATAAACAATGACAGGAAGTGCAAAAATTTAAAACAAGGAAAAACAACTGAAAAGGGATTTGAACATCACATCGAGGGTTGCTCACACCTCCATGTATTTCGCTCATCAGACAAGTAGCCGTCCACGCCGTTAAAATGGGATTATAGACAGAATCTACCAGAACAAAAACGGTAAAACATTTTTTACCTATATATATATATATATATATATATATATATATATATAAGAACGTAATAATATTGCAATCAGAATATCGTTTCCTTGACTCACATTTCCTCAAAACACAGAAAGAAATGGATAACGTTGCCATGCGTGACGCGGCACAGGACGCACGGGGCTTTTTTTGGTTTCGTTCAGTTAGGAAGCGGCGTAAATTAAATACATCTACAGTAAAAACACTGTTTTTATTTGCTTTGTTCGGAGAAAAGATTGCTCTGATCTCCACAGAACGGCTTTGATGGTGATGGTTGGGAACCTCTGCTTCAGCCAAATGATGGTCATGCTCTCTGGGCTTTACATAGAGGGAGGGGATGGGCCACGCTAAGTATGGCTCCAGTGCCTCATTGATCCACCATTTCAGACCTGCCCAAAAATATCCTGAACTTAAAACGAACTAACTGCACAATTCACGACTACATCGTTCAGTTTTTGTCACATGTTTTCAGCAATGATTTAATAATGTGTATAATGTGTTTAGAAAGTAATCACTGAACTTACTTGACATGGACTTTAAAATATTATTAAAATTCATAAACATAAATAATTGTATAATAATAATAAAAAATGTACCTAATAATAGGAGAAGATTGAAAGAAAAACAAGATTTCCATATCCTTCTGCTATCCTTCTCTGTAAACAACACATTTCAGTGTACTTTCCTCTAATATTATAAATAAATTGTGTGTTTTTGGCCGCTAAATTCTTTCACAACATTTTTTTATTTTTTCTCCAGCGGTGGGCGTGTCACGCGACTGCTGCTCCAACACCTACTGCGGCCAGGCAGCCGTCTCCGAGCCCGAGGCCCAGGCCGTCACACAGTTCGTCGGTAGATATCATGGCTATAGCGTTGAAATTCATTTCATTTTACTGGCGAAACCGGTTCATTTAACTCTGTTTGACTCTGTTAGTATTATGCTCTTTCTCCTTCGGCTCGGCCACCCGTTGGACACTGCGGCCGCAGCCTCCTCCTATCTTATCTCGTCCTTTCTCCGACCCTTTGCGCCCCGTAAAGCGTCCGTCCACCGCGTGTGACGTGCACCTTGGGTGCCGGGAATCGGAGCGGGAAGCCAGCAACGCCTCCGTGTTGGACTCACGTTCACGGTCACGTTCGCCTGCTTTTTATTTTTTTAGGGAGCAGGGTGAAGCAGATCCTCTGTTTTCTCACCATCCACTCATCGGGGCAGCTCATCCTGCTGCCCTACGGACACCCCCAGATCGCCGCACCCAACTACCAAGAACTGGTCAGAGTCTTTGTTTAACGTCGGGTTTATTTTTGAAGACCCTCGTGGTCGCAGGGTCTGAACGGGCCGGGTGGATTTTGCGATGGGTCCTGGGCGACGGGGCGAAGCGCCATCTCCTCGGTAACGTTGGACGATAAGTGGTAAATTGCGGGACCCCCCTCAAGGGAGGCCACTGTAGCTCAGGGGGCGGGGCTTGAGTTTTGATTGACAGGTCTGGGGGTGCGGGGCCATTCGAGATTCAAGATTCAAGAGGTTTATTTGTCACATACATATATACATACATTCATACATATATGCAGTGAAATGTCTTTGCAACGCACCTGGAGATGATGCAACTAACTCCTAAAACGTAATGCAGTTAGTGAATAGAATAATATAAATAAAATAGAATAAAATAAAATAAAATAAATAATAAATATAATAATAAATACTGAGTTGGGGCACAAAATAGAAGTAAAGGGAATAGAGTTATGTTTATGGGATAGGCTATTTGTATATACAGATATGTGCAGTAAAGTACATAAATAAATGAATGAATGAATGAATAAAGTGTGTATGGAGATATGCAGTACAGTATACAACAGTACGACACAGCAATACAGTTACACCGGACAGAACAGCAATACAGCGCAGTATGCAGTAACCCAGAACAGTGATACAGTATGCAGTACAGTATGCAGTAACCCAGAACAGTGATACAGTCAGTATGCAGTACAGTATGCAGTAACTCAGAACAGTGATACAGTATGCAGTACAGTATGCAGTAACCCTGAACAGTGATACAGTATGCAGTACAGTATGCAGTAACCCAGAACGGTGATACAGTCAGAACGCAGTACAGTATGCAGTAACTCAGAACAGTGATACAGTATGCAGTACAGTATGCAGTAACCCAGAACAGTGATACAGTATGCAGTACACTATGCTACATACAGTACAGTAAGGCAGTGTCAGTAACTCAGTGCTTTTCGTGAGGACCCCTGGTGAGTTCAGCATTGACAGTTCTTATGGCTTACGGGAAGAAACTTCAGAGAGCCCAGACCGAATCAGATCTGGCATCGGTCGTTGGTCGACTACATTTGCAAACCCCCCCCCCAGAGCTATATCATGGTGAATTTGTGCGGTTGTTAAATAAAGAAGAAAAAAAAAAACGACGATACTGACGATCCCGTTAAAAAGTTAAATACATTTAATAATCACTTCCCTTCTCTTTGGGAAAACCGCAGGTGGCAGTGGGTGAGGCGGCGGCGGCAGAGATGAAAAAGCTCTACGGGATGGACTACACTGTGGGAACGTCTCCACAAGTCCTGTGTACGCACACGCACACGCACACACACACACACACACACACACACACGCACTGTCCTTTAGTGTCCCGTTTATTAAGTAATATTGATTTTCTTATCTCTAGAAGCCATAGATCAACACCAATGTATTTGTTTATGAGCAGCGGACCGGAGTAAATAACACAATAAGAGTAATAAACTTATAAGCCATATCTCCAGTATGGATCCAGTCTATTGGTTTATTAGATCTTCTCTCCACACTCTGCTGCAGGCACTATAATAAAGATGAAACGCCGCAAACAAAGTCCACGCATTCCAACCTATTTCCAGGAGATTCAAGCCTCAAAACCTTCATTGTCCGCTCTGGAAGTGTGTTTCTCACGGCCCTAAAGACAAAAGAAAAGCATTCGTGATGAAACAGCTGTAAAAGAAAAAACAGGAACCGCGATCCCCAATAAACTAAGCTTGTGACGTTAACGATTAAAATGTGTATAATAAATGTCAAATAAATAAATAAATAATAAATCAATCAATAAAAGAATAAAAGATAAATGTCCATCGGCCTGTACAGGGGGCCTTCCTTGGGTAATTATTATATTCTGATTTATTTTTTATATGTTATGTCTCTGTTTGTTTGCTGGAGTATTGTTGTCTGACGTCCCATTACTGGGGTTTTGTTGGTTTGTATGGGAAAATATTATTATTATTATTATTATTATTATTATTATTATTATTATTATTATTATCATTAAATATAAACTATAAACTAACTATAAATTGTTAATCTATCTATTTATCTACAAACAGAAAACTCTGTAACGTTATACCTGTTTTCTTTTTGTTTGCTATATCCATCTGTCTTCCTTCTCCATCCATCCCTCCATCTATCCATCCATTCCTCTGTCCATCCATCCCTCCCTCCCTCCCTCCATCCCTCCATCCATCCTCCCTCCCTCCCTCCCTCTGTCCATCCATCCATCCATCCACCCATCCCACCATCCATCTATCCCTCCGCCCCTCCATCCCACCATCCATCTACCCCTCCGCCCCTCCATCCCTCCATCCATCTATCCCGCCACCCCTCCATCCCTCCCTCCATTCCATGGCCCCGTTCGCAATTAGATCCCAACTCGGGCTCCAGTCGTGACTGGGCTCGTCTGGTGGGAATCAACTTCTCCTACACCTTTGAACTGAGGGACAAGGGTGAGGCCGACATAGAGCAACAATCTCTTTATGTTGTCTTTATATTTGGTATCATATTAATAATAACACTAAGAAACAAACAACTGCATAATAATAACAGGGAAAGAAATACAAAATATAAATGTTAAATTGTAAAAAATATATTTATATATATATATATATATATATATATATATATATATATATATATATATATATATATGTTAGATGTATGATGGACTGATGATGTATACTGGTTATAATATATAGAGAATTATATATTATTATATTATTACAATATTTACTATAATAATTTATTATATAAACAATTACAATTCATAATATAATTATATAAATAATTATAAATAATTTATTAACATTTTCATTTTTAGGGGGAATCTGTAGTCAACATTTATCACAGTCGCTCTCAACAGTGTATTATATAAACAAAATGTAAACATGAAATCGTCCCATGGTTGATATAATACATTATATACAGATTTGTACAATTACACTTTATGCCGTATGCTCTGTTATATCAGGACATTGGATATGACAAGTACTCTTACTTTTAATTAATAAATTATATTTAAGAGCAAATCAATGTACTTTCCCTTTTTACAGGAGTGGCGTTGTGTTGTATTTGTACATGGTTTCCGTGTGCTT
>NC_137210.1:20135558-20140558 GCF_960531495.2 Zeus faber
CCCTCCCCCTCCCACCCGCTCTCACGCACACACAAAATGCCTCATTAGTTTGACCTTCGGAGTCTTAATGCATACAGACTGCCTGATTAAACCGAACATCACATCTCTACCGGCGGTCCAACCCCGTGTTCGTGGCGGCGACGTGGGGACTGGGGCGACGCGGCGACGTGACAGATGCAGGGAATCAGGAAAAACGAGGGAAGGACGGAAGCACGGGGAGAGATCTGTAGGGGGATAGAGAGATAGATGGAATACATGTGCAACAATAATGCAGAACTGAAACTTCAGTGGAGACCAACTGTTCCTGTCCGTCAGGAGAACTTACTGTGGATGAACAGAGTGAGGGAAGGAAGGGAAGGAAGGATGGAGGGATTGTAGGGAGGGAGGGAGGATGGAAGGAAGGAAGGGAGGGAGGCCGGGACAGGGGAGTAAGGAATCTTTATTCCTTAGGGAGGGAGGATAGGGCGGACAACAGGAAGGAAGGAAGGGAAGGAGGGTGGGAGGAAGGAGGGAGGGAGGGAAGGATTGATGAAGAAAGAGAAGAAGGAAGGAAGTGGGGGGGGGGGTGAAGGAAGGAACTTAGCAAGGAAGGAATGAAGGATGGAGGGAGGTAAGGAAGGAAGGAAGGAAGGAAGAGAGAGGGAGAGGGAGGGAGGGGGGGGGTAGCAGGAGAAAGAGAGGAAGGAGGGTAGGAAGGAAGGCAGGGAGAGAGAGGGAGGGAAGATGGCAGGGAGGGCTTGAGGTAGCAGGGAGGGGAGGAAGGAAGAAAGGGAGGTTGAAGCAGAAAGGAAATGGGGGGAAGAGAGGGAGGGCGCAAGGAGGTAAGAAAGGAAGGAAGGAAGGAAGGGAGGGAGGGAGGGAGGAATGAGGGATGGAGAAGGGAGAAGTAAGAACGGGATGGAGGGAGAGAGGGAAGGATAGAAGAGAAGATTGAAAGAAAGAAGACAGGATGGAAAGAAGGAGAGATCGGAGATGTTGGATGGGTTAAAACCACAACTCACACCCTTTCACTAGAAAAGAAGGGAGGGAGGGAGGGAGGGAAGGAGGGAGCGAGGGAGGGATGGAGGAAGTACAGAAAAAGTGCGGGAGGGATGTGGGAGTGGAATGAAAGGAGGACAGATGCAGACAGGATGCAGAGAGAAAGAATGAAACAAAGTGATGCATGAGTCATGAGCAGAATACAAAACAGAGTCAGGAAGAGAAGGAGGAGATGAGCTGGAAGAAGGGATGAGGAGGAAGAGGAGGAGGAAGAGGAAGAGGAGGAGGAAGAGGAAAAAGGAGGAGGAAGAGGAGGAGGAGGAGGAATAGGAGGAGGAGGAGGAAGAGGAGGAGGAAGAGGAGAAGGATGAGGAAGAGGAGGAGGAGGAAGGAGGAGGAAGCGGAGGAGGAGGAAGAGGAAGAGGAGGATGAAGAAGAGGAGGAGGGGGATGAGCAGAAAGAGGAGGAGGGAGAAGAGGAGGAGGAAGAAGAAGGGGAGGATGAAGGGGAACAGGAGGAGGAAGAGGAGGTCGAGGAGGAAGAGGAGGAGGAGGAAGAAGAGGACAGGGAAGAGGAAGAAGAGGGCGAGGAAGAGGATGAGGAGGAAGAGGAAGAGGAGGAGAAAGACGAGGAGGAGGAGGAAGGGGAAGAGGAGGAGGAGGGAAAGGTAGTGGAGGAGGAGGAGGAGGAGAAAGATGAGAAGGAGGAGGAAGAGGAAGAGGAGGAGGAGGGAAAGGAAGTGGAGGAGGAAGAGGAAGAGGAGGAGAAAGATGAGGAGGAGGAGGATAAAGAAGAGGAGGAGGAGGGAAAGTAAGTGGAGGAGGAAGAGGAAGAGGAGGAGAAAGATGAGGAGGAGGAGGAAGAGGAAGAGGAGGAGGAGGGAAAGGAAGTGGAGGAGGAGAGGCTCATGTTTATCTCTCCAGCTCGCTCCTCTGAAGGAACGCTCGGGCGTCAGGTCCCGTTCGTCTCCACGGCGTTTGCCTCCAAAACGGCTTTGTGCCAAAGTTCCTCACAGAGCTTTTTAGAAAAGCGACAATTTTTTAAATCACCCAACGTTGACGGCGCACTCCACACATACACACACACACACACACACACACACACACACACACACACACACACACACACACACACACACACACATACACACATACACACACACACACACACATACACACACACACGCGTTCATACGTAATGAGAGCACCTCTCCCAGCACCCAAGCCCAAAGCCAAACACGTGAACAACCCGGATCACAGACCGCTTCACTTCATTGGACCGACCCGTCGGCTCACGCTGTGCCAGACAGGTGAAACAGCGTCGTGCTGTCGTGGGGCGCAGGTCGGAGTCCAGGCTGGCTCACCGCTCCCACACCGTGGTGATTTCTCTTGTTTTATTTTGTGTCAATTTGTTCTTGGTCGGGCTTTCAGACGCGCGCGGCGTTTCGGAAGCCATCTGGTTCAGTCAAGTCCCTCCGGGCAAACTGGGCACAAAGTTCCACCGTGCGACAATAAGGGTGGAGCTGATCAGTGGTGTTTTATGGATGATCAGTGCGACAATGAAGGTGGTGCTGATCCGTGGTGTTTCATGGATGATCAGTGAGACAATGAGGGTGGTGCTGATCAGTGGTGTTTCATGGATAATCAGTGCGACAATGAGGGTGGTGCTGATCAGTGGTGATTCATGGATGATCAGTGCGACAATGAGGGTGGAGCTGATCAGTGGTGTTTCATGGATGATCAGTGCGACAATGAGGGTGGTGCTGATCAGTGGTGTTTCATGGATGATCAGTACGACAATGAGGGTGGCGCTGATAAGTGATGTTTCATGGATGATCAGTGCGACAATGAGGGTGGAGCTGATCAGTGGTGTTTTTTTGGATGTGGGCCGAGAAAAAGATCCCATGCGTGGCGTCATGGATTCTCTTATCAGTGAACGCCGGATGCAGGACGCTGCAGGAAGGAGAAGGAGAAGACGAAGAAGAAGAAGAAGAAGAAGAAGAAGACGAAGCTGAAGAAGATGGAGAAGAAGAAGAAGAAAGTTAAGATGAAGAGGTAGGAGAAGAAGAACAAGAAGAAGAAGAAGGCCACTCTCTGGTTGGTGTTTGTAGCTCACCAAGCCCGACGCCAACCGATAAACGTGTCTATTTCGTTGTGTTCCACGCCTTCCCGCCGTCCCTGCTGACATCAGTAACTGACCTGCCGTTTGCTGGTTTACTCACACCTTTGTCGAGCCTACAGCTCTCGCGAACATTCCGAGGAAACGTTCACGCACGACGTCCCCAAGAGGTGAACGCCGGATGCAGGAGCAGGCGAAACAGGGGGGCGGTTAGGGTCTCAGATGGATGAGGCAGGAGGTGGTGTGCGCCCTGGCTAATGTTTCCCCGGGCCCGCCGTTCGATTCAAAGCGCCATCCATCATTGCTGTCCGTCTCGTTAAGCGCCTGCGCAGCCCGTGGGCGCTCCCGACGTGACCGCCCACATTTCAGGCGAGACCCGGGTGGATGAGATCGTGGGCGCGCGGGCAGAGGACCTTGGGCCGGGATGGTCGGGTCCCGGACGTGAGGGATGGTGGTCAGGATGGACCCAAACGCAGGACACACGGCCTTAGGGGTTTGGACAGGGGTTTGACGGGTGGTCAGGCAGGGAATCAGGAACAGGCGACAGAAGGGGGATCAGGACAGGCAGCCACTCGTGACGGGGAAGGCAGGGACTCACAACCAGGCAGGGAACGAGGAACCAGGAACCAGGAACCAGTGGAGCAGGTGGAGAATCAGGAATCGGACACGCAGGACCATAGACGTCAAGCACATGCGAGAAGGAGGATGAAGAAGAGGAGGAGGGGGATGAGCAGAAAGAGGAGGACCGACGGAGGGACGAAGAAGGCGGAGACAGGCGGTGCGATAACCAACTAGGGACAGGTATGCAGTGAGAGGGATGTGACGTGACACCAGACACAGACAGCGGGAGCTAGAGAGGGACAGCGGGACCTGAGGGCAGACGGACAGGGAATCAAGGCAGGGGAGGATCATGACACCGGACACATTTTCGGAGATCTCAAGAGACTTTCTGAGACTTTCTGCGTTTCTGTGCGAGAATAACGAATATTTTTCGGTTTGCTTTGGTTCGACGTTAGATCTCAGGTCTCGGCTTCAATAGGGTGCGCTGGAATCCCAAAGATGTGGTTGTCGCGCTGTCTTTTGAAAGTCTCCTCGCGTTTCCCCCGCCACGAAAAGGCATCCGTAACATGAAGCGAGACAGCGTCTTCCCGCGTTCACGGGCGTAACCAGAGAGACAGACAGACAGAGTGATGGATTGACGTGCCTACGCATGAACGCATATTCTCTTGCCGCCGAAATTGCCGGCATTGTCTCCCAATCAACGGGACTTGCGTCAAGTCAATTGGATTTAAGGTAATAAAAATCCACAGAGCGTTTAGGAGTCACATTATCCCTGTGCATTCTCCATTGTTGTGGCGCAAAAGCTGAAGCCCAATTAAAACCCCGTCATCCATTGCTCAGTTTCTCTCAATTTAATTTGTGTAAAAAAAATAATAAATACATATCTCATTTCTTGGCAACGGTCCAAGCGCCGGCTAATAACGCCTGGGTGGCTCTTCCCATGATTCAATTTCAATCGCAAAGTGTAAAACGTACTAATTGCTTTTGCTTTTGCCTTCTGCAAAGCGATTATTTTCCACAGACCAAGAGGCAGAGCCTCTTGGTCTGTTGGCAACTGTCACCGTTACTTCCTCATTTCTGACATAATTATCAATTATCAGTGCACGCCAGAAATAGCGGGAAGATGTTTTCAGAAATTGAGAAACAACTAGGACACCTGTTGTGTGTGTGTGTGTGTGTGTGTGCGTGTGCGCTTGCGTGTGTGCGCGCTTGTGTGTGTGTGTGTGTGTGTGTGTGTGTCTGTTTGCGTGCACCTGGGACACTGTATTACGCAACTGAAACTTCATTAAATGAGATTATTAGAGATAGTCTGATAGAGAATAACAGTGGAAAATAAATATTAA
>NC_137210.1:20148058-20150558 GCF_960531495.2 Zeus faber
TCTCTCTCTCTCTCTCTCCCCCTCTCTCTCAAATATACACACAAAAGGCAACATATCTACACAGACATACTGTATGTGTTTCTGGAGGAAGAAACAAACCAATGCAGCCTATGAATTTAATATCAGCCATTACCGGGGTTAGTATTACACTGAGGAAAACAGTGGTGCAAAACAATATTTTCAGATTCCTCATAATAAGGAAATTAAATATGTTATTCAGAATGGCTCCGCATCCGTAGCTGTGCAGGAAACTCTATTCTCTATTCTCTAAACTCTATTCATTGTTGTGTTATCCTCGAACCCATGCGACACATTGCACATTGTGTGCGGCCTGAAATCAATTAAACACAGGCTATTTACAAAAAAAGTCGACCTGAAAAAGCCAAATAATCTCAGCAATGGACAGAATATTACCAGCTAAACTGCTGCGTGCTCCGCTAACACCACACAATTACACTCGATTATAGTTTTATTTTACTTTATTAAAGTAATATTAAATTCAAATATAGTCGCAGGCAGCAATACATGGGGTCCAGTTTAGTTGTGTTCGGTACAAGTTTCTGAGTTTCTGTAATTCTTTCATGTATTTCTCATGCTCACGTGTTCAACCCCGCACTTACGTCACTGAATGCTCCTCTTCTGTCATTCGGTGTAAGCATCCCCCAAGAACGGTGTTTTAACAATTACAATCGTTTCCTGGATCACGCAGTGCAGACATAAAAGAAACGTTCGGAGGTACGAGGACGCATTCCTTGACCGATTATGGTTTCCCGGGGTTTTGTGAAACGCAGCAGGAGTTACAGCTTTCCGACTTTCCTTTAAACGCAGCGTTGGCTCAAGTTGTCTCTCTACCTGTCTCAAGTGGGCGGATGCGAATGAGTTCTGAGGGACGAAGCTTGGAGTTACGGAGCGTGATGATGATGTCAGAGAGCGGGCCACTCCTGAAACTCATCAAGTCGCCCCCACGTTCTCCTACTTCTGGTGAAATGACGACAGTTTTTTCACTAATTTCTGCTCCAAACGTAGATCGATATTGATCAAACTCGGGCGACAAGACGTCTGAAACATGCTGGTTCTCATGAGACTATGTTTGTGCATTCTGCCATTGTTGTGCTTCAGACACTTCTAGCCCGAAAAAAGCACCAATGAGGTCAAAATGAACGTCCTGTGGTGTCTGGCACCAAGACGTTAGCAGCAGATCCTTTAAGTCCTGGAAGTTGTGAGGTGGGGCCCCCGTGGATCAGGCTTGTTGTTCCAGCACATCCCACAGATGCTCCATCGGATCGGACCCTAACCCCGCCCATCCACATGATGTAGAAGAAAACGTAATTTTATAATACTATAATATGTATATATATATATATATATATATATATATATATATATATATATAATATGCTTAGTATGTAATATGTATAATGTGTACATTTGATACGTTGAGTGTTGCTATGCAACCATAACAAACACATGCCCACCGGCTATCTGTGACCCCACTGTGCCGATAAAAGGAATGCACAGCTTGCTGTATTTCTTCAGCCACTCCAAAACATTTAATTTCCTTTGTAGGGAAAGAAGGGACGAGATGAAAGGTCCCTACGTGATTGAAAGGTCTTCATGGAGCATTGCTTTCTTCCCACTGAATAATAAAAACAACTGTCATCCAACGTCGTTCTTTGCATTAGTGACAAGGACTTATTGTTATTATTGACTATGAGGAGAAAACCACGACAGTAGATCACAGTGAATCACACTCAGTCAAGCATCACAAGGGCATGAGGCCATTTTTAGGATGTATCTCAGGCCGGAGTCGTGCCATGCTCCGCTACCCAGTAACTTTATGTTCTCTTTGAGGTGACGTACTCAGCAGGTGTGCTATTGTCGGTGGCATCTTAAGAACCATGTAGTATACTGCTCATACATCTGCAAGTCATTGTTAACAATTCTTTGTACATATAATAAGCATTTTTATTATTTTGTAAAACCTAGTTGCTCCGGAACTGAAAGGGAAGTGAAATGGCACGAAACTTTGCCAGAGGTTCATTTTCTTCGACATCGTGTGGATGGCCGGGTGCATGTGCGTCGTTTACCTGGGTAGGAGATGGCACTAGGATGCCTTATGGGAAGAAGGAAAGCCTGTGGAGGCAGTGTGATGCTCTGGTCAATGTTCTGCTGGGAAACCTTGGGTCCTGGCATCCATGTGGATGTTATTTTGACACGCACCACCTACCTGAACATTGCTGCAGACCACGTACACCCCTTCATGGCCACATATTCCCTGATGGCAGTGGCCTCGCTCAGCAGGATAATGCCCTGCCACACTGCAAAAAATGTTCACGAATGGTTTGAGGAACATGACAAAGAGTTCAAGGTGTTGACTCGGCCTCAAAATTCCCCCGGATCTCAATCCGACGGAGCGTCTGTGGGATGCGCTGGAACAACAAGCCCGATCCACGGGAGTCCCACCTCCTAACTCCCAGGACTTAAAGGATCTGCTGCCAAC
>NC_137210.1:20155558-20188058 GCF_960531495.2 Zeus faber
ACTTTTGGTATTTTGCCGCGCCTATCGTTTCTGAGTGCAGTTGTATTTTTTACACCGCTGTTGTAAAACTCTCCCCCCGCAACTCCGGGAGGCGGGGAGAGAGGGCGCGGGTTTTGAAAGAGCGTTATTACAGGACGTTTTTGACCGATCGAGTTTTAATTGATCCTTCTTTTAAATACATTTTACCAGGCAAAAAAAACTGGAATTACAGGAGCCAAACGTGAAGGAAGTGACGCAGTACCGACTACGAGGGTAAGGCACTTTCCCCCGTGCTTTCGGATGTGACGAAGTGCGACAACAGGCGTTCGGGAATAAAAGAGGCGACACTCCCCAAATGACAATTCAGCGTACCGTCGAAATAATTCTGAAGCCTTCAAAAAAGTGGAGAAAAGTAAAAAAGTTACACAGAGTTTCTCGACTTCAGGCGAAGGACTACTGAATCAATTTCTCTATTTTAGAGCTCGGATCGATGGAGGCGGCAGAAAGGACTGACAGGCAGGCAGGGAGGCAGGCAGACAGACAGGCAGACAGGCAGACAGACAGGCAGGCAGGCAGGCAGGCAGGCAGGCAGACAGACAGACAGACAAGTTAAGTCCGGTTTATTTGTACGACCCTCGCGTCAGTCCCAACAGACGTCCCAAAAAAACTCTCCTCCACACAGAAATCGACGGGGTCGGCCTTCCAGGGCGGCCACGTCGTAACGGACGCCGAGTGGCCAGACGGACAGAAAGACACGGGATAAACACGGTGACGGAGAAACAGAGCGATAGAGTGAGCGGGAGGCAGAGAGGGAGAAAGAAAGAGAGAAAGAAGGGTAGTAAGAAAGAAGGGAAGAGTGTTGTGTGTCGGGGTGGCGGCAGGTGGGCCGACCGGAGCATTTTTCGTCTTTTGTTTGAGGCGACGTTCTCATTTTTGGCCCCGCGGGGGGGAAACACCTCAAACAACCAGGAGCCGCTCCACTCGGGTGAGAAGGGGAGAGGGACGGCGTGAAGGGCTTTCAAGGAGGAGCGAGGGAGGGAGGGGAGGAGGGGGGGAGACAGGGAGTGCAGGTGGGATTAGTTTTACACTCGTCCGTCTGATAATGGAGTGGGACGTAATTAGGGGGAGGCAATCGGCTCGTCTCGCTCTCTCTTTCTTCCTCTTTCTTTCTCCCGCCCTCGCCCTCCCCTCGCCCCCCTCCCCCTTCGCACACGCCGCCGCCGCCGCGTCATCCTCCCTCTCTCCCCTCTCTTTTCTCCCCCCCTTCCCTCCATCTCCATTTGATTTCCTCCTTTTCATGTGCCATAATGGCATATTGAGAAACCTCCATATCCCCCTCATCCCGTCCTCCTCTTCCCTTCCATTACCCCCCCCCCACCCCCCCCCCCGCCCCCTCCCTCTCTATCTCATTACTCCGAGGGGGCCTTGCGTGCTGTGATCCTGGCCATCGGTAATGGCCCGGGGGCCCCCGCCGGATGCGAGATTGCAAATGTGGCTTGGATGATGTATTAGGAGGTGACTGGGATTGTGTAAATCAATGGCTTATGAAGGCTGACCGGGGCCCTCGTCTCCTCGCTCTATCTCTCCTCTCGCTCCGCACACCGCCAAACATCTGCGGGTCGCCTCGTTCTTTTTATTATCTCCGGCTCCGCGGGTGACCCCCTTTACCTCTCCTCCGTTGGCGGAGTCGCACTCGCTGCAGGTCCCCCTCCCTCTCTCTCTCTCTCCCTCTCTCTCTGTCTCCCTCTCTCTCTCTCTCTCTCTCTCTCTCTCTCTCTCTCGCCCGCCCGCTCTCCTTCAGTTTACCATTTCGCTTCTTTCTCTCTTCTATTCCTCTTTTGTTCCACCCCTCTTTTGTCTCCCCCCCATCTCTCCTTTCCCTCCTTCTCCTCCTCCTCCTCCCCCCCTCCCTCCCCCCTTATGGTTTTCGATGATGAGGGCCGAGGCGCGGCTTTCATTTTTAGCCTCTCCCTCTCTATGTATCTTCCCCTCTCCTCTTATCTCTCTCTCTCTCTCTCTCTCCATCTCTCTCTCTCTCTCTCCATCTCCCTCTCTCTCTCTCCATCTCCCTCTCTCTCTCTCTCCACCTCCCTCTCTCTCGTCCCGCTCACTCCCTCTCTCTGTGGCGGCGGGCAGATAATGGGGATCAGAGCGTGTGCATCTCTCTTCCATTAAAGCCACCGCAGGTTCATAAACCCAATCACAAATCAAACAAAGGTACACAGCTCGAGCGGCGAGGACTCCAGATTACGGCACCCGAAGCACCGAGCCGGCTTTAGTAATATCATGTGATAGTGGTGGAGGAACAAGGCAAATGGGAGCCTCCATTTTGGAAATGAGCTTTGAATCTGAAGCGGGAAGAGGCTCGCAAATGGCATAGAGGTACAAGGGCGCACGAAAGAACTCCCCTCATTCAGAACATCTACATCTACGAACACGCCCTCACACACACATACACACGAGCACACACACACACACACACACGCACATACGCACACATTCCTATCAATACGAATGTAACCTTACTGATGATGAAACATATTATACCATAGCTAAATAATCTGAATATATTTACAGTATCTATGAAGGGAAAACATTTGGATACAACGTCAGTTATGCGGTTAGACATGCAACACATTTCATTTTCGTTGGCCCAAGCGTAGTTTAAAAGCGTTATGTAATACGTCTTATTCCGTCGCTGATGGCCGTATTCCCTGCACGCCGGTGGCGTCAAAGGCACCTCACTTCACTCCCGTACGCAGAACAAACCCTCGAGCCGAGGACCTTCACTCTCCCCCTACCGACGCTGGACGCCGGTGAGAATCGGCTTTCGTTTATCACCGGTTGCCCTGGCGCCCCTGACGGGCGACGCTCAGTTACTGACCACCGCCCCAATCTCCTTTGGGAAAGAAAAGCGAGAGAGAAAGCAGGTGAAGCCGAGTGGGCGGCGGGCCCTTCAAAGTCGCAGAGCTGCGAAGACTGAGAGTGAGGGGAGCCGGGGAAAGCTGCTCTCTCTCCCTGCCCTCGTATTGTCTTCCAATTTGTTGCTGAAAAAAAAACCAACACTTCCTCATCGATCATTTTGTCGCTGAAGACGCCGTGCCAAAGCTTCCGCGTTATACTACTCCTCATGTTGGGATACGTTGCTCAGGTAGCGATGCCTCAGTTACTAGCTAAGTTCATTAAGACTGCGATCTATTGCGCTCATCAATACGAGAACGCTTAGCATCGATCAAGAATTCGGGAAACTTTTTTTTCAATCGGGGGTCGCCTGGCTCCGGGTTCGATTGGGTTTGCTCGCCTCGGGCTTCACGAAATGACTCTCTTCTTGAAGTCATTACCGCTGTTGTACGTCATCCGGCGACTCTCGCTGCTGCGCGACCCGGGATGTGGCGGAACCAGGGTCTGAAACTGTGTCGGGAGGAAGCCTCACCTTTCTCTGCTGGACGCAATTTTTATTATTCCCCGATTCGAAGCCGTGTCTCTCCATGTTTTCTCCTGGGTGTCTCCTCTCGGGTTTTGTGCACAGACGTTGTCGCCGTGTCTGCAAAGGGCTTCGATACGTGCGCAGGTTTCAAGCGGTCGGTCTAACGGCCCCCAGCCAGAGGTTGGACACTAATCAGAGCTTTTGTGTTAATTCTTCAGGTAAGCGCGGAGTCCTCAAGGAATTAGAGGTTCAGTCGTGTGTGAAACAAAGTCGTAGGGTTGCTTGGTCTTTGGTGTGAAAAACTGAAGAAATATAACAATAGCTGACAGTAATACTGAATACAAATAGCACCCGTACACAATGTTATTAGTATTTATGAGGCCACAACTTTTAATCAATTAAAATGGTTTAATAGGTTGCTACAGAGTGCTTGGTCTGAACCGGGGGCTGGATTAAGGACATTTAACACCACAGCAGAGTCCATACAGCCGACAGCGACGTGTACCTACAACGTAAAAAAACAACAACAGGTAAACAGTTAAAAACAATAAAATAAAAATGCTTATTGAATTTATTCTGTGGGAAATGAAGGTTGAACAACATGAAGTGAATATCTCTTTGGAGACGTATCCCCCCCCCCCTCCCAAGGGGCCCCACTGTGGATTTCGTGCGTTTAAAGCTCTGAAGCCGGGAGTTGATGTCAAAGACAAAACGTGTGATGACACCGACAGCCGTGTCAGGTTTGGCGAAGCAGCAAAAGGGAAAAAAAATAAAAAATCCACACACACACACACACACACACACACACACACACACACACACACACACACACACACACACACACACACACACACACACTCCACCACGCTCACACAGGGCACAGAGGGAACTTAATGGGGGTTTCTAATTAACAAAGACAAGCGCTCTAATGCCGTGTCTCTAAGAGCCGTCCCCAAGGTGCAAAGCCTTGGAATCACATTCTTTCCCTCCTGTCGCTGCTCTCTCTCTCTTTCTCTCTCTCTCTCTCTCTCTCTCTCTCTATATTTTTTTCCATCTTTCAGATCTCCCTCCTGCCTCTTCCACCACACAACTGTTCATCACAATTCAGCCAGAAATGCAAGAGTAACGTAAAGATTGACGGTCCGGTCGGAGACTTCAGAAAGTCACTTCATACAAACGATATATATCCAAATAATGAAAATAATAAAAACCTTAATTAGACATAAAAGCCATTTTCGTGTGTGGTTAGCAGTAAAAAAATGGAACGTTGCATGAAAAAGGGTTGTCATTTCAAAGTTATTAAACGAATATTCCTTGAAAACTCTCAAATCGAAGCATGATAATCTGTACTTTATTACAAATGTGAATGTCAGGATCCTGCCCTGTCTGTCTGCCTCTGGCTCCCTCTGTCCCTCTCTGGCTCCCTCTGTCTGCTCTACGTCTATCTGTCTCCGTCTCCCTCTGGCTCCCTTGGTTTGTCTATAGGTCCCTATACCCCTCCCTAGGTTCCTCTGTCTGTCCGTCAGGCGCCACATCCCTGTCACTGCAAACCTGTCCCTAGTAAGTGATTTCACCACTCTTTACCTTCCTCGTCACTCCTTTTGTATTTAACCTCGTCCCATTCACTCCGTTGGTGTTGGATTGTCGCATGTTTTCTCGCATGTGTTAGGGCTGATGACCCTGGGTGTGTGCCCCGAACTCTTGGTTCATGGTTCCCCGCTGGCCCCTGGGCCCCGATTCCCTGGGCCCTGATTGCATGCCAGTTCCTGGTTCCTGAGTGCCTGCCTTCCCCGTCACCAGTCCCTGCCGCTTCCTGATCCCCCCCTTCTGTTGTCTGTTCCTGATACCGGTCTACACATTAAACCCCTATACATACTCCCAAAACCATGTGTATCCTGCGCTTGGGTTCACTTGACTCACTCATCCCTAACAATTAACTGTTTAATGGTGGCTCAAAACATATGAATGCAGAGTCAAAAGAACAGAAAAAGTATTGCTATATACACTGATCAGCCACAACATTAAAACCACTGACAGGTGAAGTGAATAACATTGATCATCTAATTCCAATGGCTCCTGTGTGGGATATACAGTATGAGGCAGCAAGTAGTCAGTTCTTGAAGTTGATGTGTTGAAAGCAGGAAAAATGGACAAGCGTAAGGATCTGAGCCACTTTGACAAGGACCAAATTGTGATGGTTAGACGTCTCGGTCAGAGCGTCTCCAAAACTACAGGACTTGTGGGGTGTTCCAGTGGTTAGTTCCTACCAAAAGTGGTCCAAGAGAGGACAACCGGGGACAGGGTCATGGGTGGCCAAGGCTCATTGATGCGCGCGGGGAGTGAAGTCTGGTCCAACCCCACAGAAGACCCCCTGGCTATGATAGAAAGGTGTCACAACACACAGTTGTGACACCTTGCTGCGCAGCTGCAGACCAAGTGTCCATGCTGACCCCTGTCCACCGCCGAAAGTGCCTACAATGGGCATGAGGGTCAGAACTGGACAATGGAAGAAGGTGCCCGGGCGGATGGATCAGGTTTTCTTCTACATCATGTGGACGACCGAGGTTAGGGTCTGATCCAATCAAGCGCCTGTGGCAGTTTCCAGCACCAAAAAATTGGTGCTGGACCACGTATCCTGGAAGATTTCATGTCCTGGACAAATGGGAGAGATTCCGGTCAAATATTTTCTGTGTTTATTTAGCTTAAAAACAATTGATAGGCAGGCTGGATAAAGAATGAAATCATGAAGGCATGTCGATTTATTACATTTTTATATTCGAAATAAAACAAGTCCCATCTGTTAACGCTCTGTTAAAAATAAATATTACGTCTAATACGATTTTAGATCAAATTATTTCAGTTCATGAACAATCAGTAACAAGAGCAACTACTTTAATTAACTTAATTTCACTTAAATTAAATATCCCCCCCCAAAAATGCCTAACTACGTGTGTATCGTTGACAAGAAGGACACATACATTTTGTGTCCTTGTTGTCAACGATACATCTTCACAAGCGCAACCTGTCCACAAGAGAGGGGGCGGGGCTTATTTCTATAGCGACAAACATGATTGGTCAGAGGTGAAAGGTCAGCTTCAGATCGTCCAAACTGATTGGCTGTCCGTTGCAATTTGCCGAATGCGGAAATAAACAGATCTGCGGAATTTTTTTATTGAAACGATCGAGTCAATTTTATTTTGACATTGAAGAAAAAATATGGCGGTAATTGTCGCTACTGTTTTATCACTCAGCACTAATTCAAACTGGCCTCAGAGGGAATTATTTTCATCAGACATTATGACCTGAGAGATTTAAATAGGTCGGACTTGAATGAGAATTTTCTTGTCAAAAAACGGCAATTACCGGATGACGGAAACGCTGATCTGTGGGATGTGCTGGAACGCCAAGCCGGATCAGTGGGGACCGCACCTCGCAACTTATACCTGTGGGACTTAAAGGATCTGCTGCTTACGTCTTGGTGCCAGATACCACAGGACACCTTCAGAGGTCTTGTGGTGTCCGTGCCTCCACGGGTCACAGCTGTTTTGGCGGCACAGGGGGGAGCTACACAATATAAGTGGCTATGAGTGGTGGTTTTAATGTTGTGGCTGAGCGGTGTATATGTGCATGTGTGTGGTCATGTTGTCAATGCATACTGCCACTTTAGGCAAGGTACGTGTAAAAGAAAATATGTGGAAAAGAAAAATAATAATAACTTTTGTCACTTTAAATGTTGAGAAAATCCTGCAGTCAGGAACACGCTCCTTCTCCTGAAGTCAATTATCCTGCACTGGGAACAAAACAGCTTATTCCTGATTGATACATAGATCAATCAAACAAAGAAATGTCCCCGTATTAGAAATAATGTTGATTGCAGCGTTTTTTAAATGTCACAGTGATTCGGTATCACTATGACTGAGGGAGACCCAGTCGCCAAATGGCAAAAATCCATTTTTATTCATATTGATCGTAGCAGACAAGCAATTCAATATATTCCTTTTTATAATGTCTTGTGCTCTTTGAAATTCACCAATGTCCAAAAATTAGTTGATCACCGACAGAATGGAAATTTGTGTTGATTAAACTCCTTCTCATAAATTAGTATTAATTTCCTCCTTTTTTCCATTTCTGCTTAACATAACAGCGCCAGAAGTTTTAACCATATTTTCATGTTTTGTACACATGTGGAAATAAATCAGTTAAGAAATCAGAGAATGACATTGGTATAAGTTACCTGCACATCAACCAACCATTAGGAATTTACTTGTAAGCTACAATATAGGTATTAGGTTTTCAGTTAGCCCCACGTTATATACACTATGAGTGATAATGAGAAATGCGGGGGCGTGGGTGGGAATGGGGTCCTGCCGGCCGCCTGTGGAGCAGTCGGTTCGGGTGGGGTGTCTGTCTGTCATCGCGGGGCCTGGCTCCGGGCCTGCGATCCCTGCCTGCCACACCCAGCCTGGGGTCTGTGCCTGGGGTCTGTGCCTGGGGTCTGTGCCTGCGGCTGCGTCTTGTGCCTGCGCTTGGGGGTGGGTTGCATATGTGTGCCCCGGCGGTGCGAGGCCTCCTCGTGCTCCTTGGGACTGGCTTATGCTCCTCGGGCCGGGCGCGGGGTTTGCTCTGTGGGCTTCCGGCTTCTCTGTGGGGCCGGGGGGTCTTTTGTTGCTACGGGGCGGGATTCTCGGGGCTTTCCTGCAGCCGTGGGGTGTCTATGCAACTGCAAAGCTCAGGGGGCGCTTCAGGGCCCTTTCCACTGCACGGAGGCGCCACGACATAATACCGACCTTATACACCAGAACCAATTAGGATAAGTCCTGTACACTCACCGGGAGACTTCACACACACGCACGCACGCACGCACGCACGCACGCACGCACGCACGCACGCACGCACGCACGCACGCACGCACGCACGCACGCACGCACGCACGCACGCACGCACACACGCACACACGCACACACACACACACACACAGGCGGTCCCATAACACACACATGCACACAGCACCAACACCTGCTTCGAGGGCACTCCGGGAGCCCTCCTGGTTGCATTCCTCTCCTTTCCTTCCTCATTTACTGCCATCACTATGACAGGAAGAGGCCACATGCCCAATTGCTGTTCCAGTTTCCCTGGACCTGATTAACTCTGTTTTTCAATACATGTTGTCACCGATGTTTATGTTTTTCCATGTACATGTTGTTGTTTGTTTCTATGTTTAATCGTCTCATCTGTGGTGATTCTCCTCCTCTTGGAGTAGTGATTAGTTGTTTATAGACCCAAACATGATAAATAGTTCTCCAAAGAGGGGGGTTGGTGGTGGTTCTGTACAACCAAAAAGCTGTGCTCTTGTCGTCCTATAGGTCGTCCACAGGACAGAGTTATTGCAGCAGTACTTGATGATTTAAGAATGAATAAAGAGTTGCATTGCAGGTTGAGAACTGGAACTCTACTTGCAGACTAACTCTGTCCTAGATGCAATGGCACAAATACTTTGTGTTGTATGCTCAGCATGCTGACAGCACTGGTTAAAAAAAAAAGAAAGGTTTTTAGTTTGGGCATAGAAAGATTATTACAAATTTATGACATAATACAGCCAAGCAATTCTTGAGCCAGGTTTTGAGTGGCTCTTACCGTTTGGGGTCCGCACTTCCATACGGATTCATTAAACAGTGGAACAGCATGGAAATGTTCTTTTAATGGCCACCATGTTTGTTGCTGATGGTCCATGAAGCACCCCTCTGGTCAGGGCACCTTGTGACTGGAGCTCAAACCTGACATGTTCACCTCTTTAGCCAAGCAACATTACACGCAATTAACTGGCAAGATGTCATCCTCTGGTCCAAATTTGGAACAACATGTTCAGCTTGGAGCCCACGGGTGGGTTCAATGGGTTTTGCACAGTTCAAAGCCAGAGAGTGAGTGTTGGGGGTGATATGGAGATGATGTTCGACCCCTGTCCATGTGGATTCCTTTCCTAAATGTGCTGCCAGAGCCGTTTTTATATTAATGTTGCCCCCTACTGTTGGTCTAGGTGAATAGTAGCATAGTTTACTTTAATTGCCAGGTGCGCGTGGACTCCGAGCGCCAGAAAGATAAAATGTTTTCGACCACACGCACAGATACAGGAGTATAGGTAAACAGGCACGTGGTGGAAAGAGTGTTGTCTCGAATGTTTTATTTTTGTTTGTTTGTTGTTTTGAGCTTGGATCCCTGCTTTGTTTGATTTGATTTCCCCCCCTTTATTTCGACACACCAATCATGACCACACACACACACACACATACACAGTCCTGCCATGAAATCATCTGCTGGGTTCCATCATTGGAAAATCATCAACCAACCTCATCAAACTGTGAGTAACCTCAGCAAACAACTGCAGAGGAATCCAAGGGTGATTGGTTGTTACCCGTATTCTGATCTGTCGTTGGATCTAATTGAAGTTTTTGGAAGATGTGATGTGCTGTGGATCACTCTGAATTTGGTGGATGTCCCCGTTAGATAAATTCTGTACATCACAATATTGTTTACTTTGGACAAGGATTGCTGTTGGTACGTTCTTGAGATTGAAAGTTGCTTATAGTGTGTAGCAAAGAGGCCCGCCGCTATTTCTTTTGTGCATATTGATAGTCAGTGTGTTTTTGCTGTTCTAATTATGTCTGCGCTTGAGAGTGACAAATTATCTGAAGCTGCTGGAGGAGTGATTGAAGTAAGTACAATTCACCGTTTGGAATAAATCCTACACTTGCCTGTGACTGATGGGAAAAGACAAGGGGAAGCCAACTCAAAGGGCCCTTGAGGCTAATTTTACCAAACAATGTAAGGCAAGAAAAGCTCTACTTGGACAGCTCACAAGCAAAAAGATTGTTATAAAACCACTTCTCTGTGATTTTTTGGAAATATTAAATTGGTGAAACAACTACTCATTGGATTTACTAATTAAACAAATGGGTTCAAAGCACTTCACATGTCAGTACAGCAACTTCTACAGAAAGAGGAACTGGAAAAGGACCAGAATCAGTTGTACTAGTCAAAAATTGTATTATCCTAAGAATTTTAAAAAAAAGTTGAACAATGGCTAAAAGAGGCACATTTTGCAGAAGAATCGCCGCAAGTGACACAAGCACAAAGTATAAAATCAAGTCATAATGTTTCAGTTGGCATGATTAGCAGAAGATGCAGCCGAAACACTTCATGAATCTCCTCAGTTCATTGTCAGGCAGAGGCAGAAAAAGCAGCCCTACTTGCATTTTCTGCTGCTCTCGATCCAAGGCAGGCATTGGAAATGGAGGAGGCAAATTTGAAAGCAAGAAAGGAAGCATTTGAGTTGGAAGTGGAAATTTCAGCTGCTAATGCAAGGTTGAAAGTGTTGGAGTTGGTACTCAGAATGTAGACTCTAAGCCTATTGCCAAGCCTTCAGACCACATCAAGGAATATTTTGCATCAATGGCATGTGTACTGTTGGACAATACGGAGAGTGATGACCATGATGATGAAGATGATGACTATGATGATGATTAGGAAAATGGAGCTTAGCAACAACCAACCAACTATCATGCCCCTAGCTGACTTCAGAGCAACAGATGCCTACTGCTCACCAACAACCCAACACAAATGTTGGCTTTCAAGATGGGGCTCAATTTAACTTTCAACCAATTGGAGGCATGATTGAGATTATGAGAAAGCAAAACAAAACACAGTAATGTTAATACAAGAACAGAGGCTATCACCCTTGCCATACCGAGATATTCCTGTTTTTCACCTTCATTAGATAATGTGAACACTGTGTAGAAAGCAAAACAAAAACAGAGATAGATTGCTCTTTTTTGAATCGTTTACTGATGGACAACCAAAGGCAATGACAAGGAGCTGCCTTCACATGGATTCCCAAAAGGGCTATGTGGGCGCAAAAAGGCTTTTGGAATGAGGTTAACTTGCTGCTGCCTATCAGGAAAAGATTTTGAATAGGGATGTAAATCCGGTCAGAGGACAGGAAAGCCTTGCACAGATATTCACTTTTCCTGAGAACATGCTGTAACACTATGAGTGGTGATGAGATTCTGCAAGACATGAACAATTCTACACACTTGAAGTCTGTGGTGTCAAAGCTACCATTCATGCTCACAGAGAAGTGGGGAACGGTGGCGTCTGACTTTCATAAGCGCACAAACCAAAGAGCTAGGTTTCAACAGCTTGTGAATTTTATCGAAGGAGAAGCAAACATTGCCGTTGATCCCCTCTATGGAGACATTATTGTATCACCAAAGGACAAGGAGATAAACCCTTGAACCAGCAAATGTAAATCTATTCCTGGTTCATCGTACAGTGAGAGCAGTTTTGCCACTGTAGCAGAAACACCTGAGCAAAAGGATGAACATCCAAACACAAACAACACTACATCCATGCCACCGAAGACGTCTTTGTTTTGCAAAAGAAATCACAGCACGGAGCTGTGCAAAAAAGTTTGACAAGAAGACACAGAAGGAAAAGGGTGAGTTCTTAACGCGAATGGTTTATGTTTCGGTTGTGTCGCAAAGGGGCACATGAGGAAGGAGCATCAAAGGTGAATGACTTGCAAGATATGTTTAAAACGGTATCTGACTGTGTTGCACATTGAAATGAAGAAAGACACGAGTCAAAGCACAGATAACGTGTCGGTGAGCAGTGCGTTAATCACTATGAATAAAACGACCCATATTGGGGCCGGTGACCAACAGAAACTGCCAATTGCTCCTGTACAAGTTCAGTTGGCAAATTCCAACCAGAGACTCGTACACTTTCCTTGATCCAGGAAGCACTGGGACTTTCTGCACAGAAGCTTTAAGGAAGCAACTTAATGCCAAAGCAACACAAACTAGAATCCTACTTTGCACTCTAGGACAGGAAAAGGTCACTGGTATCAACATGATCAATGGGCTGGTAGTAATCTTGAAGAAGATGATTTTCTTAAACTGCCACCACTCTACAACCAAGAAGAGATTCCTGTTACCAAGGAGCAAATTCCCACTCAAGATGATGTACAAGAATGGGACTACCTAGAAGAGGTTAATTTGCCGTATATCGATGCAGACAGCGGACGCCTGATTGGTAATGATGCAGCTCAGCTTATGGAACCTTGGACAGTGATCAATAGCAAGGGTAATGGACCATGCTGTCAAGACAAGACTTGGGTGCATGGTTAATGGACTACTACATGAAAACTCAACGAGCGGGAAGCAGCCAAACCACATTTTCAGCAATCGCATATCGATAGTAAACCTGAATGACCTTGTTATACAACAATTCATCTATGATTTTCCAATAAGAAGCTACAAAGAGAAGTCTTCTGTCTTCTGTCTATGGAAGACAGAAGACTTGTGCAAATCATGTCCAACTCTATTGAGATGAAGAACAGTCACTCCCAGCTAAAACTTCCGTTCAAGCGCAATGACATCGAATTGCCTAACAGCTGCCAACTTGCAGAGCAGCATGCTATGTCACTGAAGGAAGTTTAGAAAGGATCCTGAGTTTCACAAAGAGTATACTGACTTTCTTAAAAGTATTGTTCCAAATGGACATGCCGAAGCTGTGCCACAAGAGCAACTAAAGCAAGTGGAAGGAAAAGATCTGGTACTTGCCTCACCGAGTGCGCCATCCCAAAAATCACAAGCTTTGTGTAGTCTTTGACTGTTTGGTGTCATTTCAAGGAACTCCATGAAATGATGAACTTATTCAAGGCCCAAACTGAACCAACACATTGCTGGGTGTCTTCATATGATTTAGACGGGAACCAGTGGCAATGATAGCAGATGTAGATGGCTTGTTGCATCAAGTGAAAGTCACACCAGCTGACAGCAACTTCCTTCTGTTAATATGGTGGCCAAATGGCGATGTCAATCAAAGCCTAGTTGAGTTCTGAATGACAGTGCATCTGTTTGGAGCAACATCTTCATCCAGTTGTTCTTGTTATGCCTTGAGAAGGACTTTTGAAGACAACAACAAAGACAAGTTATCAGCAGTGTTATATTGTGAAGGAGAATTTTAATGTTGATGGCTGTTTGAAGTCTGTGTCTAGTGAGAATGAATGCAAAGTACTATGTAAAGAATTAAGAACCCTGTGTGTTCAAGGAGGTTTCCACCTAACCAAATGGGAAAGCAACAGTCAGGCTGTAACGACCTCTATTCCAGAGAATGAACGAGCTACAGAAGTAAAAGACACAATTGAATACCGATAAGATAAGAACCGCCTACCGGTGGAGCGGGCCTTTGGGGTGCAGCGGTATGTGGAAGAGGACACATTCATGATTCAAGTGAATATGAAGAATCAACCCTACACCAGAAGGGAAATCCTCTCGGCTGTACAGTAAGTTCAGTCAACGACCCGCTGGTATTTTTAGCTCCATTCATATTCACTGTGAAGCAAATCATGCAGCTGCTATGTAAACTGAATTATGGATGGAATGACAGGATTCAGAGGCCTGCAGACAGTCATGGCATAAATGGCTCACAGGACTAGAATAGATGGAGAACTTCAGCATTGCAAGATGTATTAGACCTAAGGAAGTCAAGTCAGCCCGACTTCATCACTTCAGCGACGCAGGCGCATCAGGATATAGTACTGTGACCTACCTGAAACTCAACAACCCTTAGGACCAAGTACATCTCACCTTAGAATCATGGCAAAGACAAGGGTCGCCCCCTTGAAGCAAGTCACGATTCCAATAATGGAATTCACACTTCAAGATTCAAGATTCAAGAGGTTTATTCGTCACATACATATACATACTTTCATACATATATGCAGTGAAATGTCTTGTTGTACTTGCAGTACGAACGAACAGGATGCTGGAGACATATCTACGCCTCCCATGTAAAAGAGAAGTATTGTCCGTCTTGTATATCAGACACCAAAAGATTTCAGACATTTTTGGGCAACAGTCGGCATTATCAGAAATATGCTGTTCAACAGTTGGAGATATGTGAGCACCAAGATCAACCCTTCAGTCCATTTTTCCTGAGGCTCTACAGCTGATGCATTTTTAAAGTGTGAAAGCTGGAAGAACGGGCCAGACTTCCTACAAGAAAAGGAAGAGACATGGCCTGGCTTACCTGCTGTTCTCACCTCCATACCAGCTGAGGATCCTGAAATCAAACGAGAGAAGGTTACAGTCTATCCCATTCAGACAACAGATCAAGATCCTACTAGCGCTGATACATAGCTATACATCACTTCTCAGCTGTAGCATGGGTGCTGCATTGCAAAACTCACCTTTTGCAACCCAGTAGGAAAAGGAAAGACGTGTTTACTGTGATACAAGTTCAAGAACCATACCCAAGCAGTCAAAAACACATGATTGAAGTAGACATAAAAAGGTTTAAAACACACTGTAGGAGTACACAAACCTCTCTCAGGGTGATTTGAACAAGGCAGAGATGGTTGTTGTACAATTCTATCAAAGTCAAGGTGGCCAAGGAAGAAAGCCATAGGCCTCACAGGTGCAATGTGTAGAATCTAGTGGCATCTAGCGGTGAGGTTGCAGATGCAACCAACTGAAGCGGTGCAACATGGCGGCCTCCTTGGATGAGACGGTGGTCGCATAACTAGCGAAAGACATGAAAGGCGCTCTCTGGAGCCAGTGTTTGGTTTGTCAGTTCTGGGCTACTGTAGAAGAAACATTGCGGCGCAACATGACGGCCTCCGTGAAGCGTACCCGCTCTCTATGTAGATAAAAATAGCTCATTCTAAGGTAACGAAAACACAACGATTCTTATTTTCATGGGATTGTACACTAATTAAAACCTACTTGTGAATATTCCATTCTGCTAAGTCAATTCTACACACTGCACCTTTACTGTAAATGTTATTACTTAGAACTGGATAATGATACCGGAATACATTTTTTTCATCAGAAAATAAGATGAAAATAAGATTCCCATTATATAAGAATAAAGCATCTATCAATCGCCTTCACTAACTTACTCACTTACTCTTCAAGAATTTCTCTTGAAGTGAGACTTAAAATTCACCAATAACTCAATGGTTCTTGAAGTAATGAATATTTGCATAATGATGATGATGTCTACATGCATCAAATTTGACTGGTTGTGTAAAAATAGATGTTCACTTTGAGCGTTTATATCCTTTGGTGGTTTTTGGAGGACAGTGATGTACAGTAGCACCAGGTACCTCTTGGTACCTCCTTGAATATCCTCCCATACATACATAAATGTTTGCACATTTTCCTTGTATTGCTTGGGTTTCCTCCAGTTTCTCAGGTTCCTCCCGCCTACTAAGACATACAGGTTAAGGTAATGGGAGACTCGGAATAAAGTCTCAAGGTTTGTTGCTCGCCGGGATGGGCTCTACTCCCACTGTGGCCCGACCAGGAAAAGCGATTACAGAAAAATGGAAGGATGGATGTACTGTAGCAGCAATCGTAGAATTTATTGGTTTTGGACGTGTTCCAGGTGATTCCCTTTGGGACGGCGCAACAGCTCAGTCAGTTCTAAAACTAAACAAAGATTTTCTCAGCAGCTAATTTACACCTAAAGATCTTAAAAGCCCCATGTAAGGAAATTAAAGTAGCCATTCAGATGTGCTGTCTTGAGGGACCTGACAGGGCTGTTAAAGTCCTTCATGTAGAAAACGTACCAGAGTTCCTTACTCAGAAAATCATCATACAAAACAAGCTAGTAAACCTTTTGGCCCTAGATCTGTGGTGGATTCTGGATTGGATTGGATCATCTTTGACCTGTCATTAAAATAAACTGTCCCCTAGACACCAAGTCCACCCAGCTTGAGTGACACTTTGCTCGGCCAGAAACCAAGAAACCAAACTGGAGACAGGCGGGGCTCTCCCATTGCTCTCAGTAAGACAGCCAATCACGTCAGGGCATGTGAAAAACACCCACCATAATGGCCTGTTGATGCCAAAAGAAGACAAAAGTCAAACTAAATAAATTACACTTTTGCAAAAACATAGTCTATGACTTTGAGGAAAGCATTTTGTTGAGGAACAGGACATTTTCCCAATGTCAATGTGCTATGAAAGCAGCATGCTCTAGGAGTAAAAGGCAGCAGCGTGTATCTTCTATTCTTAATCTTTTTTGGTCATGTTTCTGATCAATCGTCTCCACGGTTGGTTGGTGGTACCTGCTAGTAGTACCAGTAGTAGCTCCGTAGTAGCACAAACACAGAGCAGCAAAGAGCTTTTAGAAGAAACGCATACCTCCATTCCACTCCTCTCCGTATCGCTTTCGCTTCCAAAAAAAAACTTTCTGTCCTTCCTCCTTTCAGCTTTTCACCCCTCGCCTGACGGCGTGTTTGTCTTTCACGCGTGTCCCACTCTTCTCTCCGTCTCTTTCTCTCTATCTCATCCTCTCTCTCTCTCTCTCTCCCTCGCCGTGACTACTCCCTCCCTTCCCATGTCCCTAGTGTTCATTGCCACATTGAGTTTTCACAGGAACTTGAGCATGAATCTTTAATTAGTAACAGCTGTTGTTCCCATTTGTGTGTTTGTATGTGTGTGTGTGTGTGTGTGTGTGTGTGTGTGTGTGTGTGTGTGTGTGTGTGTGCGTGCGCGTGTGCATGTGTGCTTGTGTGTGTGTGTGTGTGTGTGTGTCTGTGTGTGCGTGTGTGTGTGTGTGCACGCGCGTGTGTGTGATGGATGTTAACGATTCTCACAGGCTCGCTGTCAACTCCATCACAGTTTCACACACCACGCACAGCCTGCCGAATAGCGTGCACGTGCACACAGAAGTCCATTAGAGCGCACACCGACGCGCACGCACACACACACAAACACACACACACACACACACACACACACACACACATACACAAACACACACACACACATACAGTAGCGCACACGGGTGAACATTTAAGTTACGAGAGTCTGACATATATGTTGCTCACCCACACATGGACGCACTTGGCAAACAGCTCCCCGTGCACACAGACGCCCACGTGCACACGGACTCGTGCACTTTCTATGTGCATTTCACTCTCCTCCCCTCTGTCTTTCTTTCTCTCTCTTTCATTCTCTCCCGTTCCCATTTGTTTGGCTGCAATGCATTATGCATGATACCCTTATGGAGTGAGAAAAGTTAGCTCGGGGCTATCATTCCCCGCTTAACGATCATTAGTTGTGTCTTTGTGCCAATTACCGAGTCTGATGGCCAATCAGCTCCGATTTAGAGCCGTCCAACTGCTGAATAATGCAGCTCCGCGCACCTGTTACCGTCGCGGATCAGGTTGTAATTTTAGGAGACGACGAAAAGCCGCGAAAGCTCACCACTGGTTTTAAACTTGAGGCAAAATCCAGACGCCCTGATTAAGGTTGTCCTGGCGGCACACCGCGCCGTGGACTGATGCGCCGTGGGCTTGTGCTGGCATGGCCGTGCTGTAGCTCATGTTTTGTTTGCTCTCCGCCACATTATACCTAATTAAGGACAAAACTAGACTAGAGATTACAGCATGCCCGTCAAGTTCCATAGAATCCGGCTTTTACCAACATCTTTCAGAAAGGAGAAAGACATCTTTCACCTTTGGAAGCTCTTTTGCGTTCCCTATTTAATTTACTCCCCGCGTTTTCGTGGATTTCCTCCTCCGCCCGAAAAGACGCACATGTCGGGTTCACATTCCCGCCGGTGCCCTTGACCGAGACATTGGCTCTGAATCGGGGCCGGTCCTCGGGCGTCCTCCTGCTCCTCCACCCTGGCCTTGAACCTCCAACTCCAACCTGACCTTGTGGCCACCGTCCCCTCCTGGGAAGGGGCCGCCCGCTGGGAGACCGCGTCGGTCGGTTGGTTGTTTGGTTGGTGGTGTTGGGCCGCAGCAGACACTTCAGTTTGGTTTTTGGATGGTGGTTTAGTTAGTTTTGCCCGGTGGCAGTTATCTTATTTGTATATTAGTCTCCCTTCCCTGATTGAAGCCCAGTTTTATCCTCCATCTGTCTCTCTCAGAACTTGGGTCCAGTGCGATCCCTCGCCACAATCAGTAGCCATTGGGGTTTGACTTCATAATAATACCATCTCTCCGCTCTTTCGTTATTCGTTATTCGGCTTCATTTCAACTAAACTCGACAAACTTTGAGGAAAAAGTTCCTGTTCTCCCCCTTCGCCGACCCCTCCAACCCCCCGCGAGCCCCGCTCCCCCTCCCAAAGAAAAAAAATCACTCTTGCCACCCTCCTGTTTCTCCGAAAACACCCGGAGACACGGACATGTCCTGAGCCTGTTCCCTGTTAGCACCCCCGCCAGATTTACAGTGCGTGTCATCTGGCTGCCATGGCAACAAGCTGTACACCGAGACTCACGCCTCGCTCCCGCCGCACACAGTAGTAAGACCTACACACGAGCTCCACCTTCCGCCGCCTCCTCCAGTCAAGCCACGCCGGCTGCAGCCGGTTATGAATACATATGAGGCTATCAGGAATATATGCCGGGCTTGTATATCACTGGAAACCTTATAATTAACTTGACGGAGGGGGAATGTCTTATTATTATTATATAGCCTCATCATACAGTATAATGCAGTACACACCCTGATTGTGAGCGTGATTTGTGGGCTACTGCGTTGAGAAAAGCCGATCCGCGTCTCAAGCTCCGCCCGGGTTTTCTCCCCGGCTTTCTTCTCCTGGTTTTAGTTGTTTTTGATGCAGAGTTTGTTGATCTTCGTCATTTAAAAAAAAAAAACCCCACTCCGGCAGCTAGACCGTCCCTCCGACCGTCCATCCACGCCGTCCCCACTCCGACACGACCTTGCTTTTTGACTCCTGCCCTTTCTAGTCGTGAGGAAGAGAGGGAGAGGGAGAGAGAGAGATAGAGAGAGAAAGAGAGAGGGAGAGGGAGCGAGGAAGAGAGGGAGAGGGAGAGAGAGAGAGAGGGAGAGAGAGGTGGATAAGATAAATAGGGAGAGACTAAATTATGCGGTGGGAGGAAAGGGATGACAGAGAGATGGAGGATAACAACGGAGTTGTTTGGGCAGAGGGCATTTGCTAGAGAGGAAGGAAGGGAGGAAGGGAGAAAGGAAGGAAGGAAGGGGGGAAAAGAAGGAAGGAATGGGGGAAGGAAGGAAGTAAGGGAGGAATGGAGGAAGGAAGGAGGGAAGTCCGTGGGGTTATGTAGGATAACAGAGCACTAATTACAGCAGAGTCACTACAGAGAAAACAACAGAGGTAGAAAATTAGAGAGACACACAAACTAGTGGTCAGATGAGAGAGAGAGAGAGAGAGAGAGAGAGAGAGAGAGAGATATTCTATGGAGCAACATTGAATATGCTATAAATAAAAGAGAGAGAAAGAGAAAACCAGATAGGGCAGAACGGGGCATTAGCTCAGAATGACTTAGGGATGAGGGCGGCCGAAAGAAGGAGGTGGAGAAAGGAATGGAAGGAAAGCGAGGGCAGAAAGTCAAAGAGACGGAGGGAGAGAGGTGGAGGAGGAGCAGAGACAAGGGATGGGCGAGGTCGAGGCAAGGCCAGCCAAATTGCAGAACTCCTCCTTCAAAGGAAAATGCACACACACACACACACACACGCGCACAGGCACACGCGCACACGCACACGCACACACACACGCACACACACACACACACACACACACACACACACACACACACACACACACACACACACACACACACGTTCACTGTATATCACTCAAGGGTTTTAATGTGGTGTTGGGCTAAAGACTGTTTTCCATCTTGTAAGAAGATGAAGCACATATCATTTAAAATAAAAAAAACACTCTTTTTACTCAAATATTTTGCACCTTTGTGAACATGATAGGTTTATACTTGCAATTAAACACTTTTAAACCAATGTTTAGATAACACAACCTGTTCCCTTTCCGATTCCCCGAGAACACGTTACAGCTACAGCCAACCTCGGGTTGGCTGTAGAATACGGTTTTTGCCAATGTTGACTTTGGCAAAACATATGTCTGATAAGTACAAATAAGTATCTATTAACAGGACGTGCTTAAAAACAATTTCTTTCATTTCATCAATTTTCATTAAGCTTGCCACAAATGTGTTGTTTTTTATTATTGTAATACTCTGTGCTTGCTATTGCTTTGTGACTATATCAACAATCTGCTTTCCATCAATTCTACTTTCTTTCTTTCTTTCTTTCTTTCTTCCTTTCTTTCTTTCTTTCTTTCTTTCTTCCTTTCTTTCTTCCTTTCCTTCTCTCGTTCTTACTGATACCGTTGAAATTTAAAGAATACAACGTTAAAGAAAGAGCAATAATGAAACAAACTGTGAGGAAAAGAAGAGGCGGAAAGCTTTCTTACTCAAAGGTCAGTGTGTGTGTGTGTGTGTGTGTGTGTGTGTGTGTGTGTGGGGGGGGGGGGGGGGGGGGGGGCCTGTGCAGGATCCAGCAGAGATCAGACCTCAATGCCAATAATTATTTTTTTCTCGCCCCCTCCAGGCGCTCTCTCTCCCTCTCTCCCTCTCACTCTCTCGCTCTCTCCCTCGCTCTCTCCCTCCCTCCCCCTCTCTCTCTTTCTCCCTCCCAGTCATGTGACCTGCTCTGACCATTGCCGGCTGAAAATTCAATCTCAGGGTGTTATGCTGTGATGTCTTCCTCCTCCACCCTGCCGCCCGACCATCACAAGTTAAAAAGTTCACCACCCCGCCAGCCCCCTCCCTCCTTCCCTTTCTTCCTTGCTTTCTCTCTATCACTCTCTCTCTCGCTCTCAAACACACACACATGCACACACACACACACACACACACACACACACACACACACACACACACACACACACACACACACACTCACAGTGAAAGGGGCTCAGTGGTATTCTGCTGTGATCTGGATGTGTTAAATGGCGTGGCAACGGAAAGAGAAAGAAAGAAAGAAAGAACGAAAGAAAGATAGATAGATAGATAGATAGATAGATAGATAGATAGATAGATAGATAGATAGATAGATAGATAGATAGATAGATAGATAGATAGATAGACCTTGGTTTGAACTGCATAAAGTTCGACATACATTCCTCCCCCCGGAAATCCATCGTCTCTCACTGCCAGCAATAAAAATTGTAAAATTTACTTTATTTCCACTTTTTGCTCCGTCTGTTCGAAGAACTCTCCTTATTTCAACATCTCTGCCTTTCCTCCGTCGTTGCCTCTATTTTCACCCGTACCTTTGTCCTTCAATCTCTGTCTCACGTCCTCAAGTCCCGCTCCCGACGTGCTCCGTCCCTCCGATGGGTTTGTTTGATTTGTGTGGTTGAGTCTCCCAGTCTTTCTTTCTTTCATTACGATCGTCTCTCTCCCAGTCGGGGAATGTGAAGCAACCATCACCATGATAAGTACATGCTGAGTCAGAAAGGGCTTCAGCAATGGCAGCAATGAGTCCCTCCGCACACACACACACAGACACACACATACACACACACACATACACACACGCACATACACACACGCACGCACACACACACACACACACACACACACACACACACACACACACACACACACACACACACACACACACACACACACTCACACACACACACATGCACACACACACATGTGCACACACACACACACACACACACACATACACACACACACACACACACACACACACACAGGTGAGAGAGTCGTTACCGATCGTGATCTCTATTTGGCTTTCAGTCTCTTTTTCAGCAGACAGTATCCCACAGGATGTGTCCTCAACACTGGAACATGGAGTCCGATCTGGAGTCTCGTCTCGAACCCGTCACCTCACATTTATGTCTCAAATTTTTAGCGCCAGACTCAAGTCCCACGCGTATTGACTCTTGATCATCATCAAAAAACGGTCAGACCAAAGGTTCCTCTTCATTTATTTTCAAAAAGGAATCGAAAAAGAGAAAAGATTTGATTAAAACAAAATGAATAAACCCCCCGAAGAATCGCCACCTTACCACGGTGGTGGAGTTTGTGTGTCCATGTGACCCTGGGAGCTGTGTTGTCGGGGGCATTAGCCCATGGTAGGGTGTCCCAAGGCAGAGTGGTCCCAGAGGAGGGACCAGAGAAAGAGCGATCTAAAGGACCCTAATGCAACGACAATCAAGGCAACATGGTAACTCGCCCGGAATAGGGAAACAGGAGCCCCCTCCTGGAGCCAGACCTGGGGGGGGAGCTCGCCGGCGAGCGTCTGGTGGCCAGGCCTTGACCCATGGGGAAACCCGAAAAAATACCATGGAGCCGCCACCCTGTGGACCCACGACCTGCAGGGATAGGCACTGGGGTCAGATGCAATGTCAGCCGGGCGGCGGACAAAGGCGTGGGCCTGGGCCTGCTGATTCTCGGCATCGTTCACTAGTTCTAGGGACGTGGAATGTCACCTCTCTGGCAGGAAGGAGCCGGAGCTGGTGTGTGAGGTGGAGCGGTACCAACTAGATATAGCTGGGCTCACCCCTACGCACAGCACTGGCTCTGGAACCAAACTCCTGGAGAGGGGCTGGACTCTCTCCTTTTCCGGAGTTGCCCAGGGTGAGAGGCGCCGGGCCGCTGTGTGGAGTTCTCCCCAGTGAATGAAAGGGTTGCCTCTATGCGACTACAAGTTGCTAGGGGGAAAGCTCTGACTGTTGTGTGTGCTTATGCACCAAACACTAGTTCAGAGTATTCAGCCTTCTTGGAGTCTCTGGGTGGCGTCCTGGAAGAGGCTCCGCCTAGGGACTCTATAGTTCTACAAGGAAACTTTAATGCTTAGTGGGCAACGATGGAGAAACCTGGAAGGCCAGCAGGCTAGAAGGGCTGCGGCTTTGGCGGTCACTGAAGCAAAAACCCGGCTATGGAGAAGGACTTTCGGTTGGCCTTAAGGAAGTTCTGGCAAACTGTTCAGTGACTCAGAAAGGGAAAGCAGGGCTTGGCTCTGGCTGTGTTCAGCCGTGGAGGAGAACTGCTGACCCGGACTGGGGACATTGTCGGGCGGTGGAAGTAGCACTTTGAGGAACTCCTGAACCCGATCAATACGTCCTCAGGGGAAGAGGCAGAGTCTGAAGACTCGGGGGAAGTCTCGTCCATATGCCTGGCAGAGGTCGCTGCGGCAGTCAAAAAGCTCCTCGTTGGCAAGGTGCCTGGAATGGACGAGATTTGCCCTGAGAGGCTGAAGGCTCTGGACATTGTTGGGCTGCTCTGGCTGACACGCCTCTTCAGTGTCGCGTGAATGTCGGGTACAGTACCTGTGGAGTGGCAGACTGGGGTGGTGGTTCCCATTTTTAAAAAGGGGGACCGGAGGGTGTGCTCCAATTATAGGGATATCACACTACTCAGCCTCACCAGCAAAGTTTACTCCAGGGTGCTGGAAAGGAGGCTCCGGCCGATTGTCGAACCTCAGATTCAGGAGGAGCAATGCGGATTCCATCCTGGATGTGGAACAGTAGACCAGCTCTTTACCCTTGCAGGGTTGCTGGGGGGGTCGTGGGAGTTTACCCATCCAGTCTACATGTGTTTTGTGGACCTGGAGAAGACTTTCGACCGCGTCCCTCGGGGGATCCTGTGGGGGGTACTGAGGGAGTATGGGGTACCGGCGCTGTTGGTACGAGCCATCCGGGCCTTGTATAACTAAAGTGAAAGCTGTGTTCACATTCTCGGCATAAAGTCAAACACGTTCTCCGCCAAGATTGCCCCTTGTCCCCGATTCTGTTTGTGATATTCATGGACAGGATCTAAAGGCGCAGCCGAGGTAGGAGAGTGTCCGGTTTTGGAACCTCAGAATTGCATCTCTGCTTTTTGCAGATGATGTGGTTTTGTTGGCTTCACCAGACTGTGACCTCCAGCACTCACTGGGGAGGTTTGCAGCCGAGTGTGAAGCGTTCTGGATGAGAGTCAGCACCTCCAAGTCTGAGGCCATGGTTCTCTGCTGGAAAACGGTGGATTGCTCCCACCGGGTTGGGAGCGAGTTGCTCCCCCAAGTTAAGGAGTTCAAGTATCTTGGGATCTTGTTCACGAGTGAGGGGAAAATGGAGTGTGAGATGGACTGGCGGATCGGTGCGGCGTCAGCAGTGATGCGGGCGGACCGGAACATTGTGGTGAAGAGGGAGCTGAGCCGGAAGGCAAAGCTCTCAACTTACCAGTCCATCTACGTCCCAACCCTCACCTATGGTCATGAGCTTTGGATAGTGACCGAAAGAACGAGATCGCCATTACAAGCGGTCAAAATGAGTTTTCTCCATAGGGTGGCTGGGCTCAGCCTAAGAGGTAGGGTGACGAGCTCGGACATCCAAAGGGAGCTCGGAGTAGAGCCGCTGCTCCTTCGCGTCGAAGGAAGCCAGTTGAGGTGGTTCAGGCATCTGATCAGGATGCCTCCTGGGCGCCTTCCTGTGGAGGTTTTCCGACTGGTAGGAGACCACGGGGTGGACCCAGAACACGCTGGAGGGATTATATATACCAGCTGGCCTGGGAATGCCTCGGGGTCCCCCAGGAGGAACTGGAAAACGTTGACGGGGAGAAGGGGGCCTGGAGCTCCTTCCTCAGCCTGCTGCCACCGCGACCCCGGATAAGTGGAGGAAAATGGATGGATGGATGGAAAATGTAAAACAGATAAATCCAATTTGAAAAAGTTTGGCTTTGAATAGGGTCAGGCAAGATAAGCCTCCGTCCGGGCCTCGACTCAGTCCTCCCACCGAAACACCAGCTCCTACAACATCGACGTCACCTAAAAACATCTTGTAAAGACACAAAAATAAGCGATCGGTGGACACTAGGGGGCGGTATTTACCACAGAGCACAGAATGCCAAATTCTGTATCTTTACTATTGTCAAGAGTTTTCACCGTATTGTTAAAAAGAAACTATTTCTTGTGTTTGAGTGCGTTTAAGCTCTGTTGAAATGCAACGTTGACAAGAAACACAGTCGATACAAACACGGCTGAAAAAAATAAAAATAAAAAAAATAATAAAAAAGCTCCACGAATAATTATTATTATTCCTTGAATAAACTCATGGGTCGCCACGGCTATTAAAACAAAGACCCTGTATCACCGTTTCTGTAGACTAAAGAACATATCCAGAGAGATTTCATGTGAAGCCAATGTACCAACGTCATTTATGGACAACACGCACGCCGGGCAGGCGCAGACCAGGGTTTTCGGTAATTTATTTGCGGCTCGGCGTGTGGTCGTGTTTATATTTTCTATGTGTGTGAAGAGACAGAGAGAGAGACACACAAACACAAAAACGCCAAATATACAATGTGCGTCAGTTCCCACACGTGGGCGTCGGCATTTTAATGCGTGTTTGTATCGTTTCGGATTATGACATCTAGAGGGGAGATAAAACCGGCGAAAAGGCAAATAAATAAGGGAGAAGGAGCCGGAAGATGGAGCCCGGGTAACAACCGCCAGTTTTATAACACGGGTGTTTGGAAAGTCCTTCCAAGTGCGCACAACTATCATAGGCCCCGTTCACACCCGGCGTTAACGTGCGTCTTTGCAGATCCGACCGCAAGTGGACAGCTCTACACGGTGCAAGACCCGATCGCTCAGACTACGTTGGGAGGCTGTCCGGGCGGCGTCCTTTACTCGGCGTCAACGCAAATAATGTGTCCCGGGCCGCGTTGAAGGAGCGCCTACTCGGCTGACGTCCTCCGCCTGAGCTGAAGCACGCACTCATATAAAAAGTCTGGTACGGGAGATCGATAAAGTGCCTGGGTTACAGAAGTGCAGGATTTGTTATTCACAATTAAAGTATCTACACAAAAACAACCAGTTGTTACCAAATTGAGTTCCACTGCAACAGGGAGACGTGCGTGACGCGGCATGGCCGGGGCGCACAGGACGGAAACGGGACAGTCCCGTAACGCTGTGTCTTCACATTCGTTCTCTGAAAACGTAAATGATGCGCGCCTTTATTTGCATAACAGCGCAGGAGGGAAGTGAGATCCGATCACGAGGGGTCGCTCCAGACGCACGCAGGGACGCATCCGATCGCAAGTGGACGCATTCTAGCCGTCCACTTGTGATCGGATCAGCCCTGGACGCATGTCAACGCCTTGTGTAAACAGGGCCTTGTGTCCACACGCCGACATCATCACACACACACACACACACACACACACACACACACACACACACACACACACACACACACGCACGCAAGAAAAAATACCCTCCTGAGTTGGGCCACGCCTGGTATTTCTGCAAAAGGTCAATATTATTCAACATTACACAGCTCATTACTTCCGCTGCTGTATTAGCGTCATATTAGGACAGGCTTCCCTCAAGTGAAGCGTATCTTCTCCACTCCAACACGCTCCACTTGAAAACCCTTTCCGAGGGATCCTGCGTGCGTGTGATGTCACAGCCCCGGCCCTTATCCAGGCCCGCGCGTGCCGTGCCATCAGGCGCCATTAGCACGCGACCCGCGTTTCTTGGGAAGTGTCGCCGTTTTTTTTTGGGGGGGGGGGGGGGCGGCTTAAGAGTTTACACGTCGAGCGAGATAGTTTTGAAGCATACACTCGCGTTATTTCGCCGGCTTAGAGGAATCCGCACACTGCATTGTACGTCGGATCCTTTGATCTGCGCCGGGGATTATTCCCGAGCCGGGCTCCGTGTCAATCCCGCGCTATTATTCGCGATGACAATGTTAGGGGCGAATAAAGCGGGCCGAGACGTCTCCGTCGAGCCGGCGTGTTTAACATAACAAAAGGATGTCTCCCCCCCCCCCCCCCCCCCCCCCCCCCGCTTCTGATTTTTGTTCTCGTGGGAAAAAAATAAAAAAATATAAATAAAAAATAAAAAAATTAAAAAATTAAAAAATAAAAAGGACCAGGTTTTCATTCACACCGTCAGTGCGCCCGCTGTCATTTCTTCTTTTATCGCGCTCCTTTTAAACCCCTTCTAAGCCCGTCCCGTCCTTCCCTTTCACTTACACATCCATTCTCAGCCTCTCCATCTTTGTCTTTCTTTCTTTCTTTCTTTCTTCCTTCCTCCCTGTCTCTTCCATCCTCTGTGGAGTCAAATGACATAAAACGGCCGTAGTTTATTTATTGCCCTATTTATTTAACTTGCATCTGGGCGGCGGATGAGAGAGAGGGAGAGAGAGAGAGGGAGAGCGAGAGAGAGAGAGAGAGCAAAGAAAGGTCAAGCGAGGGCAAGATAGTTATGGGTTTGCAATTAATAAATTTACATAAGGTAATGGGGAATGTTTGGCAGGTGGAGCTCTGCACCCAGATGGAATTGCATGAATTCTAAGATTAAAGGGTGAGGACCAGAATGACCCCCCACAAATGGAATGATCAAAGAGAGAGAGCGAGAGAGAGAGAGAGAACCTTTAGAGAGGGGAACCTTTGGCGAAAACCCTTCTCCCTTTTAATTTGGCAGACACTCATTTACAGACATTTTCATAAGAGATGGAGATTAAATTGCTTCATGCATTGATAATATCTTACATTTCGTGTGAGAATGGGAAGACGGAGGCAGAGGGGAATAGAGAGAGACTGACCAGTCATGATGCCGTCTCCCTCTTCATTTCTTAGAAGAGAGAGAGCGAGAGAGAGAGAGAGAGAGAGAGAGAGAGAGAGAGAGAGAGAGAGAGAGAGAAGGCAAGATTAAATTGTTTCATGCATTGGAAAAAAAGAAGGGACGCAGGGAGATGGAGGGCGTGAACCGGCCGCTCCTTTGCTCCCCAATCCCCCAGAAAACCCAACAGAGAATTAGGCTTTTTCCCATCACGCTGTCCTCTTAGCAGCTCTTCAGAACAAAACACAGACAACACACACAACACACACACACACACACACACACACACACACACACACACACACACACACACACACGGCTTTCCACGCCCTTCATTTATTTTCAGGGAAACGCTTGTAATGGCCATAGCTTGGACAATGCGATGCTCTACAATAAAACCCCAGACCTGACTACTGTTTAAAAGTGTTATCTTACCATATTTTATTTTATTTATTTTTTTCTTTTTCTTTTATTGTTTCGATACAGTAAGTGTTTGTGGAGGCTGCCGCCGGACGCTTTAGGAAGGAACGGGCTTGAATCTGTTGTTCCTCCACGATCATTCCTGCACTTTGTGTACTTTGTGAGATTTGTCTCTTTGTATTATTTGAACGTTAGAAGCGTTCCCTTTGGCATATTTCCATATCAGACTCACAAACTGGTTTTATTTGGTTTTTGGTATTCGGCCGAGTGAAATTTTCATGTCCGAGGAATTTGACTTGGTATGAGTTGAGGCGCTGTTGCGCACAATCAGAGCTTATGAAAAAGCTTCAAACGAAATATACAGAATATTCAGAGCACAATCAACGCACAAGATATATGAATGGGCCATGGTGAGGGATAAGTATAATAAATCGTTTGGTGAGCTTCACTGGGTATCACGGTACAGAATGAATAAGTAAATATATCTCAAATAATATCCACAGGGATATCAATGGATAAATTATAGGTCTAAATTATTTACAATTTATGGCACAATTGTCCTTCATGTGAAATAATATTCGAGTCCTCATGATGATTCGACACGTCCCCCTCTTCAAATATGCATGAGCTCATCCCATTCTGCTGCTGTTTGGTTTAGTCCAGACTCTGTTCGGATCAGGAATAGGGAAAGGAGACAGCTTCCTCGCGGGCCAAAGGTCACATGGGGTGAAGATATGGAGTCAAAGGGAAAAAAATGCTCATCATGTTTTTGAGCTCTGAATTAGTTTTGGTCTGGGTCAGAAAACACCAAATCAAACATCAACACCAACTAAATCTTCTTTAAAATCATTTCTAATTACATTTTTTAATAATAAACAAGTAAATAAATGAGTTATGAAATAGATGGATAGATAGATAGATAGATAGATAGATAGATAGATAGATAGACAGATAAATAAAGTAACTTTTTTGAATCAACATAAATTGCGTTTAAGCTTTCGTCGTAGACGCTGCATTGAATTGAAATATGCGTGATGAAGTATTTATAAATATGTGCATTTTATTGATATTACCATAAAGAATATTCAGATGAGGCGTCCGCCTGGCGCAATCCCTCCATGTCCCTCCAGCCGTGGTCGAGACCTGAATGAAAGCCATGTGTGTGTTTTCCTTTGTGATTATTCCAATGTTAAAAGAACCTATTAGGCTTTGGAACAACATATAATCTCAGGCTGAAATAAACATAAATTTACGTCCCACGCACCCGGCAGAGGAACAATTCTCTTTGATCTTCCGTGATTTTGTCATGTGACATTAAGGAAATATGCAGAGTTCACTGAGCAGTCACATAATAACACACACACACACACACACACACACACACACACACACACACACACACACACACACTCACACACACACACACACACACACACACACACACACACACACATGCAAACACGGATCCCCCCCCTCCCCTCCGATTGCTCCTCACACATAATTGGTTTCGGGAGCTGGCTTAGTAATTCTTTGCTTGTTATACACACATAATTAGTTTTCAAAGTAGCTCTCCCTGAATATAGTTTCAATTACTTCCCCTCTCTCTTCACCATCGTCCTTGGAGACAGGTGAATTTAGCGCGCTCACTGTTTCTGATGTGACAGCGTGTTAATTGAGCTATTAGCTGGAAATGTGACTGTGTGTGAGTGAGTGTGTGTGTGTGTGAGTGAGTGAGTGTGTGTGTGTGTGTGTGTGTGTGTGTGTGTGTGTGCAGCCTGAGGATGGGTTCACGTTCTGGCTGCAGAGGTGTGCATCATTCCATATAGTAGGTGTGTGTGTGTGCCGTTTCACTTTGTGTCTTGCTTTGTTTGATGCGCGCTGCTATGTGTGTGTGTGTGTGTGTGCGTATGTGTGTGTGTGTGTGTGTGTGTGTGTGTGTGTGTGTGTGTGTGTGTGTGTTTTAACAGGTGCTCATTTGTATCCTCTGTTTTTCCTTTCTCGTTCACACCCGCTGATAATACCGTGAGTTGAGGTGAGAAATATGAAAACCTGCATTTTCACTTTGTCTATTTTGGTGTGTTCTGAGTCTGACAGGTTCAAAGGGTGAAACAAGGGGGAAAAACAAGTTAAAAAAAAAAAAAAAAAGAAAGAAAAAAGGAAAAAAGGAAGAATTAGAAGAATAAGTTCCTTTTCAGGCGTGCTAACTATGGAGCCATCTATATTTTCAGTTATTTCGGGAGATTTTCGATGGAGAAAACAAGAGGGAGGACATTTCCTGCCTTTCCGTCTCCCTCTCTGCTTGTCAGCCTGCTTTTGCAACTGCATGCTCGGCGACCTCCCGCCATCCATCATCCCTCTGTCCATCATCCTGCCATCCATCATCCCTCCATCAATCCAGATTTTAATTACGTTTGGGTTTCCCAGTGGGCGTGTAACTGGTGAAACTGTTGCCCTGGAAGGTGGTGGGCCGGCACAGAAGCGACACATCGACAGCAGGACCCCCGCAGCGGCTGCAGGCTATCGACAGGTCTCTGCTATTCTTACTGTGTGTGTGTGTGTGTGTGTGTGTGTGTGTGTGTGTGTGTGTCTGTGTCTGTGTCTGTGTCTGCGTCTGTGTGTGTGTCTGTGTGTGTGTGTATCAGAGAACCTGTTGGGTCGAACTATAACACCCAGTTCCATCATATAGTCCTCTTTTACAGTCCACACAGATATAAGTGTGTGATTGGTGTGTCTTTGTGTTCCTTTGTGTGTATGTGTATGTGTGTGTCACTGTGTGTCACTGTATGTCTATGTGTGAGTAGTGGTATATGGGTTGAACACGGCTGATCGAAGTCTTACTGTTGACAAGCTGGAATATTGATCTGTCTGTATCTATGTGAACACACACACACACACACACACACACACACACACACACACACACACACACAAACACATCAAACATCGAGACAGGAAACAGAATGGAGGGACTTTCTGGAACATCTTGAGCATTCGGTGAAACAGACTGTTTCTATTTCAGTCAATCAGTGAATGCGATGTAGATGAGGAAATACAGCACGGCCATCACCATGACAACTCCCAAAAAACACTTGACAAAATAAATAAATAAATTCCTCGATATCTCTCTATCAAGATATAACAGATAGTAAAGAGATATAGAAATAGATATAGAATAGAGATAGATATACTACATATACAAAATAATATCTCTCTCTCTATACATTTTAATTCAATTAAATAAAACTAAATAAAATTAAACTAAATTCAAGGGCTTTGTTTACATGGTAACCTTACCTTTGCCAGAGGAAATGGAAAACAAAAGTGCAGAGTATCATATATATATATATATATATATATATATATATATATATATATACACACACACAAAGGAAATGTTTTACCATGTTATCATCAACCATATATATATATATATATATATATATATATATATATACCTATATATATATTTGTATGTATATGTTATTGTATGTGTGCATCAACATTCCTTCATTGCATACAACATTTCAATTTCTTTGTGTGTTGGCATTAAGGGAAATGTTTTACCAAGTTATCAGGAATATGGTAAAAGAGCAATGTGTGTATTTGTGTGTGTGTGTGTGTGTGTGTGTGAGAGTGTGTGAGTGTGTGTGTGTGTGTGTGTGTGTGTGTGTGTGTGTGTGTGTGTGGCCTCCTGTTGCCTGGTACCAGATGTGCCTCAGCCTCTGGATATGAGGCTGTTTCTGCAGCGGCTTGGGGTGATTTAGAAACATGATGGATGAGACATGAGGAAAATACATAACCCTGCATATGAGCTGCATGTGTGTGTGTGTGTGTGTGTGTTTGGGGGGGCGGGGGGCCAGTGTGACCGAGAAATTTCATGCAAGTGCACGTTCAGGTGTGTGCACGTAGGTACTGTAGGTGTGTGCTTCTTGTGCTGTGATTATTCCTTCAGCTTCAGCGGTGTGTTTCTCCCCCGGCCAACCGCTGTGCGTCCGTCTCTCGGCAGAGTGTGTGTTCTGGCGGACATATTGATTTGCTTCCCGGGGTCCGGACCCACCTGGCCCGGCGGCAGGGGGGCGTTCACAAGCTAGCATCTACGCAGCGGTTTACAACTGTTCATAATGGGCGGGGCTGGACACCAAACGCCAAACAACGCCCGGGTTAAGAGTTCACCATGCGGGGGGGGTTGCAAAGAGAGCGGGCAGCCAGATGGAGCAACTGTACCAGGTGT
>NC_137210.1:20195558-20265558 GCF_960531495.2 Zeus faber
TCTTCTCCTTTATTGAGTAAGAAATCAATGGACTGATTTGCTCCAGCTCATTGTACAGTTTTTTTTAACCATTAGTGCTTTTAAATGCAAACACAATATAAATTTCATGCTGTGAGTTTTTAGGATCTCGTCTCATCAAGGCAGAACCAAATCTCTGAAATCCATGACGACACCGTACAGGGCACTGCCAACATCAGTTATCAGCTCCATTATTCATTCCCGACAGCAGTTTCATAATAATGTCTGAGATTCATTAAATACATTAAAGATTAAGACAAAAAGACTCCCTTTTTATGAAACAGCATTTTCTAATAATATTCAACCTCAATGTATCAGAATGTTCCTTGAGTCACAAAAGACTCATGAAAGACTATCATTTTAAATCATGAAAGGGCCATATCATTTTCATATTTCCAAAGTCTGGGGAAATGAGCCGGTGCCATGGAGGTCCAGTTATCCATAATTGCCACATGAAAGATTAAAAGCCTTTCTGATGAGACTTGTGATTGGACCAGACTGGACTGGGCATGAGCCGCCTTCATTTTTAAGTGTAAAAATACAGATCTCTCTCTCTCTCTCTGTCTCTCTCTCTCTCTCTCTCTCTGTCTCTCTCTCTCTCTCTCCCTGTTGTTATACCTCCATGACTGCTGCTGATTCCCTGTGCTGCTCCCGCGGTGGGGACCTTGTGACCCCCATCAGACAAGCAAATCGTCTCAGTGACTCACTTCATATTGGGTCTATTATTCAAAGAGCACACCAGTCAAATAGATGGATAGGTGAAGTTCGGATGGAGAAGAGTGAGAGAAGGGGTTTAAGGGCGGAGGGGTGGTGTGTGTGGTGTGTTTGTTTGTGTTTGTGTGTGTGTGTGTCGCTCTCTCTCACTGGGAATACCCATGAGAGGCATCCGTCGTTTTTTCCAACCGTTCTCCTCCCCCGCCACCTTTCTTTCTCTCTTTCCCTGCATGTCTTTTCATCTCTTTCTCTCTCTACAGCCCAACCCCCACAAAATCTGATTTCTCTCCCACCCTCCATCATATCAGTTAATCATTCCTTTATCTTCCTCCATCCCCACCCTCCATTTAGCGTACTCCATTTTCATACAGGCCCCCCAAAAAAAACACTCTTCATCAGTCTGTCCGCTCCCCCCTTACCATCTTTCCTCTTTGGTCTCCAGCTCTGACCCCCCCCTGTTTTCCACCTCCCTACTTTATGATGTATTGTTCCTCTTTACATTACTTCTCCTGTGTAATGTGTCCCCCTAATCGCTTTGGCTGAGCGCAAAACCAACTCAGGCGCCGGTGGAAAAAGCACTCGGAACAGTCTTGCATTTGTTATCTCACCCCCAAAACCCTCCAGATGGGAACCCGGTTCAGTCAAGGCGAGTGTTATTCTGGTGTCCGACTCTGGGGTTATTTGAGGATTCAGGAAGACTGAAACACACCCAGGATAAACGCCGAATCGCGCTTTTCTTAACTGTGTGTGTGTGTGCGTGTGTGTGCACTCCGAGGGCCCTGATCAGTATAATGGAGCAGCTCTGTGCTCTATTGATTAGGTCTCCTGAGCGACTAAATTAAATACTTGCTTTGCTCCTCTGTTTGAATGAAATGCCTTGTTAAGCACTAACACCGTGTACACGCTGTTTGGGGCGGATCACTGACACCACTCATCCGCTCCCTCTCTCCGATTCTTTCTCCCTCTCCTTTCTCCTTTCCTGTCCTCTTATTCATCCTTTCTTTTTTAAATTCACCTCTCTCTCTCTCTCTCTCTCTCTCTCTCTCTCTCTCTCTCTCTCTCTCTCTCTCTCTCTCTGAACTTCCCTCACGTCTTTCACCATCCCGCTGTGCATTTCTTGCCCTCCTTGTTCTACGGTGAGGGTTCCCCATTATCCCTGCGCTTATTATTTTCAGCATTCTTCCTTCCTTCCTTGGACTCGGTCTGTCATTCTCCTCCTCCTTTTTAAATTTTTTTTTTTTTTTTTTTTTTTTTTTACAGTACTCCTTTTCATTCTCCTTGTGTGCTCCTTCTGTCTCTGGGAACACTTGGTTTAACTCACTAATTACTACATCACCCATCTGTCTGTCTGTCTTCATATATATCTATATATATATATATAGATATACATAGATATATATGTAGTCTTGCTGCTGCTCTCCACACTGCTAACTCATGTAATTACAGTTGTTAATGCTTCTCAGGATTATAGTGTGTGTGTGTGTGGGTGTGTGCGCTTGTTTCTTGCTGTGATGTTGTGGGTGCCTTTCTTAATCCCTCCCAAGTACGAGGCAAATCATGTTATTAAAACGTCTTAGAGGACAACTATCTCTCACGCACAGCGGTAGTTACAGACTATGGTGGTTAGTGTTCAACATCATCTTCTTTCATCTTGAGTTCCAGCTGATACCGGAAGCCCCCTTTATCAGCCGCTTTGTTTGAAGTTCCCACAGCTTCACTGCCACGGAGCACAGAACAGGCATTAGCACATTAACGCCGCGCTTCCTCATTCCGAAAAGAGTTTGAAGCCTCGACCTCTGCCCCGGTGGAGGGTTTTAGAGAAATGCGTTTTTGTATTAAAAAGGTTCTGGTTGGTTGTTTTTCTTTTTAATCGTGCGGTGTACCAATACCTAATCACCAGAGAACTAGCGCGGGCAGACATTAAAAGATTTCATGAATACATCCAACTTTTCTCATTAGAGAAACTGTAACTTTCTGTTTCCCAGCTACTTGTCGATTGTGCAAACTTGCTAAGAAAGATTGAGTCGCAAGGACGGAGAAGTGACGTGAGTCATGAAGAAGACAGAGGGAGAGATAGAGGAGGTATTTGCTGAACGGGTGTAATATGTGGAGATTGGATTAGAAATGACACTTCAGTGGTCCTCCAGTCGGGGTTTGGCTCGTCTCTGAGCCGGTGCGACGAGACAACGGGCTAATTGCACTCCCCTTCACTCCAAACAACAAACCGCTTCGCTCAATGCAACGTACTGCGTTATTATCTGCTACGCGAAGGAAGAACAAAGTTTCTATGCAGCACTTGCTCTTTTGATGTGATGTCTGCACAGGCAGACGGAGGAGGAACCGGGTGCTAAGTGGAGCGGAAAGAATGAATATAATTATTTTTCGAGGAGAAAATAAAAGTATCATATGATTTCGGGGGCAAAGTGAGAAGAAAAATGAGTCAGAGAACTAGTAAAAGGGAGGTAGGGGAGACAGCGGGGATGGAACCGAGGTTGGAACGGGTAGGGGGGGGGGGTAAGGGCGGTTGGGATGAGATGTTTTTATGAAACGGGGAGAGTTTCTCAGCGGGTCTTCGCCCTGAAAAAAAAGGCCGTCGCAATTACCGGCACACGCAAAGAAAGGAAAGTGGTTGTGTGTGTGTGTGTGTGTGTGTTTCCATTCAAGACACTATTTTATTGGTCCGTTTGAAATATACTGTATATACTTGATAAAAATTGTCAAGTATAAAATAGATTGAATAATAATACATTTAATTTATAATGTGCCTTTCATTGGGGACCAATCTCAAGGTACTAGAACATGCTGCAGTACCTATATGATTTACTTTTTCTTAAACACAAAGAAATTGACAGAATGTATGTTGAAAATGTATGTTGTTTGTATATACTTCTTTATATCAGTAAAGAGTGTGGTGGCTCATGATCATGTGATCATGCGTTTGTAAAAGCATTATTTAACCTTTTGCATGTACCTGGGTTGTTTCTCCTGTAAGTTAATGTGCGGAACATCGTCTTCCTTTCTTGCGGGTCTTAATTGAATTTGGAAAATTAAATGCAGCTACCAGATGATAGTACGCTTGCGGCTATTGTCAGGTGTACCTGCTTGGTGTGTGTGTGTGTGTGCGTTCAAGCTGTGGTTTCCTCTGCCAAGGGAGTGGCAGCTCTCTAGGAGGAATGCTGGGGAGGCCAGGCCTTTGGAGCTGATATCGTCGTAAAACTCCCTGGCCCAGTGCCAGAACACACACAATTAGTCCATGGAGGGAGGGAGGGCCAGGGAGGGGTCGCATGCTGCCTTTTCCTCCACCATACCACAGGAATGAGCTTCGGCTAAATATGTGCACTATTCAGTGCTGTTTTGTTCTGGTGATTTGTGTTCTGTTCTTGCAGGTAGGGGGGCGAGAAAAACCTCTGAGGGCGTCAATTAAGTAGAGCATCAGCGTAGTGGTGGTGGCTGAACAGTTTAGTATAAAGCCTTCAATCGTGTTTTACATTGTGTATTTGTATTAAACGGAACTGTTGTAACTCTTCCTGATCAGGTTGAAATAGACAACCTTTCGCAAAGATGACCGCTTCTTAGTTTACAAGTGACTTGCAGACGGTTTGTTGCTAAAGCAGCCAAATAGATTTTATATTCTGTGCGAGTGATTAAAATGCCTTTGAATAATGCTAATAATGATAAAAATGTAACATGAAATGAAGAGCAGCGGGGTGGGTTAAATAACTATTAAATTTTATGCAGAGTAGATGTTTACCTTCACGCCACAGTTACCATGGCCTTTTCAATAGCAAAAACATAACTTTGGTCCACACAAAAGACACTCTGTCTGTGCATGGTCATAAGAGAGATCAAATTTGGGATAAGCTAACTTAGTTTTACTTGCAATTTCTCCACAGAATCTAATATCACATCAGTACTGAAATGTCCTCTGGTTATAAAAACAACCCTGGATGTTTCCAGTTGCTATACACTCACTTCATACTCACAACTAAACTCTTTACGTTAGTCTAGTGACGCATAGGCTGCATATGCAAGGCTTATAATTACGTTGATATGTGTTTATAATCTCTCACCTATGCCACAATGAAAGCCCAGCTCTTGCTCAGCCATGTAGGGATTAAATGCTTATACTCACTTGACACTTTATTAGGAACACCTATACACCTACTTATTCATGCAATTATCTAATCAGCCAGTCGTGTGGCAGCAGTGCAATGCATAAAATCATGCAGATACGGGTCAGCGGCCTACAGTTAATGTTCACATCAACCACCAGAGTGGGGGAAAAAATGTGATCTCAGGGTTTTCGACCGTGGCGTGATTGTCGGTGCCAGATGGGATGAGATTTCAGTAACTGCTGATCTCCTGGGATTTTCACGCACAACAGTCCCTAGAGTTTACTCAGAATCCAGTGAGCGGCAGTCCTGCGGACGATGATGATTTTATGATGAAGATAATTGACGAGAGTGGTCAGTGGAGAATGTCCAGATTGGTCATTCTCATGGTTTGAGCTGACAGGCTACGGTAACTCAGATAACCACTCTGTACAATTGTGGTGAGCAGTGAAAACGTCTCAGTACGCACAACCGACAAACCTTGAGGTGGAGGGGCTACAACGGCAGAAGATCACCTCGGGTTCCACTTCTGTCAGCCCAGAAGACAAAGCTGAGGCAGCAGTGGGCACAGGCTCACCAAAACTGGACAGCTGAAGACTGGAAAAATGTAGCTTTTTTGATTAGCTGCCCGAGTGAAATGGAGAGGATTTTAGGACATCTATAGGCTGAAGTGTGTGAACTGTGTGTGTGTGTGTAACTATGTAGTTTCACTACGTAGTCACTCCATTTTCTAACTTATATTATTATTATTTCTACCTTATCTGTGCAATTATAAATTGAATAAGTTGTCTGTCTTGTGCAAAACGGATAGTCACACAAATAGTCAAACTGTATGTAGACATAAATACATTATTTTGATATTGATTACTTTATGTATGTATTTTAGCACCGGAAATAATTAATCCTGCTGACACACTAAATGAAGGGAATTTTCGCTATTCTTACATTCTAAAGATAATCTCTAATTTCTAAATTTTAAAAGGTATGAACAGTGGCGTCACTAGGGCGGACCACACCGGGTGTCACCATCAGAGGGGGTGACACCAAAATTACTGTATAAAATTTTTGTGCAATGTTTCAGCAGAAATTTATTATTTTTCCTAAAAATATCCCTGTAGTTGGTTATAACAACAACATAAGTGGAGTACTGGCACATTTCCACTATTTCCACTTTAAGTACTGCGCTCTGTATATTTTCCTGCTTCTTTATCCTTTGCCAATCACATGCTGACCGATGCATCTCAATTTCTGCTGAAGCACACAGATGGTAGGGCCAGAATTTGGCGCCAAAAGTATGAATCCGTGGACCCAACCTGCCTTGTGTCAAAAGTCTAAGCTGGTGGCGGGGGTGTAATGGTGTGGGGAATTTTTTCTTGGCACACTTTAGGCCTGTTAATACCAATCAATCATCGCTTGAATCAGCCTATTTGAGAGTGGCTGCTGACCATGTGCAATTGTGCATCCCATCATGGCCACAATCATACCCATCTTGTAATGGCTATTTCCAGCATGATAATGCACCATGTCATGAAAAGTCGTATTAAACTAGTTTCATGAACATGTCAATGAGTTTAATGTTCTCCAGTGGCCTTCCCACTCAGCGGCTCTGAATCCAATAGAACATCTTTGGGATGTGATAGAACGGAAGATTTGAAGCATAAATGTGCAGCTGGCAAATCTGCAGGAATTGCATAATGCAGTCATGTCAACATGGAGCAGAATCTCAAAGGAAGATTTACAACATGTTGTGAAATCCATGCCAACAAGAATTGAGGCTGTTTTGAGAGCGGAGGGAGTCCCTACCCAGTATTAGTAGAGTGTTCCTAATAAAGTGCTCATTGAGTATAAGGGTGCATATATCACCCTTGTAAACAAATTTAAGGTAATAAAAATAATTCAGTGCTAAGTGCTTTTTTATGGGGAAACTGAACAAAAGAGCCTCAGGGTTTTATGACTATACACATACTTTCTTGGTCGAAATTCACCTGACAATGCTTGTGTAGTGTCAGTGGAACAGGATAATTTCTGTTTAAATTGTTTTTATTGGAACTGGAAAGAAATATGTGGAACTCTCTGTGTCTTAAGGCAGGTGTGGGTGAGTGTAAGTAGAAATGCAGTAAAACTGATACACCTAAACTCTACCTAGGGTATTCGGTACAACTCTGTGGGGTCTAGATGACTTACAAGATATAGTCTCATAAGTTCAGACTTTGATTACAGCGCTGATTCTGTTGCAGAGATTTTGCTACTGATCGGCGGTTTTATAACTTTCTAGGTCATCTCCTGGGGACTGAACAGCTAAAAATAGCCAAGCTTATCAGCAGTAGTATCACGCTAAAAACTATATTCAAGTACTAATCCCTGATTTTAAGATCAGACCAGTGTGTTTACAACTCTTATCTTCACGACTACAGTATCTCTCTCTGGCCCCTTTTTCGCTTTCATAATTGGCATAATTGGAGTTGCGGAGTTTCTTCTGTGCGCCGACCATGTGCTCTACTTTATCTGTGTAATGCTGCTAAACTGCTGATCTGATCAGCATGCTCACCGCTCTCATCTCCCCACCATTCCAAGTCTCTGTTGCTGTTTGCCACCTCTAATGTCAATTAGAGGTGGCAAGCAGTGTTGCTATTAAGAAATGAGAATATATAACGTCTGTCATTTTGGTATCTTTATATATCGTGACATAGTTTAATGTTGTCTTTAAGGCTATATTACAGTAAAGTAATTTTACTTTTCTAGACATAGACTGTTCTAGCTGTTCTAATCAATGCCTCGACCTGCTTGGTTATAATATCCACCAATTTTACTAAAGATTATTTCTAAAATCACGAATAGCTCTTCCCAATATATTGTTAAATTTTCGGTACTGGCATATTTGTCAACAAATATTTTTATGATATTTAATTTTGTTAGAGAGTTGTTTTTGTGAATTGAGTCACTGTACTTAACATGCACATACAACCAGTAAATCTTGAGTACAGAGATGTGTCGTCCCAGCTTATGGGAAATTGTGGACAGTGAGGACACAAGGAGGTAACACAAATGCATCACATGTACATCACATACACTGATCAGCCACGACATTAAAACCACTAATAACCACTTATGTTGTGTAGCTCCCCCTCTGTCAAAACAGCTCTGACCCGTGGAGGCATGGTCTCCACAAGACCTCTGAAGGTGTCCTGTGGTGTCTGGCACCAAGACGTTAGCAGCAGATCCTTTAAGTCCTGGAAGTTGTGAGGTGTGGCCCCCATGGATCAGGCTTGTTGTTCCAGCACATCCCACAGATGCTCCATTGGATCGGACCCTAACCCCGCCCATCCACATGATGTAGAAGAAATCGTGATTCATCAGACCAGGCCACCACCTTCCACCATGGAAGCCATGGTCCGGTTCTGACGCTCACATGCCCTTTGTAGGCACTTTCAGCAGTAGGCAGGGGTCAGCATGGACACTCTGACCAGTCTGCAGCTACACAGCCCCATACACAGCAAGCTGTGATGCACTGTGTGTTCTGACACCTTTCTACCATAGCCAGCATTCACTTTTTCAGCAATTTGTGCTACAGTAGCTCTTCTGTCGGATCGAACCAGACGGGCTAGCTTTAGCTCCCCACGTGCATAAATGAGCCCATGGGTGCCCATGTCGCTGGTTCACTGGTTGTCCTTCCTTAGACCACTTTTGGGACCCCACAAGACCTGTCGTTTTGGAGATGCTCTGGCCCAGTCATCTAGCATCACAATTTGGCCCTTGTCAAAGTCACTCAGATCCTTAGGCTTGCCCATTTTTCCTGCTTCCAACACATCAACTTCAAGATGAGATGATCAATGTTATTCACTTCAGCTGTCAATGGTTTTAATTTTGTACACAAACTGGCACAGTGATTACAACAAGCTATTTAAGGGTCTACTGTACTTCTTAATAAAGCTCAATAGATCTCAGTTAAAGAATTCGCTTCTATAATAGACTTCATTACCGTTTTGACACCAAAATTAGCCGGTTGACCCGGGTTTTCTAAATCCGGGTCAACCCGCTAAAAATACGCCATTGACACCTTTCCCATTGCCAGGAGAAATTACTTTATTTTCTGGTGTGTCACATTTGGTTTCAAGAACAAGTTGGAAATGGGCCGCGTCATGGTTTCAGTGTGATTGGGAATAAAACAGCAGAGTAGACAGCAACTTAAACAACGACATAAAACTGTATAACAGGGAAAAAAAGTATTTTGAGTCATTAAGAAGAACACTAGCTAGACACTAGAGTAGAAGCAATTTGGAGCACTGCAAGTGTATATACTGTATACTGCCGGTGCGCGCACCGGTCTTTTGGCGGTGGGGTGGAGTGGCTGGCGGGGAGCGTGGGGGTTCTCCGCTGTGGTTCCCATGGTTGGATTCTAAATGGGAGATGAAATGATGTAAATTATACACGGTTATTCCTCTCACCAGCATCCGGAACTTAAACATGCGTTGCATCGTGCCGGTAAAGGGGCCAAAATGAGCAGGTCGACCCGGGTGTCCTGTTCACATCAGAGCCGATCAGAGGTGGAGCCGGTTAAAACTCGTGTCTGTTGCAGGGTCATTTCACCCGGGACTGAGACTCGGGTTTTTCCTTTACGGCTGGTGACAAGTGCCGGATATTACTGTGTTTTTGGTGCAGTGGGAAAGCGATATAATATAGTTTGCATTCCCTTTCAGCTAAGGTAAGGTATTCCAATGTGAGATCAAGCACACATAAAAAGAGGTCAAGCACATATAATGTTAAGAAAAATATAATTTTGGTGTTTTATTTTTCTTTTACTCTTTCAGTCCCGAGATCAGGCAGTCGAGTTTCTTGTGAATTGTTTTATGCATGGGAGTGATGGGTTACAGCCCGGAAAAACCTTCTTTGAAGCACAAAAGCTTAGAAAAATAATAAATTAGAACTCATGTGCAAAGACAAAGCTACTAAACACTGAACACAATGTCTGGACAGGTTACAATTTTCCAGCGTTAGTCATTAACACATTTCGATGGGTTGCTCCAGAGTTCAACAAACTCGGATGGTGTTCGTGAAAGATAAACAACGTCCGAGGGCTGACGTGAAACAAAAACACATGCATAACATGACTCTCTCGCTCTCACTCTCGCTCTCTCCCTCGCATCTGGCCTGGGAGTGAGCCAAGTCAGTGTTACTATGGAGAGAAACAATGCATTCCATCAGGGAACGGAGACAGAGCTGCTCGCAGGATTCAGCCACAGCCCTGTCCAACGTTGTCTTCAAAAACTCTGCAGGCCCTGTTTATGGACACCGCTATATTTAACGAGGACTGGATTATTGTTGTGAAGTTAACAAGGCCGACAGTGCTTGTAATTACTCATTTACTAACCTACCTCAAGGTGTGGTAGTGAAGGAGTCAAGTAAGGAGCGGCGTCAAAGTCCATTCATCCAAGTTGAATCATTAGTATTTTGTTATAGTATTTCATCCAGTATTGATTGATTAACTTTAAAATAAAAAAAAATAAAAAAACTGCTTTACATATTTAGGACTTTATTTTGGTGACATAAGTGCTGTTTCCCAAACTGTAAAACAAAAAGGTAGACACATGTAAAGCAGTATTTCCCCTTGTGTGGCCCCTTTTTCCTCCCCCCAAATAGATAGTTTGCTTCGTATTCCTGTACAAATTTGATTTCTTGTATAACTTACTGACAAACCTGATTCAAGTCATGGTTGTAAACACCGATACTGTCTGAAGGGACCTACAGACTGCACGACTTGTGAATAACCCTAACGTCGCTGTGGTGACACTACACAATCCTGTTTCTTAAATGTAGTGTTGCAGACCCGTTCAAAATGAACGAGCGGCAGTGAGCGCGCCACAATGAGGCTCCAATGAGGGCGATGGCACATTTCCGATGAGGGCGTTTTGTCGCCGATCTCAAAAATGTGTCAGCGACACCCGGATCAGGGCAGAAGTTGCGTAGTCTGAATAATAACCTGAATGCAATGGTATCAGTGCTAAATGCTTTTTATTTTTTATTTTTATTATTTTCTCCTCATGGGAAAAGCTTTAACAGTAAAATTATGGTGTGTGTGCGCTTTTCTTAACTGTGTGTGTGTGTGTGTGTGTGTGTGTGTGTGTGTGTGTGTGTGTGTGGTTTCAATATGTTGTTGAACAGCATGTTCTCTGTAGTCAGCTGTCCAGTGCAGACACAATGTCATTAATCACCAAACCGAGGAGAGGGAGGGAGGGAGGGAGGGAGCGGGAGGAACAGGGAGAGAGAGAGAGAGAGAGAGCGAGAGAGAGAGAGAGAGAGAGAGAGAGAGAGAGAGAGAGAGAGAGAGAGAGAGAGAGAGAGAGAGAGAGAGAGAGAGAGAGAGAGAGAGAGAGAGAGAGAGGGAGAGAGAGGTTGACATGTGAGAAAGGGTAGACTGACCGCTGTGATGAACACATGAACTGGACACGTTGCATGGTTGGAGGGAGGACTAAAATGTAAGGTCACGGTGCAGATGATGCAAAAGGAAGATATTGGGTGGGCGGGGTGAAGGCTGGGAATATGGAGGCAGGGAAGGAAGGATGGAAAGAAGGAGGTGAGGATCATGTGAAGGGACTTAATAGGGAGGAAATGGAGGGAGTTGGTGACCTGAGAAAGAGGCCACGCTCACGGATATGAGCCGTGGACTTCCCATGTTCCGGATAATAGACCGGGATGAAGTAAGTGAGGAGAGACTAACTGGAACGGACGATTGAAGAGGAAGGGGTCACGCTGCAGTCAAAACAAAGACCCGTTTCCTCATTAGCGACTCTCCGGCTGTCTCTGCGTTGTCAACTTAGCTTCCCAAATTCTGGGGCGAGGTTACGTATTTTCAATAATTTCCTTTTGTGAAAGCAGAATCCCGATCGTCGAAAATGATGGAAATATATCTATTTTTTGCCGACATTTTCAGTTAATTGCAATCTGAAATTGGGGTACGCAAATCCTTATTGCTGGGTTAAAATTAAAAAAAGATGACATTTTATCGTTTCAGTTTCTGAATTTATTTGGAAATTGTAAGTTATGTAATCATTTTCCACTTGAATGAAATACCACCATAATCACAATTTTATTTATTTATTACATTTCTGTATTACACTGAGTTTGTTTTCTGAGATATTTATAATGTCACAATTATCAGATGATACGCTGAGAAGTTGGTAACAAAACAATTTATAAAATGTCAATATATTAATATAGAATTGTATAGTGAGCCATCTCATCAATATCTGATTGAATCCATATTGAATAGAATCTTGACCCTTTGTATCAAAATCAAATTGTGAGGTCCTGCTCAATACCCAGCCGTACCCATCATTTACAATCCATCACTATCTGACAAAAAAACCATCAATGATTATTCCCCGTTAACGATTGTCCACTAATTGGTGCAATATCACCGATGTCCTTTTCAGGAAGGAGACTTTCTGGTTCGAACCCATCACGTTGAATACTGTGACGGGGGCATCCTGGACCCGGATGATGTACTGAGCGACCTGGTGGATGACAAGGACAAGGTAAGAATGATGAGGGCACGGGAACCTTCTGAATTCTCAAAGTAGACCCGGCCGCAGCCGGCAGCGGCCCATGTTTTGGTGGCCAGTCAGATACAAATTGAAGAAAGCTTAGTCACAGCAACATAACGTCATAGGTCAGTGGTTCTTAATGTTGGGTCCGATTTTTTAACTGCTATCCCCTTAACTATAGTATAGACAGGTACGGAGGTATGGACTAAATCGCATCTAACAGGTCGTTCTTGTTTGATATTCTGCTTTTCATTGCTTTCTTTATAATTTAGCTTACCTCAATGTAGGTAGAGATGATTTTTACCATGCACCATCATCGTGTGTGTGTGTGTGTGTGTGTGTGTGTGTGTGTGTGTGTGTGTGTGTGTGGGCGCGTGCGCGTGTCTGTGCGCGCGCGCTAACTCGCCGAGGGCTACAACATGTGGCTAGAAGCAGCTTACTCCAAGAGAATATTGCCTCACAAGCAGAAATCAAAAGCAAAAGGTTCCAACTTGCCTTTAGCACAATGTCATTAGCAATTCACTTTTGGGTGCTTTTGAAAGCCTAATCTATATATCTTATTCCCCCCTGAGGAAAGTTCCATTTACACTTAATTTTTCCTTTTGTAACTTTTTTGCATTTTAGTAAGTGATCAATGGTCTCATTTGGAACACGGACACTGACCATAATTCAGTGTTGAAAGCAATTTCTGTGGCTCTGCACATGCATAGAGAATCAACTTGTTTTAACTCGTTTGTCCCTGTGTGGACACTGTTTCTGTTCAGTTGGCAACCTGGAGACAAGAAAAAAAGTTCTGGAACCCGGCGGCAAAATAGTTTAATTCAGAAATGAGTATCACCCGGTCTTCAGTTCGTATGCCTGTGAGGATGGATAAACGCTACAAGATTCATTTGCAAATCCACTGAACTAATTAAGTACAAAGATGCTTCTGTAAGCGCTTTCTCTTCATCCGAGAGTTGCAAGAAAACCCTTTTGATACGATCTGTGTGTGATGAAAACTTTCTTTGTCTATTCATCCACCCTTTATTCAGGTTGAACACATTTAGTGAGTTCTCTCAAGTTGTACTTTTCAACCCAACAATGTGTGTGTGTGTGTGTGTGTGTGTGTGTGTGTGTGTGTGTGTGTGTGTGTGTGTGTGTGTGTGTGTGTGTGTGTGTCTGACTGTATGTCTGTGTGTATTTATATACTGTGTATATATATATATATATATACACATGTGTTGTGGTGTGTTGTGTGACAATTAAAGATTCTTCTTCTTCTATATATGTGTATATATACAGTATACTGTATATCCATTTAATATATATAATATGTATATATATATGTATGGATATATATATGTGTGTGTGTGTGTGTGTTTGTATATATATACGTGTGTGTGTATATATATATATTTATATATGTATATGTGCATGGATATATATGTATATATGTGTGTATATATATATATATATATATATATATATATATATACTGTATATATGTGTATGGATATATATATGTATATATATATTATGAGCAATTCGATTTATGATTTAAAATTTCCTTTTTTAGCACTGACGGCTCTGCCATTGTGAGTCTATCGAGTCTTCATTTGTAAAGAAAAACACTTGTTCCTCAATAACCAACTTTTATTTGGATATTATAAATGACAAAAATATGACAATATTTAAACAACACACCTAAACAGTTAAGAGCTTTAGAATAACAAACAATGAGTTAATTATGACAATACTTTTATGTGACTCACCAATTAAAGCGCAGAAAAAACAAATGCTGTTTTTGCCAAAGGGGAACACTGGTAGTCCGCAGCTCCGATCAGAGTGATCTTTTCTCTGAACAAAGCAAATAAAAACGCTAGATGTATTTTATTTGTTTCTGCTGCTGCTCTGCTGTGGAGCAGATCCCAGATCGCCCCTGAAAAAAATCCCGCCCGCGCTTTCATGGCCCGGTGGCAAATGCCCCGTGGCCCAGCACGGTCCGGGAGCTGGTGGTTGGGAACCTCTGCACTAGAGTACACTCCGTTGGTGATGGAAGGTTTATTTCCCACTTTCATTGCCACATCCGTGGTTTTACATACGACATTCTGGTCGAAGGCGCACTCTCCCTTGTACACACACTGAAACGCTGGAGGAGAGGGAAACGGTCTCCGCTGATACGGACTTCGCACACCATTACCGGGAATATTTCTCACTAATGTGCGTTCACTGTGCAACAAACTGGATGAACTTACATTGAACTTTATTGTTCGTTTTTTTGTAATATTCAAATTGTATTCGAATTGTGTTCCTGCGGCCCTAGTGCTAGGTGGGCGGATGCAGTGTGTATTGAGGGATGCGGCTCCGCGGACCCTCCATGGAGGCGACCGCAGAACTCCCAACTCCGAACCAAACTTCATGAAAGTCGGTTCGGAGCCGGCAAGCCACAGTCGACTCCGTGGAGGGCCCCACTTCCCCCAGCCCACACTGCATTTGTTTACTGGTGAATATTGACCCCCCCCCCCAATATGGCGACCATGTCGGACAATATTACCCACAACACAAACATACCGATCAACCATAACATTCATTAAGTCAAGTCAAGTCTTTATTTATAAAGCACATTTCATACCAGGAAATACCATTAAAGAAAATATATAAAATGTCTGCAATCATAAGAACAGTCAGTGCAGAATAAACAGATCTCACAACATACAGAGCACACACACAAATCTCACAACATAGAGAACACACACACACACACACACACACACACACACACACACACACACACACACACACACACAACTCAGTCATAGACTGTAGTGAACAGCAAGGTTTTTAACCTGCTTTTAAAAGTGTTCAGTGTGGGGGCCTCTCTCAGGTCCTCAGGCAGGGTGTTCCATTTTTTCTCGGAGCATAGATACAGAAGGCAGCCTCACCTGCTTTAGAGTTGGTATGAGGGATGGTTCAAGACCACTGCCTGTGGACCTGAGAGTTCTTGCTGGTTCGTGTGTAATGAGCATTGCTTTTATGTACTGAGGTGCAAGGCCGTTTATAGCATCATATACAAGTAGCACAATCTTAAAATCAATCCTGGGAGCCAATGTAGAGATCTAAGAACAGGTGTGATGTGTTTTTGCAAACGTTTTAATCCCGGTGAGAACGCGTGCAGCCGCATTTTGGATTTACCGTAGCCGCTGCGCCGCTGATTTCGGGAGGCCGGTCAATAGGCCATTGCAGTAGTCCAATCTACTCGTATGCGTGGATTAATTTTTCTGCTTTTGACAGGAAGCCTCTTAATTTTGAAATATTTTTTAGATGGTAGAAGGCTGATTTTGTGATGTGATTGATATGGCTCTTAAAATTTAGATCGCCGTCTGGGATTACACCCAGATTTCTGCTTTCTGCTATCTTCCTTCTTGCTCTCCAGGGACAGTGAACTGAGATGAGCTGCAATTTTCTGTCTCTGAGCCTTTGCACCAGAGAGGAGAATTTCTGTTTTCATCTTTGTTCACTTGTCAAAAGTTCTGTGACATCCATGCACAAGTATCATTAATACACTGAGTGAGGGAGTGTATGGGGAGTAGGTAATCAGGAGATAGGGATATGTACAGTTGTGAATCATCTGCATAATTATGGTAATTTATTTTGTGTTTCTTTATAATATGTGCAAGTAGGAGCATAAAGAGGTAAAACAAAAATGGTCCAAGAATGAACCTTGGGGCACTCCACATATAATATCCACTTTGTTCGAGACATAGTCTCTAATGGACACAAAGAACTGCCTGTCCTGTATGTAGGTTCTGAACCAGTTTAGAATCGGGCCAGATAGACCAACCCATTTTTGTAATCTCGCTAATACAATATGATGGGCAACCGTGTCAAAGGCAGCACTGGGATCCAGGAGCAGAAGAACAGATCAGATCAAATCAGAAACAGTGTTTATATGCAGATCAGTCACAACTTTAATAAGTGCTTTTTCTGTGCTATGGTGAGGTCAAAAACCAGATTGATAAGTGTTTAAAAGGCTGTTTGAGGTTAGATAGTTGTTAAGCTGAAGGTAAACTGTTTTTCAAGTATTTTGCTGAGGAATGGCAGGTTGGAAAAGGGCCTATAGTTTATATAGCAATAACCGTTGCATCAAGATTGCTCTTCTTCAGGAGTGGTTTAATGACAGCTGTTTTAAATGCTGCAGGAAATATACCTGATTGAAGAGAGCTGTTTATAATTTCTATGTGCTAGGCAGTTAGAAACGGTTTTAAAAAATGTGGTAGGGAGAGGGTCCAAGCAGCAGGCGGAGGACCTGAGCTGACCAGCAATATCGTCCATGTCTAAAGGGATGAAGTGAGACATGGCAGCAGTCATATTACTGGAGGACTGGAGGGTAGGTTCATTGCTGAATGTTGAGGCATGTGTGAATTTTACCTCTCCAAAGCTGGGACACAGCAGCGGGCCCGAGACGATTAACCGGCTGAAGACTGACTAACTTACTGAAGACTGTCAGTAAGCTTCGTAAAGTCCTCTTTGAGTGTCTCAGATTGTTTGTTCCTGACATCGTTCGTTCCGACGTGGATGAGAACAATGGTGGCAGACAGGTTTTGATCCAGCAGCTGTGGGATTTTGGAGTCTATATCCTGGATGCAGGCACCTGGGTGGCAGAGGGTTTTAGCCTTAGGCAGGGTGATGTGTCGAACCAGCAAGGATGGAGGTCCTCCATCCATGAGCATGGATGGAGGTCGGCAGCAGAGGAGTTCAGACGGGCAGCAGCAGCAGCCAAGCCAGGAGAGCACCGTCCTCCCGGAGCCGGCGCAAGCAGGCCCCGGTGCAGGGCAGCCCCGACGGGCCGAGAACCTGCGGGAGCCGAGGCTGCGGGAGCCGAGGCTGCGGGAGCCGAGGCTGCGCTCGTGGCAACGGACGAGCTACCAACTGGCTCGGGAGCGGAGGCCCGGACAGACCATTGATAGTCTGGCGGTAGTGGAGACGAGGCTGGTGCCGGTAGAGAGCGTCTTGGTGCCCCCGATGCCACGGTGGACTGTGAGCAGGCCACCTTCTTCCATTGCTCCACGGTCCAATTCTGATGCTCACATGCCCATTGTAGGCGCTTTCAGCGGTGGACATGGGTCAGCATGGGCTGACTGATCTGCAGCTACACAGCCCGCAGCATTAACTTTTTCACCAATTTGTGCTACTGTAGTTCTTCTGTAGTATTGGACCAGGGCCTGGGATTCATGTGGATGTTACTTTGACACGTACCACCTACCTAAACATTGTTACAGACTAAGAACACCCCTTCATGGCAGCAGTATTCCCTGGTTGTAGTGGCCTCTTTCAGCAGGATAATGCACCCTGCTATACTGCAATAATTGTTCAGGAATGATTTGAGGACCATGACAAAGAGTTCATGGTGTTGACTTGGCCTCCAAATTCCCCAGATCTGAATCCGATCAAGCATCTGTGGGATGTGCTGGAACATCAACCCCGATTTATGGGGGCCCCACCTCGCAACTTACGCCAGTTTAAGACGACGTTCTTCTGGCCTGATTTTCAACTCGGCGACAGGTTTTTGTGAGATTGCCGAGCAAAGCGCCAGATGGGAGAAAATCACAGTGAGCTCCCGTGAGCCACAAGCGTCCGACTGCTTGCTGAGCGCTCGCCAATGGCTCGCAGATGCCGGCGAGATATCAAGCAGGTTTAATATTTGGTCATGTGGGGAAACAAATACAGTGTGTGCTGGGGGATGCTGGTCCCTCCGCGGAGGCGACTGTGGCTCCAAACTCACAGCCCACAGGGCTGGAACCCAATTGTTATTGCTTGGATTTTAATCATTAAGAACATTATAAATCTTCTTGCCATTTTTCGGGCTAAAAGTATCTCAAATGCAGCAACTGCAATACGCACAGCCATAATGGAGACCTCTCTCAGACCTCTTGTTGTTTGAGTTTGATCAATATCTACATAGATTTGGAAGAGGAATGAGTGAAAAACTGTTTCACCAGAAATTCACTGGAAGTAGAAGAACGTTGATGCGACTTGATTTGTTTCAGGAGCGGGGCGCTTTGTGACATCAATCCAAAGTTATATAAGTCCAAGCTTCGTCTCTTGAAGGTCTTTTGCATACAGCAACTTGCGCCTTGTGGACTGCGTAGTGTTCACAGACAAACTGTGTAGACAGACAACCCAAGCTGATGATGAGTTTAAAGGAATCTTGGAAAACTGTAACTGGTGTTGCGTTTCACAAAACCCCGAAAAATGTAATCTGTCACAGAAGGCTTTTTCGCACTGCAGGATGTTCTCAGAACCTTTGGAGGAACCATCCCTTTCTTTTCTTTTCCCCTTTTTTGTGTCCGTACTGTATGATCCAGAAATGATCGTAATTGTTAACACCTTTCTTGAAGGACATTTAAACAAAACCACACAACACGAATATTCAGAGGCGTAAGTGCATGGTGATTGGTCCAGATGTAAGTCCAAGGTGACTGGTTGAAACCACATGAGCCTGAAAAAAATCACCATCTGTAGAAGGCCTTGTTTTTGCAACAAAACATAACAAATGCCACACTCACTTTTTAAAAAATACCTTCCTGAAGATGGCCTTGTTTTTGTACTAAAAAGATTACATATCAGGCGATCTTTATAAATATTGTTTCATTTGACAACTTTGTTTAAGTTGTAAATCCTTTTTTTTTTTTTTCTCGAGTTTCTGAAGATTGCCTTGTTTTTGTACTACAAATATATGCCATGTCCTGTGATCTTTATAAAAACTGGGAAATTTTGTTGTTTTGTCCAGATGTTTTGGCCAACCTTTCAATAAAACAATAATCCTCCTATATTACCACTCCGTTCCATTTTTCAAAGAAAAACACATTTTATTCAAATGTGTTCAACTGGAGAGAACTCGCAAGAGATTTGTTTTACATAACCCCAGAAACATACACTACTCACAAAAAGATAGGGATTTTCGGCTTTTGGGTGAAATTTCAGGATGAACCTAAAATGCACTATAACCTTTACAGGTGAACTTAATTTGACCTTCTCTAAACTTTTGAATGCACATGTCCAACTGTTCAATGTTTCAGTACTTGCACAACTGCTGTTCTCTAACAAGGAGCTGAACAGCACAATTCACAACAGGTGTTTGATCCATGAATCCACCAATACAGTTCCTGGTTCAATTAGAATTGGTATTCAAACAGTCCTCTTCATCATGCTGTTCACATTTTGACATCATGAGACCAAGACGACACCTAACAATTGATCAACAGTACCTCGCCATTGCGAGGCTTCAAACAGGATGATCTCAGAGGGAAGTGGCCACTGAGCTTAGAGTGTCACAGAGTGTCATCAGCAGGTTGCAACAGAGATACAGAGAGACTGGAAGAGTCACAGAAAGGCATAGAAGTGGACGTCCATTGGCCACATCCCACACTGATGAGCGCTTTATTGTGAACAGTGCCCTGCGGAACCGGATGATGAATGCCACTCAACTCCAGGCACATTTAAGGGAGGTGAGAGGCACCCAAGTGTCACGTCAGACCATTCGAAACTGTTTACATCAGCGTGGTCTGCGTGCTAGACGACCTGCAAGGGTACCTGACCACACCACCAGGCACAGGCATCATCGTCTTGCACGGGCCAGTGAGAATTTACGCTGGACGAGGGACCAATGGGCCCTTAGTGCTGTTCCCTGATGAAAGTCGATTCACGTTGAGCAGAAATGATGGCCGCCAACGATGTTGGAGACATCAAGGAGAGCGCAATGCATCAGCCACTGTTGTCACCAGATGAGCCTTTGGCGGTGGTGGTGTTACAGTGTGGGCAGGCGTGTCTAGTCAATACAGAACTGCCCTACACTTTGTGAATGGTACAGTGACAGGCCCATACGACCTGAATAACATCATTAATCCAGTCATTGTGCCCCTGCATGAACAACACAGGCCTCATTTCATCTTCATGGACGACAATGCTCAAGCTCATGGAGGTGGCATCATTAGGGAACGGCTGCTGGAGACTGGGGTACCTCAAATGGAGTGGCCTGCACTTTCTCCAGACCTGAATCCCATAGAAAACCTATAGGATGAGCTGAGTGGCCGTGTAGAGGCTCCTAACTCTGTACCCCAGAACCTCAATGACCTGAGGGCCACCCTTCAAGAAGAGTGGGGTGCCATGCCTCAGCAGACAATACAGTAAGTCGACTTGTGAACAGCATGAGATATCGTTGTCAAGCTGTAATTGATGCTCAAGGGCACATGACAAGTTATTGAGACATTGACATTTTTTGTTGTGGTAAACCCACCACTGTTGTTGGCTTTTGTTTCACTAAATTGTTTGAGATGAGGAAATCACCATTGCATGCTTCTACTTAAATGCCCTACTTTCTTGATATGATATCACTGTCGCGTGAACTTTTGACATTTTCCATAAATTTCGCCCGAAAGCCAAATATCCATAACTTTTTGTGAGATGTGTATAATACGACCTAACACCACAAGTGTCAGGGTTTCCCTCAGAAAAGTTGTAAGTCCCGGTGGCAACTATGGGTTGGGGTGGGGCTCTTTCATCTGATTGGCTAACAAACCATAATGTGACAGTGATGAGCGCCACTGCTCTTTGGCTGAAGTCGCACATGAGAGGGAAGCGGCGGTGTGTCCTACAGAGGATTTCCAGCAACGTGCTCCAAACCCTAATGTTTAGTGAAGGCGCGTTAGGTTTCGGAGCACCGAAGGCCGGATATATCAATCGGCAGCTCGGGCATGGCACCGAAATGAGGCACCGAAATCTGCGTTGCGATTCGGTCCAGTAGATACCGATCGTATAGGAACTGGTGCCATAGTGGTACCGGGTGTCCAACCCAACGGGATATTTAAAACTTTCCGTGCCTAATCACGTTTTGATTCAGAGTGTGCATGGAGGGGCTATTCACAGACTGGGCCGTTGTGAGAGTGAGAGAGAGAATCGAGGCACTGCACGCTACAATGACATTGTAGATTTGACCAATTTTAAGTAGTAAAATAAAAAAAAATGTGGCAGTCAATGTTAATATTTCTGATTAAAAAAACAAACAACTATCTTAAAAATACATAAAAAAAAAAAAAAATGCAGAAGCTTAGGCCTGGCGGAGGGTCAACTTAAGCCCGGCAGGCCACTGGGCTTGCAATACACTGGGACAAACCCTGAGTGTTTTTCTTTACAAATCAAGACATGATAGTCTAACAATGGCATAGCCGATATAAATACAGTTAATAGTCATCTATTTTCAGATTTTGGAAATGTCTAGAATACTTGCCAAATGCTGGTTTGCAGTTTGATGACATGACATAATAGAATGCTGAAACAACATTTTATAATAGAGAGAGAGAGAGAGAGAGAGAGAGAGAGTGTTCAATTTCAAAGGCATATATCCTTTGGCATATATCCATTTTCTTATTAAAAATGGTTGGGTTGTTGAATGGTACAAAATAGCTCCATGTTTGAAAATCTTTATTACATTGTAAGCATAGCATTACCTTTGCTATTGCATTCTACTTCAGTGTCCTGATGTAATAAACTATAAAGCCCTCACTGCTGGACCAAATAATTGAGACAATTTATGGAAAAATATCTTACATTTTGTTAAAATTTGTCTTAAATATTACGTTTTACTCTCCAATACCTGATTATGATAAATCCGTGCATGAGAGTTGTCGTTGCTGAGCGCTGTTGGCAGCTCAGATGTCACGCACGCTGTGGTGTTTTGGTGTTCACAGGACCACGGATGACGGCTTCCAACACTGTGACAACGACACTTAACGTTCCCTGCTCTGCTATCGTGATACATTACACGCAGTTGGAAGTTCCAACTGGCGGAAAGGCGACTCATCACAGGATGAGACATGAGAGAATGTTAGACGGTAAAACAAAACACTGACACAGAGCAGGGCCCCCTTTGGCTGCGTGATTTCAAGGTCCTGTACACATTCCTCTGACTATTTCTGTATTTTGTCCTTTGTTCCCTCGTCTTTCCTTCTGTCCCTCCTTTACTCAGACCATCAGATTGCCTTGGGGTCAGGAGAGAGTCTGTGGGTTACATAAATTAGCAACACGGGCAGTAAATCAGTCAGGAGACCGAGAGTATTACTATAATGAGAATCCGGTTGCCATGGTTTTCGTGCTGTTTCAGAGAAGAGGGGAGGGATGTCACGCTGCTGACTGGTTTACAGCCACCCTGAGCCACAGTCGCCCTCTCTTTCATGCAGTTTTCCACCGCGGTTCCCCAGATCGATGCCGAAGAGAACATAAAAATAGGAATTGAGAGAAGCAGGTTAAAATAAAGGTGTTCCTCAATAGTTGTTTGTAACAATAGAGGCTCGAATGTTCATCAAAACACTGCATCATCTTCAATCATTATTTCACCAAATACAGAACTGCTTCTGCTTGATGGCATTGTTTTGCAATGATGGATTTTTGGACTTTTACATTTTTAAAGGGGGCCCATTATGCTCCTTTATCAACAAGTTAATATCAATCTCCGAGGTCCCCAAAACGTGTCTTTGAAGTATTTTGCCGAAAATACCACTCAGATTATGCATTCTAGCCATTCTAACATGCCTCTATAACCTGGACTGTTCCTGATGCGCTGTTTCAGTGTGTGTCGCTTTATGTGTGTTTCTGTTTATATGGGAGTTTGCCAATGTTAAGTTTAGTCGTTTGAATCCCACCTACAGGCACCAAGATCTTTGATTATAGGAATTACAGTGTAACCAGGCCATTACGAGTGAACTATTGGATTAGTGTTAGCTAGTGCTAAACATCAAAATAAACACATGGCAGTAGGGGTGCGACCGATCACTAAAGTCACGGTTTGGATCCTATCACGGTTTGGAGTCACGGATCGGAACACTTTTCGACTTAGCAAAAAAAAAATAAAAATAAAAAGGGGGGGGGGGCGACGACGACAAATATAACTTTGCTTTTCATTTAATCTGTAAAACACGGGAACTGTTGCCCATGGGCTAAAATTCAAACAACATTCAAGATGTCCAATGTTTAAATAAAATCTTATTTTTCTTGACTTACTTTCTTTATTTAGAGGAATGGGGCACGTGATGGTTCCCTCTCCAATGAGGGAGGTAGGGGTGCAACTTGCACCCCGATTGCTCCCTCAGAGGGCACACAGAGGACCCAAAACGTACTTGTGTTTTTCTTATCAACGATATCATCCTATAGATGAATAAATCTGAGGCAATTTTTTTTATTATTCTTATTTTTGCAAAAAAACAAGAAAAATAGGGGCTTTGTTAGAGATTTTGTATGAACTCACCCACTTGTCCTTCATTACTTTTCATATACTTTTCACATATTAACAAATAACTGACAGTTTGACAGTGACGAGCGCACATGCTGTTTGGCCCTCGGCCAAAAAAGTTGTGCAAAGCGGCGGCGTGTCACACAGAGGATTTCAAGGTCTCACCCTGCGGTCCGGTACACACCGATCATAGAGACGGGAGGGAAAGAGAGTCAATGTGCTGCCTGCTACAATGAAATAAGATTTTACCCATTTTAAATAGAAAAAGTTAGAGAATCAATATGTGGAGATCTTCTTCTTTTTCTTTCGGCTAATCAATGTTGATATTTTTATAAAAAGAAAAAACAACTTTAGAAATACATAAAAAAAATAAAAAGGAGAAATGCTGATGCTTTGCCCGGCGGGGGTCAACTTAAGCCCGGCGGGCCGCTAGGCTTGCAATACACTGGGGTAAACCCTGCAATGGAGACAGGGTTCTGAATCTAATAAGGGTAAAACTACAGGGCCTGGTTTGACTTTCTCATGCCACATGCATTCAAATATGTCAATATATGCGGTTGTTACCGTAATCGGATAACCCACCACCTTTACATAATATAAAATCCCTATCCCAAATGTAATATCTGGTTTTGACAAAATCGAATTTCTCCCAAGACCATAGCAAGTGTTGACAGATGGGAGAGTCGCGCCGTACGCCCCACAGCATTGACTTCCATGAGATGTCGAACACAGTTGCCTTTTGCTGGAATCCGTGAAGAGATTGGGGATGGAAGGGTGATCTGGCATGCTTCCAATTTCCCGTTCTCCCAGGGGGGGTGGGGGGGGGGTATATGCTGTTGCTATGGAGACGGGGTGTTCCAAACATGTGAGCTAGTTAGTTACAGTTGGAGCTAGCTGTCGCAAGTGTTTGCTCAAACTGTTGGTTCAAGAGCTTTTCAAGGCCTCGTTGTGGGGGTTGGTGTGTGTATGTGCGTTGGTATCAATGTTTTTGTCTGTGTGTTGAGGACTGCATGTGTGCAGAGATGTGTTTGTCCGGATGTACGTGTGTGTGTGTGTGTGTGTGTGTGTGTGTGTGTGTGTGTGTGTGTGTGTGTGTGTGTGTGTGTGTGTGTGTGTGTGTGTGTGTGTGTGTGTGTTTTTCCTTGCGGCGGATGACATTGTGGTAATTAGGACTTTATGGTACTGAAGGTACACCAGCAGAGGGTTGATTCATGTGACACATCGGGGCTTTACCTTGTCGCCATAAATGCAGTTCTTAATGCAGTAGAAATACTTGTTTTCTTCCTGTATGTGATGACATTGTACAAAGTTCTGGTGACACAGTTGACACCCCTGAAGACATATATTTAGGAACAGCTATTATGAAGATTCTTCAAAAGAGACACGCACACAAATGCACAAATGCACACGCGCATTCACATAAAAAGGCAAATAATATCCTGTTTATTGTTAATATCCTCTGGATGCCTGCAGTGAACCTCCCAAGAAAAAAGGTCTCTGCACGGACTTAATATGAAAACACATACGCACACAAACACACACATACACGTACAGGCGTGAAAACTAAAAAACAAGAAGGCAGACTTCTCAGAATGGAGATTGCATTGGAGGTCCTGCACACTTGCACACCAAAACACACAGAACACACACACACACACACACACACACACACACACACACACACACACACACACACACACACACACATGCACCCACACCCCACCAAACGATACCATGCAACACACCCTTCCCAGCAGCAGAGATTGCATATGAAATGAAAGTGTGAAATATTCATTGGATTCTAAAGTGAGCCTCTCATATTATTACTGCAGCTAAGGCGAATAAATGTCTCCTGATCCCAGATGAGTGTTTTAGACTGACTCAGACTGACTGGCTTTCTGCTTTATAACCACTGAGCAAAGAGACTTAGGATTCCTGAAGCGTGCTAAACACAGAGAGAGAGAGAGAGAGAGAGAGAGAGAGAGAGAGAGAGAGAGAGAGAAAAAAAACCCCACTGATGGAATTACAAAGCTGCTCTATTTGAAAAACGCTTTAAGATTTGGGTGAACTTTGAGGAGGCCTCTTGAGACGTTTGGCCAGAGTCTAGAGGATGTGCTGTTTTTAATGGGGGGGAAATGCAATGAAATTAAGAATGTGTGAATCAATACCTCAAATATTATACATGTATTATTTTGTGTTATATTTGCATAGCTGCTTGCATGTGAGAACAAGAGAATATTAAATTTTTTTTTTTTTTTTAGAAACAACAAACAAACAAAACAAAAATACTCCACTGGCTTCCACCGTCACAGTGCTCTGTGATGAATACCTCAATATTGATAATGGGATGATTTTGGGTTTTAGTGTTTTAGTATATATTTTTTTTGCTTGCTATGATATTTACACACAATAAATATTGATAAAGATCAATCATTCTCAATCATCAATCATTATTAATCTTGATATTATGACCAAGCAGGTAGAGGCATTGATTAGAACATCTAGAACTATGAAGTTCATGCAGCCTTGCTGCGATATAACCAACCCAAATCCCAGATGATATCTAATCTCATATAACACTATTGATATTATATCAACGTATCGCCCAGCGCTCCTCTCGGTATTCCCTGCAGATATTAAGTTTGTTATTCTTATGGGGTGAAATATCTCCTCTGTGCCACAAACTCTTGCCGTGGTATGAAAGCTGCAAACACAAGATGTGAGAAATGAACAGAGAAACGAATGGGACGGGGACCTGCCTGCCCTCTTTGTTCCGGCTTCTTTGCTCACGGAGACCCATTCCAGCCCTCCGTGCTATTTACTCTCCCACACTAATGTCTCCCTCACATGTTGTTTCTCGGGCCCAGCGCTATTAGCTGGATGCCAAAGAAAGTGAAATGTAAGCAGGAAATATGGATTTCCATCAGCATTTTCCACGCGGCCCTGCAGTGTAGTTTGTAATGTATGTTTCCCGTCCGCGGAGGAAGTGCAGCGGCAGCCTAAGCAGCACGGCGGCTGTTTCTAAAGGTTAGCGGGTAATGGATGGCGAGCGTGGGGAAGCGCTGTCGTCTGGCCGAATGATATTGATGTATGTTTGGGAAGGTTAATTACTCACGTACATTCAAGCACTGATGTTGATGTTGATTGTGTGCACGTGTCAACGCAAGCTAGCGACGTACACACACACACACACACACACACACACACACACACACACACACACAGTAGATGGATGTTCCTCGCTCGCGGTGTTGCAGACACTCATGGCGTACTTGTTTTCAGGGTTGGAAGTAACTTAATTACAACTACTCACAACACTAACTCAATTATTTTTTTTGTGTGCTTCTGTTGTCTGTTATTTACTTAATTTACTTATTTACTTAAATTGCATTTATTTATACTTGCGTACTTAATTATTCATTACATTAAGTAATCTACATTCCTACTTTTTCAATTCTCAATCGCTACTGGGAATAATTAGAACTTTGCCAAAACCTTCATCTGCATTTTTTTTTTTTGTGGGCAACAGTGTTGGGGCAACGTAATCACATTACATTTGTCTGTAATGAATAACGTAATGCACTGTTCTAAATTCAGTAATCACATTACATTTACTAATCAAACAATTATGTTGTTACCTGCGTTAGCCCACATAAGTTCTATATCCAACTCTTCTTCTTCTTTCGGCTGCTCCCGTTAGGGGTCGCCACAGCGGATCATCTGCCTCCAATACCTTCTGTTCTGCGCATCTTCCTCCCATACACCAACCGCCTGCATGTCCTCCCTCATCACATCTAACTAATGGAAGGAATTTCTGTCTTTCTCTGTATCTATTATGGCAGTCGGTGAAGTAAGACAAAGTTTCCTTTAACAGCCTCTTTATCTTTATTTGAACATTTTTTTTCCTTTTTTAACCCGGGCTGTCAGCATGCTGGATATACGACACAGAGTATTTGTGCCATTGCATCCAGGACAGAGTTAGTCTGTAAGTGGAGTTCAACTTCTCAACCTGCAATGCAACTCTTTATTCATTTTTCAATCTTCAAGAACTGCTGCAATAACTCTGTCCTGTGGACGACCTGTAGGACGACAAGAGCACCGTTTTTTTGTTGTACAGAACTGCGACCAACCCCCCTCTTTGGAGAAATATTTATCATGTTTGGGTCTTCAAACAACTAATCACTCCTCAAAGAGGGGGAGAATCACCACGGGTGAGACAAATAAACATAGAACCAAACATGTACATGGAAAAACATAAACAAAGAAACAAACAACAACATGTACGTGGAAAAACATAAACATAGAAACAAACATGTACGTGGAAAAACAAACATAGAAACGAACAACAACATGTACACGGAAAAACAAACATCAGACGACAACATGCATTGAAAAACAGAGTTAATCAGGTCCAGGAAAACTAGAACAGCAATTGTACTGTTGGCTGTACAGGACTTATCCCAATTTGTTCTGGTGTATAAGGTCGGTATCATGTTGTGGTGCCTCCAAGCAGCGGAAGGGGCGCGAAGGCCCCCTGAGCTCCCCAGCTGCATAGGTACCCCACGGCTGCAGGAAAGCCTCACGCCCGGCCCCGAGGAACATAACCCAGTCCCGGGGAGCACGAGGAGACCCCGCACCCTTGTGGTGCACACATACAACCCACCCCCAAGTGCAGGCACATGACGCAGCCGCAGGCGCAGAACCCAGATGCCCTGCTGGAAAAGGAGGGCATCCACCCACTGTCAATATACTGTACGTCAGGTTCACAAAGTCAAGGCACACGCACTTGTCAGGTATGGTCAGATCAACTTATTTTACTATTATCATTTATGTGTCAAAAATAATGTTTATACCAGTTCTGCACAAAAAATACTAAATATAGTACTTCTTTAATTTGTTTATTTTTATTGTGAAACTTAAAAAAATATTAAATAAATGAATATTAGTGAAAAATAAATAAATATCATACATAGAGAGAGTATCATATATTTTCAAATGTTATTTATGTTATTTGCCAATACAGATCCTCCTCACTTAACAAGCGAGTTCCGCTCCTAAAGCCAGGTCGCTAAGCAAATTGGTCCATAAGCGAGGACCCGTGTTATTTCATGGTAAGGGGGCGTGGCCATTGCCAACGCTAGTGTAGTGAATACTGACAGACTGTGGGAACGAGACTGAGCACGGTGATGAGATGTATACAGTGTATATAGTATATATTGTGTATAAATTATATACAGTGTATATATTATATATAGTATATATAGTGTTTATAGTGTATATGGTGTATAAAGGGTGATGCGCAATGAATTGCTTGACACTGAGACGCCGCACACGCCGTGGTATTGTACGCAGCGTACAATACAGACTGGTCAGAGGGCTGGCTGTAAGTCCAAACGGTCGTTAAACAGGCAGGTCGTTCAGTGATGGCTACCTGTATGCACATGTTACAGTATACGTTAAAGAACGAAGACCCGGTTCTCGGAAACCAGCATAGCCGTAAGATCCGGTTCCCCTCAAAGAGCCGTAAGCCCATCACTAGTGTACACGGACGATTATACACACATATTATAATATATTTATGATTACCCTTATTTATAATTCCTCATTGAAATGTTATCCCTGTGCATTTTTTGTAAAATCATATCCTTTCCAGCCTGTTATTGTAATGCACACTGAGTGAAACACTGAGTTCAGAAAGAATAGGAGTTTGACTCGAGTACATTTCCAGTACTCTTTCCACCCCTGCTGATATTATGCTCTAAAAACACATATGGAACCCCCCCAACCCCCCAATGACTTTTGACTATGCTTTCACCCAGAACATAGGGTACTGAATGATCACACAGAGACTAAATTCAACGACAAAGGTTCAATAATATCTAAACTTGGTCATTAATGCCCAGCCCACACTAAGATAATTAAGCCTTATAATTAATTTTTGCCCCGATTTACCCCTTCTACAAATCGTTAGCAATCTCCTGATATTTTGACGGTTCTAAAGATTATCGTGCCAGATTGTCCTGTGGTGTGAGGGATGCTACAAGTGTTTTTTTTACTTCCCCAGTCTGCTCTGGAGTGCGTGCCGGTGGCACCGATCGCAAATATCGAACATGTTCAATATTTACAATTCGCTATCCAGTAGTTTGAGTCGAACTCCAAGAACGGCCGAGGACGCAGGCTGTGGATTGTCAGCCGGGAAAGATCGAAAGCCAATTGGGAGCCAGGCAGATTGACTGAAACGGAAGAAGTCAAACACAACAGCGACCCAGCCCATGTTGACGCCGTCTCCTGCAATGATCACCGCAAATAATAGCTTCGCTAGTCGCATCGCTTCATCCGTCATGTTGTCCACTCTAAAGTCACGTTTGATTGTGTGAGGTTTCCCGTTTTGAGAGTCGGGACTCCAGCATAGCCTCACCTCCGTGGCTATCTCTATGGCTTCCTGAGATTAGGACTCAAGTTGTTGGTGAATAGAATCTGCTAGTATGTGGTGTGCTGTTTGGGCAAATCGTTGCTCACCACACATTATAGGAAACAAACTGTTGAAATTATCATGATATGTCCATATGTGTGGAGTCTCTCACCTTTTTAAAATCTGTTACGATTTGAAAAATCTTGCAGTGTGGGCCAAGCATAACACGACTAGTACGACACATTGGATAGCGATGCCAACTCACCTGGGGCATTCTGTTCCAAAGCTGCTAGCCTGCTAGCCTGCAAGCCTTTTAGCAGCAGCTGATCTACTGCTCGCGGTCTGCTCAGACTCATCTTCTGAATTACAGCCCTTTACTATTAGCCGGTCCCTGGTCTCTCTTTCCTTTCAATTTTCTTCCTTGTTTATCGTGCCTAGCTTCAATCAAGGCTGCTAGCTTCCATTCACCTCATTGTCTGCGGGATACACACACACACACACACACACACCACACAGTGTTGCCACTGTAACATTTCCATTGTGTCATTGTTGACCTCCAGGAGAGAGCCTTTCTCTTTGGGTCAGAATTGTATTATACAGTATTAAAAATATTAATCTGATGCAATATCCAGCTTCACTCCACCATTCATGATCCTTGAACACACTTTACACACACACGTTGAGACCTACTGCAGACAGCCTGACTGTTAGTTGTGTAATTCCTGTTCTATTTGTATCCAAATAGGCGGCGCTTAGAGCCTGGCATCTCAGTGAGATGTTCCTCTGGTTTTCTTGTATTAATGTGGAGGTGAGGAACACACCGTTTTCGAGTGTTTGGTGTCAGCCTCTGGTTTATATTCAAAAGCCGTGCTCGACCTCCTCTGAAAGTTGTTTGTGAGGGAGGACACTTGAGTGTGGACCCAAAAGTTTTTTCGTGGTCATTCCAGTGACCGAGTCCCTCGTGATGCATTTTCTTTGAAAAACATAAATAGAAATAAAATAAAATTAAGCAAAACAACCAGAAGTACCTTTAGCCTAACAAACTAAACTGAAAATAAAAACAAACAATTTAATAGAATGCTTCATGCAGTAGTTTAGCAGAGTAAAGTACATTGTAAAAGTAATTTCAGTGTTGCCTTAGAGCATATAATAATTGAAATACAGCCTGCTGAGGATTTTCACAATCAAAATAAAAGTGTTCCTCCGAATTCTTGAGGGAAATTAGGTTTGTGTCAGCAGGTTTTAAATATCGAAGGCTAAGATGAAGATTGGCATTCCTGTCAAAATTAGCCCCAAAGTAAGTAGAAATTCGCTCACCGCCTTGCTTGTGTCACGCTACTGCCAGGAGTAGAGATGTTACATCTGACACTAAAGCTCCGATGCACGTATCAAACTCGCAAGTAATTCCAACTGAACTACTGCTTCGGTGCTTGCTTTGTTATGGACACGTTCACGTGAATGAAGACTTTTGAAGCAACTACTGTTTCCTTCCCTCAGTGAATCACGTGACTGCTTTTGATTCCCCGCGTATCGGTTTTGACAAGTTTTGAAACTGTTGGTGGTGCTGATGTGGATATAATAGCATAATGTATTTCACGACAAATCCACGAATCACTGAATAACCTCTGCCCAATGACTGTCTGTCCGTAAGCACAATCCGAATCTGCTTAAACCCTTTTTACCATCCAAAAAAATTCCCTCACACTCAAGATTTTATAGTAAAGTTTGAAACATTGAAAAACACAAATTTGAAGAACAAGTTTGAGTAGCTGACACATGGGGAATCGAAACCCGGGTCTACTGTGTAGGAGGGCAAAACCTCACACACTATACGTGTCACACGTCAATTAGTGCGTTAATACATATAATATGTACATACATACTCGGAGTCGTCAGGTTTGCCGCGCTACATTTATTGCACCAGCAGACATCCCCCACGAGTGCCGTGAATGAAACTTGGAGTAGCGAACCAATTTTCAATCGAATGGTTCAAAGCTTCAGAAAGCCGCGTTTCCCCATGACCCGCCACCGGTGCTTTCCGGTGAACCCAAATGCAGGACACAACGGAGGCTCAGGAGTAGATCAAGGGTTTATTGCAGGGAGACAAGGGGGAAAAGCGATTACACAGCGGGCTGGGAAGATCGGAAAGGCAGGAATGTAAGGCAGGCCTGGCAGGCAGGCAGGCATCGAAAGGTCAGGCAGGTAGGTAGGTAGCCAGGCAGGTAGGTAGATCCGGGTAGGATGGTCGAGTAGAGCAGGTAGTCTGATGAAGTGCCGGATTTGACGCAGCAGTATTGATGGAGTGGATGCAACGACGATCTGACAAGGGCTGAGTGATCGGGGACAGGTTCTATACAGGTGGAGCGACGGGGAAGGTGAAGACAGCTGGCTTAATTGATGAATGGGGTCAGGTGTGCAGCGGCAGGAATGGAGAACCAGAGTGACGGACAGAGGGAGCTGGAGAGAGAGACAGGGTGAGCTAGAGTGAGAGGGGGCAAGGGACAGAATAGCTATAACAAAACAGGCAAAACAAGGAACGGTATAAACTTATAACAGAATAGGGCAAAACCATGACAGCTTGAGCATGATTAGACTCAGATGGGACGAGTCAATGCTTTAAAGCCATTTTTGTGGAGCACCAAATTAGAGATGCTGGTTCCTCTGGGCGTTCGTGGGTACCTGCAATCTCTCATAATGTTGCATGTCAAACACAAGTATTGTAAATGATTGTGGCCTAAATCACCCCAAACTCCAGGTTGCATCAATCCTGTAAGTGTTTCATTGTCCACCACAACACCAACAGCAATCAAAACATTTAACATCGACGTCAACATTCAAGCTTTGCCAGAACATTTCCTCTGATTTGGCGTCTGTTAAAATTTATTTTTAACAGCTTAAATGGTCTCCAAGTCCAGTCCTCCATTGTATTGCTTTCTATGTTTTTTTTCCCACGGCTACCGATGTGTCCTCTCACTCTTGTCCCTTTTCCGCTGGTGGTAACGTTAGTCCTAAACACAACGATAGTTAGCTTGCTCTTCTTCAAGTTCTATGATCATAGGTGAAGCCCTCTTGCTTCGTCCTTATTGGCTTCCCCTAACTAACACCGCTGAAAAAATTTGAATGTATCCATCAACCTCACAGCTGTGACCTGCTGCTATAAAGGGCCATGCTCCCACCGTTCTGCTCCCCAGGGATCTTCAGCGACCCTAGGAAGACAGCAGTGGAGGAAAAGCTAGAGGGCTTCACCTATGATCATAGAACTTGCGTTAGAGCACACTAACTGTCGTTGAGTTTCACATACATGTGTTGCATGCATGGTATGCATCCTTATTGGCATAAGGCGAAGTCAGTTGAGTCTTCGCCCTGCTGTCAAGAGACAAGACAATAGCTCTGCTGGTACAACCGGCCAACTGATAACTAATAACAACTAATAACTCTAACTAAGGTGTAACAGAGCAGTGGTAACTGCATTATAATCATAGGCGATATCCCGCATGTTACAGGGGACCTATTATGCAAAACTCACTTTTTCAGTGCTTTTGGACATACATTTGGGTCTCTGATGGGCCTACTAACACACAGGCTGTGAAATAAGACAACTCAGTCAGTGTTTTGTGAGCTGTTTGTTTCAGAAAACATGTGGTGGCACAAGCCGTTCAGCTTTGCTGCCCTAATGCATGTCACCAAGGGCATTATTCTAATTACAACCAGCGGCCATCTGATTAATTATCCACCCACGGCTGGAGTGCGACAGCACCCGCTAGCTTCAAAGCTAAGAGCTAAGCATGGGAAGTCCTTTGTTGTCGGCTTACATACCAGCACAAATCTTCTAATAGAAAAAGGAATTAATACCGTCTGTGTCCGGGGCCAAACTGCAGATGAGGGTAATGTAGGTATTTGTGTTTCTTTCTGTGTGTGTTTGTTTGTGTCCATGGTAGGTTGACTGTACTGTAGGCTGCGGCGTGCAATCTGCTCAGCGTTTTTCCAAACAAAACCGTAGATGTAAGATAAGATAAGATAAACCTTTATTAGTATTTATTTTATTTTATTTTCTGACGTTTCCGTAATTAAATGAAACAAAAAAGCCCCAAGCCTTGCCGTATCCTGCGGTGCTCAAAGCGCCACGCTGCTCCGGACACTGCTGTAAAATTCGGAACTAACTTTTGAATTAGGCCTTGTAGATCTTGTATGACTGAATGTTCTGGAATGCCTATTTCTTGGCTCAAATTTGTTCAGAAACAGATTTTAGTGGACTGATAAGGTGAAATCAGTGGAAGTTTACAGAGAAATACAACGGAATCCGGAGGAAAGCTCAAACCCCATTGACTCTCAGAACCAGGAACTTTTGTTCAAACCCCATTGGCTCACAGAATTCGGGTCTCGGGGGGTAGCTCCTCCAACTTAAACAGATTCATGTATGTTGACATGACATAAGTCATGAACACTCACCGGTGGACACCACCACCACACCTGCTTCGAGTGCACTCCCGCACCCTCCTGGTTGCATTCCTCTCCTTTCCTCCCTCATTTACTGCCATAACTATGACAGGGAGAGGCCACGTGCCCAATTGTAGTTCTAGTTTTCCTGGACTTAATTCACTGTTTTTCAATACATGTTGTGGTCCAATGTTTATGTTTTAGTGTAAATATTGTTTGTAAATGTGTAAATGTTTATCTGTCTCATCTGTGGTTCTCCCCCTCTTCGAGTAGTGATTGTTTATAGACCCAAACATGATATATAGTTCTCCAAAGAGGGGGATTGGTGGTGGTTGTCTATGACCAAAAACTGTGCTCTTATCATCCTACAATCCTACATCCTCCTCAGTTCTTGATGATTTAAGAATTGATAAAGAGTTGTATTGCAGTTTGAGAACTTAAACTCCACTTGCAGACTAACTCTGTCTTGGATGCAATAGCATACAAATACTTTGTGTTTTATGCCAAGCATACTGACAGCAGATGTTTAAAAAAAAACAAAAAACAGCAACACAATGGATTTAGAGGCATATTTTGAAGGCCTAGAATGCATAATCAGAGTGGTATTTTCAGCAAAAACTAAAGTTAACTAAAAGAGCATAATTGGTCCTCTTGAAAAATAGCATCATGACTCACCTCAACAGGGAAGGTCTGCGATGTATCTGGACCTGCGGTTAAACAATCATGCGCTGGGACTGTCCATCCACATTTGCATTTTTGGATAAGCAGTTCATCATAATGCAGTCAATGTTGTGGCTAAATGAGGGATGCTGTGCGGAGCACAGAGGAGGACAGAGATCCTATACACACAGATAAATCTGACAAAGGGGCGTGGTGATGCCCATGATGCTGCCATGCAAATGTCTTCCACTGACACACCTGACAACTGACACACAAGGCAGTGTATGTCGCTACTCTGAGTAGAGTGAGCCTAGATGCCAGGTGGCAATTCTTGACCCGTATGCCGTCACATAACCAATGAGAAAGCCGCTGTTTTGATAGAGGTTTTCCCGTAGTAGGCCCGGCCAGGGGGCGTGGGCGAAAGCATCCACAGCCAGTGGTGGTGTGGTGAAGGGAGAAACAGAACGGGAACTGAGTGTTCACCCTGGTTTCAAACAGATTCACCTGCGATTCGTCGAAATGGCGCCAGATCTGTCAAAGTGAGAAAGAAATGCAAAAACCCATGCACCTGGCTCCTTTTAGCAATTAAAATACTGTGGACTTGATGGGATTACGGAAACTCCCTTTGAGAATCAGGCACTGTTTTATCAGCCCCTGTGCCTGAGAGATGGCACTCAGGAAACTGGGTATTGGCCATGGTTTGTCTGCCGGCAACTGGACCAGCTCCTGAACCAAGGTGCGGACGTGAACTCTGGTGCTACTAGAAAGAGGCACACTCCCTCCGCTCTCGCTCTCATGAGCAGGTGGTCTATGAGGTGGATTGCAGGGATGGATGGATGATTTCACTGGTTCGCCGTCCTCCTTGACGCAATCACAGGAATCACCGGATGTGAAGTAGCTACCTTATAGACATGGAGAAAGTGAGGAGCTTTGCCAGGGAAATTACTGAGGATCTGGTCGAACACGCCTGCTCGTACTCATCCACAGGGTGACCGATCTGGTTTGCGGTGGATGAGCCGGTGGACTCACTCACCTTGCGGCAGGGCTGTGCATGCTGCCCAGACCGCCGGCTCTTCGGCTCCCTGTTTTGCGTGGAGGGAGCCCAGGCACTCGAAGCGGAGGACGTGCTGGTCCGCTGGCGACAAGTATGCTGGGTTTCCCCTCACACTGCTGCCCAAGGGAGCCTGGCCCTGAAAAGGGCCGTTTTTGAGGGACACTAGTGTCGCTCATGGTTGAAAACAAATCTTCGGGTACCTATTCAACTTTGTTCTTTAGCGAATGGTTGCTGAAGAAAATGGGGAGGAGAACAGTGGGGCACGACCCATTATGGCAGGAGGTAACAGCTGATAGGCTGATGGGCACATTAAAAATCTTCAGCAGGGCGCGCACGCACGCCAGGGAAGCCAGTAAGGACGAAGGGCAGAGCCTATGTGAAATAGGACACTTGTTAACCAATTAACCAAATTTTCTCTAACGAGGAAATTATTCTGAGCAGGCACTCGGTAATCAGCAGGCCCCTCCCCGCCTTCTGTGCTGCCTAATTATTCAGCCTTTCCAAAGCCATCAGTGTGAAGACCCAGCTCGTTATTGGTAAATAGCACAAGCCGCAAACACAGCTGCCGTTCTCTAGCAGTTAGTTCTTTTGTTCAATCTTCTGCATTACGTGTTCGTTCCGTGATCGCACTTTTTTTAATCAACGTTTTATCAAGGTTTTTACACCTTGACGTGAGCTTTCTTTTCTCGCATTTTTTCCTTTTTTTTAATCTTCCCGTATTTTCATTTTATCTCGTGCCCTGCTATCTATGTATGTCTATCTGTCCATCTATCTGTCTGTCTATTTCCTTCTGTCTGTCTGTCTCTGTCTTTTTTCTTTGTTGGTCTTTCTGTCTTTCTGCTTTCTGTAAGCAATCTATATCTTGTTTTCTCTCTAACCAATAGTCTGCCCACACAATAAGACGTTTGAAAACTACTCAATTAAGAGCTTATGAAAATGTTAGTTTAGCAACTGTGGGTGAGGAATGATAATGTTTGACTTCTGCCAAATTTTTATTTCCGTGTGCACAAATACCCACAAATGTACACAAATATACAAACAGCAACACAGAGGCCAAATATTATTTTGGGAAGCAGTGTTAAGTCTTGCACCATTTGCAGATTGATTCTGTAGCCACAGTTTGAACTCATAATAACTTTTCAACAGTGGCTTGAAACTTAATCATGGAAACATTAATCACTATTTTTTAAACTTTTGCTTTTATCTCAGGGAAATGGGATATTAGTCCCATGAGTCTGTGGCAGAAATCTTTTAAATGATTTTTGTTGCACAGTGAAATGTGAACAGCTGTGTGGCGTAAACGTCGACGTTGCAGTAGATTTGAATATGTTTATTGGCACTGAGAATTACTTTGACATGAAGTACTATGGTCCTTAAGCCAGGTATTTTACTGGCCTTGTTTCCTACCCCAGCCCATACATTTATCTGTATTTTTCTTCTATATTTCTATTTAATTTTCTTTTGCAATCATAGCTGATGTGCATTAATTCACTGAGGGACCTTTAAGGAGTGTGCCCTGATATAGCATCTGTGAAAGGTCTATTATGCCTCCATATCATTGTGCTTCCCTTTCATTCATAATGCCCTCCGTTCTGTGATTCTGACAGATAGGTCCCTGCTGGGACTGGCTTTGACGACGGAGGAAAGAGAGGAATGGATTACAGGCTGCGTTGATATCTAAGTAGGAAAAACGGCCACTGTCGAAGGATATGTCTCACATTGCCATTTTGTTCTCTTGTGTAAATGGACTTATTCTTAAGAAGCGTCTCAGGAAAGTGTTTCTTGTAGAGTTATGGGAACAAAGGTGGTTTACAGTGGAGGAGTAGAAGCTTTTTCAACGATGCCGGGCTGTTGGATGGATACAGTGCTTTGGCATTCCCTAGTAGTAGTATTTGGAACATGTTTTCTTATAGAAAAAAATGTAATCATCCAAATCTTAAATATTGCTTACCATCTAGTGGTACCTAGCATAGATGGGTCATGTGAGTGAAGGAGATGAGAACTGATTGCTCTGCACAGCAGTTAGGACTGAGTATTGCAGGATCTTGGAATTAGATTTTAATGCAAAGGGTCATGATACCAGTCTATATCGCTACTTGACTCACCGCATACTTTACGGTCACATTTCAAAATTTGACATTTTAGTTTTTTCACGTAATATGAAAGTGTAGAATCAGGGCTTGAAAAGAAGGTATTGCTTGTGGGAATCAAGAAAACATTTTTGGAAACTCTGACTTATTAAAGCTTAAGGTTTTGAAAACAAAAGTTCGGACAAATCAGGTTTTAAAGTTTTAGAAAGGATTTCCAGACTTTTGCAGAACAAAACACACATTTAGAAACACAGTTAAGTGCTTTAAATGGTTATATCTGGATAGTATCTAGATAGATAACATGAGCTCACTCCTTCAGTGAGCTCATGTTAAATGTGTTTTTCTGAAATGATATTGGAATCATTCATTTATAAGAAATATTTAATAAATTTCAAGTTGTTTTTTTTTCATTCCGAGTTCACACTCACTATACTGATATGATCCCTCTATTAATCTGTATCTTCTAAACATTCCAATTTCCTGCCTTTATTGTTTTATAACAAGGATAGTTTTAAGAAGGTGACAGTTTTTCAGATCGCACGCAGGCAAAGTCCCCTGGTGATAGGCTTTGCCTATCACCAGGGGACAGCAATTCCCAGAATGCAATTGTGAGGTCCGCCCAGCCTGCATTTTGGGAGTTGGTGTTTACTGGGAGCAGTGCTATTCGGTGATTTGGGTGACATAATTGAGAGCGTCTGCCACCCTCTTCTCATAACCCATAACAACATGGAGATGATGTTTTCACGTAGAAGTGACATTTGTCGCTTCTGGATGTTAATTGCAAATGTTGTTTCTTCAAAACATTGCTTACGGAAGGGACGTCAGCTCCTCTTCTTCGTGTCCTTTGAGGCGGCGCCAGCGAAACATGTTTTTATCAGGCGAAGAAGTCGCAGTATTTCATTCACGATTCGATACGCCTCAATAGCTTATTTGATCAAATTCAATGAATCCCAGTGTATTATCCAGTGCGATATAAGAAATCAACATATATTTTCTCTTGCAGCCCCCTCCCCTGAGTCATTTCCTTTCACAGTTTAACAGTGATTCAAAATATTAGTATTGATTATTGGACTCCGTTCTTAATGTAATAAAAGTCGATGATTTAATAACTAACCAATAATGCCATCAGATTTCTGAACCAGGGGTTCCGTTAGTAAGGATTGGTGCTGGTCCATGTGTCCTGGAAGATTTCAATGTCCCGGACAAAGGGGAGAAATTCCGCAAGTCAAATTTTATCTGTGTTTATTGAGTTTAAAAACAATTGATGGACAAGGTATGTAAAGAATGACATCATCAAGTCATATAAGTTTATATTTTAATATTTTTTATTAAAAGGTAGGCTACCTTTGCTTATACATTGTATTGAAAATAAAATAAGTCCTATCGATGGACTCACGTGCATCATGCTTAAAAATAAATAAATATTTACATTTACATTTACATCTAGTCATTTAGCAGACGCTTTTATCCAAAGCGAATTACAAGGGAGAATAACATTCAAGCTACATTGCGACAGAGAATAGTGTAACAACAACATTCGTGTAACAATAAATACTGCAAGGTGGTGCTAAGTAATTGTAGGTTAGGACAGGAGCTACTCACTGAAGAGCTGGGTCTTCAGGTGCTTCTTAAAGACAGAGAGGGAGGTCCCCGCTCTGGTCATTTTTGGCAGCTCGTTCCACCAACGTGGAACTACAAATGAGAATAGCCTGGATTGCCGTGGCTGTATGGCCGGCAGAGCCAGGCGACGCTCATTTGACGAGCGCAGCATCCGGGGGGCAACATGTGCTCTTACAAGAGCATTTAAGTAGGCGGGAGCATTCCCAGCAATCACTCTGTAGGCCAGCATCAGAGCTTGAACTTGATGCGGGCGGCTACAGGTAACCAGTGGAGCTCGATGAGCAGCGGAGTGGAAAAGGCCACAAGCTAGCCTTCGTTCATTGGGGCAACACATAAGTACAAATAATTTCCATCAGCCTAATACCTACTGTACACATTCTCAGATAAAATAATACATTTGGAAAAATAGAAAAAATTGAAAAAAACATTTGTAAACAAACAAAAATGTGCATGTAGGCCTATCTGGCTCATAACATTTTAATTAGGGCGTGCCTCTGCCCACTTGAAATCGAATCATTTCCATTCGCTATAAGCCTTTTCTCAGATAAAATAGAATAAAAACTCTTTGAAAATAAACCAAAAATTAAAAGTAGGCCAATTGTAATGTACGTAAGACGTGAACAAGAAGAAGTAACAACAAGTGCAGCTGCTTTAATGAACATTTCACTTAAATACAATTTGGATAAAAATCAAACACAAAATGAGGATGGCAAATCGGCCTAAATATAAATAAATAATACCAGTTTGTGGTGTTGCCCGTCTTGGTCGGCACGTACCGTCTACATATTTTACACAATTATTATTTACCGTCTGCTTCGGGTCGGAACTTAAATTTCCCCCAAAAAACGGCAAATTCTGGACGTATGTGGCTCTGTTGTCAACGATGCGTCATTCTCCTTCTCCCAGTTGCTCGTTTTGGGCACTTCCGCTCTGTCTCCGCTGCCGGCGTGTTTACAAGTGTAACATGCCCAAGGGAGGGGTCGGGGCTTCTTCCTATATCGACAAACCTAATTGGTCAGAGGTGAAAGGTCAGTTTTGGATCGTCCAAATGGATTGGCTTTCCGTTGCCACTTGCCTAAGTGGCATTAAGTGGTTGTCGTTAATCTAATCTGTTCAAACTTGGACAACGGTGTGGCTCAGTTTGCCAAGGGTGTGGTTCCCAGCAGAGGGCCTTTTCTAAGCCAACCACACTTTTCATATTATTATCTTTTTTCCCCTCCAAGTTTTGCTGTCTTTAATCAAGGGGTCACATAAACCCTCTGTAATTTTAATTTATTTTTTAACACGTCAGGAGAACGTGAGGGAAATGTTTCCATGTGCTAACTGACAGCCAACTATTATTGGATAATAGTCTCTTTCTCTTTTTTCCTCCTAGTCTATTTTACCCTTCCCTCTCTTCTCTTGTTTGACTTCCTCCCAACCCCCCCCACTTTCTCTCCATCTTCCTCCCCCTCTCCCTGCCTTCCCTGTCTATCCTGTCTATTCTCCATGCCCTCCTCAGCGCTCCCTTCATTACCTTCCCTCGCTCTCCCCCGCCTTGTTCGCCTCTCTCGCCGGCGCAAAGCTGTCATTTCCAGGAACAAAAGACCAGCCAATCAGAGTCTGGCAATTATGACCCTGATGGAAGGGTAATTACTCACAATGCCCCATAATCCTCCTCCACAACTCTCACCCAAAATGACATTTACATTAAGACTATGTAGTATAGCCACTCACACTGACATGAACAGACACGCACACACGAACACACACACACACACACACACACACACACACACACACACACACACACACACACACACACACACACACACACACACACACACACACACACACATACACACACACTGAAACTTTCTGGAACCCAGCATACACACACAGGCACAATTATGCATATGCGCACGTGCACTCAGGAAGTTAACACCACGTAGCACTGGATTTAGGGGATAATGTGTAGACACACACACACACACACACACACACAGAAAGACATTACTGTGACATAAAGCGGTGGTTTGAGCCTGGGCTTATAAAGATGATGCAATTGCAACATGGTTATTTATTGCAGCTCATTCTGGTTTGACAAGATAATGAAGAGAATTGGCACCAGATATTCATTTTTTGTGTGTATGTATGTGTCTTTGTGTGTATGTGTGTGGGTTTGGGTGGCATATGTGTCTGTGATGTGTCTACAATTAAGTAGTTCTGTAGACAACATTGTGTGTGTATATGTCTAGCAGGAGCACACAGACACACACACACACACACACACACACACACACACACCTATGCTTATACTTTATACATATACTATATAGTGTCTATATACTATATAGTGTTTATATACATGTACTACATACATACTGAGACTGCCACAGTGGGTGAATTGAGTAATAGTGACATTGACATTTATTGAACCATGAACAATATCAAAACACTGCCAATTATGAAAGATTACACACACACACACACAGACACAGACACACACACACACACACACACACACACACACACACACACACATCAAACAACAAGGTCTATGCGTGTGGGTGGTTTCATACAGACTGCATTTTCTTTTTGACATGTTATCATAAGGTATCGTAACGATAAACAGCATTTAAATGAGGTAGATTAGTGCCCAACATATCTCAGTGTTAACCTTTCAACCCATTTAGAGCCATATTACCATATGGTTTGATCTAATAGTAAATGTCTTGTGTGTGTGTGTGTGTGCGGGTGGATTTGTGCACGGCGGTCATTAACTATGGCAACGAATCACAGTACCTTCCAATAAAGTCATCAGATTCAACGTTTTGATAGCTCACTAGAGTGGTCACAAAAAAACAATATTCAAGAATAAACACAAACAAAGCATTTACACCTCTGTAAAAACGCCGTTGCTTTAAGCGAGGAGAGCATCAACATCTGTTTAGTGACGCACGCGCTCAAGAGCACTTGGAGTTAGTTCTTAGGAACCTGAAACACTCTCGGTCAAAGTCACAAACATTAGAGCAGACGTATTGTTAAAATCATGCGAGCAATAAATTATTCCATCAAGATCATTTCAGTAGATAATAAAAATGTTGTGTCAAGTATTGAAACAAGACATCCATGCTGCTCCTGTACTGGTATCCTGGTGGTTGACGGGGCTTGGGACATGACTTTACCACTCAGCTTCACTGTCCCAACAACAATGTTGGTTTTACCGACGTGATGAGCTACTTTTTTTACTGACATGAGACATGTTTTACCAAAGCCGTTGAAAAGCATGTTATCAAAACGCTCTTTCCCACTGAAAAGTCCTGGTGTAATAACATCACTATTATTATTTTTTTTCAATGGGGGTTTGAAAGGGTGATGGGTTCAGGCATGCTGGCTGCGTTTTCCTTTCATAGCTTGGCCTCAGCTTTCAGGGGTAAAATGAATGGATAGGAAAGGCCAGCGCTGACTCCATCCTTCTGGGCCTCCGTCTTCTGCTTTGGCAACTGGCATACGTGCACACACTGACGTATGTGCATACGGACATATTCACCCCCTCCTTGCATTTGACACCAACATTGACCTTTAACCCCTCAGCGCTTCATATGAAGTGGCTAAGCGCTGAGAATAATATTGACCTACCACTAAACAAGCAGGGCTGCTTATTGCAACCAGGCATTAGACTGCTTTCCTTGATTGTTTAGCGTGTGTGTGTGTGTGTGTGTGTGTGTGTGTGTGTGTGTGTGTGTGTGTGTGTGTGTGTGTGCCTGTGTTCCTGTGTGTGCGTGTATGCCTGTGTGTATGTGCAGGGGTTTGTATTGTGTCTACTGCTGGCGCCAGTGTGTGTGTGCTTGAGCGTGTTTTTTGTGTATTGGTGTTAGAAGAGATGGGATACAAACATGCCCTCAGGGTGTGTGTGTGTGTGTGTGTGTGTGTGTGTGTGTGTGTGTGTGTGTGTGTGTGTGTGTGTGTGTGTGTGTGTGTGTGTGTGTGTGGTCACATTTTGGGTGTCTCGCCGTGTGCCTCTCAGATAGCACCTCCTGTATACGTATTTGTGTCTCCAGAAGCTTAATGTTTGTATACATGGATTATATGTCATTTTGCATTAGATATGCTTGCGGCGATGCATACAACTAGCATAACTGCACATAAACATATTTATTTTAAGGAAACCCTCTGTGTGTCTAGTTGTGCATTATTTTATGTCTGAGTTTTGGTCAGGATTTAACGATAAGTTCTCAATTTCTCAATTTTTCTTATTAAAGCTCAACCTCACTGAACGCTTTACTATTGAGAAACTCGCTGTGATTAAATGCAGTCGAGTAATGTTTTAAGTGAGGGTAATACCAGAAGGAAACAATTGTTACCAATTTTATCACCTAAAGAAGATGCACCCTGGTGAGTTAATATTCAAAGAATGCAGATAGTTATTTGACACCAAAGGTGTGATTTACATGAAAGAAAGTTTAAGAAAATACACTATCCCTCACTACTATGGTTAGGGTGTGTGAGTTTGGCCTCCTGTTTGGTTTTCCAAATGATCACGTTTCATCTTGTACGCTGGGTGTATGTGTTGGTGTAAATGGCATCGCTGATAAAGTATCATTTTAATGTGATATACAAAATGTCAGTATTATGATATGGCCCGACACTCGATTAGCTCGCACGGATCCTGTCTTGTGTCTTACATCCATGCTTCTGTCCTGTTCTCAGCTCAGTAATATATATGCCATACTCAGTAATATGCAAACTTGTTGGCACCTGCCTTATTTCTGTTATTTTTTCTTATTCGGTGAGACATTTTGTTTGACTGCCATGGGTTTTCACCTGTGTTATTTTGATGTGTCTGTGTCCTTGAGAAGGGTAGAAGGCCCATAAACTCTTTCTGTGTCCATCATACAGAAGGCGAAAACTTCCGCTATTAGCTAAATTATGAATTAAGGTTATGTCCCCGCTAATTTATAGTGACACATACAGCATATCAGCCATTGTGGATAGTCAACATGAAGTACTGGAAGGCTGGAAAATGGATCTCTACTCACTGAAGATTCAGTGAAATTAATTTTAGTGTATAGCATAAAGGTATGGTGTGTGTTGCATTATTGACAACGAAATTATTGACTTAATTTATATTTCCATTATATTTGCAATAGAGTGAGTGTGTGTGTGTGTGTGTGTGTGTGTGTGTGTGTGTGTGTGTGTGTGTGTGTGTGTGTGTGTGTGTGTGTGTGTGTGTTGTATATAGCACTGCAGCTAATTTTTCCAGTGTGTACTCAGAGACTTATGAGGTGTGTTGAAAGACTGTAATCCACTATCAGTCTTTCAGTGACACTTTCCATTCGTACATTGAACACACACACACACACACACGCAAAGCGCAACATTGCTTTTCATGCCTCATATGTTACACATTTAACATGGTCTCTCACACACACACACACACACACACGCACACACACACACACACACACACACACACACACACGCACAGACACACGCACGCACACACGCATACAGGTTTTTAATGCAATCTGATACACATCGTACATTTTAAATTGTTCCATAACGTTCCATTAGTTTGATTGCTTACAGGCCATGTTATCTTGACACTCAAAAGACAATAAAATCAATATAATAAATGATTTATTGCCATTTTTATGCTTTAATTTAAAGGTTTAATTTAATATCTTTCATATACCAAGTAGGAAGGATACAGTTCTGCGATCATGCCGAGATTAAAGGACACATAAACACATAAACACACACGCGCACACACACACACACACACACACACACACACACACACACACACACACACACACACACACACACACACACGCATGCATATTGGATTGCATACTTAGATACACTCAGTCACTCCAAACACTCCAAAATCAGTGAAGTGGAATAATGGACGATGTCGACATAATGGTGAACAGATTTTATCATTCACACTCTCTTAACCATTCAGCCTTGTGTGTGTGTGTGTGTGTGTGTGTGTGTGTTTGTGTGTGTGTGTGTGTGTGTGTGTGCGTGCGTGTGTGCATGTGCGCATGTGCGCATGTGTGCGTGCGCATGAATTAAATGGATCTGTGTTATTCTAGTTGGGTTTTTTTTGTTTTGGATTAGGGCCAGGTACTATCATCTCCATGTTAGAGATGGTCTGGTATCATACATTAAAAGAAAGTCAAGTTAATCACCACAGTGGGTGTTTTCTGCGCACATTAATCTGCACACATCATTCCTCATCTTCTTTCCTCTATAAAATATAATTTTATCTAACACACTCATACTGGAGTCACCCAAAGCAGCAGGATCTGAATGATCTGGTTAAAACGACATAGTATGACAAAGATATGGATGAAGACATAACTATCTCTACACTGTGGCGGAAGCTGGTCTTGTTATCCAAGCATTAGTCAGTCAGTCTTTGTACATTTGAGTAATTCATATGGAAAGTGAAAATATGAAAATAAACATGAAATATGTGTGCTGTCATATTCTAAAGGATGGGAAATAATCCTCTCATTAAATCAGTTAGTAAATATGCATTTGTTAGTTCAAGGACCATACCGGTTTCAAAATGAGTTTTAGCCCGTTGACCATTGACCATTTTTTACTCCTTGTTTTTTGTCAAAGGTACTCCTTTTTTGTGTTTTGTTGGAAAAGGCTGAAGCCCCATCGCTTCAACATGGAATAAAAAAAACATTAAATTAAGCAACTTTGACAAAAATAAGTGTTACCGTAGTTGTCAGCGCGTCCAGGAGACAGTTTCAAGATACGTTTCCCCTCCCGTTAGGGGTCGCCACAGCAGATCATCTGCTTACAATAGCTTCTGTTCTGCGCATCTTCCTCCCTTACACCAAACGCTTGCGTGTCCTCCCTCATCACATCCGTAAACCTTCTCTCTGGCCTTCCTCTCTTCCTCTTGCCTGGCAAGAGGTCCTTTTCCCAGTGTAACTCATCTCCCCTACACACGTGTCCAAACCATCTCAATCTCGCCTCTCTCACTTTTCCAACAAACTGTCCAACCTGAGCTGTCTGACTCTAATGTACTCGTTCTTAATCCTGTCCGTCCTTGTCGCGCCCAATGAAAATCTCAACATCCTCAACTCTGCCACCTCCAGTTCAGCCGCCTGCCTCGTCGTCAGTGCCACCGCCTCTAAACCGTCCAACATGGCTGGTCTCACTACCGTCCTGTCGACCTTCCCCTTCACTCTTGCTGGAACCCTTCTGTCACAGAGCACCGTGTTGTTAGAATATTCCAAAACCTGAATATAGAGACAATATTACAAATTCAAAAATGTAGCAATTATCAGGAGAAGGGTTAGAGGTAATGGGACTCAAGGGACTAAAAACGGGCTAAAACTCCTTTAAAGGACGATGAAAGGACCCCTGCGATGTACCATAAGACGTGCTTTGGAGTTGGAGCCCTTTGCATTCTGCAATTTCCTCCAGTGTTCAGCCTTAATCATCGTCGTGCACCATTATTTAAGCTGGGCCTAAGTGGGCGTTGTGTCTAAGTATCCTCCCCATTCATGGACATTTTTGCTAAAGGTCATCTGAATGAGGCTCGTGTATCATTATCTGCATGTCACTTAGGGAGGTAGTGAGTTATGACAGAGTGGGGGCCAGGGAACATTAAGATGTGACTGTAATGAACCTCACTGCTCCCTCTCACTTTCACCCCTTTCACCGCCTCCACTCTTACTCTCTCTTTCCCTCCCGTTCTTTATTTCCATGCATGTCCTTTTACTTAAAATGTCAAAAAATGACAAAGGAAAACTGTCGCACTCCAATATTCCAAGCCACTTCGACCGACGTGTTAAAAAGCCTTCGTTATTGTCTCGGCACACTCATAACAACGCAGCATTTATTGTTATTCTTTTTTAATTTTGAAATATGAAGTGTGCTTTCGCAGCACACCACTTTGGATATATAAATTAAAAAAAGAAACAAAAACAAACTCAAGTACTGAATGGACAATGCTCTCTTTCAAACTTTTGGCGAGAACAAAACGGATACGAGAGGATCCTCGATCTTGAATTAGGTGAGAACAAACTTGTGCATTTCAGGCATCTTGGCTTTATTCCTGTGAAAGAAAACATCAAGGCAAATATAGACGATTGTATTTCATATTGTGATGATGAGCCAGATGCCTCACTACAAAGGCATCTTTTGTGGAACCAACTTGAAGTGTCAAGTACATCCAAGGTCATAATATCCCCGTATTGGATTCCGTGCGATGTTCCTCTTCTTAACTTTAGTAAATATCTGATGAAAGCACCAATAGTCATCCCAAAATGTTGGCAAATATTCAATATCAAAATCATTGTGATATTTCATTTTGTCAATGGTCCTCTTCACTCTTCACATCCTAGCTGCCGCCCCCCTATCGTCCTCCACCTCCATCCCTCCTTCTACCTCTCGGAGTCCCCTGTGTCCTCGCCTCCTCCTGGCCCTCTGGTCACCCTTCAAACTCATTCTTTTGTTCTTCCCATGCTCCTTCACTTACCCCCTCCCCTCTCTTTGAGCTCGGCCCTCGCCTCCCCCCTCTTCCCCTGGTCCACCCCCCCCCGGGCTGGCCGACACCCTCCTCTCTTCCCTCACCGCTTTTTCTCCCCTAATGATTTCAATCATCATCAGGTCACACCTTTTTCTCCTAGCAGCCTCCCCAGTGTGTGTGCGCGCACGCGCGTGCGTGTGTTTATTTGTGAGCCCTGCATCTGTGATAAACCAAGAAACGTGATCTAGACTTGATACATATGTTGACCCCCTACCCAGAGAGAGAGAGAGAGAGAGCGAGAGAGGTCCACAGAAAGAGGGGACAGGGGGTTTAATTGAGAACATCAAGGCTGAAAACAAGTTAAGCAGTAGTACTTTGCAGGAGCGTTATGAGAGGGAGGAAATGGAGATCAGGGAGCGACAACCAGTAAAAAAACAAAAAAAAACAAGGGGGTTAATAGGTTTGAGGGACTAAAGTGAAGGGCAGAGTCGAGACAGGCAATGAAACAATTGTATAAAAGATAGATGGGGATATAAAGCCTGCTATGGAGCTAATGGTTAGAATACATGAACGTTGCGTGATGACGTCGGTATGAGAAATCCAGAGAGACGAGGGGGAGTTTAATTGATGGAGAGCCGCAGGGGTTAACAGAGTAATTCAGATGAAAGGGGGAGAGGGAGAGAGAGAGAGAAAGAAAGGGGGCAGATGAGGTGGGATATCGAGGGTTAATTGTCACAGTATACTCAACCATGAGGCGCTGGGTATTTATGGGCCCGGGCTCTCAATTAACCAATCACTACCGCACCTGGGACCCACTTAGTATAAGATGATCCACACCACCCAGCTGTGTGTGTGTGTGTGTGTGTGTGTGTGTGTGTGTGTGTGTGTGTGTGTGTGTGTGAGAGAGAGAGAGACAGAGTGTGACTGATTGTTATTAAGTCCACCTCCTCATGGATTCATTGTGCTGATAAATTATCTTAATGAATAGTCTGAATGGATGGCTTGTTAATATGTCAGACCGGTTAAATGACTGACTGACTGACTGACTGACTGCTGTGCCGCTGCCTCTCTGTCCGAGCGTTGTTGGTTTGGCTTCAAATGCTTTGTCTTGGTCAATACAAAACCCATGTAAAAACCTGAATACATTTATTCATTTACAGAATTGATGTCTTCTTCGCTTCTTGTTTTCAACTCTTTTTAAACTCTGTTTTCTATGACTTTTTGTTTTTATTGTTTTTTTTTATTTTTATTTTTTTTACAATATTGTGGCAGGCTCTGCACAAACATGTCATAGCCAGCAACCTGCTGCCATATGGTTTTGTTGTGTGTATGACAATAAACAACCTGGAACTTGGTGACTTGGATAGGATAAGAAAACCTAAACTTTTTATTTTTTTATTGGAAATTGATTTAATTGAATTGCAAGAAATTGAAAGAATTGGTTTTTTTATTAGTTATGTACCAATGTATTTTGGGCTACTACACTAAATATTTAAATCCAATAACCACCCTTTGTTTTTATTATTGCACAAGGAGAGAACATTTTAAAATTGGTTATTTGATTTACGTCCAAAGAAGAGATTATCTTTAAATACTTTTGAAAAACCCTCACTGAATCTGATCCCCGCAAAGCTATGTCCCAAAAGCAAACAGAAAACGACCATTTTCCATCGTTTTCAATAGGCGTGATGCAATAATGCTGATTTCTGAGCGCTTGTAATGGGTTCTAGGAAACCCCACGCTCTCGTTGGAAAACCAGCCGCGTTCGCATCGGAGCTTTACCAACCCATTTCAGTGTGAAAGGTGGTGAGCAATTCATATTATTAACCTTCCTGTACACCTGACATCGCACATTACCTGCATTTAAGCCTCAGGAATCTCCAGTCACGGCCTTCCTGATCGCTTCCGCTATTTCACGTTTGGCAGAGCGATCTGGCCACGAGTCGCCATGTCAGTTTAAAAACCATTGACACGAGATGTCATCACACTATTCTCTGCGTACCTACATGGCTCTTGGCAGTCAGCATTGTTTTTTTTTTGTTTTTTTGTAGACAGTCAGTTTAACCGCACATCATTTAGCATCAAGCTGCATTTGATTCACGGTTGTAGTGAATGGCGGATACAATCTGTTAGAATGACTAATGTAATCACAGAGTGGAGGCTATAAGCTTTACGCTTCACCCCAATCATAGAGATGTTAGAGGGACCACCTCTCATGTCAGCCTTTTAAGAGAGAAGCCTGTGTGTGTATGTGTGTAGGAGAGATTTATATAGTGTGTGTGTTTGTGTGTGTGCGTGCATGTGCATGTGCGCACGTGTGTGTGTGAGTGTGTGTGTTTCTGTATTTGCCTGTAGCATTTACACACGACACATTGACTTGGAGCAGAAAGATTTACATACATTGACAAAGTAATGTGATGGGTGGAGAAAGCTCCATAAAGGCTGAACCTGTCCCCGAATGTGTGAGTGATGATAACAGGCCTCTTTAATTGCCTAACCTCTGCACGCACACACACACACACACACACACACACACACACCCACCCCATTACTCCTGTCATTCTCCTTGAGGAGGTGGAGGAAAGGGAGAATGATGGAGGCTGTGGGAGAGTTGGTCAAGAGAAAGGGAAGTGCTGCCGAGGCTGATGAAAGGGTTGGAGATGTTGGCATGCACGGGCTCAGGAGCTGTTCCTTGAGAGAATGAAACTACTGGAAAGAAAAGCTGAAAAAACACGACCGAAGCTTTGCGGCTGCATTTCTCTTTAGATTGCAGAAGTTGGGCGAAGAAATGGTGATGTGTTTTATTTACTTATTTATTTATTTATTTATTTTATTTTTTTTGCATTAATCAACACTAGAGCAGATTTCTTAAGGCCTGCCGCTTGGTGATTTCGACACTGAATTAAAAAAAAAAAAAAAAAAGATTTTTCTTACTGTTGAAAATAATGAGCGTAAAGGTCAGTGGTGTGAAGGGATGTCTCCAGTGGACTCTGCCTCGTTTCCGCACCAAACAGATTGGCTGGCTTTGAAACGGCGCTCGAATCAAACTTTGTAGCCCGCGGACAAAATGAAAAAGAGTTCTGTGGAGTCGGTCGTAGCGCTGGTCGACATTTAGCGTAATTATGCTTTTACCGAAGCAGAAGCTGAACTGGTGTCTTGGCTTGTTGACAATTTGTACGGACAAAAAAGAACGGAGCCTTTAAAGAAGATGAGAGGCTGAAGCCGGCCGAGCGCAGACTTTGCATTACCAAACTTGTTATCATTTGCTTTAATTACGGCGGTGGCCACCAAACGGCGAGGAACAAAAATCAACAAGTTCAACTTGCTTGTAATGTCTTTTTTCCCACATGCTTCCCAAACACGCCCGGTTTTGAGAATGCGTTTCTCAGAACTTGTGACAACGTGTAAACCGTCACAGCGTCATTCTGCGCGAGTGTTTACGTTGTGGTTTATCTCTGTGCAAGCTCGTACGTGTGCGTGCCTGACGGGTGTTAACTGCAATTTCACCCTGAAACACTTCCACCCGTGGAAACACACGCGCACGCGCACACACACACACACATATACACACACACACACACACACACAGATTGTAATTTCTCCCTCTCTAACAACAGCATCTGCAGACACTAATGAGTAGATTAAAGGAATCTCCACAACTCCCCACATGAAGACGGGGAAGCAGCCTCATCAGCAGGAGATCTGGGTCAACCGGCTCCCATTCCTTATTCAGCCCAGTCTTTGGGGAAAATGTTCCACCAAAACAATGTTGTTTGTCTGTCTGGTGAGCGAGCTGTGCCGTTGCTTCCCCGTTCTCAAGGTCTTTCTATTTGTGTGCTCTTTGGACACCACACAGAGCAAAAGAGACTGTGATTGTATAGAAGATCTGACAAAAAAAACCCCCATAATGAATAAATAATAAATAAATAATGTGTTTGAGTGTACATGTGTATATATGTATATATGTGTGTGTGTGTGTGTGTGTCTGTGTGAGATTATATATATATACTGTGTGTGTATATATATATCTATACACAAACACGTAATGGCTTGATTGATTGAGTTAGATTCTCCAACGATATGTTTCCATCCAAATGTTGTCGGAATTTTGAGCCAGTTTAGTGTAACACAACGTTTGGACGTTTCATGTAAAGCACTTTGAGTTACGTATTGTGTATGAAAGGTGCTATACGAATAAGGTTGTTATTATTTTAATTATTATTGTTACTGGGTTATTATTGGATGTTATTATTCTATTATAGTGGCATAAAATAAACAAAAATCACATTATTTGTATGACAATAATCGGCAACTAAAATGTTGGTCCCCTGACCAACGGCTTTAGCGCAGAGACGGTGATTGCTTCTTCAGTAGAATTTGGAGTGACAAGGTGAGAGGGATTGTTCTCCATCAGCCTGATCCCAGATAAGCTGTCGGTGGGGCCAGGAGACGACCCTTAAACAATTAACCCCCTAATCTCCAAAGTGGCTCCCGATTAGAGACATGTGGACGACTCACGCTGTAATCCACCGTCCCCCCACCCCCTAGACAAAGGAGATCAGTGGAGCCCACCACGCATGCATCAGGGGTTCAACCAACAATGCCTCGGAGGAAAGTGAATTAGCCGCCAAATGTATTTTAATCTGTCCAAGATAATCCAATTCCATATTCATTCCAGCCTCAAGAAAGGAATTGAAGTCATGCATTATGTCTTTTTTTTATTTTTTTAACCATATGTTTTTAATCTTATTAATCTCAGGACCACACTGGTGTCAAACTGGGTTCCAGCCTCTTTACTGGTCAGCACACATTTTCCATTTTCCTGATGATATTTTTCGGGTTTTGGAAAATTTGAACAATATGTTGAGAAACGTACCTTAAAAATGACAATTGACAATTATGTTAACATGTATTTTTGTCAGCTACTTAATTTTGCCGTATTTTGTATTCGTTAATTCCATTAGAAAAGTGCCATTGCTCTTACAAAATACATAACACGGTATGGTTTTCTAACAGTTCTATATGAAGTGATACCATGTTGTTTATGTGCGATAAGGAGAAGCTAGCTTGTATATTGGTCCAAAAATAATATGATAGAATAACTCTCTAAATGTTTATGGTGTAATTGAATCTGATAATGAAAAAATGCCACTATATTAAGCTATCGTTGGTCTTTTGTTTCTCAAAGTTTCCACCCCTATAGCTTGTTCATTTTGAATCATTTTGGTTCTGCTGAATTATGCATTATGCAGCAGCAACTCTTCAACAGAAATTCTGCAACTCATTATACAGTATCTACAGTATTGCAAAGACCCAGAAGTCGTACCTGTATATAATCAAAACACAATATATTGCTCTCGGCAATCATTATTTGCAGAAAGCTATGTGTAGTGTGTGTAGGGGCAGCTTGGGGGCTACAATATGGACCATAGGTATTGTTTGTGTTTATGTGCACGTCTGTGTGTGACATGTGACCCGGGGTATAGAGACGTAGGTTTGGGACCGTCAGCTGAGAGGCTGACCACTAAGCCTATTGACATAGTAAGCCCTAACAAATGACCCCCCCAAACCTGTCACAGTGAGGGAGAGCAAGCATGCATATCTGTCTGTGTATGCAGCCTAATCATTCACATCTGACAGACAGCAAATCCCTACTTCAAAAGCCACTCGGGGGCTCCGTGTTGGATGGAGAGCCAGTTGAATGAGCTAAGATGGTAAAAAGGGAAGAGGAGGATAAGGAGAACAAAGGATGAATGACAGCAACGGTAATGATGGGAATCTCAGAACAATGTGGGAACTAAAGACTAAAACCTTGAATATGGTTTAAAAAGTAGAAAAAAAACATAGCACACCCCATGCTGAAATTTTGAGATCAAGAGTGTTCTCTCAACATGATACGGAAAATAACAAGAACTGGGTCTCACAACTCAAAAATGAATCCCCGACCTCCTCATCCGTTCCATGTTGGTTTCGATCAAGTCGCCTTCATTGATCACACTGCACGAGTAAATGACTGAATTTACGGATAAACCTGCTCAATGTGCTTTTATATTTCTTAATGACTCCTCAATTTCAAGTTCTGTTTTCTTACCCGAGCGTCTCCAAATTTGTATTTTTGTCAACCTCTTTGGAAGGTAAAGTGCAGCATATTAAAAACACCCTTGTGTTATGTTAATAGTGATGATTAATGTCTGTTAATACAGAAGAATAATACAGAATATTCAACATGGTTTTCCCCATTGATATTGTGTGTGTGTGTGTGTGTGTGTGTGTGTGCGCCCGCGCGCATGCCTGTTTGAGCATTTACTTGTGATAAATGAGGACTTAGCTTTCCTCTTTTATGAGTGTTCATAAATAAAACCAACAGCCATTACTTTGACCACAATGTCCGCCAGCACCCTCCGCTCTGCAGATGGGGTCTCGCTGCATCAAGCTGGATTGTTTTCCCTCCGTAAGGCCGGCCATTCTAAGGACAATAACGTTTTATTGATTCATGATTCAATTTTGGCTCTTTTTTTTTTTTTTTAAACAATATGCAGGGACTGGCTTGCCAACCTCTAAAGTCTTATCGTCATAAGGATGGAGGCTGTGAAATGGCGCAACCAGGCATGCGTTTTAAACATTAACAGTTATTCTTGTCTTATTGTCACAGATACATTTAATTTGTCGTGATGCCAATTGATACGAGCGTTTATTGTTTTGTTGGGCAGCTGGACTCTTACTTTAAACTTACTCTGTACACTACGACGGCTGTCATGGGCCTGGCATTTTAGCTGACGGTTAACTTTGGTACAAATGATTGTGATTAATGAATTAATTGTTTTCTTTGTCCGGTTTGTTTCACTCTCATTGTGTGACAACACACAACCACCCAATGAAGACCAGACATTTATTGGCATCGAACATTAGGACACAAACAATTTGGGGAGACTGTTCATTTTCTTCCACTGAACTGATGCAAATGTGCCAAATTCACGTTCTAATTATCTATTATCTCAGATGAACTGTTTCCAATTCTCTTGAGATTCTAATTATCTCATTGTGGAACCTAGTTTGCGATCGGAGTGATTATGTAATAATTGTGTCAGTTCTGGTGACGACAACTTTGTTAATATTACTATTATTGTTGTTATTATTATTATGTATAATTATTTTTGTATTATTATATATTTATTTTTTTATTTTCTGGTGACGACAACTTGAACAGAATGAGCCAAACGTTCTTCTCACCCTACAGCGCATTTTCCTCCTTGCGCCTCGACCTCCCTTCCCGGTCTAATGATGCAGTCGCTCAGTGGGCCCGGGCGGGGGGTGAGGGGTCTCAATACATCTCCAGTAAACAAGGGCGGAAGGCTCAAATCCATCGCCGTTCGCCATGATGTGGTGATGGTTTGCCAAATCGTTAAAAAAAGGAGGGGCTGCCGGCAAGTTGTCTCATGCTGCATTTCATTGAAGTCAGAACGCGGGGAAAAAAAATCTGACTTCCTGCATGGAAAAGGGCAAAAAGAGCAGCCGTTTGATTCCCGATTGGAAGTTTGAATGGCGGGGGCAGATTGCTCGGGCTCCGGTTTGCCACAATGACAGACCCATTAATCATAATAACAGGCCCACAATGTTAACAGTGAACAAATTTCCCTTTGCACGGGTTATTATGTTAAAACAGGTCAAACTTGGATCTGTAGTTTTACTTCCTGTGCAGATGCTCGTAGAATTCACAAGCTGCCAGGCAAACACACATTTGCGGCAGGTGTCCATGTTCTCCCAAATGGAGGCAACACACTTGCACACCGACACTTGCTGGTTTGGCAGTGTTAGTCCAGTATTTCCATTTATTCACTTGGCACATTATGCATCGTATTTTACGTGAAAGATCTGTTAATTCACTTTTAAACACGAGCGTATGGTACTTATTGACACCATGGATTTCAGATGCCGGCACGCAAGAAGCAACAACATACTTAGATCTAAGTAACAAAACGCTTTATATTCTTAATTATGAGACCTCAACCCCGTCCCATTGCTTTCTCCTCTGCTAATTGAATCGGTTCCTCTGCTTTGGTGGAGACGAACCAACAGGGGATGGGAATACGTTGAGAAAACGTCCGCCACAGAATGTGCCCATCTGTGCCGCTTTGTGTCTCCATAATGTCGGCCCATATGGCTGCTGCCTTTACACCCAGCCTCAGGGAAGCGGTGGTGGATGGGTAATACACAGTCACACACCCAGGACGGACGGACCCCAGCTTGACACATAGTTACACACACTTGTACGCTTTCACATACCAGCATGCACACACACACACACACACACACACGCACGCACGCACGCACGCACACACGCATGCAGACGCTCACGCACACACACACACACACACACACACACCATCTGTATGACTGAGGAAACAGAAGTTGCTGTTTTGTTTTGGCGCTGTGACAGACTCCGCGAGTCTGACTGGAGTTCCTGAAGTTGCTGGATGGGCTAACCGGAGATCTGCTTTTCAGTGTTGGCCTCTGCGGACCTCTCTCTCTTGTTTTTTGTTTTTTTTCTTTCCGCATTAACTGTAGCTCTCTGTATGTGTCCGTCTCTCTGTCTGGTACTCTTGCACTCTGACTTCTCAGAATTTTTCGTGTTTTTCTGAATGTTGTCCGTGTGTGATTATCTCCCTTCTCTTTCTCTCTCTCCCTCTATATCTGTTTCTGTGTCTAGCTTTTCATTTATCCGTCTCTCTTCATATTACATTATATATACTGTATATCGTATTGATGTAGTTTCTGTCGGGCTTTTATGTTTCAGTATCAATTTCTAATAATATCATACATTGGAGAGGTTACTTGACGTCAATTGAGAGTGAAACACTACACTACACACACACACATGCACACACATACAAACACACACACACACACACACACACACTTTCAAAGTGCTGAGCAGGTGATTTCCCTTCATCCGTATTCTCAATGCGGAGACAATGCTATGCCCATTATTGATTACTATGGCGACAGATCTATGACATCAACAGAAAGGTCACGGTCAGTGTGTGTGTGTGTGTGTGTGTGTGTGTGTGTGTGTGTGTGTGTGTGTGTGTGTGTGTGTGTGTGAGAAAGAGAATCTGACATATTTTTGTATTTTTATTTCAAGAAGAAAGTTCCATAGATTTCGGCAAGTTCAGTCAAGCAGTGTTTATATTTTTGCAGGTCGGATGGTATTCTGACTGATAGTAGACATTCTTATTTGGTCTAAAATGTCAAATTTATCATTGGTATAGAATTGAATCCTGACATCCAGCCCAATACCTCAAACTACCAGTGATAACCACCTAAAGTAAAGCATGTCTGTGTTCATCTGTGTCTCTCCCCTATATAGCCATCACTCTTTTTTTCCCATTTTCTCTCAATTTCTCTGTCATTTTTGTTCCTTTCTGCTTCAGTGAACACACAGGGCGGGAAGTGATTAAACAGTATTCATCAACTGATATCAGCTATTGGAAGAAGATGGAAATGGGAGGAAAACGGTTGAAGGAGAGTTGGCAAAAGAGAATCGAGAGAATAAGATTCACGCATTAATCGATGGCTGCTTTGTTCCTGCCGGGCGTGTCCAATGGAGCAAAGTGCCGAAGCGTGGAGATCTACATCGGATGATTTGTACGGTGCCTCTCCAGCTGAAAAGATTTTGGGGGGCTGGGTGGAGAGGCAGCGTACAAAGAGAGGAGGTGGAGAAAAGTAGAAGAGATGAGAGCACAGAGAAAGAGTGTGAGTAAGAGTGGGAAGATGGGAAGAGAGAAAGGGCAGGAGGAGAGATGGAGGTGAAGAGATGGTGACGGAGCGTGAGAGCATTAGGATGTAGCCGGAGGAGGCATGTTGCCTGTTTGACCCCAAGCTGGTGTCTGTCTGTCTGTCTGTCGGTCTGTCTCTGTCTGTCTGCACATACTGGTCTGTCTGTACGTACTGGTCTGTCTGTCTGTCTGTACTGTATCTATACTGTATATCTACCTATATGCTTATGTGTTTGAAATCCAATTTTTGAGAATCCAGCTGAGGTTGGACATCATCATCATCATCATCATCATCACATTACAATACAAACTCACATTTAATCAAACTTTCGATCAAAGCTCCCAAATCATTATTTTAGAATATGAAACCGTGCCTCACAATATGACGATGTGACCCCGCAGAAAGACTATTGAACAGTCATATTGTCTCATATGACAATAAAAGCCGCTTTTGACCTGTGGGAGAAATTGCGACGCACACGTGAATGAGGGGAAAAAAAAAATAGGTCGAACTAATTAAAGCCGTTTTATTTTTTTGTTTTTTTTGACCCATTGTCTCCCATCAGCTGTGCTTCAATGTACAGACCTTGAGTCTTCAGTTCTGAGGCCTTTACATCTCCGCTCAGTAGAAGTCCATCTTCTTTGACCTTGCTCCTCTGTGGAACCACAACAATGTGTGTGTGTGTGTGTGTGTGTGTGTGTGTGTGTGTGTGTGTGTGTGTGTGTGTGTGTGTGTGTGTGTGTGTGTGTGTGTGTGTGTGTGTGTGTGTGTGTGTGTGTGTGTGTCGTCTACAACACGATTCATTATTTGCCTCTTCCCATTCCCATTGCATTGTGCCACTTAATCACGTTGCCACACTTTTGTGAACCTTGTTGTTCTTGTTCTTGGCAGCCTTAAAAACACACACAGGCAGCCGGAAAGACTGTCTTTTGACGGCCGAATGAGGTGGCGGGAAGGGGGGTGTTGTAGTTTTCCTCTGTAGGAGCTAGGGGGTGCTGTCAGTCTACCACTTGGTGTGTGTGTGTTTGTGTGTGTGTCTTTATTACAGTTGAGTGTGTGTGTGTGTGTGCCTCTGTGCATGTGCCCTCACTCTTGTGCGAAGCTAGACTGTTTGAAAAAAACAGGCACCTCTCTTTTTTTGTCATTTTCTGTGATGAGAGACAGAGAGAGAGAGAGAGAGAGAGAGAGAGGAGACACTGAGACAGACGGAGAGAGAGACGGTGAGAGAGGAGACACTGTAGCGGGGACGGAGAGAGATGAGGAAAGCAAGAGACTCATTTAAACAAAAGCACGGGGTGGCCGTGTGGGAGGAGGACAGTGATGGAAAGATCAAATCAGTATGAGTGGAGAGAGGAGGGGGGCGGGCAGAGTGGACGGGGGGAGGGCAAGGAGAGATGGAAACATCAGTTGGCGAAGAGTTGAACACTAGTGTTCACGTGCGCAGTATGTGGGATGCCAGGCGAGGCCGGGGAGAATCCTCAATTCCTGCAATCATGTCGCGAAATGATAGTAATAATCAGAAGTAAGAGCCGTGGTAAACATGTCAGATATGAAAGAAAACTGACTTTATTTTCTGCCTTTTGATACCTGTTGTTAACGGAGAAATGCGGATTGAATGTCAGTTCGTCGTACTCTTTGCTCGAAGGAAAACTCTCTAGGCTTTGAGGAAAAAAATAATTGTTTTAGGTTAAATAAAACTTGATTTTTTCCTTCAGCTTTCCCTTGAGGTAGGATACATATCGGCAGTGGAAATGGCTACTGGTGTTTCCTTGTTTACCATAGTCCTACTGGTATCATACTAGGGATGGAGTTTTCATTGTTTTTAGTTCTCTCCCTCTCCAACGTAAACTATTAACCCCACGTAAAAACAGTTACCAGTACATAAATAATATAACTACAACAGTTGCTATTTAAAATTATTGTTTTATGGTTCCAAAAAGGCCGACTGCTACGGTCACCAAACAAAAACAAGTTTTACCAGAGCAGACAAAACGAAAATGGCGAAAATCGCAAAAGACTCCACATCGCAGTAGGAGAAGCGTGGTAAGACACATTCCTCCCACACGACGAGGACTCTACGTTTTTCTCAAATTGGGTAATACAACGTCACACTTCGCTCTGTCCGGCCGCCATCGCGCTCGCGTACGAGCATGCTTTTCTGTGTGCTACTTATTCGAGTCCGGGCGGAGTTTCTCATTGAGCGTGTGCTTACGCCTATTAATCATGAATAGTCTCTCGGAAGTTCGCCCGAATCGACTAATCGATTAGTCAACTAATCATGGCCATTCCTCCAGTATATCATACACACATTATCCCTGTGCATGTATGCCAATTACTGGGCCTGACTTTTAGGCTTTGTGTTTCAAAAAAGACACACAGGTTCGGATGTGATCTTGCCTCGGCTTGTCCCGTTGTGTCAACGCACATGGTCTAGATTTAGGGAAAATGTGGATTTTAAGCCCAGCTTCTTGACAAAACACATGTTGATGTTTACATCCCTCTGTATGTGCGCGTGTCGAACTTTTAGTATGCTTGTAAGCGGATAATGATCGAGTGGTCATTGCTTAGGGTATTGCTGACTGTGGGGGATGTCAACCTACACACACACACCCACACACACACACACACACACACACACACACACACACCCACACACCCGCACACCCACACACACACGTACACACTTCATAGATCTCTCATGGTAAGTGGTTGTGAGTACAAATCGAAGCGGTATATGGATAGCTTAAGCAAATTTTAAGAGCGTGGTTTGTGTGTGTGTGTGTGTGTGTGCGCGCGTGCGTGTGTGCTGTTTGTGCACTACCTGTGGGCACATGCATTTGGGTGATTGGAGCCTTGTATTGATCTCCTCTAGCTTAATCAATCAGAATCTAATCGATCAGATTAGGGGGAGGATGGTACGAACATACATGGCAACAAGTAAAAAGGGTGTGTGTGTGTGTGTGTGTGTGTGTGTGTGTGTGTGTGTGTGTGTGTGTGTGTGTGTGTGTGTGTGTGTGTGTGTGTGTGTGTGTGTGTGTGTGTGTGTGTGTGTGCGCGCGCGCGCGAGAGAATATATTACCTCAGCTGTTTTGCCAAAAGCTTAGGGCATCAATTTCTTTATTTATTTTCTTCAAGCACATCAAATCTAAGGTAAGTGTTCTGTTTGCTGATCTGCTATGCACTTAAATCTCCAACCATCATTTATCTACAATCCTTTCTCATCAAATCTAAAATGGTCTTTCACATCTGTCACACGCATGTGCACATGCACACACACACCCACACACACACACACACACACACACACACACACACACACATACACACACACACACACACACACATACAATCAATCACAATCATCTCAGAGTGAGAGATCCCAAATTATCTTAGTCTTATTTAGGATTTCATGTGTAGAATCATGTTACACAGACATACAATCACATATACACAGACATGATCCCTGTTAACCTCTACGTGTCTCTACCAACCGTTCTCACCCTTGAACATGTTGATGTTGAATATACTGGACATGTTTTACAGAGAGAGGACAGAACAGTCACGGGGGAGGATTTGAGGATGGATTGCTCTTATAACTCTTTAGTGTTTTGCCTTTTCAGTGTAAGGGCTCAGTTAGACTATAGACTCAAGTTTGTTCTCAACAGACTATAGACTCCGTGCTACTTGGTCAGGCTGAACGATTAATCAAACTCAAACCGACATCGCAATTTAACAGAACACAATTTTTAAAACGCAAAGCCTGCGATTAAAAGAAAATGTTTTTCTTTTTTCTTACACAATCTAACCAGTAGTGCTGTCCAGGGCCGGCTCTTCCTATTGGAGAGATAGGCGGCCGCCTAGCGCGCCATTTACCTGTCTCCCTCCCTGACGGTGCAAGCGCTCGCGATGGGCGTGCCCGAACAGTGTGTGTTTGTTTTATTTGACGTCTCCTTATGGAAGGAAACACGTGTGTATAGAACTAAACCGCGCGTAATGGGGACACTTTCTTCGTGCCCCGTCCATGGCGATTGTTCTCACCCTCCGCGCTGTCCCCCGGTGAGACCCGGTGCTCCGGCCCGGGCCATGGTGCGCTGTGTGCGGCATGTGCTGCTGGCAGAGCCCGGAACAACTGTCCGGACGGAGCCTCTTCCAGAATAATGCGTCTGTTTGTTTTTTTTTGTATTTGTTTTACTTTTTTTTTTTCTTTTGCGGCGCTCCGTCTATGTGTATTTTATCTGCCGGGCCACGGTCACAGGGAGGCAGACCACATTCACAGGCGTTCATACACTCACTAAAAAACCTGCACGTGGGCCATTTCTGGTTTTCGGCTAATCTGACCGCACGGACAACTATATCCAATACCACACCAAGACGAGGACCTGATACGGCAGTAGAACCCAGATCTCTGATACGACCCCGCTGCACCGCGGGAAGCTGAGAGGCCGACCTGCGTATGCCTCCCTGCGGTGCCCTACTTGTCTGTGATGGCATTTTGGAGAACTTGCTCAAAACCATGCCATCTTTTATGGTCCAAGTTTGGTTATTACCATTGTCAATGAACGTATGTGAGGAAAACCTGGTCAAATTGGTTCTTCTAGATAAAAAAAAAACTCAAGTCCATACCTTGAGTACTTGGCATTGATACGTTTCATCAGCATATCAGCACCGACTCCCCTGAAGGAAGAAGTGGATTTGTGAATGGTTTTCCTTCAGAAACCTTAAGGTTATTGTATTGTCCAATACAGTATTATTGGCACCTGCATTCTCATCTTTGGGCAGGTATTAGCACCAGTCACATTCGCTTTGGTTTTACGCATCCTTTTTCAAAACCACAGCTAGTGGAGCATGATTCTTTTTGCCCGAACGCCTTTTCGAGCGCATGTATGAGAGCAGACTGATACTTAAGAACTTTGTCTGAAACAAAAGGGTGTATTTTGGCAGAAGGCAAAGGCTGCAGCTATAAATTGAGATGCCGAGAGCCCGAAGAAATGAAGGGAGACACATTTTCCTTACATCTCCTGGTTGACTTGTGAACATCTTGACAGGATACTTATTAAAGGAAAAAGGAAGGAATAAAGACCTACGACTTCATGTACTAAGATAGAAATTAAGGTCACAGCTTGTCCATCCTCCGTGTAGACAGTTTGTTTTTAGCATTAACAACAAGACTTTTAATTATAGACATTTGCTGTTGAACCAGGTTGTTATTCCTTGGTAAAGGTGTTGTCCCCGTTTCACAAGATTTGTTTTCTTCTTAAAATCCAGTTCACTAATGATCGAGAATTGATCGCATTGTTAAAATGGAAATGAAAATTTTCTCTTTCACAATTGTCTTGAGCAAGGGCGTCGCACTGCACAACACATGTCTGCCAGTCTGCCTGATTTACTCTGCCCCAACCCTTTTTCCTCACCCGTCTCTTTCTCTCTCTCTCTCTCTCTCTCTCTCTCTCTCTCTCTCTCTCTCTCTCTCTCTCTCTCTCTCTCTCTCGCTCTCTCTCTCCTTTCTAGGTCTCTCTCCCTCCCTCAGACAGTGTCATTGGCTTTGACAGGCCTTTGAGTCTCCTGTCAGACAGAATAGATGCTTGGCTTTTTCTTTATCCCTTGTCTGTCTTTTTCGCTCTTTCGCTCCTCTCTTTTTCACCTCTGCTTAACTTTCTCTCGAAACCTTATTTTTTTCTATTTGTCTTCTCATTTATCATTCCGTCCATCTCCCCTCGGTCTGTCTGGACGCGCCCCCCCCCCCCTACCCCCCCTCTTGCTCTCTCTCCCTTCATCGTAACAGTATTTCAATCTAGAATTTTTTCCATTCTTTTGTTTGTCCTGGCGCTGTTTGTCAGATGTTTTTCTGTGTACATCCCAGGATATTTGTCCCCCTCTCTGGCTCCGTGATTCTCAGACAGATACGGTGAAAGGACAAGGGACTTTATTGTTTTATTTAATAAAATGGGTTTCTCAGTCATGGCATGCGCAAACCGAATGGCAACCGTTACAGCCGGGTGGCAATGTGGAAGCGCTTTGTGCCGAGTTCAGACTTGGTGATTCTGGCCTGTGTTTCCACTCGACGACAGGTTTTTGGAGAGCGCCGAGCAAGGCCCCAGATCAGAGGCAAATCACAGGCTTCTCGCTAGAAATACAATTTTTAAATAAATTTCTTTGTCAAGACGTTAGTTTCTCTAGGTTTACTTTTTCTAATGTGTCCGGGACGTAATTTCAAACGACCGGTTGAGTGATTGTTCCATAAATAAGATGTTGTGGCGTAAATATGTGTATATTCAGGGATGGAGTTGCCATGATTGACAGGTCTCTCGTTCACGTTCAATCAAGCTTGGCGTGCTTCTCGCTTCCTCTGGCCATCTCGTGGTTTCCCAGACGGTGCCCACCTCAGCACACCGAGACCCGAATATATAGTTCTGATTACATCCTGCCAAGATGGCGGCGAGCGTAAACACAAACCCGCGGCTTCAAATCTGCCCTTCAGGGGTGCCGTCTGTTTTGTTAAACAGTCAACGGTGCAAACGGAACTACATGTGTTTCTGATTCCGAAAGCGATGATTATTTACTTTATTTTGCTGTTGTATTTCTGTCCCCGCTCCTTCTTCATAGCTGCAGATTGCCAGAATACAGCGTACGATGAGAATGGTGCATTATGATATAAAAAAAAGTGTCTTGAGTGAATAGATAAATATAGATGAAAGTAAAGACAAAGTAAATTCATACATGGTGCGTTGTTTCCTCGAGGAGGGGAGAGGGATGCAGGGGAGGAAGAGTAAAAGGGAAACATTATGGGAGGAGGTGAAGAAAGAGAACAAGAGAACCAGTGATTATTCAGTTCCTCACGAAGATGAAACGCAGTTTAACGTGGCAAGAAAACCTAAAAAACAGTGTGAGAGATAAAATGTGTGAGGAACAGGTCTGGACTCAGTGTGTGGTAGTTCTTGAATGAGCAGAGCAGTTGGTAGGGAAAGGGGTGGTGGTGGGGAGAGGCGGAGAGAGGAGGTGAGAGGAAGCCTGATATTCTGGAAGCCGGCAACATACTGTTCTCTGGGGGGCAAGGCTATGCTGGAAACACACCTAGCACGAAAGCACGCACACACGCACGCATGCAGGCACACGCACACACACACACACACACACACACCAACCAAATCCTCCTCTTTGATGGTATCACATGGCTTTAAATGGCTCAAACTTTACCTCCAACATATTTATAAATGGATCAGTTGCAAACATGACAATGCAGACGTTAAGGGAAGTGTTTGTCCTTGTTGGAGCGAACTGTTCATGTGCTTACATTTCAAACTTTGTACATTTCAGCCTGAATATGTGCGAACATATGACTATTTGCACCCGCTCTGTGTAGCACGAAGCCTCTGGCTTTACTGGCAAACTCCCCTTTCTTTACTCGTGTTCTCTACAGCCATAAACAGACGTGTACACACACACACACACACACACACACACACACACACGCACACACACACACTAATCTCTATTCAGCCTCAGCGTGGAGGCCCCTAGAACACTATGTTGACAAGCTGTGTGCAGAGGGAGGCTAAACGCAGACTCAGTGCTATACTCAATAGACGGGGATTCCACTATATAACACGTTAATGCAAACTGGGCGTCACACACACACTCAGAGGGCAGATACGAATGGAGGCAGTCGTTGAACGGTAGCAGGACACACACACATTCCGTCGCAGAAATGCTGGGCTCCTTGGATGTCCTCTATAGCGTCCTCATCCACAAGGTAACGCACACTTTTGATCCGTGCACACAGCGGAAGTCATATCTGGACTGAAATGAAAATTACTGTGGGCCTGGGCTCCTTGTGGCTAATGAGGTTTTGTGATATGTTGTACCAGGAGTTAAACAAAACAAAACAAAAAAAAACATACTCGGGGGTTTGGAAAGATCTTGTTTTATATGAGAGAAATCCTCATGGTATTGAAAAAAACCTTTGTTATCATACTTATATTTTTATATATTATACTGTATAACCATAGATGTCTTTCAGAATGTGAATGAATGGAATGAATGAAATAACACAACAATTTCCGACTCTGAACCTTGAACTTGCTGTTTAGCATTTTCTTTTTGGGTAATTTTGTCATCTCATTAAATCCACCAAGGCATGACATCTCTAACCAGCCATTCTGCCCTCCCTCCAGCTGATGGCGGTGTATGAGGAGCAGGAAGCCCAGCAGAGGGGCAGGGCGAGCACTAGCCCAGCCCCCAGTCCAGATGTCTACCAATCAGAGCTCTCGGTTTTCCAGCCAATTAGGGGAGGGGAGATCGAAGTCAACTCCACAGCCCTCAAGTCTAGTAAGTAGCTCTGATGTTTTAAATGTCAATACATTTCGATTGTACTCATTCATTGATACATGCTTTGAGCGCATAACACTTGGTATCTGTTTATGATATTCCAAACATGGACGGAGCATTAGCTGCGTCAAACGTGTCATCTGAGCTGCATCTCGATGTTCAATGGGATGCTAAACTTCCAGGCATGCTGGCTGTCACTTCTCTTTCTCGAGGGGTAGACCCTGACCGTGACATCACTCACAGCTCAGGCATCCGTCGTGAAAAATGGGGCCACTCCAGCTAGCACTGACCGCTGTGTGTCTGGCACCCACTTAACGATCTTTTATTTGTACCGAGGCACGCCCCCCCCCCCTTACGCCGCCAGATTTTGTTTCGGGACACATGGTTCAGATCTAGCGTCAGATGTTTTTTCGACTTAAGCTGGAGTGGGGCAAAGTCCTGAGGGAGCCGCCGATGTTACCGGTTAGCTGCAGCGGTAGGTCAGTGCATTACCGGGTCAACTTCAGCTCTGACGTTCTTAAAGGAACCAGGTTGGATATGGGTATAGACCTTTACTTTGATGTTAAGGACTGGGTTCAAGTCATTGAAATATGCCGCTGTGGTGCAACGTTAAGCTCTCGGAGAAATTGGTTGATTGATGGATCAATGGATGGATCAAACGCATGAAGGAGAAAGGACTCAAATAGGAATGGACATCTTTAGGGAGATTTATACTTCTCTGTGGACATAAGGAATGTTGAGTGTTCGGCAACATAATTGCCTGTAGTGTTTGCATACAGAACATTTTGTAAAATAAAAGTTCAAGCGTTGCTGAGATGTTTATGTTCTCAAACTACTTATTTAAAAGTCCCTTCGCTGGTGCTTTGTGTCTTTGATTGAGCACTGACCCTATGGCATGTCAGGGCCACAGACATTTTTGATTTTTTCATATGTACCTCTTCTATTTCTGGTGCATTAACATACATATACCTAAAAATATAGTAGATGTTGATCTTTTTTGAGCTCTGAATTGTCCATTGCATTACTTACTGTATTATCGGATAGAGCCTCGGACTCAAGTCAATGCAGTTATCCAATTCACAATTGAAATGGTGCATTGCCGAAATATGTTACCGCCAAGATGACGTTTACATCGATTTTCCTGGTCCATGATGGAAACAAGATGAACTTTGATGTCAGGACTGGGCCGGAGATGGAGAGATTAAAAGAGGGGAGAAATTAGACAAGGAGAGATAGTAGAATGATGGAAGAGAAGAAGGAAATGATCAACCAACCCAGATGTCTGGTTACCGTTAGTTGAGCTTTTATTCCTCTCCATTTTCCTTGATTTCACCTTCTGCACACACATACAATTCAAACAGGTTGCACACCGAAAACAAACATATCAGCTAAAGTTAACTAAACTTAAGATAACACTTTATGAAATATTATACCATGCTACCTAACTCTGCTATTATATCAACAACTGCCTCTAATAATAATGAAAGTGTCACTCCATCTTGTGAAGTCATGAAACGGCCGTAGCCACGAGAGCGTGATGCCATGAAGTCAGGAAGTTTAGTCTCTTTCAATATGGTCACCCTGTCAGCGAGGCTTAAGAGGTAATGGCCGACTGTCTTTGGAGATTAGATCCAACAGAGCTCTGGAGACTATCACTGTCAACGTGAGAAGGTCATTCTCAGTTCTCTCTTCCCCTTTACGCTCACTCACTCTCTGTTTGTCAGTCTTCCCCTCATTCCTTTAGTCCTTCTTTCTTTCTGTTTTTTCGGCACTCTTCAACTCTCTTTGACTCCGGAGCCCGGCATCTTTCCAGGCCGGAAATCACCCGGCAGGATTGCGATGCCGGCAAGGGCCGATTCAGTCCGAGGGCAAAGCAATTACTTGGCATTTCCTCTTCGGAAACCTAGAAGTGGGATTTTCCTTAGTTTTTGGTAAATTACTTATTTTGCCTTTAAATTGACCTTGATAACCATTAATAGATTAGGGCTTGAACATTTTGAGTCCCCTTTAACTTACTACTCTAACTTGAGACTGTTGCAAAAGCACATCACATATCCAGCAAAGCCCATGGGATTGAATGCTAGTTCATTGCTGCTCACCCCTTATTTATCCATATTTTTCTAGCTATGCCTCTTATTAATAATATGTTCATTTTAGGTTTTTGCTTTGTTAATCTTATGTTGGGGCATATTAGACTATAGTAAATCACTTGCTGTGGTGAGGCCAAACGTTTTCTCTTTAGCATTTAATTTTGTACACATTTTATTGACTCATGAATTTCTTTTGATGATAGAGATAGCAAGCTCACTGGAGCCCAAGCCAGGCTGACAAGCAAGCACACAAACTAAAATGATAGAACAACAATTTCACTTCAAATTGGGCCAGCGAATCAAATTTTATTGCAATCTTTATATCATCCCAATTCCTATCACATGAAGACAGTATTGCTCAGTTCCCACACAATAGAGGTATTGGCAGCCACCCAGCCATTAAATTAGTTATAGTGAACCATAACTCAAATGAGTCAAATTCAGAGTCAACAGTTCGGATGTTCTAGAACCCTACTCAGTAGCACTGAATAGGATGTGGACCAACTTTAAATGGCTCCAGCGTCTAGCTCCCTGTTTATTGTGAATATCGCTTCTCAGCTGTAGACAGGCACCACATTCTGGAGATAGACACAGCAAAATCAATATATATTTCAATCAATAATGCCATAAAGTCTTTTCTCTGATGACAAGCTGTTCATCGACAGCAGTTGACTTTGTTGAGGAACCTCCAAACCTTCTTTATATGAATAATCCTATGACATGTTCCCAAATTTCAAGAGACAAATATTTAGTGCACAAACCGATGCCAAAATATGAATGAATATACAAGGGTAACATTTACTATTCTGCCGGTGATTGTGATAACTCAAGGTGAACGCTGTCCTTTGGTTCCCCTGAAGGGCAGCGTGCACGGACATGGAAGTGGCACAGCATGGCACGCTGGCTGATTTTTCCTTCAATCTATGTGACCCTTGTGGCTCCGTGTCGAGGCTTGTTTGTCTCTGACAGAAGGAAGAAAGATATGTGTCGGGGAGAAGGGAAATGTATTCTTAGATCTGTATCCATTCGGTCTGAAGGCGAGTTGAACCAGCCTGCAAAACAAAAACCAAAAACACTGAAGGGACTCATCAAGCTTTTTTCCCCTCTATATAAATGCTCCTTTGCTCTCGGGTTATTTTGTTTTTTTCTTTTCATTTTCTCTTCATTGTCGCCATTTTTCACTCGGCTTCATCCCCTTTTATCGCTCTGTCCATTTCTTCTTCATATGCCTGTCATCATCTGACACTTCCTTGCTCTTGTCTTTCTTCCTCCTCTTAATCCCTTCACCCCCCCCCCCCTCCCACACACACGTTTAATTTCTTTTGTCCTGTCTCCATTAGTCCCTCCTTCCCTCTCTCCATCTCTTTCCTATCTCTCAGAGGAGGGATTGATTAGGGGGCTG
>NC_137210.1:20268058-20335558 GCF_960531495.2 Zeus faber
TGGAGAGGCAGTGGAATAGAAGGGACATGTCAAAAGATAAAAATAAATTTAATAAACCACAGAGTGCTAAAAATATACCTACAGATATCTGTTCAACTGTCACAAAAGAATTCAAAGCAGATTGCTGACTGCTTGTTTTGTTTAGAAGGATATATTTATTTGAGAGTGGTGATAGAAACTGATGCTGACTCAGTCAGGTTAATATCACTTAGGTCTGCAGTGGAGAAGCTCGATTTGGGCGGAAATTAGCCCCCGGTGGCAACACCTCTGTGCATCAGGAGTGATAATATGACACGAGGCGATCATGGTGCTCTGCTCTTGCCCAAAGTGATCCTTGGTGGTATGTTGTGAAACTCCTCCAACAGATATATCTTGTCCTTTTTTTTCTGGGCTTCACAAAGCTGTGATAAATTCAAGTGTGAGAAGCTTAGACGACAGGTTATTGAACTTGCATTTGCAGGTGGCCAGTCACAGTTTATTTTCCACACTCTAATGGTTGCATTAGAGACCGTGGATTCAACGGTGGCATCGGATGTAATTCATCCTCTGCATTGTTTCTGCTCGGACCAGTTTATCTCTTGTTTTAATAAACGTAAAAAAAAGAAAGTTAATCAAAAATGTATGAGCTGAAGTCTGGCCCCAGGAGGCCTGTGTGGAATATACAGCGCTTGTGTGTCAATATAGATGACATTCTAACAGCTGTTGCTTCGTCTCGGCACACTCATAACACTCACACCAACTACGCTCATATGCCAGCCTTTCACTCTTCTACGTCCTTTAATCTTCATCAAGTTCTCGTACGTAGCCTACCCTCTATATCTTTTTAACTTTGGAGAACGCACTCTCCAAGATGTTGTGATTTTAGATGATCCAATTCAACATTGCATCAGATGAGGTGCACGGATACACCACCGCAATCTCCCGTTAGGCCCGGTGATGCTGAAACGTCCATACCTCTTTCTCCCGGATCATAATGGAATGTATCGGCTATGTGTAGAGAACATATGAATATAAATATGAACATATGAATATGAATTTCTGCGCGTGAATTTGACGCGGCACACCCACTCGCTCGCTGTGAATCCTCCGGACAATTACCAGCTCTGTTCACACATACCGCTCAATCGGACATTACCCAAAAAATTCACATATGAATTTCTGTGTGTGTGTGTGTGTGTGTGTGTGTGTGTGTGTGTGTGTGTGTGTGTGTGTGTGTGTGTCTGTGTGTTCTTCAGGCACTCCGCTCTTGGTTAGAAGCAGTAGTGATTCGGTCCTCAGCCCCTCCATGGAGGCAGACGCTTCCCTCACTGAAGAAACCACTGCCTCGGTAAGACCTTCATCCACACACACACACACACACACACACACACACACACACACACACATGCACGCGCACACGTACACGCACGCGCACACACCAGCTTGGAGGTTATGAAGACCAAACTCAAATAGAAACAATGTCAGTGGCTTCCTGTCATGATTGTGTCAGGACTTCCTTATATCATGATACACCATTTAATAAACAAATCACATATGAGTTTTAGGATATTTATATACTCGTATGGGAGTCAGTTGGATTCAGTCAAAAGTCAGACAATTATTGTCATAATAAATTAATCAAAATTTGAGGCCGGTAAATATTTAACAATAAGTATTCCTTTGTACTCTTTACATGCTGGTACTTTGTGTGGTACAGCAGAGACAGATCAACACCGATGCACAAGGACCAAAATGAGCGAGAGAGGTTTATCACAGGGGGTGGGGTTTTAATGAGACAAACAGGCGGAAACATTCCATAGGTATTAGATGAACACTCCTTTGATTTGTTAACCCGGCGCTGTGTGTGCGCGTGTGTATGTATGTATGTGTGCGTGCGTGCGTGCGCGTCTATAGAATGAGTGAGTGAAAGAGCGAGTGAGTGAATGGTTGGAGTGTCCTCGTGCTCCCTGCAGCCCAGACACGCCCTGTCACATCAAACTCTACTAATGAAGACGGATGTCTTTCTTCCCTTTCTCTCTCCCTCCTTTCATTTCTTCGCCTGTTCTAAAGCGGGGCAGAGGGCAGATATCTGCCCTTTCTTGTGTTTTAAAACCCCCCCTACACCCGTTTGGTTTTTTTTCCCCTCCCGCTGAATTTGAGTATTGTTTGCACTAAGAAACATACTGGATACCTTTCATGTATCCATTTTAAACCGAACCAAGAGCCGGGAGAAAATTTATAGAGACTTGTATATTTGTATAAACGGAGAAAAAAGCATCAACTATGAGATTTATTTTCTTACAAAATAATCTCATTGATTACTACTTCAATAATGTGTATAGTGTATGATGACCACGCAGGTGGCAGCATTCAGTGATGAGTTCAGAAAGTTTGACCATTTAACTCAAATGCATCTTTTAGGACCAGGAATATATACAGGATATAACTCAATAAAACACAATTATCAAATAACATATTTCAGATTACTGATATCTGTTTATATACAGTATGTATACTGTGTGTGTGTGTGTATATATATATATATATATATATATATATATGTATATATATATATATATATATATATATATGCGTGGTGCTTTTGCGGTGCTTTTGACTCTTGCCGCTCCTCAATATTTGTGTCTTTCTCCTCACCTTTCCACCTCTCCTCCTCCACCTTTCTCCAGCTCGATTAACTCGTAACACTGACATGTTTGACGCTCTCTGGTGTTCCCATTCAGCCAGACTTACAATGCGTGCCTTACAACCCTCAGAGGAGAGGAGGCAGAGGAAATGGCTGAGGAGAGAATGAGCCTGCCGCTTTTCATGGATTTCGCTGCTGTTCGCGATGAATCAAACTGGGGCTGAAACCTCGCGTAGCTTCCTTGTGCTGGAGCTTCACTTCCTATTCTCTTGTTTTACATCTTTTAATCATGCTTGCTGCTTGCTCTCGGGCCTTCATGTTCAACATCTGGTGAAAGCCGGACTGACAATGCACAATCACAATCCATATCAATCCCCATTTTTGTCTGTTCATCTGTCCTGCGGGAAAGAGACAAATACTCTCTTCCTTTTAATTTCCCCTGCACTTTCCACCCCTCTTCACACTTGTTTTCAATTTCTGGCCTCCCTTCTCCTACCTTTCTTTGATGTTTTTGTCCTCCCCTCCCAGCCTTTGCTTCATCTGTTTTTCTCTCCCTCTGCCTTTGTCTCGACACAATCTCCTCAATCCTTTCTGAGCCGATTGGAATGCTTTTTTTTTGTCTTCAAGATGATGCGGTGTGTTTATAGATCATGTGATATAATATTCACCCCCCCCCCCCCCCGCAACATATGAGTCAGATCCAGGAAGACACGGCAAACCAGTGTTTCAGTAATTCAAGTTAAGTTTAACTGTTCGCCAAATGCACGTTCACACACACACACACAAACACACACACGTATACTTAAACACACACAACGTTACTGTCAGTGTAGTATAGTTTATCAGATGTTAATTGGGTTTGTCTTGGGAACTTGTTAGAGGATTGATACAAAAACAGCCTTAAATCCCCTCCAGATTTCCCCTTGGACAATACAAAACCACTGGTTGGACAAAGTCCCCTCGGATCCCTGACGGCGATTGGAATCCCCAAAGGGCTCCCGATTCGTCAGACTAACGGCCTTTAGGGTAACCCATTGGACAAACGAAATTCCCCACCTTGCCTTTCACCGTTGAAAGGAGGCTTATTTGGGCTTTGGGGACTCTGGCCTTCAGAGATGGTCAGTCTCTGTGGTTCCTGTTGCCAGGAGGTTGAGGTAACCGTGTGTTGTCTTGTACCTGCATTTGGTAATCACCAAGGGCTCTACGGTTGAGTGTTTTGGACTCTATAGGTGTTTACACCTGACGAGTGCCAAACACTAGATGCAGTGCTGAGCCATCCCTTTCCTACGGGAGCGAGCGTTGACGTCCAACCTGGCACCGGCACTACCCCTGGCGCGGCCCTCCACCGGCGATAGTCGCCAAGTCACGAAGCCCAAAGTTTAAATAGTTAGAAGTTTGACCCAGCGAACGCTGACCTTTGAAGCGTGTCCAACCAGAATGCAGCATTGGCAAGTGGCGAGACTCAAAGCTGTGCAATTAAACATAATATAATTCTGGATTGTGAAAAATGTTGAATGAGGTATTGACTGTATCCTTTTACAAAATAAAGTACAAGGAATAGCCACACACTGAAAAATCAAGCTCATCTTTTTATATTATTGCAATAACGTTTAATTTTAGTTAAGTGAGGAAAAAAGGCCGGCTTTTGGTATTATTTTTTATCCTGCACCTGAACCTAAATTGGGTTGGGTTTCTTGTTTGGCAGGCCAACAGCTCTCCCTTTTTAATGGGTTTCAACAGCCATAAACAAGATGTGTACACAATACTAGAGCTGCAACGATAAGTCGATTAATCGATTAGTTTGGGTCCAGTGCCCAGCCTGTGCCCTACTTTGGTCTCTGGGTTCTTAAATTATAATGATTGGCGTACGGTCCATTTTTATCCATTAGAGGCATCTAACATGCCTCTTTGTGTCACAAATCATGTTGCTCTTCTTTAATATTGGATCGTTTTGTGCTGGGGATGTTTTCAAATCAATGCCCTATTTCAGCCCGGAGTTAGCCCAATATCTGACACGATTATTGACATAGATGTATCCTTACTTTTAAATACTCTCAACACTTAATCGCTCCAATTAAAATGACTTCACAAGCAAGTAACTATATTACCGGTAGATATGTATATAGTTCACCTTTTGCCAATTTCAGAATGAGAGACACTTTTTCTTCATTTTCTTTTTCTTTATTAAATCCAGGCTTGGAGTAAAACCAAACTCCTTGGCAGGTGCTTAAAACCAGGAAACGTGGCAACAATGATCTATGTTCTGCTCTGTAAGACAAAGCCCAGGAATGCAGCGCATGTTGTTCTGGGCGCCCTGTCGCACTCCTTACATCTCAGCTCTGTTTCACCGCAGCCTATCAATCCTCGAGCTGTCACTGTGAAATATTACTGGGTATCAGTTACACACCTGGCGTAGACATTTTTTCTGTGTGTGTGTGTGTGTGTGTGTGTGTGCGTGTGTGTGCGTGTGTCTTTGTGCGTGTGTGTGTGTCTTTGTGCGTGTGTGTGTGTCTTTGTGCGTGTGTGTTTGCACATGCATGTAAACTTCCCTAAGTCTGTGAAATGTGTGATTGGGTGCACTTGTCGTCCTGCGTGCATGTATGCCGTTGCATTAGTTGGGGATTCAATTTCTTTTTTATGATTTTTAGGATTACTTTAGGTCTTTGAGTTTCCCTCCTCAAACAGAAAAAAAACAAAACATTATAGCTTTTCCTACATCAGTGGTGTTCATACTCTTCCTCGGGAGACCAATTTTTAGAAAGAATGTTCCTCTGGCCTAACGCAGATTTTTATGGGCTATTTTCCAGAATAGGAAGAACACCTGCATTCGTAACAGTAATGCGTTATGGGCCTAATGCGCCTAATGTGCTACTTCCAAATGAGATAATGGGTTATCACTGCTTCGTATTGTGACAGGCTCACCACGTTGTGCAGCAGGTGCTGCATTTTTTATTGGTTTAATCTTAAAAAATTGGGGGCAACATTATTTTACATGGAATTCTTCTCACAAAGCCACAACTGAAAAGGTGATAATGGCGTAAATTCTAAAATGCTGTAGTGTCACTGCAATATGATAAGTTTATAATACGTTGTGATTACAAAAAAGCCTGATTAGTTATGACACAGCAGTCATATTCATGAATTCCTATGATCATCTGGCTGAATTGCTTCCTAGATAGACGCTCGAGTCCTCAGGCCTTCAAAATGTCATGGGTTCACAAAGCTTCGGACACAAATATGAAGATTCGGTTAATACCAGTTTCCTTTGTCCATGTTATTGAAGCTCAACTCTATTCCCATTGGTCAAACCATCGTAGATTGTGGTAAAGTGTCCCATCGTGGAAGGTCGTTCCCAAAGTAATTTCCTCCACACCAAGGCGGTAAATGCTGCATTACTCACCTCTCACCTCGCTCAAATCTTCAGACTAACTATTTTATCTGCGCTTATCTCAAGGCCAACATTTTCCTAACCCTTTATCTATGACCTTTTGACACTTGTCATTCAATCTTAGGCTCTATAGGAACTTAATTCTCTCCTAACAATACATTTGGACTGAATTGGATTCTTTTGAAGTCTTGCACTGCATATGTCCAGCTTACCCAGGCCGCTCTCTCTAAAGGTGCTTTTTAGTTTGTGTTGATATGCCATGTATTTGGACGTATCCGCAATATAAACGAGGGTGGAAAGGAATAATGAAGAAAGCAGAAAGAAGTACCCAGCAGCTACGCTCTGTGCACGAAGGTCCGCGCAAAGGTAAATGACTGGAGCATGATAGACACGTCATCAACACACGACGCGCCCACTCGCTCGCTGTGAATGCTCCGGACAATTACCAGCTCTGTTCACACATACTGCTGAATCGGACACAACCCAGACATGGTACTAGGGTGCTGGCTGGGTAGTCCGGGTAATGTCCGGGTCAGATGATTCGGACATTTGCGTGCACACATACAGCTCCTCCGGGTAGTGTCCGGATAATTGCAGGTTTACAGTGCGTATGTGAAGGCAGTTTAAGATTATCTAAGCTCAAAATGATCAGCGAGTTTGATCCCTTCTGGAAACTGGGGCAACCCGGGTCCACTCCCAATTTAACACCCCGCTGAGGCTGCCTGAGATTATTATTATTACAGGTTTTTTTTTCAAATCTGTAACTGAGAAGTGAGTGAAGGCGGGACTGATAATCCGTGAAGGAGGAATGGAAAGAGTGATGGGATGTTGATATGATGTACAGTTTGGATGTAGAAATTGCACAGTCCAGAGGAGTCATTACTGTGTCATTACTCTCTCGCTCTCTCCCCCCTCTCCATCTAGCTTCTCTCTCCTCCTGTGACCTTATCCCTTTTGTAAACCTTGCACACCTTTCTATCTTTTATCCCCTGCCCCCTCCACTCCTCTCCTCTCCTCAATTCCACCCCTCTCCTCTTCTTCACTCCTTCCCTCTCCCCATCTCTCTGTCTGACCTGCTGTCGTATTAAACTAACAGGTGAGTGTTAAAGTACTTAATGACTCGCTGGCACTGGACGACTATAAATAAACGGCTTTTCCTTCTCTCTGGCTTTCTCTGTTTTTCAACTCTGCCATTCCTCCAAGCTAAACATCATTTCGCCAATCAACTACCACTCCTCTCTGTCTATCTCTCTCCCTCTCTCTCTCTCTCTTCCACACACATATATACTCTGCTATACTATACTTTCTTGCACACAAAGCACTGGCACATGTGCATCTTTCGTACACACACACACACACACATACACACACACAATCTCTCTCTCTCTCTCTCTCTCTCTGTCTAGTCTTGTCTCTTTTCTTAGGCAGCGAGGTTCAGATGGAAGTAATGGCGCTGGGTAATTGTACAAATTGTCACTTGGCCTTTTGGAGCGAGTGATGGGGGAGAGGAGAAACTACCCTTCAAGGAGACACTGTGACTACTCTGCCTCTGTACTCCGCTCTTGTCTTTTCACCTGCTGTCTGTTTCTTTCTCTCCCCTGCTTTCTGTCATTTCAGCCCAAAAGTGATCGACTGCGGTGCCTTGTTCTTCTCTCTCGCTGTGTTTGTTCTTACCTTACTCTCCTTTTCGTTTCCTCCTCTTTTCTCTTTTTCCTTCTCTTCTCCGCTAGGGTTTAAAACCCACCACCCTGCACATTTGAGCGTAGGTAAGAACACAAAGTATCTTTCTCTTCGTCACAGTCAGACACGCACGTACGCAGGCCCACACACACACACACACACACACACACACACCCACACACACACACACACACACACACACACACACACACACACACACACACACACACACACATTGTTGGAGGTTAGTTACAGTGCGTTAATTAGGTTGGGAGTGTTTTCTCCTGCAGGGCATCCTACAGGGACTAATAAAGCAACACAGCACTTATTTATCATCCACCTGTGGGGTGTACGTGTGTGGGTTGTGTGCACGTGCACACATCTGATTGTGGTTTCCTGGATACAAACGTGTGCAACAACTGTGTAACCCTTGTTTGTGCGAGTGTGTTTGCATCCGTTTGTGTGGGGAACAGACATCCCGAGTCGTGACCCGTTCGCATGTGTATGGACGTGAATAAATTCTTGTTACACTTATGATCACATGTTACATGTAAGATTACATGTATTTACAGTGTGCCTGCATTGTCCCGGTAAATCCCTGTTCTAAACCGCTATCCTCTGAGGGTTAGTGTCCGTACACAAGGCTGCTGATGCTTCAACCGGCTGGAAGCCAGAAGATCCTAAATGGCTGTGTGAGTGACGCCTTTTGAAGAATACCTGAATATCAATAATTTAACAATATTTTGGGGATGACTATTGTTGCTTGAATAAGATATTAAGAAAAATATTTTTGAAATTTTAATTGATAATGTAGATATTTGATTTGATTAGAACTAGGATTGCCGCGGTTATCGGTGTTAGAGGGTGTTCAGGTGTACACGATAACATTACTTGCCCACTGGTGTTTTTCTTTTTTTTCTAGAGAGAAATAAAACATAAATGAAATCATTTCGTTAATTTTCGCGTATCAGTGCCGACATTCATCAATTAAAAAAAAATCTGATTTGTAAAATACTAATATGTTATCAATACTTAGTCTGTCACTACTCAAGTGAAAGTGGCTGCGTCGTGCGGAGGGGGTAGAGAAGGCGGAGACCTCAGATCAGGTATAACAGGGACACTCCCCGCGCCGCGGACCCCCCTCACCTCAATTCCTCACCGTGGCATCTCTAATTAGAACAGCTAGAACTGTCTATGAAGTTCAGAAGATTTGAACTACTTTACTGTAATGCGGCACTGCCTCCACAGGACGCGTCGGCGCAGCGTTTGGGCGCGGCGCACAGCATGGTTTTCCACCGACTCCACGTGGTGACGTGTCCCAGACGTGTCGGTGGCGTGGAGAGAGTAGGAGTATCGGAAACAACAGCTATTCTATTTAAATAGTTTGACACACAGTTAGATGACGCATGTGACGCGGGGCAGGGTCGACCGGACAGACACAATGAAGGAGACACAGACACAACCTTCATTCGAAGACCAAAGCCAGTTTCACTGCCTGCCTCGAGGTTTGCAACTACCCCGGGGTTGAGGTGTGCGGTCGGGAAATAACAACCTGTGATGGCTGTGTCCCTCTTTATTACGGGCTTCTCTTCATACACTGTCTCTCCTTTCATTCGAATCTAGCGCTCTGCTCACTTCCCTCTCTCCTCCTCTTCCTCTCTCTTCTCTTCATCAATATACTGGACACCTCCCCCTCCAATCAGATGAACTTATGCACCCCGCCCCCCTCCACACTTATACAGACACAGCATGTTTGTTCTTTGTATTTGAAGCCGGTGGTCAATAAGCAAACCGGACATCTGCTATAGGTCTGCGGTGGAATGACTCATATACAACACATTTTAATTGATTGCACTTTTTACAAATACATTTACGGAAATAGGTCTCTTGCGCAAAATCAGAGATTTCTGCCGCGCAGCGCTGGACCTTGCACGGCTGACGCGGTCAGTGGGGCTGCAGCAGTGGATTAACATGGATTTAATAGCAAATGTGCACTTACGGCACACTGCGACGCGCCCGTATGCTATGCCAACACGTCCGGTTTGCTTCTACCGTTAAAGACAACATTTTACTATGTCATGACATTATGAAAACCCAAATCCTGGATGATATTTAATCTCATATCACAATATCAATATTGTCTAGATATATCGCCACGCCTTAATGCAAGCAAATATTCACAAGGACACAATACATGTAGTATACCAACTCAAACAGCAACAACGTGCACATGGCTGCCAAATTACATGCCATTAATCAGGGCACTTTTTAATATGCATTAAATAAATTACACATGCATGCCCACACATACACACACCTAAATATTGCAATGTGCATAGTTTTCAATTGGATAGCCAAAACTTTACATACACTCCAACATGCAGCCCCCTCCATCATGCCAGCACTAGCACAATTTGCAGGGAACACTTAGCTTGATTGGTTATTCAGTAATTAGTAATATCACTAATAGTTCTCTCTTTTGATCCGCTTTGCGCAATAATTCGATTGGACTGAAATGAATAGGCGCTCGCTGCTCATTCATTATAAGCATCATTATTCAAAGGTAAGGCCATCTATCAATGAGTTTTAATGGAAAATACTACTTCTGTCTTTTTTTCTGGCTTTTGGAAAGAGAGTCGCTCATGCTCAAGTATCGATTAAGCTGTCTGTAGCCGTGGGGATGTAGTGTATGGGAATTATTAAGCAGAATGGTTTTCATAAAACGCTCATTGAATGAACATTAGATTGAACAAAACAAAAAAGGTTATCGTTCATTTGCTTTTGAGTTGCATGTAATCAAAGCTAAGCACCGAGCCCTACAATTTTCTTGGCATTCCTTAACAGAGCTTCTACACTTGTCACCAATCTCTTAACGAAACCCTATCTGTTAGGAGCGTTAGAGTGTAGCAGTGGTTCTCAGTGTGGGGTCAGGGGACCACCAGAGGGTCTCCAGGAAAAGGATTAAATGTTAAACTTCACCATTATTTCATTTTAAAGAGGTTAGCGCTAGTAGATAATGCACAATAATGACTGTTTGGGCTCCGTAACTAAAGTATAGGCAGGTATGGAAGTTTGGTCTGAATCATTTCTAACAATAAATAGAAAAGACAATTGAGCCAAAATCATATCTTATCGGGTGTGTAGCCTAATGCGTGTCAAATTTTGGGTCATTGATGTGGAATTTTTTTTTAATCATTTGATGACAATGAGACATGACAGTGCTGCCAAAAAAAATAACACTAACTTAAATTTGACATGCATTTAATTACCCTGAAACGTGCTATAGAGATGGAGGCGTGATGGTTGAGACCATCTTTATTACCTGACAATATCTTACTATGACACTTCTATAGTAGTTTCAGTGAACTGTCACAATTGATTCCTGAGCCATTGTCTTCGAATGTAGGTTATTTTTTCCTTTTTTCCCCCCAATGTCACACCTGCTTCTTTCTGCAAATCTTGACACACTTGAGCATTTATCTACAGTTTACCCAGACATCCTAGAATAGGCTCTCGCTCCTTGAAAGCAAGTCCTTAGAATTGATTTTCAGTCAGAACATACTAGGTCTGGTTTCCCGCCGTTATACAGTTGCTGTTGAAATTAATGCTTGGATGTCTCAGATTTCTGTCTGTCTGTCCTTATTATTGTTGAATCCTGCGCTTTTATTTCTGTTATTTTTTGGTCAAACACACGGTTGTTCTAAGGATCGCGTGTTGTGCTGTACTTCTCCTCACCTCTCTTTGTCCTACCAGTCCATCTTTTTTCAACATTTATCACTCTTTCTCCTCCAGATAATCCCGGTGCCTGTCTTTCGCTGTCTCCCTGTGTCCCTCGAGCTGACAGGTGGTGTAGGTCATGTGTCAGTGGGTTCAGAGGTCAAGGGTGAAAGGTCACTTTAGAAGTCCATTAGTGCCTACCGCTAGCGTTGACCCCCGTTGACCCGTATGCGTGTGTGTGTGTGTGACTGAGCTATGGCTGGAGTCCATTAGAGACCAGCGGTATCCCTATTCCCCATTGGACCCCAGTTTAGTCACACTGGAATACATATGTCAGCAGCCTCACACACACACACATAGAGGCATTTGCATGTGTGTGACGTGTCCCCTTCTCTTTGACGGCAGGGTTACGCCAACTGACTTTGAAAGACGCCATCACACACTGAAAGACTTTTTTCTATCCTGGTTGTGCATACACTATACGATTTTGTGAGGCGGCATTCAAAGGGGATCACAGATCTCGGGATTCTAGACCGAGGATTATATCAAACGTTCAGACCGGACTGATCTTAAATCCACGGACCACATGCTATTAACAACCCCTTTTTGTCTTCAGATCTCGAAAATGTTTCTGGGGCTCAAAATTCCGAGCTTAAGTCCTTTGGTGTGTACCGGCAACGCTCCATTAATATGCCGACACAAACAAGCACACCGATGTCAGTGTTCTGTTTTAACCTAACAAGCTGTTGTGGCTCACTCGGTGTCACTCACTGACTGTCGCCTCTCGGAGTTGTCTTAATCTTTTGTCCACATTCTCTCTGTCACCCATATAAGTCAGGTCGAAACATCTCATCAATGCGCTCATCTCCCTCTTATCTCTTCATTCACTCATGTATTCGTCGATACATCAGGCAGCCTCAAAATGGACATAAACCTTACCCTAACCCTAACCCTGTCTCTCTCTCTCTCTCTCTCTCTCTCTCTCTCTCTCTCTCTCTCTCTCTTTTTCTCATTCGTCAATTTATTTGTTCCATGAATCAATTTTTATTTGTATGTCCATTTTTCCCCAGCTTTTTTTTGACAGTGTCATCATGCTGTGTCATGTCATGCTATGTTGTCTGTGTTGTCTGCAGGGCTGCAGTCTGACTGTAGAAAGAACTGCAGCCATGGAGCGATCGCCCAGTAAACACTCCTTCAACGGCAGGTAACAAACACTGTGTGTGTGTGTGTGTGTGTGTGTGTGTGTGTGTGTGTGTGTGTGTGTGTGTGTGTGTGTGTGTGTGTGTGTGTGTGTGTGTGTGTGTGTGTGTGTGTGAACGTGCATTTGGCGAACAGTTAAACTTAACTTGAATTACTGAAACACTGGATTGCCGTGTCTTCCTGTATCTGACTCATATGTTGCATGTATGCATGTGTTTAGACATTACATTATACATTTTTTTGGAGTATAGTACCGTCCACTGTTTTATGTTAAAAGTTCGCTCATCACATAAGTTCCTTACAGTAGCTTAAATAGCTGTCAAGGACTCGATCTGCATCAGTGTTTATGTTTTAATGAAGACAGGCACCCACAAAATAGTAAGGAAAGATAGATGGAGTTCTTCATTTTTACTACTACTACCACTACTAGTATTTTCATAACTACAACGACGATTACCACCACTACAACTTCAGAGCAGCACCACTGACCTCTGAACCATTTAGTTAATGGAGGCTAGGGGCCTTAATCGGAACTGACTAAGGTGTTTGATGTAAAATAGCGTAAATTAATTTTTTTAATTCAAATTGTCTTTTCGATAAAAAGAGTCAGGCACGTATCAAAGAGCCTACCATTGTAATGAATATGTGGGTGGGTGTAGGGGATGGGTGGACGAGTGAGCCAGTGGGTGTAGTCATTGAGTGGGTGGATGCGTGTAGCGAGTGAGTGAGTGGGAAGGTATTGTGAGGTATATAAATTATTACACACATTACAGAAGGTATCACAAGTTGTAACCTCAGTCCTTAGCAACAACCAGTAACTATCACACGACCAAATGACATCACTCATGGGCTTGGCTCCGCACACACACACACACACACACACATGCGCGCAACTTGCACATAAACATTTCATAATTCCCACACATACATACATTGTACAAGTACTGTACTTCAACACATTCATATGTGTTGATGTGTGTGTGTGTGTGTGTGTGTATGTATGTATGTACTGTATGTATACCGATCAGCCACAACATTCAAACCACCACTAATAACCACATATATCATGTAGCTCTCCCTCGTGCAGCCAAAACAGCTCTGACCCATTGAGCCCTGGACTCCACAAGACCTCTGAAGGTGTCCTGTGGTGTCTGGCACCAAGACGTTAGCAGAAGATCCTTTAAGTCCTGGAAGTTGAAAGCTGGGGCCCCCATGGATCAGGCTTTTTGCTCCAGCACATCCCACAGGTGCTCCATCGGATCGGACCCTAACCCCGCCCATCCACATGATGTAGAAGAAAACGTGATTCATCAAACCAGGCCACCTTCTTCCATTGCTCCATGGTCCAGTTCTGATGCTCACGTGTCCATTATATGAGCTTTTAGCGGTAGTCAGGGGTCAGCATGGACACTCTGACCAGTCTGCAGCTACACAGCCCCATACACAGCAAGCTGTGATGCACTGTGTGTTCTGACACCTTTCTATCATAGCACCATTAACTTTTTCACCAATTTGTGCTACAGTAGCTCTTCTGTGGGATCGGACGAGACGGACTAGACTTCACTCCCCACGTGCATCAATGAACCTGGGCCACCCATGACCCTGTCGCCGGTTCACCGGTTGTCCTTCCTTGGACCACATTTGGTAGGTACTAACCAGTGCATTGCGGGAACACCCCACAAGACCTTCCATTTTGGAGATGCTCTGACCCAGTCGTCTGGTCATCACAAATGTTCCTTGTCAAAGTCACTCAGATCCTTACACTTGACCATTTTTCCTGCTTTCAACACATCAACTTTAACATCTGACTGTTCACTTGCTGCCTCATATATCCCACTTCTTGACATGAGCCATTGGAACAGGATGAGCAATGTTATTCACTTCACATGTCAGTGGTTTTAATGTTGTGGCTGATCGGTGTTAAAAAAAAAATTGTGTGTGTGTGTGTGTATATATATATATATATATATATATATATATATATATATATATATATATATATATATATATATATATATATATTCTCATGCCCCGTACACGCACTCTCACAGCTGTAAGTAATGTAAAAGTGATATCATGGTTTCTCATGGTCCATGGGTAAACGATCCTTGAAATTGCAAAATATAAAAATAAAATAAAATGTGTCTGTGAGTGCTGCCACACACACTGTAATAGTAAGTCATGAGTTGCATCTGTGTGTTATTCTATATGGCGTGCATCCATACATATTGCCCTCATTTCTTTCTGCTGATATGCACATTTTGGTGTGTGTGTGTGTGTGTGTGTGTGTGTGTGTGTGTGTGTGTGTGTGTGTGTGTGTGTGTGTGTGCGCGTGCGCGTGCGAGCGTGCGAGCATGCGAGTCACAGAAATGGTGAGAGAAACCACACCTACTGTATTTATGTCCAGTAATATCGTCATAATTTAACCACACCATGCCATTACCGAAAAAGCTCATTACCTTTGAATCAAAAAGGCATTTTTTCCCCACATGGGGACACTGTAAATTCACTGTGAATTGCTTCATTGAAATTGCATGGCCATCATATTGTGTTTATGGGAGGAATAACGTCAGTGATTTCAGATGGGGCGGTTGGGAACCGGGGATGGTTAAATGGTAAACGGGTCTGGCTGAAACTGACTCGATATTTTAAACATTGGAGACCAAGGCTTTAATTTGGAGTTTCACTATTTCGCGTCCGTACTGTACAGAGTAAGTGTTTGGCTCTCCATTAAAGTGGAGAGCCAAACTAAAAATGTTTTAACCAACGAGGCGGTTGTCATCGCTCATTTCACGCCTGTCTCTGCTTTCCTTTGTCGTCTTTTCTTTTTACTTTCTTTTCATTCATATCCCTCTGTTGCCTGGATGTATTTCCTATCCTTCATCACTCTTCTATTTCTTAAGTTTGTCTCTCTCTTCTTTGTCTGGCTAATTGTCTTTTTGCTCCCAGCTATTCGAGCTGATCGCGAACATGTTGTGAAATCGTTGGATCCCGCAATCATAGAGTTCCCGGTGAATTTTAAGCCAATGTAAGCAATGTCGCAACAGATGATGAAAAATATGAATTATGTGCCTTTTCAACACCTGGGTTGAGGATAATTGTCTCGTCTTTTTTACTTTTTTGGTTTCAATATTAAATTCCAATAAATGGCATTGACCTACTGAGATAGTGGCATAAAATGAAGAAAAAATATGTTTAAACTGTTAATCACAGGCAATTGTCAATCTCACTCTCTCTTAAAAGTTCAATATAACTTGTAAGTATTTGACAAAGGATAATAAAAACAACAATAATAATACTAACAATACTAATAATAATGAGTGCAGTACCACTTGTTGGCACCTTTGGCTCCTGCAGTTTTAACCGTTGAATCTCCAACGTGTTTGTCTGCGTCGTAGCAGCGTGCTGTGTTTGTGTCTGCTTGATCCCCCTCTTCTAAAAAAAAAAAAAAAAGAAAAGCACTTTGAAGGCCAGCTTTGATGAGAGATGGAGAGAAGAATGAAGCAAAGATAGTCGTTGGGCCGAGAGGGGGAGGGATGGTGGGAGGGGGCGAGCAGGGAGGTGAGAGGCTGAGATTGAGTGAGAAGAGGAAAAGTAATGCAGCCTCCTTTATATCCCCTCTATTCTCTCTCCCTCCCTCCCTCTTGTCTTTTATAGTGAGGATCAGTGAAGTGGCAGGTGGATAAAGAGAACACCTGCTCTCTTGATCTCTCTTTCTCTCTCTCTCTCTCTCTCTCTTTCTCGCCCTCACTCGCTACTTCCTTTCATTCCGATTCTGGTCTCCGCTCTCGTGTCACATCTCAGCCAATCTGCCTGTCTCTTGTTTGGAGCTCCCCTCCGTCTGTCCCTCCATCCCTTTTCACTCCGTCTGTCCCTCTGTCTCTCCCTCCCTCTGTTATCCCTCCGTCTGTCCCTCCGTCTCTTTACCCTCTGTCTCCCTCTCCTTTGCTCTCTCTCTTTCCCACTCTCTCTTTACAGTTGATGCTAACATTTCAAAACTATAACACTCAGAACTCAATCTCAATTGTGTGTGTGTGTGTGTGTGTGTGTGTGTGTGTGTGTGTGTGTGTGTGTGTGTGTGTGTGTGTGTGTGTGTGTGTGTGTGTGTGTGTGTGTGTGTGTGTGTGTGTGTGTGTGTGTGTGTGTTCAGACATCAGAAGGAGAGAGGGAGAGGCTAGATGGCATGGAGGAGGCGGAGGGTGGGTTGGGGCGGGGGGGGGGAGTGATGGGGGGGTTGTAATACTATTCATTAGCCTTGTCTAATTAATTCAGACACTCCTCCTCTATCTCATCTAGTCTGCCTTCACACACACACACACACACACACACACACACACACACACACACACACACACACTGGATTAACTCAAACTTGCTGAATGGTTGTAGCTGTGTGTGTGTGTGTGTGTGTGTGTGTGTGTGTGTGTGTGTGTGTGTGTGTGTGTGTGTGTGTGTGTGTGTGTGTGTGTGTGTGTGTGTGTGTGTGTGTGTGTGTGTGCGCGCGCATGCGCGCGCGAAAACTCCGCATTATGGAGGAGCGGCATGGATGGATGTTCCCTACAGACACATAGACAGACAGAGATGAAAGTGCAAAAATTGAGGAGACAAACAAACAAGAGCACACACACACACACACACACACACACACACACACACACACACACACACACACACACACACACAGAATGTCAGGAGGGGATTAATGGCTGCGTTCTGATAGATAAACTAATTAAACAAACAAAGACACGGGGGCACAAACACGAAGAGGAGCAGAGTGGTGGGGCATCCCATCGCAGATACTCAGCTAATCCAAGCTGGAGAGAGAGCGAGAGAAAGAAAAAAGAAAGAAAGAAGGAGAGAGGGAGCAGTTTAAAACCAAGGGTGGAAACATCTAATTTCCCCAAAACAAAGAGGTAAACAGTGAAGAAAGAATAATAAACAATAAGTTCGTTCACAGGCGCAGGCACCAACGGTTTCCTCCCTCTGTGGGGCCTTTTTAAAGGCCGGGACTCAATTCAACCCCAAAAAGTTGTTTCTAGCTCAGTGGAAAGCTCCAGTGCTTTGTCGCCCGAGCACAGTCTTTGGCAACTATTACAAACTTTCTGCTCTCTGTTCCCCTGCAGAGTGTGAGTGTGAGTGTGAGTGTGAGTGTGAGTGAGTGTGTGTGTGTGTGTGTGTGTGTGTGTGTGTGTGTGTGTGTGTGTGTGTGTGTGTGTGTGTGTGTGTGTGTGTGTGTGTGTGTGTGTGTGTGTGTGTGTGTGTGTGTGTGAGTGATTGGCTGCAGGAACCTTTTGCCTTCTTCCCTGAGGACTCATCCCATCCGTTCTCATTCCTCCGTCTCCCCCTTCTCTCCCCTTCTTTCGCCGTCTCTTACGCACAGGCCGTTGTAGTGTTTGTTTACCTCTGCCTGTTCCTTGTGTGAACATGTAGAAAGGACCATTTAGATTCAAGATAGAATAGAGATAAAAAAAAAAAAAAATCATGTGCTTATACATGTACAAGGGAGAGGCTAGATGGCATATATAAGAGTATATATGAGAACGAAACAAGGGAAATAGTGAAAAATTATGAAAAATAGGGATGTCTTTATATTTTTTTTAAACATCCCTATTTTTCATATTTTTTTATTGTTTCATTTGTAAAAATTGTAAGCGATGCTGGTGAGTAAAGCGACTTTTCCAGCTGTAATCCTGTGAGGGTTCTTTAACACGCGTTTCCCGACACGGCTATTCCTGCGGCTGAGCGGCCGCACTCGTTAATCTACCATCATTTCTAAGAGCGTCTTAAGTTTAGATGTTTGAGAAGCTACGAGGGGTTTTACAGTCATCTTGGCCTGACGATGCTTTTAGCAAACGTGTCCCAGGACAGAGACATTCGAAGCTGGGATGAGAAGGCAAAGGTTTATTTCAGTGAGATACTCAATGTGTCTTATTTTCTTTTTTATCATTTATTGTTATTCATTCATTCATTCATTAATGGTGCTTCACGGACAATAAGCTTCTTCTACTCTTTTCCCAGTTTGACCAGAACCGTGGAGATATCAGGAGAGCACGGCCCCCTGGGAATCCACGTGGTCCCTTACTGCTCTTCTCTGAGCGGACGGTGAGTGGAGACGTGCGTGCGAGCGCACACACACACACACACACACACACACACACACACACACACACACACACACACACACACACACACACACACACACACACACACACACACACACACAAACACACTATAGTTTTTTCCTACACACCTCCCATGCTGTGTATGTGTGTTTTCTTGGTGTGTTTTGCCGTTTTCTCAATGGGGGATTTCCTCAAAGTCACCGCCGCTCCAAATCTCCTCTTCCTCCAGCTCCTAGTTCCGTCCCTCTAGCTCATCCCTCTGCACGCGTCCCCCCCTTCCCCTCGTCATTTAGCCCTGTCCCCACCTTTCACCTCTAGCACAGTCATGATGCTAAAACACTGTAAAACAGATGGCCCTTGGCACAGCCATCCCTCTCTCTCTCCCCCTCTCTCTGTATTAAGTCGTTCCAGGTGAACAGATGAAAGCAGGGAAAGGTGAAGGGCAATTGGGTTTTCATAAGGGAACTAATCTTCCTGCGTGCCTGTCGGCTCGTCTATCTTCCGACTGAATCTCCTTTTCTGCTGATCTCCTGGCTTTTTCCTTTTCAAAACGTATGACTTATTTGCTTGTTTATATCCATGGTCTATTTAGTTATTTGTTAAATGTTTTAACATTTGTTAAACCATGAACCCACTTTCCCATGGTGCCCCGGTTACAACAATGTACACTTTAAAAAAACATGAAAAAATAACAAAAACAGACATCAGATTAAATTTAAAAAAACAAGGAAAAAACATTGAAAATCCTAAATCCCGTAACACAGCAACATCCAATGAATAAGAAACAATGGGAGAGAGACAATGAGACGGAGAGACATGGATACAGGGAAACAAAAAAAAAAGACATAGTAAGATTTTGACAGAGTGACGACCATGTCTAAATGAACCATATGGAAGGTCTCTGTACTGTATGCTGTTCCATTACACACACCCTCGGGTCACACGAAAGTGTGTGTGTGTGTGTGTGTGCATCCGCCTCCCCAGACCTCCCTGTCAAGGCTAGACCTCTCTATTACTGCCAGTCAACCCTTAAAACACACACTCCAATTCCAATCCTCAAACCACATGTTTGAATTGTCTCCATCCTCTGGTCCCACGAGCCTCTTTCCCTGCAGGGAAAACCAAGTCCAAAAGTCTCAAGATACTTTCAAATTGTTTTGACAAAAAACTGGCCGACATTTTGAGCCTGACTCCCTGTGCTTATAGAGTCAGACAGAAAGAGTGTAGATGTAGATTGCTTAGAGCTTTCACTTTTTACTCAAGCTCCTGCCCCTTTGCTGCTTTCCGGGATGCAGCAAAGTAGAAGTGAAATCCACTGGAGGTGATTCAAACACTGTGGAGCTCAGCAGAGCATTGCACCTTCTTGTTGCATTCATTGAATGGAGAAAAGTGAGATTTTTCCAGATTTGTGTTCCTTTGTGTTTTTTTAATCTCTCAACATATTTTTAAAACTAAATAAATATTCCCATTAGATTACACTTACCGAGACGCTGAATAGCGCCGAACAACGCAGATCGATTGTTTCCTTTAAAGCTATTGTCCAGGTGAAGATCATTCCTCCATATTCCATTGGATGTGAAGTCACAATGTGAAACTGTTTTGATAGAGTTTAACCGTTAAATCATACTACTTTTACACACACACACACAGACATTATTGTGTAGGGGGCGTTTACCAACGTATACTAATAAAGAAGTGATGCTGACGTCATTTCTGTAAATAAGACAAGGATCCACTTTCACTTGTCTGTGAAAACTTTCATCTCCGTGTTGTTATGGAGTTAGTTATAGTGATATGTTATATGATAGTTAGTTCTCCGAGAGCGATGCTGAATCTGATACCGGCGTTATCCAAGACTTGGAGAACATTTCAAGCAGCGGATTTCAACCTGAATGTGATGATCCGGTGGTATTTTCAAGAACCACCGGAGGAGACTGAGGATATGCCCGTAGTTGTTACAAGTTGATGAAGTGATGAAGTCCGTTGAGGTTGGTGATGCAGATTATGAACAAGTTGCAATGCACAAGATTCTCAAGTTTACCTGCAAAGTCAGCCGGGGCGAAAAAAAAATGAAAAGAGGCCCCAAACAGGGGCAGACATTCACGTCCCCATTCAGCAGGGTGTCAAGTGGCCATGTGACAAGTAGCCATGCGGCTTTGTTGGTCCTCCAACTATTTGCATTCTGGGAGCTGGCCGAATAAAGCCAAGTGTGGGGGGAAACTTTGAAGGTGATTATCTCAGAAACACAGCTTGCCACTCCCTTGTCATTAACAAGTCATAGCTTTAAAAATATTTGCTTGATTTGGACAAGTGACACCTTGTTTTGAAGCTCTGATTCTTCACTTTCCAATGATGCAAAAAAAGTGAATCTATTTGCAGGAGAGAGCAAGGTTTTTAGGGAATACGGCTAGAAAAATAATGTACTACTCCTGTCCCCCTATGGGGCTCTGGCACCACAGGTTGGGAATCCCTGCTTCAGAGGATGTGGTTGTTAATGCAGGCGATGGGTATTGATATGTTCCTATTGATCTCCTGACTTTGAGTATTCTGCTGTACAATCAGACAAGCAGTGTGTTACTGTGCAATCAGTCCCTTTGTCTTGTTCAATACATTTTTTCTTCCTCTTTCTACGTCTTTGTCTCCCATGTCTACACACACACACACACACACACACACACAGACACACACACACACACACACACACACAGACACACACACACTCACACACAAAATATACCGCACTGTGCATTTTTCTCCCTGAGGTGATTGCATGCGATCAATAATATGATCTGTACTGTTCTAACTGTGATCAAACCACCACTCTTTTCTCTCTTTTTCTCTCTTTTTTTCTTTCCTCATTTCTATCCATCTATCTATCGTAGGTCTCTTGGTCTTTATATCCGTGGGGTGGAGGAGGAGAGTCGCTCTCGGAAGGAGGGATTGTTTCAAGAAGAGGAGTGCATCGTCAAGATCAACCAGACGGACCTCATGGACAAAACCTTCAGTCAGTGAGTGGAACGACGTGTGCGAGTCGTTTTTGCGCGTATATGGGAGTGGTCGCAAGCTATCATTATCAATACCGAGGTGTAAACAATTGCCTTTGCTTTCTTTTTAAGTTTTTCTTTCGAAAAAACAGCAGTCAATTTTTTAGGAAAAGACAAAACAGACAAAAGAACAATCTTTACTCTTGGATGGCTGTGATATTGTGGCTTCTTTTTCTTTGTCGCCCCATATCACTGATATTATCAGAACAGACAATCCCAGTATCAGTTGAGCCCTATTGTGTGCATGGGTGCATGCCACTTCTCAGAGCTTTTGAAGTGGAGCCTGTTTCCCCCTTTCTCTCTTTTATCCTCTCTCTCTCTCTCTCTCTCTCTCTCTCTCTCTCTCTCTCTCTCTCTCTCTTATTGTCTGTCTGACTGTGTTTGTCCATTGTCACGGAGGCTTATCTCCCTACTGCACCGACATCACAGAGGACAGCGGAACAGACACTTAACAGATGTTTGGAAAGAGTGCAAATACACACACACACACACACACACACACACACACACACACACACACACACACACACACACACACACATACACGCACAGGCACACACACACACAAAAACACACGCACACAAAAACACACACATGTGCAAGTACCTGTGCACATGCACTGTGTATCATTGTATGTATTTCACTCTACGCACTTGTGTGTGTTTGTGCATCTACATGAATGTGTGTGCATACATGTGTGAGTATTGCCCAGCCATATCTTCAATATTATTGAAGATATGGCTTTATATATATATATACACTACTCACAAAAAGTTACGGATATTCGGCTTTCGGGTGAAATTTCAGGATGAACCTAAAATGCACTATAACCTTTACAGGTGAACTTAATTTGACCTTCTCTAAACTTCTTACTTGAATGCACATATCTAACTGTTCAATGTTTCAGTACTTTTTGCACAACTTGCTGTTCTCTAACAAGGAGCTGAACGGCAAAATTCACAACAGGTGATCCATGAATCCACCAATACATTTCCTGGTTCAATTAGAATTGGTATTTAAACAGTCCTCTTCATCATGCTGTTCCCATTTTGACATCATGAGTCCAAGACGACACCCAACGATTGATCAACAGTACCTCGCCATTGCGAGGCTTCAAACAGGATGTTCTCAGAGGGAAGAGGCCACTGAGCTTAGTGTCACAGAGTGTCATCAGCAGGTTGCAACAGAGATTTAGAGAGACTGGAAGAGTCACAGAAAGGCATAGAAGTGGACGTCCTTTGGCCACATCCCACACTGATGAGCGCTTCATTGTGAACAGTGCCCTGCGGAACCGGATGATGAATGCCACTCAACTCCAGGCACATTTAAGGGAGGTGAGAGGCACCCAGGTGTCACGTCAGACCATTCGAAACTGTTTACATCAGCGTGGTCTGCGTGCTAGACGACCTGCAAGGGTACCTGACCACACCACCAGGCACAGGCATCATGGTCTTGCATGGGCCAGGCAGCGTTGACGCTGGACGAGGGACCAGTGGCCTCAGTGCTTTTCTCTGATGAAAGTTGATTCACGTTGATCAGAAATGATGGCCGCCAACGATGTTGGAGACGTCAAGGAGAGCGCAATGCATCAGCCACTGTTGTCACCAGATGAGCCTTTGGTGGTGGTGGTGGTGTTACAGTGAGGGCAGGTGTGTCTAGTTAATACAGAACTGCCCTACACTTTGTGAATGGTACAGTGACAAGCCCATACTACCTGAATAACATCATTAATCCAGTCATTGTGCCCCTGCACGAACAACACAGGCCTAGTTTCATCTTCATGGACGACAATGCTCCAGCTCATGGAGGTGGCATCATTAGGGAATGGCTGCTGGAGACTGGGGTACCTCAAATGGAGTGGCCTGCACTTTCTCCAGACCTGAATCCCATAGAAAACCTATGGGATCAGCTGAGTGGCCGTGTAGAGGCTCGTAACTCTGTACCCCAGAACCTCAATGACCTGAGGACCGCCCTTCAAGAAGAGTGGGGGGCCAGGCCTCAGCAGACAATAAGTTGACTTGTGAACAGCATGAAACGTCGTTGTCAAGCTGTAATTGATGCTCAAGGGCACATGACAAGTTATTGAGACATTGACATTTTTTGTTGTGGTAAACCCACCACTGTTGTTGGCTTTTGTTTCAATAAATTGTTTGAGAAGAGGAAATCACCATTGCATGCCTCTACTTAAATGCCCTACTTTCATGATATAATATCACTGTCGCGTGAACTTTTTACATGTTCCATAAATTCCACCCGAAAGCCAAATATTCCTAACTTTTTGTGAGTAGTGTATATATATTGTGATATGAGAATCGATATAATGCGCAATTTTGGTTATCATTATATTGTTATTTAGTTAGATGTTGTCTTTAAGGCTGCATTATTCTTAAGTAATGACATTTTCTAAGCTTCATAGGCTGTTGCCTCTACCTGCTTGGTCCTAATAGCTACATCAACAATAACTATTTCTCTCATAATCTTTGAATGTAAATATGTTATGAAAGCGATGATACAGTAGTCGTCCCCAAAATCTTGTCAAAGTATCAAGACATTGTAATATTTGATTTTGTCCATATCATACATTTGGACCATATTTTGATGGTCCTTGCATGTTGGGTGACCTCCTCCCTCGGGTTTACACAAATCTTTTTCAAACACTGCGTTTACACCACACCTCAGTGGAGATTTTTCACCGTGACAGTGATTCAGATCGGCCTCAGTACAGCAGCAGTGACAGTAGGCATAGATTACAATGACAATTGACTCAACTGTTAGACTGATCACCATAGATTAAAATGACAATAGAATTCAATGGACATGGGATTAGACTACTGTAGGTTACAATGGTAACAGATGTGGATGTTAGAATGATTATGCAACATTACAATGTCAATGTGGAATACACAATAACCCGTGTCCAGCTGTGAGCGTGGTAATGGGATTATACAGTATGTGAGGTGGGTTTATGCTCTACTCTAGGTAAATGGATTAGTGCTGGTTGGGCCGACCAGCTTATTGTCAATACACAGGTGTTGGAACACACACCGGCTTCCATGCACATTACATGACACAATGAAATCCAACAAAGGATCGAAATGGATATGTCCAGACTTGATGACCACACGCACAAACACACAGATGCCACGATAAGAACGTCATTAGAAAACACTGCCCCTTGAGTTTATATTATGAATTACTGCTACACTTTCTCACCCGTAGAGAGAAATGCAAGCGGGAAGTTCTGTGAAAAAAGTCATCACTTTCCTTGCCATTTGACTTAAAGGAAACAGATCGTAGACAATTCATAGAATCATCTAGTTCATAACCTATTTCTACTAAGTACATACCGCCGCCCTGTACGCAATAAGTTGCACCTTTTTACCTTTTTACTTGCCTACAATACTTGTTTTTTTTTGCCATCTAAGATAAGGTAAAACCTTATTAATCCCCAGAGGGAAATTCAGGCGTTGCAGCTACAAAAAAACCCCAGAACAGTCAAAAAAGACATACAGATTAGAAAGAGATAAGAAATAACACATACTGTATGTACTCTATCTATGCATGTACAGTTTACGGTTTATTGAATAAGAGAGGGATGATATGTCCAAAGGTCAGTCTTAAATGTTTCAATTTGTCTTATTACGGTCTTTAAAGGTATTTAAATTAATTCTTGGTACCCGCCGACGCCCTCTGTCCACCTCTGATCTCCAACACCCGACCTGAATTGAAATGCTCGAGTCAGATCCTTGCCACGTCATTGTCCAGCGCGCCGTGCGGCAAAGTGAATCTTTGCTTCGTCGGATAACCTGGCGGTGAGAACGATCACAAGAGTCATTGGAAAGTTCTCAAAGGATGGCGCAGCGCGGTCCTTCCCCTCCTGACCCCCGTCGTGAATCTAAATAACTCTATTGACCGAGACGGCGGAATGCGCCGCGGTGAATAACAAAGCTCCGAATCTGAAAGTTCAAGTTCAAGTTCAAGCCGTCGGATTTGAACCCTGCCTTCGAAAGCGCCGGATATCGACCGAGAAAAGTATTTTCAGCTCTCGCGGTTCCATTTTTTGCCGTCCGTCCTCCGTCATTGTTGCTATGTCAACCTCGCACACGTTGCTGCGAGCACGTCCGTGTCATACAGGGTTGAATGAGTGTCAGACATGCCGTGTGCCGGTTGAACCGTCTTCACTTAATGGACAAAGATCAGAGAAAACAATAGGAATCAGGCGTTGGGACCCGGAAGTGGAAATGTGGGATTTTTCTTTTTTAAGCCGCTTTTACATTAAATTATTATTAAATAAGTTACATTTCATTTAAAATATGTCGCAGGAAATGGGAGAGCTGGATATATACTATATTCATTGAATGAAAGGGAACTCAAAACCTCATGTAGTGTTTGCAAAGAGCACTTCAATTCAATTCATGAATATAAAAATATGTATTGATAATAAATTATGGTCAAACCCAAATAACACATAACATGCACAACACTTTTTACTTAGTTTTAAGATGTCTCAGACACAAAAGTCCCTGAAATTATGTCTAGGGCCGGAGTTAACATATGTTGCTTCCCATTCCCAATTAGAAATGAAAGCGATTTATTTTGTGAGTTGTTTCTCAGATTCCGTTCACACACATCTAGAAGCCAAAATCCTCTGAGCAATATCATAATTAAAGTTGTGTTCAAGAAAATTAGGCCTTGAGTGACAAACAAACTCACACACAAGCACACACGCGCCCACACGCACACACACACACACACACACACACACACACACAGTGATTGTCCCGTCATAGCAGGTGTATGGTGATAGCTTGGTTGAGCAGAATACGTGTCAGTAGGTCACCGTAAATAGGCTAATCCCTACGAGTGTTATGCCCAAGCATAATACTAACACACACACACACACACACACACACACACACACACACACACACACACACACACACACACACACACACACACAGATCTATTGTCCTTCTACTGTATGGCAGGTCTATTGAGTAAGCTTGTAACAGAAGAATATGACCGACACGGACGCACACACCGTGTCATGTCATTAATGATAAGAATTTTAATTCGGACACAATATTCTCAGGGTCCGTATCTTGGGGGGCTCAAGCCGAACAAACTGGACGACACGCGCTGTTTTGACGTCCATTGTCATTGTAATGTGCTCGGGGAATCTTTTTTTAAAAATGATTTGGCCGAGTATAATCCAAGAACTGCGATTTGGACTCTGTGGGCGTGTGACGGATTTAAATGGACGTATCCATCCTGGGATCGCAATAAGATGACACGCACACGCTCACGCACACACACACACACACACACACACACACACACACACACACACACACACACACACCGTTATTGGCAGTTCAAAATAAACACATTGCTTTCTTTTCATATTTGTATATTTGTATCTTTTCATATCTTTTCAAAATCCTTGGCCTCTAGCTCCAGAAACCTGTTCTCCATATTCAGGTGGTTATTAATCGCAAGAGACCTTCAAATAAATAATAATCAAATCATTTCGCTGCTACTACTCATCAGTATCACTGTCAACTACCACCGTTTTGATCATTCATTTTTCATCATTTTTATCCACTCTTGGAGTTCAAACTTCTTCAGCCCAGATTGGACTCTGGAGCATCAATTAACTGCAGCACCTTGTCATTACCTTTATCAAACTGAGAAGCCCATCCTTTTCAACAGGAACTTTATTTTGTTATATTTGGTCTCTGTTGAAGCAACACAAAGGGGGAAAACACAATTGATCCGCACTGTAATATTCCCCTTTCAAAGCTCACTTCCCAGGGTGTTTACCCAGATGGATAATGAGATTGGAGCTGGCAACGCCGTTTTTATCATCATCATCATTTAATGTCAAGAGTCATGGCTTCCCTGCAGAACTTTCTAACGCATCCCGCCGCATCCGAAAAAAGAAACATTTTCCGAAGGGCAATTAGCACACATTGACCTTTGTGCGCAGCTTTCCACACATGGGTTTCAGGTTACGAGAATATTACAATCATAATAACATCTAATAATACTGTAGGGGGGAAACAATAACGGCGTAATCCAATATAATTTAGATAAACCCGATTTTCTCTGTTGGTTATCCGAGGTGAGTGATGGTGTGTTCTGATCTCCTCCGACACCTGTGTCCCTCAAACTCACTTAGCATCGGGGCGACGTAATCTGATTAAAAGCTAATTCTTCGCAAAATCATCTCCTCGCACCCCCCCCCCACACACACACACACACCCCCTCCTCAAACGCCGTGTCGTGTCGCACCCTGTGACGCGGTGGCCCCGCGCTGTCGTGGCTTTGGGTTACCTTCCGAGTGCAGGGAAAAACCCCAAAGCGAGGAAATGAGGAATTGGAAAACGTGGGAAGGAAAACCCACTTGGGGCCCGGTGACAGGGACAGATATACTCTGTAATCTCATCTCGCCCAATTTGTATAATGATGAACAAATTTCTGCGGGTGAGAAGGGTTTATGCTCCGGTCTTATTTAAGTGTCTTACTTTAATCTATACTAATGAATCATTTCTTACTGAAGATCAGTGAGTTTCAAGGCTGCTTTTGGCAAGGCGCCAAATGATGAGGCTATTAATACATTTTTAATGATCCTGGGCTGCCGCGTGACACTTAATTTAACTTAGTCTAGGCCTCAGGATGAAAAAAAAAAAATGTTGAATAACTTTGTAATGTGTTTTTTTTTTTTTTTTTTTGTTCTGTGAAATCTACCATCTTCTTTTTGGCTCACTTATAACGTTCCGGTTGTCCAAGGCTAACGAATGCATTTTGGTTGAAAAAGAAAGAAAAATTTAAACAAAATATAAAATAGTGAATTAAATCCTTCATACTAATCAGGTAAAATACACAAAACGTGAAGCTTATCAATGCTGTTTACATCCTGAATCATGGAGGTAGTCAGAATGTTGAATCTGATTAATTCATCATGTCTTTTGTACTTTTAATGAAATCCAATAACCACTTTATATTTTAATAATGGACCTCAGTGCCTCAGTGAAAGTTAGATATATTCTAACTGTGCACTTTCAAAATGAATCCTGCGGTCATCAAGTCGATTTTTATCACCATGTATCACCAGGTTCATAGCCCTTCAACTTGACCGTAGACATATACTTGTCCTTGTCTTTGTATCACTCCGCCCGTTGCTTTCCTTCTGCTCTTTCATCTCCCCTTCTCCTTCCTTTTCTTCTCGTACCTCCGCCCCTCCGCCCTGGCAGAGCCCAGGAGTTGTTCCGACAGGCCATGCGCTCCCCGGTGGTCTGCCTGGAAGTCATTCCCTCCTGCAACAGAGAGCGCTACGAGAGGAGCCTGATTGGTCAGCTGTTCAGCGGCCACCCTGCACCCGACGGCAGCCCCCGGGCGGGGAAACACAAGGACCCGCCCCCTCCGGTCAAAGCTAAGCCCACTTTCAGACCCCCGGACAATCCCACCGCGCGATTGGCCGACGAAAGTGGACCGCTGGAAGCTGCTGTAAGTTGCCGTCCTGAACCAGGCACATACCATCGTGCTTGTCAGCCCGGCTGTGTGTGCCACTTATTAATGTCTCGTATTTCCATAAAGATACTTGCTGGATAATGAATTCTAGAACTCTTCATTTGCGTTTATTGGCCAAGTCCCTTCAGAATCACAAGTCGTCTATTATTGTCTATTTGTTTGCGATTGGGCAGCGATAACTTGATTTGGCACAAGGCATTCCATGAGTAGTGATGTACAGATGGGATACAAAGTCTATCACTCCACTTCACGGGTTATTGCCAATAGTTATTACGCTTTTATGTGTTGCTAGGTAACACGTGTTAAGGATCTGACAGCAAAAGTCATGATCTATTGTCGGAGCTACATAACATACTCGATCGTGTTGTTTATACAATTGCTCTATAAAAGCAATATCACACCCCAGGTTGTTCTGCCATCATACTTTATATTAGCTCTGAGGATCATCATGGGGACGCGAACCTCAGCTATGTGATATCTCCAGTACGACGCCACTTCCTCTCCTATCATATCGCTTAATATGGAATCATAGCTCGTCAAGAATGTATTGCAGTCTAAAAATGTCACCGTCGGCTTTGGCCAATTTCAGTTTCCTTGCCTGTGTCCCTGCTATAAAACTTGACTGTACGCTTCTTCACTGAGGTGCCCAAGGGGGGAAGTGAGAGCCCCCTGCTGAAGAAAAGCCCCGCCCTCTCCAACCTGTCGACCAATAAGAAAGGAGGCAGGCGGCTGAGGATCGACTTAAAGAAAGGTACGTCAGGTTTTGCAGCGTAGGCCTCGCTCATTCACAGTTTAACATGCACATTTATTATAAGGAACAATAGTTCAGTTCAGCTGATCATTCCAGGTTTGGTCTCCAGGAGTGAAGTTCTGTATTCACTCTGTCCATTCATTTATGGACAGTTGTGTTATTTAGGATACATTTGTTTTTGTTTTTTTGTTCTGAAAATGTCTGAAGGGGAGCTGTATTTTTCAAGTAGAGAATGACTTTCTTAATTGTGTAACTTTGCTTTGTTTCTGTGGCCGAAATGTCCTTCCCAAAACGTCAAAAGTCAAATTAGATATATAAAATATAAATGGAAAAAATATTTCTCTATACTCCAAAGCAGAAATTTGAATTACGATTTTTTGATTAAAAAAAAACAGAAATATATCTCTAAAATTTTTCAGTTTTTAATTTGAAATATATATGTATATATGGAAGTTGTGCCACACCATACAACATTGCCAAATACAAAGTTTATTTTTACAAACCATTCCTAAGTTCCCCTTCTCTCTCTGTGCCAGAGACCACTAGTAGCATCCTCTTTGTGTGTGTGTGTGTGTGTGTGTGTGTGTGTGTGTGTGTGTGTGTGTGTGTGTGTGTGTGTGTGTGTGTGTGTGTGTGTGTGTGTGTGTGTGTGTGTGTGTGTGTGTGAGAGTGTGTGTGGTTGCAGAATCTCTTGGAAGATGAACAAGGTCTCCTGCCCGTATAAATGATTTCTACCTCCCTTCCCTTCCATCGTTCCTGCATTTTCCTCCCTTTTCTCCTTTCTTTCTCAGTTTTCATTTCCTACATCTATCTCTTTGTCAGTCTCTCCCTCATTTCACCCAGCCTCGCACACTTTCTATGGAGCTCTCTCTCTCTCTCTCTCTCCCTCCCTCTCTCTCTCTCGCTTGCTCTCTCTCTCCCTCTTTCTCTCCCCGCTCCAGCTTCCTGACTCCTTTCTTCAGGCTCTATTAAGTCTTTATTGATCTGCTCATTTCTGCTGATATGAATTCATAGCTGCCCAAACTGCTGACTGGGCTCTGTTAAAGAGAGCGCACTAAATTAGCACTATAAAACACACAACCTGTGTGTGTGTGTGTGTGTGTGTGTGTGTGTGTGTGTGTGTGTGTGTGTGTGTGTGTGTGTGTGTCTGTGTGTGCTCGTGTATGTGCGTGCGCGCTCGCACACAGGGTATGGTGTCAGTTGGTGTGCATGATTATCTGGTGTGCATTTTTCAGCGAGGCATTTTAATCTTCATCAAACCTCTTTTCCATGGCGCTTGCTCCTTTTTTTCCCCCTTGGTTAAACTCCTCCCTTCCTTCCTTCCTCCTCCACTCTCTGGCCCGCACCTGAACCCATCTGTAGCTGCACACCTGCACACAGTGTCACTTAAGGACTTATCTCGCACACACACACACACACGCACACACACACACACACACACACACACACACACACACACACACACACACACACACACACACACACACACACACACACACACGCGCATACTTTAACACTCTGTAAAGGGTTTAAACTATCACACAGATTGGCTGAGTCACCAACACTGGGGTGAAGTTGTCCTGTGTAGTTTAAGTTGTTTGTATGTTTGGGATGAGTGACTGCAAAGAAAATATAAACATTTATGAGTGTGAACAGATGTACAAACTAACAACAACCTTAAGCCGAGCATGTACATGTGCAAAGTGTAGGTTAGTGCAGAAATTTTGAACCTCTGGGCCCTAGTGGTCTGTGAGTGTTTTGCAAATGCGCCGCCAAATTACTGGCGAAATGCATCGTTTTTATTTATTTATTAATTTTATACATAACATTTTGAAAATAAACACTTTTTATTTTTTATTTTTAATTTTTTAAAACTATCTTCCAGGTTACTTGTGGTCAGGTGTGGGTGAATTTCAAGTAGGACATTAGCCAGAAAACCGGGAATCATTGATTCATTATGTTATGTATGTGTTCATTATATTATATCGTTATAATAATCACTATTATGATATGTGACATATATTGTCACATGTGATATATTGTCTATGATTTATAATTTCTTGTGTGTATCATCCTCAAAATATTTCTATATGTCTCCCAAACAAATATTCAGATGTTTGATTTAGTCATTATCACCGAGCCCTATTGGCATAGATTTGTGCTGCAGGTTTGGACATGCAAATATTCCATACAGGTACAAGCCATATTTCTCAAATGTCCTCGCTCCCTGCATCCGTGTGCAGGCTCGGAAGGCCTCGGGTTCACTGTCGTGACTCGAGACTCTTCAGTCCACGGTCCTGGTCCCATCCTGGTGAAAAACATTCTGCCTCGCGGAGCCGCCGTCAAAGATGGACGTCTGCAGTCTGGAGACCGCATTCTCGAGGTACGACGTCTGTTTTCGCTAAAAAAGTCCTCATTTGTAATGTCTAGTTATCATACAGATATTGAAGGTGGAAATGGCACGATACCACTTTTTCCTTTACTCTTTTGAGTATCTACAGATACTGATAACAGTCTGATATTTATTCATCTTTATACACTTGTAAGCTTTAAATTTGCTATTTTTTATTGATGCCCTTTGCTCAACATGGCCGTCTGAGAGTGCCACGCTCAAACTGCTGAAACACTACCGTACAGAGAGAAATGCATAGCCTGGCATATTTTTGTTATCATGGTAATGTTAACAGGTAATGTTCAGGTTATCACGTGACCTCCAGTGCCGAATAAAAAAGTATTTGTCCCCTTGCCTTCCAGATCTTTTGACAAATTATAACGTTCCACAAAGGGAATCGAATCAAACACATAACTTATTTTTTTAAATGTATTCATTTATTCATTTATTGAATAAAAAAAAAGTCCTCAAACACTTGCCCGCTTAAACTAAATAACTGGCTACGCCTTCACCAGAAATAACTGCAGCCAAACACTAATTGGATATCAGTCTTTCACATCCAGGTGGAGGAATTTTAGCCTGCTCTTCTTTGCAGAACTGCTTCAATTCTGTTTCATTGGTAGGTTTTCCAGCATCCGCGTACTTTACTTCACTACGTCATATCTCAAGGGCCATATGGCAAAAACGCCTGTGTGATCTTTCAGGCTTGATTTGTAAGAGGCTCAGATCGGATTCCCCCCCCCACCCCCCTCCTCTGAGATCTGATCCAGACACTGGGTTTCTGAACGCTGCCATCTGTAATTCAACGTATTAGGTATCACATGGGGAAAATAAATGTGTCTCAACGATTTTTGGAATCTGCTAGAATGTGTCACAGTGCATTCGGTCACATAATATCTTGGTGTGGTCGTGTGTGTGTGTGTGTGTGTGCATGTGCGTGCGTGTGCGTGCGTGCGCAACTGCCTTCCTCTGTGTGTGTGTGTGTGTGTGTTTTTAGGTGAACGGCGTGGACATCATGGGCGTCGGCCAGGAGGAGTTGGTGTGCATGCTGCGCGGCACTCGTCAGGGAGAGAGTGTGTGTCTGGTGGTCCTGCGACAGGAGGAAATGTTCCTGCCCCGAGAGATGGTGAGGACGCCAACCGCATCACTTCCTGTTGTAGACCCCCCCCCCCCCCCGCTTACCTTTTGGGTTTTGTTTTGAATAGTTGAAGTGGTAATTAGAACACACACACACACACACACACACACACACACACACACACACACACACACACACACACACACACACTAGCTTTCTATATTATTTCTCATTAGGTTACACACTCTTGATACCTCAAAACATGAAAGATTTTAAGCAAAATAAGTTCTCTAACTTGAAATTCTGGGTCCGATCAACAGGGTTGCCTTGGCGAGGCTCGACTCAGCAGCTTATAGGACGCTTCCTTCCTGTATAGATAATCGCCTCAGCCAGTCGTCGTACTGTACTCCCCAAATAATAAGATGATCCCTAATCCGCCAGCCACTGCAACCACTACCTTTTGACACAATTCACATCCGATTGATTTGAACTTTATCATCTTTTCAACCATTTCATTTCCAGACTTTCTTCTGAATTTCTATATTTTTGATCAATAAACCTTTTCCTTTTTTTTTTTTAACATCTCCTGCTTCTTTCTTCCTCCGTTTGGGCATTGTGTTATCCACCACGGCTGCTCCATACACTTAATCACAGCCGCGTTCCCACTGTAGATGATCAACTTATCGCATTATCTCTCCCTGGTTTCTGCTAATTAAATCCTGGTTCCCTTTCTGGGAATCGTTTAACCTTATACTGTTGCCCTTCTTCCACCGCGCAGACTAATTGTCCGGATTTTTGTGTAGCGAAGCACATTTAACAATTCCAGATAATCTGTCTTTGTGCCTGTGTTTAAATGACCTACAGTACACTTATTTTTGTCCCCTACTGGAAGACAGACACCCAAAAATAAACGGCTCCTCCTCTCTATTAACCCTTAAAGTTTGTCTTTGCATCAAGAAAGTTACTTAGTCCTGCACCGGGTCGGGTAACCACTAAATAGATGCATTTAAGGTGGACTGGTGGTGATACATGCATGATATATTCTTTACAGCAGGTTTTTAAATACAAAATACATTTCTTTCACATGGATTTGTAAGCGGTTGGTGATCTTTTTTGTCTGAATGGAATCCACCCCGATTTTCCTGCGCGCACATGTGCTGGCGGATAGTGTCAGGTCTGTCTTGAAACGCTTCAGTTCACGGGTAGAAAGATTCGTGGGGTGGGTCAGCACACAACACACGATGAATTTGAAAAATGGCGGATTCTATCAGTATATTATATCAAATTGATGAGAGGGGAGTTTAAAATCATCTCAGGGTGTGTAAAAATGTCTTCACAATAACAATAAATGGACACCCGTTTATTAAATAATTGTGACAGTTATTATAATTATTATAATTATTATTAATAATAATAATAATAATAATAATAATAATAATTAGAAGAAGAACAATACAAAAACATATGAATGACTGGTTATGGTCCAGGTGAGGTTAGAAGAAAAGCATCTGTGCAGGACTAAACTTTATACACACACACACACACACACACACACACACACACACACACACACACACACACACACACACACACACACACTGTGACTGACCTGAGCACAGAGTGTACTTTATTTCAGGGCTTCTTTCACTTCTTTGCCTGTTTTTCTATTTTTTCTGGTTTCCTGTCATTAGAGCTTCTTTTATGTCTGCCTGTCTCCTTTTGTATCTCACTGTCTGTGTTTTTATTCTGCCCTTATCAATATTTGCTCAACGGCTGCCAGAAGACACAAAAGACACGTGTACACACACACACACACACACACACACACACACGCAGACCCGTGCACATGGCTCAGAGCCTCACAGGAAGTTGTGTTTGTCTGAACAGGAAGTGGAGCAGTGTGCTGGTGTGTGTGCTCCTGTGCGGTGCCTGGGATCCGTATCGTTTTTTTTTCCACGTTTCGCTCCAAGGTTGCTGGAGTAAGATGTTATTATAATTTTTTTATATACCTTTTATGTGACTGAAGTTCAAGGCCGCCACTCCAGCATGTGTTCGCCACTTCCTGTCCTCTTCCCCTTTCCTGCATGTTCTTCCTCCCTCGTCTTTCCCACCAAATTCTGGAAAGAGCCAGGAGTGGCCCATGCTACTCCAGCTGCTGGACGATGGCTGCTCCGCCTACTGCAGCTACTTGAAATTTACTGTACGTACAGATCATTGCCAAGAAGGTGATCACAGGGATCACAGGCTGTTGACTCAGGTCTTAGAGCAATAATTTTGCAAACCCAGAGTGGTTATAATGAGGAGATTTGAGCAGCACCTGCTATGTCTCTTGTCCTCACCATCAGTTTTAACCAGTCTTACAGTAGCATCTGCAGGAGCCTCGTGGTCTTTTAGTCTCAGAGTTCCAAAACCACGTGTTTAAAATGTGTTTAATTGTAACGTGCAAACTGTGCAGTGTCTTCAAGTACTGCGCATCATTTGTTTCAATACCTGTTATGCATAGCTCCATGCAGTGGTTGAAAGTTACAACGTACAAGTACTTTCTGACCGGCTTAGGTTCATTTCTCAAGTATCTGTACTTGCTTAAATATATTCAGGTTCGGAGACTCTGAACTTTTATATATTTTTAAATATATATTACTATGTGTTTGCATATAGTTAGTTATAGTTATTTATATTTCTTTGATTTAAAAACATATATATATTTTTTGTAAATCGTAATATGGATCAGCATGATATGCAGTAAAAAGGGTACAATCACACTTTATGAATTATTATAGACTCATCTGTAATTTAATACTTAAATACGTTTAAGAGCAAGTACAGCACATCTATACTTTCACTTCTACTAGAGTAATGCTGGGTTATAGTATTTGTACTGTTCCTTCAGTTAAAGGTTCAGTTCAAGAGTACTTCTTCCACCGCTGGCTTTTTGTAAAGTTCATAAATATTCCTCTGGAGTGTGCTTTAATTACATTTTCCAGAAGGCCTTCAGCAAATCCTGATCAACAGCTTAACCTTGACCAAGTGATTATGTCACGCCCCTGTGGATACTTTTACCGAAACACACCCACCCCGTCAGGAAACCTACTGGTCCCATCAGTCCCGTATTGTTCTTAAACGTACTCCTGTCTGAGCTGACACACACATGCGAGCGCTCTCAAACTGCAAATAGCAGCTCCCGGTGGTCCAGTATTATTCAGGAACACACTCAGACCACAAGGCCTCCCTGTGGTACACCATTGTTCTGTCGTTCTCTCCGTCTATTTGTGCAGACGATGGACTAAGGACTCATCAAGGACACTTACATGTGTGTATTTCTGTGCGCATACTTGTGTTTTCCTGCTAATTTATGACCATGAAGGTCCCTCCTCATTTGTCGGTTTGTACATCGTGCAGGCAATGCATTGTCTTTTTATTCCCATCCGGTGAGGCCGACTTCAAAGACTGAAAACATCCCCTGTGGGTCTTCATTTAAACTAATGGGAGTGTCTGATGGACAACAATGCTTGTTTATCCGCAAGACTATTATTGCTATATATTATTTTGTTAGGGAAAAATGCATTACAGTTTTTTGCTTCATAATGTGATGCATTATTTTCTCTTTAATGTGACTTTGATTAAAGGCCACAGTAAAGACACAGTCATAGACAAAGACAAAGTCATAGCTCAGTGGACCACGGTGTGTTTAGAAGTGGAGAGTCACATCCCGCTTGTGTGTTGGAAAATCATTTGTAACAGTGCCCATTTTTTGGCAGATTGGGAGATTTACTCGTGTTTTTTATGCATTATTTAGGATTTAGAATACAAGGATGCTCTCTTTTATGGAAGACGCACACATTCACCCAACAGCTCACCGGGATGAATTGCTTTCTTAGAAATTAAATGTCATCAGGTGTCCCACTAGACTACGTTAAGTAGTGTCGGGCAGCTTACTCTATTTTTGTGATCTTTGACAGGCCGTTGCATTAATCAACATAAAACGCTTCATCTCGATTCTATCGTGAGAAAGGTGCCAACGCTGCAGCAAAACCCATGAGGGTGTCTTTCAAAGTACATTAGGTAAATGAAGTGAGGCGTGGCATCTAATGGTCTGGGCATTGTTCAAAATAAATGATGTGCATTACTTCATTTTTTAACCATTGTCTTAGACAAGTCCCTGAATAATTTCAATTTAGTTTCAATTATAGTTTATCAAAGTCTCTCAATGGGGCTAATGTCTCCGTCACCCTCACCCCACACCCTGGAGTGTAGAGTTGCCCAGTTTTATGGAAGTATTGTGGGATTTCACTGTAAACAAGATAAGATGAGACACAATAACACTTAATTCTTTCACAGGGGGAAATTCAGCATATGTTCCTAATTTTCTTATTTACATGTTGCTTATTTTGATATAAGCCTATATACTCGCATTCTGCCTCACTGGTAAATTCTGTGCTGGCGGTATGGAGAACAGATATTGTTTCTTTTTTCTCCTTCTGCATTGACCTCAACAAAAATATGTCTGACTAAAATTGGTTAAAGCAACACTTGGTAACTTTTTTTTTTTACCGTAAAATAACAGCTTCAAAATCATTTTGATGGTACGCTGACTTGTAATATGGGGAATGATACCTCTTTCATTCTCGCCCACCCTCCTTCTGTGTTCGGGTTTAAAACCGCGGGAAAAGTGCGTTACGCTTTACAGCACAACGTCACTTTCTTGATGTTTGGACCGGTGTTTCCTTTAGCCGGTAATTACAATATTTTTTTTGCCTGGTAAAATTTATAATATTTTTTTAAATATTTTTTAATATAATGTTTTTTTTTATTTATATAAAAAAAAGATTGAATACTGTTATTGAAACGTTACCGATAAAGTTCAAATTTATCCAGTAAAACAAATGATTTTCGGCCGCCAGACCGAGTTTTACAACAGTGGTGTAAAAGTGCAATTGCACTCAGAAACTGTAGGGGCGCCAAATACCAAACGTTTCACGTTTAAAATGCACAATGTAATTGTATCAAACAAGGACTCGTAGAATAAACTTGACTATCAATTATTGATAAAGCAACTGTTTTTGAACAAAAATCCTCATCTAGCTTTAGGTATCTGCTCCTCAGGGTACAAGTTGAAAGTGAGATGAGACTGTTCTGAAGCATGATGTCAAATCATTTTAGCAGTTTTGAAGTTTTGAAATGGAGACATCTGAGTTGGCTTCGGTGTCACTATATGCCTTTCCTCTTCCCTTCTGTCTGCTTCATTAAGTTAATTCCCTTCTCCCTCTCTGAGTACATTTGCAGGTTTGTCAATCAATAAGTTGAGAACTTAAAATTATTAAGAATTATAATAATAATAATAATAATGATAATAATAAAAGATCCACATACAGAGCAGAAATTAGTGACCAATACGACCGAATTTGATCGATATCACAGACGCGGTCCAATGCATTTCATGGCGAAATATGTCCAACCCGGCTAAAACTATCTGTAACACACGCTTCGGCAGAAGCTATGAACCCGGTTATGGTGTTGTTCAAACCGGTATGTCACAAGGATCTTGTGGTTTAAATTTCATCCAAATCGATCCACCTACGGAGCAGATATTAGTGAAAAACCGACCAGTTTTGACCCGAAATATTCAGCTGGTCTTGCTTAACTGACACGTCACACGTCTCGTTCTAAAATGAACGTGATGATATTCATGGTAAGATGCTTAATGACGTCATCATATTATTTAGTATGAATGTACAGATTCCCATTGAGAATGTCCCGTTGGACTGAGTCCATAGGGCAGTGTGGAATCGGTCACTCTAGTGTTTCGACGTTACCGAACTATAGATTTAGGTGTGTATTTATCTAGCTTCTAACCTGATAGATGATGTCAGTAGATCGGTTAGATTGATATTTTAAATCCGTGGTCCCCTTACTTTACCGGATTAATGAAAAAACAATAAAAAGTCATCCTTAAAAACTCGTCACCGCGTCCAGTCTGTGAGACTGTCGATGGCGTTCAAGATCCAGCGAGGCGTCAGAAAAAAAAAAAGAAGCCGTGCAATGGTAATTACTCACAGAAATACCACAACGTCTTTTGGATTTCATGGAAACGTAACTTACTAAAAATGTAATCCAAGGAAAAAACTCAACAAATAATTTACGTGAATGCGGCTGTTATCGTAAATCTATGTGAATGCGTCATCATTTATGTATACGTGACACGTCACCTACCGTCACTGATACTCCGGATCTACTTCAAAGCAACAAGGGAAGTTATAACAATGACAAGATGTAGTTTAAAGTCAAAAATAAAATACCTTTATTTTAATAAACCTCATTTATAAACATTTTCGTACACCTAGCACCAAGCTTTTATGAAAAGGCAGAGCGTGTTTGTAGTATTGACAAATTCCTCCATAATAATTCTAATGCCAAACGAATGTTAAAGTTCCATGAATGTTTTTTTTCGCATTACAATATAGACAAGTAATCTATTAAACTTTACTTGTCATGCACGCATGTGACATTACAACTTTAAATCAATGGTTGACGTCTGGTTGAAATGGAGATGCTTCATAGCTAATGCCATGAGAGTTTGAATCGTGGAACCGCATGGATGTCACTACCTTATGGTAATAAGTTCAATGAAATTCGCTGCATTATACAAAAGCCAAAACATGTAACGCATGCCTCAAACAAATAAACTGCCTCCGTATTGTTATTGTTACGATAGGTTTAGCTCATCCAAATTCTAAAATATCTCTATCCTTCGTGGCAGAATATGAACAAAAATACATGCGGTGACCAGACGTCCCGGTCTGTCCGCGACCGTCCCGAATCCTGACCATCTGTAAAACACTACATTCACAGCAAGCGAGCGGGCGTGTTAATGAAGACGGCCACTTCTCCGGTGGGATCCTCGTGCACGCGCTTTTCTGCTTGCCTGTATACAGTATATAATATATGTAACCACGGAAAACAAGTATAATATCACTGTTATTATTTGAATTGTGCCGGAAAGCGTGACAATTTGGTCGTTAATATCGAAAACCGGAACATTGTTGTACTTTCAGGGGTGGGTGCGTGGGGGGTGTAGGGCTGGCGCGCTTCCTATAGGAGACTCCGCTGGGTGTCCCTGTGCCTCTCCGTTACCTTATTGAACAAAAAGCACCCCACATAACGGAGGGGCACCCGTCTGTCACTCTCTTACACCTCTTACCCCGCCCCCCCTCCCCCCCCCCCCCCTCCCCTCGCCCACAGAATGCCAAACCTGCGGTATACTCAAGGGTTTCAAAATGTGGTCACCCTAGCCGTACAGGAATATTTTGTCGATTGCCACTCACTGTAATCTCTTATGGCGTTTTGTCAGTTCATGAAGGGGAACGGAAGGCTCCTTGTTGCCTGGCAACAAGGAGCCCAGCATGCTTCCATAAACATTTTGTAAATTATGTCTCAATTGTGTTGACATTTAACATTTGAAAATCCGAATCGCTGCGAGTCACTAACTGTGATCCCGGAGAAAGGCATGATAATGGATCATTAAAAAAACGAAACAAAAGAACCCTACTTTTTTTTGTTTTGTTTTTTCGCCTCGGGCTGGAAACCTTCCCCACATCACTTTCAGAGGGAGCCATTTAAAGTACGCTTAGTTCAGGCAGAGTTTGAGCAGTAAAACAGCTGCCATTTTATCAGATTTTTGGGGGTTTTGAAGTGGAAGGTAAATGCCAGCCTAATGTTTCTGTCTGCTGAGAGGAAACAGAAGGCGATGATGAAATGATGGAAGAATCTCGTCCATCCTCTCCTCCTCTTTGCCCTTCTCTCGATTGAGCTCACCATCTGCTGTTGTCTGCTTAATGTCTGCATTCGCTGTACAACAAAGACATTACAACGCCTCTACACACACACACGCGCGCACGCGCACATACACACACACACACACACACACACACATCTTTCAGAATAGGATGTATGCGAAGGAAGATTTTGGCGCACACACAAATAAATGCACAGACTCCACAACACGCACCATAATGACGTTCTTCTCGCTTGTTTCCTCCGTGCACCTGCTGAGTTGGCTGGTGACTCGGAACGGAAATGACTCTAAAACAGACAGAGCTGCTCTTTTTCTGCCTGCAAACATTTAACACCTTCCCTCTGTCCCTCCGTCCCCGATGCCGTTCTCGCTTGTCCCCGTGCTTTCCGGTTTTGTTTTTGGATTCTTCCTCTTATTCACCTCACTCACCTACAGAAGGACGAGGCAGAATAGCTGCAAAACCAATGCGTCAGAAGAAGATTGAATCAAAGATCGAATGATGTAACACTTAAATATGATTCAACAATATTTGTGGATATCGAAAATTTGATAAAACATTTTTGGGGGACGATCTCTAGCTACAACAGTGGAACAAGACATATCTGTACAGAGATGGAAAAAAAAAAGAGCTGATGAACAATAGAGTTATAAAGGTAATGCCATCACACCCCTTAAACTACCTATTATATTATATTGTATTTAAAAAAAAAGAAAAATATCTGTATTGCTATGTACCAAAAGTACAAATATATTAATTGGTTATATTTACAAAATCCAACATAACATATTTTTTGTTACGAATTCCACAAAATTGACGATTTGACAGTGTTTTGGGGATGACTATTGGTGCCTTGATAATATTCACTATGTACGCACAATAAATATTTACGAAACATTCATTAAGTTGGTAGATGCATTATAACTGTTAGAACACTCTATGAAGTTCAGAAAAGTTAAATTTATTTACATTTGCATTTGTTCATTTAGCAGATGCTTTTGTCCAAAGCAACTTACATGAGAGGCTCGAAACAATCAAAGCGTACACCGACCATTGGAGCGACCTCAAATGCAGGCCTGTTTCAAAATTCAACCAGATACAAGTGCAAGATAGCTGTAAGGAATAAAATCAGAATTGAAATGTGTTTTTTCTCCTCGATGTTAGTGTAATATGATGAGAACTAATCTGCTTATAGTGCATTGTGTTTATAGTGCATATACACCAATCAGCCGCATCATTAAAAACAACTGCCTTATATCGTGTAGATCCCCCTCGTGCCGCCAAAACAGCTCGGAACCATTCCTGAATAATTTTTGCAGTGTGGCAGGGCACATTATCCTGCTGAACAAGGCCACTGCCATCAGGGAATATGTGGCCATGAAGGGGTGTACGTGGTCTGCAGCAATGTTCAGGTAGGTGGTGCGTGTAAAAATAACATCCGCATGAATGCAGGACCCAAGGTTTCCCAGCAGAACATTGACCAGAGCATCACACTGCCTCCACTTGCTTGTCTTCTTCCCATAAGGCATCCTGGTGCCATCTCTTCCCCTGGTAAACGACGCACACACACACCCAGTCATCCCCATTGTGCAAGAGAAAACATGATTCATCAGACCAGGCCACCTTCTTCCATTGCTCCATGGTCCAGTTCTGACACTCACGTGTCCATTGTAGGAGCTTTCACTGGTGGACAGGGGTCAGCATGGACACTCTGACAGGTCTGCAGCTACACAGCCCCATACACAGCAAGCTGTGATGCACTGTGTGTTCTGACACCTTTCTATCATAGCACCATCAACTATTTCACAAATTTGTGCTACAGTAGCTCGACTGTGGGATTGGTTCATACGGACTATACTTCACTCCCCACACATATCAATGAGCCATGGCTTCCCATGAGCCTGTCGGCGGTTCACCGGTTGTCCTTCCTTGAACCACTTTTAGTAGGTACTAACCACTGCATACTGGGAACACCCCACAAGACCTGTTGTTTTGGAGATGCTCTGACCCAGTCGTCAAGCCATCACAATTTGGTCCTTGTCAAAGTCACTCAGATCCTTACGCTTATCCATTTTTCCTGCCTCCAACACATCTTCAAGAACTGACTGTTCACTTGCTGCCTCATACAGTATATCCCATCCCTTGACAGGCGCCATTGGAAGGAGATGAGCAATGTTATTCACTTCACATCGCAGTGGTTTTAATGTTGTGACTGATCGCTGTGTAAAGTAAAGTAAAGTAAAGAAAAGTCAAAATACCTAAGTAGAGTAGCTATCTAACGAAAAGCACCATCTAGAACTACATCCACTCCGTTACCACAGTCAGGCAAGCCGCAACAGTCCTCTCTGTCCTTTCCCATAGTCTGTCTTCTGTACAGGAAATGTTCTGCTAAGTGCCAGGTGCTCCTACACACACATACACGCAGGCGCACGCACGCACACATACACACATATAAATCAATCAGCGCAGAGTTGGCAGCCATACAAAAGCCATACAAAACAACTTTATTGAACAACTTTATTGTTTCTTTGTTACAATTATCCCTCATCCATCACCACGCCAAGTACTGCGTGAACTGTGCGCGTGCGTGTCACTGTGTGTGTGTGTGTGTGGCTGTGGGTGACAGAGAAGGAGTGTGTCTCATCTCAATGATGCTATCACCAATGTGACCTCAGAATCACTACTGTAGATCCCCCATCTGTTACACCCTCAGAGACCTGTCTACACACACACACACACACACACACACACACACACACACACACACACACACACACACACACACAAACTCCTTGGCAGTTTGGTGGCTCTGCAGGAACTGCCATCCTCCCAGTGGAGATCATTCACCCTCTCGCTCTCTCTCTCCATCGCTCCCTCCTTCTCTGTGTCTTTCTCTCCTTCTCCCTCTCCACCCCCCTCTCCCCTCTCTCTCCCGCTCCTCTCATCTCACATCTCTCTGGTGTTTACTGAAGGTTTATCATCTCTGTTGTCACGCTGTGTGTTAAAGCCCTTCCCAGCTGGAGTAAGTCATGTACACATTGTACACACACACTCACGCACCCGCACACACACACACACACACACACAGACACACACACACACACGCATACATTGGAATATCAACTCCATTGTCACACGATGTTTACGTTTTTTCCGCTCTTATGGATTGAAAGACACATTTCGAAGTGCCCTGCAATGAGCCACTTACAGCCGAAACGTCCGAGATATGGAAAAAAAGACTCTTTATATAATTGCATTTAAAAGTGTGTCAACATTGACCAACTATTGTGCTTTGATATTCACCCTATATACCATATATACACTTTACGGATGCATTAAGGCAGATAGACGTGGCCTTTCTCCATTCATTAACTAAATTAGGTGGAGGCAGACAATTTACTAGCCTCCTTCATAATATGAATGCAACTTATACAGTACATTTCACCGCAAATCACCTTATCCACCTCTGCTAAGTTTATGCTTTGTTTATCATATAAAAACACTAGTACGTACATTACTGTCCATGTACTCAACATTTAAAATGTTTATGTCCTTAGATCCACTAATTCACTATTAGCAAAATGTCTATTGATTCCGCCCGGCTTCCTGTTCTGTTAATAACCATTTTGAGAATGTCCAGGTGCAATGTCAGCTACAAAGTTTTTTGAATCTGTTGTCAGAATGGTCTGGTCCTTAAATCTACCAATCCAAAATGCTCTTTTCAGAACAACTGGATGGCATCACTCTGTATGGTAACCGAGCCTTCCTCAGAGCACTGCAAGCATCTATATTCTTTATGGCCTATCTCCATGCAGAATGGAGCCCTAAAGCCTGGCGATATAGACACTACATCGTGTCCATTGAGCCACAAAGGAGAACATAAATCCACCAATCAGAATAGAGCGATCCATAAAATCACCTCGGAGCCATTTCCTCCCGTGTGTGGGAGACGCCTCATGGACGTTCGCCCTCATATTCTCGCGAAAACTCGCTTTCCGTTCCCCAGACGCCGACTCTGAACGGACACGCGGTCATGTCCGTAGTCGTTAAAGCCGCCCTAACGACCACTACTGCTTGGAATCTATCCCTCCCTCTCTCCTCCTCTTTATTTCCCCCCTCTCTCCGTCTGCCGTCGCAGTGTGCGAGTCTTTATGGCTGTCTGTGGCATTTTGTGTCTTTGCGTTGTCTTTCTCTGTGGAACAGTTCATCCCATTCAGTGAGACAGTGGAGAGAGTTCCCTGTGGGCGCACTATCCCAGTGGAGTGGTTACACCAGCCATTAAGGTGTGGGTGTGTGGGTGGATGTGTGTGTGTGTGTGGGTGGGTGTGTGTGTGTTGGTGTGGATAGTTCTTTTGCTGCAGGGACATGATGCTGGCGCAGAATGGGAGACAACAGGACTGATACTTTCATGAGTTTAAACAAATCGTTGATTGGCCTTTTGTGTGTGTGTGTGTGTGTGTGTGTGTGTGTGTGTGTGTGTGTGTGTGTGTGTGTGTGTGTGTGTGTGTGTGTGTGTGTGTGTGTGTGTTTGTGTTTCTTTTCCAAGATATTGATTGTACACAGTGTTGATGTTTGACACCAAGGGATGGATTTTGTGTTTTCAAGGGATGTTATATCTTGTGTTTGTGTACTATTTTTGAAAGGTACCAACTTTGGTGAGGAGTGGTTTAATCCAGTGGCATTTCTCAGGTGTTTAATGCTTGAGATGTAGCTTGGTCCTGTATTGATGAAAAGAAAACTCAGTTACACATTTTGCAAGGTGTTGGAGGTCAATTGAACAGATTTTGAGTGGGATAACTTAAGTAAATACCGGGAAGCTGCCAAATCACAGCGAACCCCCTGGCAAAAAAAGCAAATCTAATGAATGCATTGTAGTCCTAACCTGGTTAATGTGTGCGTCCTGCGGCGCGTTGAAGTTCTCTCCCAAGGTCGGGGAGCTTGGAGTTTGGACTGGCAGCTGGCTGAGTTTTTTCAGCTCGGAAAACAGTTTTCTGCAGCGTAGAGGACTTTGTGTCGGCTTAACGCTGTTAAAACCCCACAATCCCCGCAGACAGACGCGGGCTAAACCTGACACTGCTGACCCACGCAAACATACACCAAGCGCGCACACACACACTGGCATGGATACTCACACAGATGCAGGCATGCATCCAGATGCACACTGGCTCACACATGCATGAACAAACACACACACACACACACACACACACACACACACACACACACACACACACACACACACACACACACACACACACACACACACACACACACACACATATACACACACACACACACACACAAACATAAATGTAGGAAATACCAATGTGGTAGACTACAGTTTTAATGTACAAACATACATGTGTCCATCACAAAGCCTTTGTAGACACCCACTCTTGCATCTTTCCCTTTACCTCATTTCCTGCAATTGGTCTTTCCTCTATTGATTTTCTCTCTCTCTCTCTCTCTCTCTCTGTCTCATCAGGGGTCCACTTCACAGACCCCTTTTGTCCTTATTTGTATATTCCAACCACAAGTTATTGTTCGGATTTTGTCCTTAAAATAAACCATAGCTAGATCTACAGGTGCAGGTCTATAGGTGGTTAAGCGTTCCTTCTGGTCTCGTGACCCGGGTAGGAACCTGATCCTGTCCGGGTGTGCTCGGTGCAGGCTCCCTATGTGGTCTCCGTGGGTAGGGGGTTGGAATCCCATCCTCGTGCGTGGCTGATCGGGTATCTGTTCTCTGGTAATCTGGGTTCCCCGGGCGCTCGTCGCTGCGGGGCCGGGCTGTGGGTGAGGAGCAGTCTGCCGCCCTCTGTTCTGGGGTCCTCTGTTCGGGGGCGCAGAGTGGTGGGTTGGGTGCCTCTGGGTACGGGGGGGTTGGGGGGAGCCCGCTGGGGCACTGTCGGGTCCGGGGTGGGGTCGGTGGGGCTGCTACCCAGCCTGCTGCACCCCTGCGTTGTACTGGTTGTGCTTCGCCTATCTCTCCCAGTGCCATAATCCAAACTCAGTACATACACCACACAATAGGCCTAGGGTTTGCAGGACGAGTGGGGTTTGAGCTTTGTTAGATTGGTGTGTGGGTGTGGTTGGCCAGGGAGTGGCCGAATGGGCCCCCTGTCGATGTTTTTCGGAGCCCCCTGGAGGCTACTTTCCGTTGTGGTTGCGGGTTGTGGTGCGGGAGGCGGCTGTGGGTCTTTGCTCCCGCTACTTTGCTTCTCTGCAGCAGGTTCCCCGGTAGTCGGGGGTGGTGGAGGGCCCACATATTTGGCTGCCAGATTGGGACAAGTCCTGTACACTCACTGGTAGACACATCACACGCACACGCGTGCGCACACACACACACACACACACACACACACACACACACACACACACACACACACACACACACACACACACGCAGGTGCACATACACCACCAGAACCTGCTTTGAACACACCCCCGAACACCCTCCTGGTTTCATCCCTCTCTCCTTTCCTTCCTCATTTACTGCCATAACTGTGACAGGAAGAGGCCACGTGCCCAATTGTAGTTCCTTTTTTCCTGGACCTGGTTAACACTGTTTTTCAATACATGTTGTCGTCTGATGTTTCTATGTTCACATTTTTCCATGTACATGTTTGTTTCTATGTTTATTTGTCTCACCCATGGTGATTCTCCTCCTCTTGGAGTAGTGATGATAAGTTGTTTATAGACCCAAACATGATAAATATTTCTCCAAAGAGGGGGGTTGGTGCTGGTTCTCTATAACCAAAAGCTGTGCTCTTATATTATTGAAGCAGTTCTTGATGATTTAAGAATTAATATAGACTTGCATTGCAGGTTGAGAAGTTGAACACTACTTTCAGATGAACTCTGTTCTAGATGCAATGGCACAAATACTTAAAAAAAAAAAAAAAAAAAAGGCAAGATAAAAAAATACACACATCTAAAATAAAAAGTATTGACAAGTCAAATAAGCAATGATCTGAGCTAAAAGAAGAGGGTGTGTGTGTGTGTGTGTGTTTTTCTTCTTCTTCTCCTTTCATACAAGCTGCACTCAGCATTCGGTCGCCTTTATATTTCAAACCATTACCGATAAATTCAAATCCTTGTAAAAAAAAATAAGCACCTTTTTCCTGCGTGCCTTCGCATTTCAGATATCAAATATATACTTTTATCTGCTGGGATCTGTTTTTTTTTTTTTTTTCTTTCCTTTTTCTGCCTTTCTTATTTTTTTTCAGCAGTGCCTCACGCTTACCCCTTGGTGACAAAATGCACTGTTTTTCCAGCATCTTCTGGGGTTAATAACAGACGTTTCCACATAGCCGTGTTTTCACTTCCTCCCCCTTCCTTTCCTTCTCCATATTTTTCATCTGCTTATTTTTATTGTCCTATTCATCGCTCTGCTCTTGTTACCGCTCTCTCTATCCCTCTCTCTCTCTTTCTCTCTCTCTTGCCGTGTGTCTGTCTATTCTCCGATTACCTTTCAACAATATGTGCATGCGGCTCTGTTTGGTATTGTAGGAGGAGTAGGAGAAAAGTGATATGAAAGCAGCCAGTCCAAATGCGTTTTTGGGAGGAGAAAAATGAAAAAGGAAAAAAAGAAAGGACTCTGCTTGCAATCGCGCGCAACCTCAAAGCCTCGCAAAATGGAGATTTCACTTGAGATTTTGCGCCGGGGGGCGGGGGCTGCGGTGCGGTGGTTTTTGTCAAATGGAAAAGCTTTCACTTTGGCTTTTTTCAGGCTATTCATGCCCAAATGAACTGACCTGTCTCTCCTCTCTCTCTCTCTCTCTCTCTCTCGCTCTCTCTCTCTCTCTCTCTTACCCCCTTTCCCTCCCTCCTCTCTCCTCCATTTCTTATGGGTTTTTTTATGCCTTAAATACATGCTCTGCCTCTCCACTCAACCCCCTCCATCTCTACCACTTTGTCAACCCCCCCTTAACCCCCTCACCCTTCCACCTCCACCCCTCTCTCTCTCTCTCTCTCTCTCTCTCTCTCTCTCTCTCTCTCTCTCTATCTCTCATCGGCTCTCTCCTTCCCCCGCAGAAGGGTGAGACGCCCGGTGCATCAGTGGTACATTTGGAGGACGGCAAGGAGCAGCTGATGTACGAGGTGGCCCTGAACGACACGGGCTCGGCCGGGCTCGGCATCAGCCTGAAGGGGAACAAGTCGAGGGAGACGGGGGACGACCTGGGCATCTTCATCAAGTCCATCATCCATGGAGGAGCGGCCTACAAGGTGGAGAGACAATGAGGGGAAACGCCGTGGAAAGGCATTCGTCAAATGACCATGATAGATCTTTAACGGGCATCATGAAGGTGTAAGGCCAGATTCTTTAATTTAAAAAAGTTGAAAGGTAAAAACGAAAGATACCTGAGGGAATGAAAGTGCAAAGAAAAAACTATGCAGGTTTTAAACCTGCAGTCATGATGAACTTTAGCTTTTCATGTGAAACATGCATCAAATTAACTCTTTCATCAGATCAATGAAATGTTATTTATTTTTAATTTTTTGATATTTTTGACCCTAATAGAAATATAAAGGACGCATAAACAATTACAAATATATTATTATTAATAATGATTATAATAAGAGTGTTTATAATAATAATAATAATAATAATAATAATATTAATAATAATACTAATAATAATAATAATAATTATTATTATTATTATACAAATTAGAGTCAGTGAAAAATATTTAATGTTCAAACTAAAATGGGTTAAATCAAATAAGTAAATGGAAGTCATCCGGCAGGTGTGATGTTTAGGATGCTTTTCCCCCGAGGGGCCGTCGCACCCTGCTGCTGCTGTTGTGTCAGCTGTCTCTGCTGCCACCAGGGCCTGTTCTGGTGACCTCTGACCTCTCAGACAACCCGTCTGACCCCGGGATAGGTCTCTTCTTCTGGCGTGAACCCTCTTGGGCCTCGGCAGGGACAGAAAGACACAAATAGGCATACGCACGCACGCACACACTCAAGCCATCTAGACATAACTAGAGGTGATGGAGACAGGAAGCCTAGACTTAGACATCTACATACCACACACACACACACACACACACACACACACACACACACGCACAGCTGTGCAGCTGTTGTGTTGCTGACACAGGAAAAGCCCTGGGCACGTAAAAACAAATTAAACACACACCGCACACAAACACACAAACACACAAACACAAATCACTCAACAGGTTGATTGTGAGGAGTCTATTTGGGGAATCGACACTTGACCGGTGGGGCTTTACCACCACTGGAACCCTTTCAGGAACCAGGAACTCAGGCCTTTTCTTAAAAGGTTCTACTTGGATACTTCCTGGTCCCAAAAAGGTCTCCACAAGCGAGGTGGCACCGAGGTGGAGTTGGTCGTACAGCACAAGCGAGGCAAGGATGGCCAGACACACAATCCTCAATTTTTAAATACCAGTAAATTGCTGATATTTCTCGCAGCACTCGAGACTGCTGAGGTTCCCGTTCTAGAAGGTTCCGAGCCGAGATGGTTCCTCGTTTAGTTCCTGTACCTCGATGCAGCCCCGGGCAGAGATGGTAAGAGCGGCAGGTGGCATTGAGGGAGGATGTGCTGTAATTGTGAATCTAGTACAATTGCTGTTAATTTCCAAGGTTCAAGTCGGATATGTGAGGAACACATGTTTCCATATTTCCACAACCCCAACAGTCATGCAGTGGCATCACTTTTTTTTTTTAAATCTCAGACATTAATTTGAAAGTAGAAAAGCATAGCACACACCATATGGGCCTTGTCATCATTAGTGATTTAATTCATTTACATTTTAACAACAGCAAAATAAGCCAATTGCTTTGGAATGTGAAGGATTTCCGGGAGAATTACAGTAACTTTGTATTAATTATTAATCATCATTCAATAAATTGGAACCTTTGAGACATCCTCATTGACCATCACTTCACCTTGATCTGCTTCTACCTCGACAGGATTTTGGAATGAATTGTTCCACTGGTGACTGTCAACTAAACGTTTGTGTGTGTGTGTGTGTGTGTGTGTGTGTGTGTGTGTGTGTGTGTGTGTGTGTGTGTGTGTGTGTGTGTGTGTGTGTGTGTGTGTGTGTGTGTGTGTGTGTGTGTGTGTGTGTGTGTATAAAGTTTAGTCCTGCACAGATGCTTTTCTTCTAACCTCAGCTGGACCATAACCAGTCATTCATATGTTTTTGTATTCTTCTTCTTCTTCTTCTTCTTCTTCTTCTTCTTCTTAATAATAATAATAACTATGTCACAATTATTTCATAAACGGGTGTCTTAAATAGCCCATTTATTGTTATTGTGAAGACATTTTTACACACCCTGAGATGATTTTAAACTCCCCTCTGATCAATTTACTATAATATACTGTATATACTTTACTATAATGTACTATACTATACTGTGTGTGTCACAGGACGGGCGTTTGCGTGTAAACGACCAGCTATTGGCCGTGAACGGTGAGTCGCTGCTCGGCCGCTCCAACCACGACGCCATGGAGACGCTCCGCCGCTCCATGTCGCAGGAAGGCAACCTGAGAGGGAAGATCCAACTGGTGGTGCTGAGAACTGTGCAGGTACACACACACACACACACACACACACACACACACACACACGCGCACACACAGAGGAATTGACGTAGGACATGCAAAACCATCATACACACTAGACTCTGGTTTTTTCACTTCCTCTTCCTTCTCTGGACGCACACACACATATCCACTCTCTCACATCACACACACACACACACACACACACACACACACACACACACACACACACACTTCCAGCGTCTGGGAGCTCCTTGTGAGGCTGACATTTCGGTCCTTCTTTTCATTCTCCTTTTAAAATAGACACCGGTCTGCTCTCTCCTTCCCTCGCTCTCTCAGACGGCAGCAGGGAAAGAGCATCTGCACACCAGCCATTCAGCCTCTCGATGTGACTGTGTGTGTGTGTGTGACTGTGTGTGTGTGTGTGTGTGTGTGTGTGTGTGTTTGTGTGTGTGTGTCTGTGTCTGTGTGTGTCTGTGTGTGTCTGTGTCTGTGTGTGAAAGAGAAGGTGTGTGTCCTTGACTGAGCGGTATCTCTCCTCTTTGTGAGGTGGAGTGATATTGCAGCCGGCTGACAATAGAACCTTCACTTGTTTTTCAGCCGTTGAGCCGATGCCTTTTTTCCCCCCCAAGGCCTAAGAGTGTATATACACGCACACACACACACACACACACTCACACATGTGCATATATTTGAATGGCTCAGGTGGGATTGCTCTTTGCGCTGTCTGCAGTTTGTGAAGGAGACGCGCACACAAGGACAGAAACAGAGGGGGAAAGAGTGTGTGTATTTGGAGGGGGATAACTACTTCATTGAACTATTTATTTTCCTTAATAATATTTGTAAATTATTTGAACTAATTGAAGTATGATTTCATTCAAGACCTTTTTCATCTTTGACCCTGTTCTTTAAATGGGAGGAAAACCAAGGACAAGAGACCATTAAAGGACCATTAAAGGACCATTTCTGGTTTGGTGATTGGTTATTGGTTTCTTTTCTCTGATATTATTTAATTTGCTTTCAATTTGCTGGCTTCCTTTCTACAACCTTGTCTGTTTTCCACCGCGCGTGCACACACGCACGCACACACACACATACAAACAGACAGGCTCTAATCTTGACCATTAAACGGTGACAATTATATTATATTGACCCACAAATTGCCAGACAGAAATTGCAAAATCCTTTAAATAATGTCCAGTCTCCAGCGGTTCTGAGATCATTTCTAAGAACGATGCAGGTTCTATAAACATACATCCACATATAAAGTTTAATAACAAATCCTACTACTACTATTACGACTAAAAAAGATTCTAAAGTTGTGGATAGCAGTTATGAAATTAATTGTAATAAAGAGCTTTTGATTCGTTCTTTAAAAAAAAAAAATAAATAGATCAATAAAAATAAAAATATATATATTGTTTGATTTTCAATTCACCACCAAACAGCTACAAATAGCTGCAAATGCTCTGGCACAAGCTGATGGAATGTGTCCAAGTGGAGTGTCAGGGCGGGGTAGAGGACCCCCACCCCCCTGCTGAGGAAGAGGAGGATCCTGGGAAGGACGGGAGGGAAGAGGGTGGAGCTCAGCGGGGGGTCGGAGGAACAGACGACAGGGGTGCCGGGGTCTTCGAGCTACACATTTGCTGGGAAGAGGCTGAAGATGGACAATTAAGAGATAAATCATTTAGAGCTGTAACAACACTGTGATGCTCAGATTCCCAATAAGGCAATATTATGGGTATTACAGATGTGTTGGGTGTTATGTATCCATCCATCCATATCTGATCCCAATAAAGCCCCGAGCATATTCCGATTAACAAACTTATTCTGTTTATCTGATCACATTCTGCTAAAATAGTTTTGACACCTTCATCATTTGTCTTCCAGCGCGTTCATTCCAGTCTGATAATGATCCTCAAGTTCTATTTTTTTTTCTCGTGTCATAATTCAGTCTGAAGTTTGAAGTTAAATTTTTCTCAAATCCTGTAGGGAAAAACAGCAAAAACCTCTCCCCCTTGAAGGGATGCGATACGGAAATATCTCGATACAGCAAACCGTTCAGATTTTAGAGCCGACATTGTTAACATAGAGAACTGGAGGCAGGAAGCCACACTTTGACTGATGATGAAAGGCCCTTCCTTGTCGTCATTTGTTGACATTTTCTGGAAAGTCTCCGCAAAAGCTCGATGCAAAGGATGTTCACGTCACTTTTTCTGCTCCCGACCCGGACGTTGAACGAGTGAGCCCCCTAATGTGGCTGCGGCTGGGCTGAGGGATGGAAATAATGCCAAACGCATTATTCAAAATATCACCTTATTCCGGTTATTCACCTTGTTCAGATGCATGTGCGAATGTAAACGTTACTCACTGTCGTTTCAGCACGCACGCACACACACACACACACACACACACACACACACACACACACACACACACACACACACACACACACACACACACACACACACACACACACACACACACACACACACACACACACACACACACACATCCATAAAGCTGCACACAGTGGGAACCCCACAGGCCGTGAGAAACCCAAGTCCCCACTGTCCTTCACCTTGATCCCTCTCTGTTCACTGTCTTTTCATTCTCCCTCTCTCCCTCTCCCTCTCTCTCTCTCTCTCTCTCTCTCTCTCTCTCTCTCTCTCTCCCTCACTCTATTTCTCTCTCTCTCTCTCTCCCTCTCTCTCTCCCTCTTTCTCTCTCTCTCTCTCTCTCTCTCCCTCACTCTATTTCTCTCTCTCTCTCGCTCTCTGTCCTGGCTCTCCGTGTTCCTCTCCTCATCCTCTCGCTGACAGCTGCCTGTGTGTGAATGGGTTCAGGGCAGCGATGGCGTCACTCTGCTCCTCCGGCCGGCCGGGGCAGAGGGGACGCACGGAGAGACAAAAGAGAGAGGGAGAGACGACGGTCTCTCCCTTTTTTCGAGGCGCGAGGAGAAAGATTTGACAGACGAGGGGGGGAGCTTCACCCTCTCCCCGTGAACCCCCCCCCCCCCCCCCCCGCGTGCTTTCTGTCCATCTTTCCTCCTTTCTCTCCCTCTTCCTGCCTCCCATTCTCAACAGAAACCCGGTGATTCAAAGGAAGGAGGGTTCGATGAAAGACAAGACATGACATGCATTTTACTCATTGTGTCATTATTTTTGTTTCTTTCTTTCTTTTAACTCCTCCTGGTTCCCTATTCACAATAAAATATAGAAGTGAAAAGTGTCCCTTCACAGAAATTATTTCAGGGGCAGCCAAGGACGTAGTGTAGACAGAGGTAACCTGTTTTTGAACCCATCTTCCGGATTCCTGTATTATTCATCCATCCATCCATTTATAAATCCATCCATCCTTTCATCACATACATGTACTTTCTTACTTGAGGTTTTGTGTTGAAACATCCTTTATTGTTATTATTTGATATTTGGTTATTTCTCTTTTCTTCAGGACCAGTTTGGGTTTTTCTCCAACCGCTCCTTCGACAGCTCGCAGGGTTTTCCAGGATCCGCTCGGACCAACGATCCCACTCCGCCCATGGTGACCAACAGCCTCTATTCCTCTAATGGTGAGCCATCCACCCATCCATCGTATCCACTCAGCCATCCATCCACCCATCCACCCATCCACCCATCCACCCACCCAGCCGTCCAGCCATCCATTCACCCAGCCACCCAGCCATCCACCCACCCATCCATCCATCCACCCAGTCATCCAGCCATCCAGCCACCCATCCACCCATCCACCCACCCAGCCATCCATCCACCCATCCACCCATCCACCCAGCCATCCATTCACCCAGTCACCCAGCCATCCACCCATCCATCCATCCACCCAGTCATCCATCCATCCATCCATCCATCCATCCATCCACCAATCCATCCACCCACCTTCCCATCCAGCCGTCCATCCACCAATCCCTCCCTCTGGAATTCTTGAGGAAAGAAATAGCCATGAATGTCCAACAAAGTTGTTTAAATGAATTTTGAAACATTCTAAACAACTTTTTTTTTTTTGAACTCCACAACATCACAAAATCAATTCACAACCCTGACATGTGTTCATTTTCCTTCCAGCTGGTGTAACCTATTTAACTTCTCTTACCAGCGGCGAAGGAGCAACGAGATTGTTAGCAGTACGTTAAATAAAGCAGGGACCAAGTTGAATAATTATAATGACTTGGATGTAAAACAACCTTAAAAACAAAACCTCAGCAACAACAATAACAAACTACAAAAGGATATCACCATCCGTGCTCCTCGTCCTTAATTAGAGACTCGCCTGCCCTCGTCGCTGCCTCCACTTCGTTTCTCTCTCGTCCGTCTCTCTCTCTCTCTCTCTCTCCGCTGTTATCTCTTTTCCAAGGTTGTTCTGCTTATTACTACTTAATAGTTTGGCCAGAATAACCAGTTATTTGGGTTCTGTTTGTTTCAGACCGCTTCCTTTCTGTCTCTCTTGTCTGTCTGTCTCTCTGTCTGTCTGTCTCTGTCTGTGTTCTGTCTGTCTGCCGGTCTGCCCGTCTGTCTGTCTGTCTGCCTGCCTGCCTGTTTCACTGTTTGTATGTTCCCTCTCACTGCCGCTATTATTTGTTTGTTCATGTGTTCAAGGTTGCTGTGTGTGTGTGTGTGTGTGTGCGTGTGTGCGTGCATGCGTGTGTGTGTGTTCTCTGGACGGTTCAGGGTTGGTTGGTTACTGTTAAACAGCTGATGTTTGTGTGTGTGTGTGTGTTTGTTCTCATTGAGTGTGGTAAACAGTCCTGACCTTGAATACACTGAGCTGTTCAAACTCACCTCGGCTGGAGAGGGTTTTAGTTCCGACAGAGTGTGTGCGCATTTGTCTGTCTGTCTGTGTGTGTATGTGTGTGTGTGTTTGTCTTTTTCTACACAAGTGCATGTTTTTTTTTTTTTTGTTTTGTTTTTTCATTATGTGCACTATTTCGTTCATTTCAATAACTAATGAACTGCTTCACATGCAGAATCGTCTTCAGCCGCCATTGAAGTCCAAATTAAAATTATGAAATCTATCTCACATTGATGTGTGTTTTTTTCTGAGGAATAAATTGACCCTAATGACTCCCTATGTATGCATGTATGCAGATGTTTGTTTTGTTTTTTTTCTTCTCTTTTTGCATTCATAAATCTCTTCCTCCCTCTCTCTCTCTCTCTCTCTCTCTCTCTTTCCAAATATGGTTGTACATCAAATGAGATGCAAAGAAATAAGAGATGCACTCTTTCTCATCGTCATCTTTTTTTCATGTCCTCCTCTCTGTTTCTGTGGCCTGGCTTCAGGAGCCGCGTTTGGGAACCTTTGGTTGAAATTATTTGGATGGAATGTTGAAAATATAAATATGATTGCAAAGCCACTTCAACGTAAATGATGAAGTGATATGGGCGTCAGATTTGGCACAAATTAAGGTTATATGTCAGCCATTGTCGTCAGTGTTTGTGCAAATAATGAACTAAATGGAGTGATGAAAAGCTGAGGCTCTTGCTGTATCTAGTGGGAAGGCAAGGCGGAGAATTCCTAACATTGACTTCTCTTAGGTTTTTGGACTCTTCTCAGGTTTAAAGCGATTAGAAAATGGGGGTCGAAGTGTGATGTACTGACAACTTATGTAAACAGCATTAACATGCGTGGTTATCATCAACACTCATTAAAGCTGTTTACCACAAGATAAAAGCCAATTTGGAGGCCATTATAAAAGAAAATGTGCACAACATTGTGCAACAGGTTTACAGATTCATAACATGAGTAAAGTTGAAATGATCAAATTGTGTATTTTTTGGCACGATACACAGACATAAATGACAAGTAAGACTGAGATAGTGAATTAATATCAAGCGGAGTGTGTGAGGGAAATGGCCATCACCGTGGAAACAGTGTGTGAACTTTTAGATATAGGAGAGACTGTCGGGAGAGGGATGGTTTTGAAGGTGGGGAGAGAGAGAGAGAAAGAGAGAGAGAGAGAGAGAATGTTCATTTATCTGCTATCTGTGCAGCCTGCTATTGATTTGTCATCCACATAAACAAATGGCTTATTTATTGTAGGAGTGAACACTGACGTGTGTGTGTGTGCCGGGGAGCGTGGGAGGGGGAAAGGTTGGGTGGGGGGCGGCACGTGTTGAGCTGATTAAAGCAGCGGGAGACAGGATGAGGGAGGGAGTTTATAAACGGCTGAAAGGTGAGGAGGAAATTAAGTGATTCATGGGAGATTTGAGGTGTGAGATAAATGACAAAATATTAGATCACTAGGAAAGGAGAGAGAGAGAGGGAGAGAGGTGAATGTAAAGCTTTAGAAGTTTGCAATATTCAAAATTCCAATATATTGCAAGACATGTGACACACACACACACACACACCTCTAAATGGAATCAGCTATCATTTGTGAGTTTTAGTGCTTAGTCAGTTGAGCCCTAAGCGAAGCAATACTAACATCATTAGTGAACAAACGGCACATTCATAATGAAATAGCTGCTGAGAATGGGAAAGGTAAAGTGATTTAATCCATACTCTGTGTGTGTGTGTGCGTGTGCGTGTGCGTGCGCGGAGTCTGGCATTCAGCAGTGTTATTCTCTGAGTCCATCCAGCAGGTAGAATCATCTCCAGTGTGCTCCTTATATCCCTTGATAGACTTTGTTCAGTTGAACTGTGCACTTGGCGGCTGACCGGTGTCTAAGGAGGCCGGCAGCTCACACCCTATGATCAATTCCTCTGGGATTTCTTTTCTTTTATTTTTTTTTTATTTTTTATTTTTTTGCTATGTAAAAATGCTTGATTCTGCAGTGGGTTTCTCAAAACTTTCTTCAACTGTCTAGCAATTAGCAAACTTTTACAGCATGTTTTTTTTTTCCCCCCAGCAAAAAACTAGTGCAACTGCTAGTTGAAGAAAATGAATGTGTGTTTACTACCACCAATGTAAGAATAATATGTAATCACCTCCTATCATACACATTTGTACAAATGAAGAACCATGACCTACAAATAATTAAGGAGGGCGGGGTGACTGTTTTACAACCTCATGTGGTTAGATTCCCCCTCACCAGTATACCCTGTAGACCATGTAACAGATATTGAGTTGTCTGGGAGGGCCATGCTGAACGTCTACAGTCTGAAAGGAAAGAGTGTGATGTGTGGTGTATGGTGTGAGCCACAGCGTTACAAGGTTTTTTCGAGTCGCGGAATATTAATAATTCACATATATATGTGTGTGTATATATATATAATGTCTATATTACTGATACCTCATGGACAGCAGCTTTCTCCTCTACAGCCTCTTTAATGATCATAATAGCCTTAGCATGTGTTGTGGAGCAGATATGGGTATCGATGTAAGCCTGAGTTCCGTGTTGGTCTGTGTGTGTGTGTGTGTGTGTGTGTGTGTGTGTGTGTGTGTGTGTGTGTGTGCGTGTGCGTGTGCGCCTGTGCGTGTGCATGTTTGTGCGTGCGCGCGCACCGGTGATCTCCAGTGCTGCTGTAGATTAATACACAGCGGTTTATCTCACGTGCACAGAGCCATATCGCTGCCCTGAATCTCTGCAGCTCTCCTGGCTCAGTCACCGAGACGCTCTCTGCCCGTTTCACCGTCTTTCCTCTGCGCTTTTTCATTTCACAAGTTAATTTCAAGATTAAACATCCTCCGTCAATACATGTCTTGCGGTACATACTAATGTTTCTATCAGTGTTTCCTTCCTTCACTCTGTCTCTGTGTCAGGGATTCAGGGTTTTATCGTCCGTACATCTGTATCGGTCGATATTCACCTTGTTGGCTGCTGTCCGCCTATCGCCGATGTCTATCTAGTTTTTCCCATACACAGACTTTACTAGGGCGGCCGCCCAGCTATATTAACGGCCGCATAAGTATATCTGCAATCCGCAATCAATTTTATAAGACATGGACACGGCTCTGTGGAGCGCTCCAAGCAGGAAGTGATGCTGAGTTCATGGGAACTTGGAAAACTGTAATGGATGCTGCGTTCAGGGGAGCTCGGAAAACACTATCGTCATCGGTTATGGGACAAATTGTTATTTTCAACATCGGCATCGGCCCAGAATTTCAAAACCGGTGCATCCCTACTCTGTATCTCCTCTTCGTCCTTCCAATTAAATAATGTACACTGAAATAAATTTTGTTTCAACTTGATTGATTGAGTAAAGACATCTCATAGTCGTTCCTTTTTGGACTAAAAATAAGATGGCATTTTTCAATGGTTTTGTCAATTTGTGTAGGCTTATATTTAATGTGTGTGATTAGGTTTATTGTGCATTACCTTTTTTTCTTATTGTAAGGTTAATCTGTCTGCTTCACTATTTATTTCATAAGTTATTTTAGAAGACCACATTTCTCATATTTTTTGGGTCGTTTAGTTTTTTATATTTTATTTACTTTTACTGTTTTTATGTTATTATTTTAGGTCATATATGTTGTTTATCATTAGGTTTAGTGTACATTGGTGTATTTTATTGTGTACAGTATACCGTTATATATTTTGTGAAATATCTTTTTTCCATATTGCATTTTTATTTGTTGTTTATTTTTTTTATCCCATTGCTTTATTATGATGATTGCCAATTTTTTTATGTGAGCTGCTGTGATAGTGTCTTTGTGTGCATCTGTCTGTCTGTCTGACTTTTTGATCTATTAAAACAAATAAGGAATTGGGCAAATTAATTAATCAGTGATTTATACAAGGGTATTTGTAAACAATAACAGTTTTATTCTGTTGCATGATAGCAGTGCATCGGTAAAGCGAGTACTTATTGGTTGCTTGCCTGCCACCAGTGACCAATGGGAATTACTCTCACATGGATGAGGAAGAGGACGAGGAGGAGTTGTCCCGACATGAGACCGACTTCGGCGGCCCCGTCCTGCACTCATACTCCCATTACAGGTGTGTGTCTGAAATCTCTAGACGCTAGAATTTTTTGTTGAGGTGTAGTCTTATTTTTCCTCCCTGAAATCTGCCGCTGAACAACAAAATCGCTCATGTATTCCGTCATCAGTTAACTATGGATTAAAAAAAGAACAATTCTATATTGAATGTACTCAAATCAACTCAACTCAAATCTAAGTAATATAGTTGTAGCCCTCCCACCCAAAGAAACAAGATGTACCCAAAACCTTTCTGTCTTCCAGGGAAACCTCCCTGACCCCGAGCCCGGTTGGACCCTCCTGCTCCAGCCCGCAGCCCCTGAGCCCGGGTCAGAACCAGCGGCAGTACCAGCACATCAAAGCCTCCAAGAGCATGGACCTGGGTACGACTCAGACCCAACATCGCGCTGGTGGGGAAAACACTATATATGCATGGATACTGCATGGATACTGCATGGATACTGCATGGATATACATAGATATTACGTGGATACTGCAGGGATGTACCCATGCAGCATCTGGGGTGGAGCTAAAACTCCTCAGCCCAAAATCTCAGGCTGGGTACTAGGCTGGATCTCAGGATTTGATTCAATGAGAAGCTCCAGGGTACAATTTTATCACAATATATATTTACATTTTATACATAATTTGATAATTGACACCAACTTTTCAGCCTAGCATCTGACTTAGATTACATACGTATTTCATGGAACAAACTCTGTCTAATACAGAAAGTATTTTTATTTCAATTTATTTATGACTGTGCTATGTGACTTGTGACTATTAGTGGTTCAACTATGCAGCAAGTTTCTGATTAAATCAGAAACTTGTTGCATAGTTGAACCCAGCCCAAACGCTGTGTGTCATAGGGAGGAACGGATGTAGACCTGCTCTCTATAAACTCAGTATTGTGCACACATTGAAACACACACACGTCCACATGTACACAGACAGTGTATACACACTTAAACTGTTATGAAGTTATAATGTAATGTTAGGTGCAGTAAATTTTGACAGTAATTGCAGTTTTAGCATTTGTTAAAGTTACTCCATGGTTTATTCGGGCACACATGCTCTATTATTATCTGTGTATTTGTGTGTGTGTGTGTGTGTGTCAGTCTGTTGGTGTGATTGCATGATGGTTGGAATGTGTTTCCTTATCATATAATTGACAATGGTTCTCAACAAAAGCCCCAATAGCATAATTCTGCCACATGTGCGATACCACACACACGTGGCATCAATAAACCAGTCAACTGACGTAGGCACACGGCAGCCACCCAGCGCCAACATCCCACAACCGCTTGACTGCTGAAGTAGCCATGTTGGTTAGCCTCCAACAGATGTCCACACACACACACACGCACGCATGAACGCACGCCTGCATGCACACACACACATGTATGCTTGCACGCATGCACACACCGCAGAAAACGATGAGTAATATGGTCTCATGGCCACATAGTTCTCTAATGACAATCAACCGATTGCTAATTGTTGCCCACTGTGTGCGTGTGTACGTGCGTGTGTGTGTATGTGTGTGTATGTGCGTGTGTATGTGCGTGCATGTGCGCGTGCGTGTGTGTGTGTGTCCGGCATGATGCTACCAGTCAATGTGTTCCTTGTTAGCCTGGGCCTGGCTTGTGGCTTTAGCAAGGTTAAGGGAAGGGGATCAGGGGGTGCGGAGAAAGGAAAGTGATGAGAGCGAAACAGGGGGAGAGGAGAGAGGGGCGGATGGGGGAGAATGAGAGAAGGGTGGAGGAGTGCAAGGAGGACGGAAGAGAGCAAGGGAGGAGCGGGTGGAGGTGTGAGGCTTACAGTGATGACGGAGAGTGGCGAGAACGAAGAGATTTCTGGAGTGTAGGGAGGAAGATGAGAGGGGGAGGGGGAGAGAGAGAGAGAGACAGAGAGAGAGTAAACAGGTCAGTGTGGGAGGCAAAAGGGGGGAGATAAGCGGAACCTTTGGGAGAGAGGTAGAGGGAGGAGTCGGCGATGGCGGCAGACTGGAGCCGGACTTGGCGGGGGAACGACGGGAGCGAAGTGGAGAGAAGGGGCGACAGGCACAGAAAACTAAGTGAAAAACAGAACGAGTGAGGAGAGAACATGTGGAAGGGATAGAAGAGTTACAAAGTCGGAAGCATTGGAGATGAAATCATAGAGCGAGAAATACAAACAGGGATCTGGCAACGCAGACAAAATACATCAACGGAAAGTCTGGAATGGGGCTAAAGGGAGTGTGAGTTAAGTGTGTGTGTGTGTGTGTGTGTGTGTGTGTGTGTGTGTGTGTGTGTGTGTGTGTGTGTGTGTGTGTGTGTGTGTGTGTGTGTGTGTGTGTGTGTGTGTGTGTCAACCCGTATTAACTTGTGTTTTTCTCTTGTTTCAGTAGCAGATGAGAGCAACGTGGGCTCATTGGTCGGACACCAGACAGGTGAGGAGGACACGCACGCACACGCACGCACCCTGATTGACAAATTGCTCTCAAATTATTCCATCAATCTCTATCAGCTCAACAAGGTTGCTTTCAGGACAATTCTGCAGCGGTCTTAACTCTTTTCCCCCAGGGAGCCACGGAGGGAAAATTAAGAGCGGGAAAATAAAGACACAGAGGGAAATATAAATGAAAGAGAGAGAGAGAGAGAGAGAGAGAGAGCGAGAGAGAGAGAGAGAGAGAGAGAGAGAGACAAAGAGAGAGAGAGCGAGAGAGACAGAGAACGAAAAAGCAAACGTCCTGAGGACGGGGCGAAAATGTGTAAGAATAAGAGATCGATTGCGGAGGAAAGACCAATCAATGGCACCAGCGTAGTGTTCCTCTCACCTGAAGCTTTGTCAAGCGAACAGGTATCGCTAGAGCTGGAGGATTTATCGATTTCGTGCTGTGAGACAAGTTTACGTCTGGGATTTGGAATTCGATCTGAATATTGTGATATGGATAAATGTTGTCTTTAAGACTGCTTTACAGTATAAAGGGTCTGGCAGTTACTGTTGCCTGGTTGGCTCATTGCCAGGTCCACCTTGTGTGGTCTGGTTGCCCCGTTGTCAATCACTTTTTCAGATGTTAAACCGATAATAATCAGTATGGCATACCTCCATATGTTTAGAAATGAAAGGAAATGAGTCGCAAGTAAGAATATTGAAATGTGAATTAAAATTATCGTATTTGGGGTCATTATAGCAGCCATTTTAACAGCTTTTTGAAGTTAGCGTCGGGCCCTGGTAAAATGATGTCATTCCTGGATTTTCATAGTTTGGTCATAATATCCACATAACTGACGAGTGTTTAGGATTTCTACTCAGATTTACTAAGATTTCCTATTACAGGCAACCGTCGTCCCCGAACCGGTGTCCAATTATCAATATCAAGGTATTAGCCTTGATGGTGTCGCTGTTCTGCACCATGAGACACCGCCCTGCTCTGCCCCTCTCCACCTTCATCGCTTCATCAGTCTTTCTTTTCTTTTCCCTCATCATCCAGCTGCTTTTAAAGTTCTCATCTCCCGGCTCTCATTGTCCTCCGTCCGTCTCCTCTGTCTCAGTGTACGCGCACGCACGCACGCACGCACACACACACACACACAAACACACACTGACGACTTGCTCTCCACCCGCATCTGCACGCCGCTCCACGCCTCCCCTCTCTCTCTCTTCTCTCTCGCCCGGTCCGTCTTATACACTCTTTTCTTCTCTCCTCTCTTCTCTGCCTCCCTCTTTAAATCCCTCCTTAATTTGACCAAAGTGCAGATGAAAGTGAGAGTCGCTGGAGGACTGCAGAGATGTAGAGGGAGGGAGGGAGGGGGGGGAGGGGGAGAGAGAGAGAGAGAGAGAGAGAGAGAGACAGAGAGAGAGAGAGAGAGAGAGAGAGAGAGAGAGAGAGAGAGAGAGAGAGAGAGAGAGAGATGAGCCTCTGTTCTTAAAAGCAGGGGAGATGGAGAACGGCGACGGGAGGAGACGATGGCCACTTCTTTAAGGCAGATGTATGATAAAGTGGAGAACTGCTTTTAAAAAGCGAGAGCGATCAGCGGTGCCTTAATACTCTCTCTCTCTCCCTCCCCTCCTCTCTCTGTGTCTTTATCAGGACACATTTATTTATATTTTCAAAGTTTTCAATATCAAACTTTTCTCTTTCCTCCCTCTACCTTGAAGTGGCCTCCATTTCATTTGCACTCGACTCTGAGAGCAGCACTCTTCTTTATTTCTGTCCCTACGTGCCTGTCTTCCTGTCTGTCTCCTTCCTTGTTGTTGTTGTTGTTGTTCTTCTTCTTCTTCTTCCTCCTCCCCCTTGTCCGTGAGCTTCACGTTCTTCTCGTTCTTTCCGTCCGACTGTCTCGTGGCTCTCCTCGTTCCTCTCTCCGACGTTGTTCTTTCTCGTTCTGCTGCTCATTCTTCATCTTCTCCTTCTCCGTCACACCGGCCCCCTTCTTCACACTTTTCTGTTAATTCCATTGCAACTTTTATGTCAGGAGAGCGAGAGTGGGATTGCTGTGCCCGTTTGAGTTAACTCTCTGAAACCTCTGAAGCCTCAGTGTCAGTATCGAGGAGAATCGCTTCTCAGAGGCTGTTGGGGCAGAACACGCTCCAGCGTTAGTGCGATACTCGTATTTGTGTTTATTATGGGCCGTCAGAAAAGCCGATCCGACGTTTCGAGCACCCTCATTTCTTTCTGTCGTTTTTCCAACTTTTCACTTCATTGATGTGTTTGCCGTTCCTGTTCCTCGTCAAGGTCTTTCAGACTGCAATGGGATTTGAAAGAGATTCTGCTGAGATGCTGCCGTCGAGCAATCGACTCCCCCCCCCCCCCCCCTTTTTTTAAAAAAACCTCAAGGAGCTACTCATGAACGTGCTCCAGCGATAGTGATATCCTTTTATTCATTCATCATGGAAAATCTTGGAAAGCCAACGTAATTCTTAAAAAGTCCAAGGGCCCTGAATTTTTTCACTTCATCTACGTCCCCGATACCTGTTCCTGGCCAAAGTCTTTCTGTTTTTTTTATAGAGCTTCTCTGAAAATCTGTCCGTGTGTAGCGGGGCCAAGAGGCAAAGAAGGGGGGTGATTTGGATTTTTTTTTGGGGGGGGGGGGGGGATTAATAACTGAAGGACTTAAATGAAAAAATAACTCAAACAAAAGTATAACTACAACGTGAAAGCCCGACTCCCGCAGGCTTCTCTCCCCCTCCTCTGGTTTGACTGAACCTGCCGGGCCGCGCTGCTTCTACCGCCCCAACCGCCGGCAGAGTCTGCAAGGCATTATGCTTGCGTCCAGCACGCTTTCCTTTCCTGTAGGGTGCTATTATAGCTGATATATGATTTACAAAAAAAAAAAAAAAAAAAAGCAAACTAGAAAAACTGGGGCGTTCCACAGCTGCGCGGATTATGGAGCGCTGAGAGAGCGGGAGCCTGGGAAATTAGGAGCTAAGGAAAAATGACTTATGGGAAAGCTGCGTTTGCTTCGAGGAATGGCCCCACACCACAAGGAGCCGCATAGTAGTTACGTACGCACGCGCGCGCCCGCGCCCATGCACACACACACACACACACACACACACACACACACAAACCGCACACACACCGGCGTTTAGTAATGGAAATGCAGCGTTATTGTGTGGAAAAATGTGAGCATAGGAGAATTTTATATTCTATTATAATTCTGATGTATTTCAGATGCCAAGTGAATAGAGTGTGTAGCATATGTGCACATACATGCATGCTTTCAGTGTGTGTGTGTGTGTGTGTGTGTGTGTGTGTGTACCCATTTAGCCATTGTGGTCTGACTCCCCTACAGTCTCGTGTGTTGGCATACGGAAAGCAGCATGAGGTTTCCATCAGTGAAATCACAGCGGCCCCGTCCGTGTGGCTGGGCAGCCAGAAACACACGGTGGACGCGGTTACAGCGATAATAAGAATGTGTCAAAACGTCAACTCAACAACAATATCCAAACAGAGTTCCGCATCGGAGATGACAAGCTGGGGGCTGGGGAGACGGAGATGCGTAGATAGTTGGTGGGACACGTGGGGAGCTTTATATTTTTGGATAAAAAAAAATTGATAGGCCTGAGCACTCAACGGACTTTACATAGGCTGTTATTTAGTAGTGGCAAGTGCAAGTAGGTTGTTACTGTACTTAAGAACATTTTAGCATCTGTTTCTGAACTGACCGTATTCCGTTTCAGATTTTTACTTTCACTCCACTGCATTTCAAAGCAAATATCTATGCCTTTTACTCTACTGCCTCTCCAACACGGTGACATTATTTTAGTTTAAGTTACATCGTAAAAATAGTCTTTGTTATGTCAGGGCACTGGATATGACAAGTACTTTTACTTTTAATAATTTAAGTACATTTTGCTGGAGAGCAAGTACTTGCATAGCTGTGTGTAAGTAGAAATGTCAATGTGGTAATTTTGCTTTTTCAAGAGTCATTTCGGGTTAGGATATTACTTTTACTGAAGTAAAAAGTCTGTCTACTTCTTCCATCACTTCCATTATTTAAATATACAATGTTGTACACCCTCACATATCTTCTGGGGGTGTGCGTGGTGACCTAAACAATGGGATTGGGGTGAAAATTATTTTTGCGTGTGGGCTCACCCTCTGATTTGCTGCACCAAATCGTGTCAAACTGGGAGGAGAGTCTGGGTCTGACCCAGGATGCACTGGAGGGATTACGTCTACCAGCTGGGAACCAAGAGCGCCTCGGGATCCCCCCGGTAAGAGCTGGAGGAGACCCCGACCTGGGTGAAGTGTTGTAGAAGGTGGATGGATGCCATGAAATTATCTC
>NC_137210.1:20338058-20350558 GCF_960531495.2 Zeus faber
GAGATGGTTTTCATACAACGCTGTCGCTTCCTGTTCTGCTCTCCATTCATCTCCATGTGTCTCCGCTGGACGGCCACGGAGATGCGCCGTGTATGATATGGAATTTGGGGGCGGGCGGGAGACACGGAGGTGGGTCATTTGTTCCTGTCCGGCTGTATGGAGTAATCACTTCCAACTCTGCATGATGGATAGTTACTTTAAAGAGGTTAGCGTGTGTGCCTGTCTGTGTCTGTCAGAGAGAGTGTGTGTGTGTTTGTGTGTGTGTGTTCCTGGCGTGTGTTTGAAAGCCGAAGTAAATGACCTTTCACGTGTCTAGGCCTCGTTTCGCACGGCTACCATACATTACTGCCAAAGGGATCGATGACTAATGATCGATGCAAATCTAAAAATCTCTTTGTCCCTCTATTTCAAACTCCCACCGCTGTATTGTAGGATTATGGAATATGCTTTATGGGGAACGAGTCGCAATTTTTCACAAATATCTATTACCCTCTACATACATGAATGGGTAATGGCCACTTGCCTTTGGATGGAACTGGTGCTGGTAATGGAGTTTTAAAAAAAAAAAAAGGAAGGGAATAGATTTTTTTCGAATCTTTCCTTTTTTTTTTTCCATTCCACACCGTAAAAGAAAGAAGGTTGACATTAACCGTCAATTTTGAATAATATGAAAGACGATAATCTGAAATACGGTCCAACATTTTGCAGCACAGGGTTGCCAGACAATAACTGTACATTTGAAGTAATGTGGAAAAACCTCGATCTGAAATTGCGCGTTCTGATATTTATTGTTCGATTTTGATTTGTGCGACGGACTAAACTCAAAACTTTACCACGCAACGACTCAGTGATGACATCAAGGCTCTATTGACATGCAGATGGTATAACAAGCTTCTATCGAGCGGCAGGAAGTCGTAAACCTTGGCGTCGCAGCGCACAAAAGCTTTTCTGAGCCTTCTTTCTTTTTTGTTCCTCCACTCAGACGACCAGACGAACGGTGTTTAACCTGCAGCCACGTTAAATAGAGTCTCGTGATCTTACCACGTTCACTTTCCAGTACGTTCCTGTGTCTTCCCTGTCATATTGACGCTCATTGTCCCATTTGGAAGGGGACATTGTCAGGTCTTGAATAGTGCCTTTTACGATATCATATCGTAAAGGAATTAGATCTAGATAGGAGATCATTTCGTAATCCAGCTCAATTTAGAGGACACAAAGAATTTGATAACATTGTGAGGATGGGTTATCAAGATGAGACATCTGTAGAAGTTTCATTATAAATAAATGTTGGACACATTTTATGTGGTACTTTACGTCACTATATACTGTTGTTCAACGTGACAGCTCCAGTTCTTCTGTTCACCTGCTGGTTGTTACCGGCACCACAATGCATATCTTTAAATTATACTGTATGTATGCACCATTATACTGATGTAGACCAGTGGTTCTCAACACAGTGTCCCATTCATAGTTAAACTTCCCCATTATTTCAGACCTTACCACCATGAGAGAATGCAATAATGACTGTTGTGATCATAGTTTACTGTTATCCCCCAAACTACTGTATAGTACGTACGGTATGGAAGTTTGGACTACATCATATCTGACCGCCTCCTCGGTTCGGGGTCCCAGAGACAAAATCTTTTCAAATGGGTTTGAGGCCTAATTCTTATCAAATTTGAGGTTCCTTGATATGAAAAAGGTTGAGAATCACTGGCATGGAAAAAGCAAAAAAAAATAAAAAATAAAAATAATTAAATAAATAACAAAAAAAACACACACAACATGGCCACAGAGCATTAGTGTTTGTCTGGAAACATGGGGGCTGATGTGGATCAAATGTATGTCTGCGGGTATAAGTAAAAACTATTCCAGGAAAAGAATAGAGCTAATTTTTTATGATGATGTCATTCTATCCAAAACCGGAAGCTGTAAAAAAAAAACAACAAAAAAAAAAAGTTCATTAAAAAGTTAAAGTTGTGTTTTGGGGGCTTGTGTCCCCGTGGCCGCGTCCTACGTCAGCGACGTTGTTGTTGTTGTTGTTGTTGTTGTTGTGTAACTCTGGCATGTCACTGTCAAGCCGCTCTGCATTTCGGCTCCGACTTGCAAAAGCTAAAAAAAAAAAAAAGAAACCGCTCCGTCCTGCCAAGGCCGAGCCCGGGGACGGATCCCTCCTTTTTTTTTTTTACTTATTTTTCTCTCCCTTTGTTTCCCTTTTTTTTTATCATCCATCCATTCCCTCGTTTGGTCACGCCCCGTTTTGTCACACGCTGGACGTGTTGTCTCTGCACTCCTTTTTTTTTTTCCACTTTGTCTCTTTCTCTCGCCCATCTTTTGGTATCACTTTCCCCTCTCTTCTGCTTTCCCCTCTCTCCCTCTGTCTTTTGCTCTCTCATTCTATCTCCTTCACTGCTCTCTCTCTGTCTCTCTCTGTCTCCCGGTACATGTGTATTGATCTCTCGTCATATACAGTACCTCTGATACCTCTGTTATCTCTATCTCTGTTCTTTCTGGGTCGCTGTCCCTCTCTGGTTCTCTCTCGCCATCCTTCTCTCTGGTTCTCAATCTCCCTCTCTCGTTGTGTTCTCCCTCTCTCCTCTCGTTCTCTATACCTCTCTCCCGCCCCTCTCGTTTAATCTCTCTCCCTCTGTCTCTCTGTCTCCCTGTCCCTCTCTCCCATTCTCTCCATATCTCTCCCTCTTTCGCCCTCTCTCTCTCTCTCTCTCTCTCTAAAAGCAGCTTAATTCTATCATCTAACGGTTGGACAGCAGTAATTACATTTATGACACAAATCCTGCTACTCACAGCAAAATACTGTGTGTGTGTGTGTGTGTGTGTGTGTGTGTGTGTGTGTGTGTGTGTGTGTGTGTGTGTGTGTGTGTGCGCGCACCTACATATGAGTGCATATGTTCATGTACAGATGTGTGTATAAATGTGTGATTGTGTATTGATGTCTATTACAGTGTAGTTAGTGTGTGACCTCTCTCCTAAAGCCCACTAAACTATTTATGATAAACAGGATTATATATTATATTTATATTTATACTGGACTCGAGGCGTTTCTTTTCCATAAAAGCGCTCTTTGTTTTTCTGTCTGCCCGCGTCCATGTTCCGGCGTATGAATCTTCTTTTCAAACCCACTTCATCCGTCGCTTCATGAGCCGCGACCCCTCGCTCCACTTACTGGCTTGAAACGCAAAACATCAAACGCAATATTTCACAAAGAATTCATTAATCTGCTGTAGGCGATGCATGAGCGCCCGTTTATTTGCTCGCGAACAAATCTCAGCGCGTCGATTGAGCGTTACAACACGGGATTAACTGTTGAAAGGGGCGATTAGAAGGGTAAAAAAAAAAAGAAGTGAGTCGCTCGGTGTCTCTGGTAGCCAGAGCGAGCGTCACGTGGTGGCCTCTTGTAACCGGCCTCAGCTCGCTGCAAATCGTAAATAATAAGGAGTGCTACGCCAAACGCTCTCACAAACCGTGTTTTAAGCCGGTGGCATGGGTCCGAATTCTTCTGGCAGCTGTGAATGCAGCGCCCTGCATGCATGGTGCGGCGTCCTTTTTCGATCCCGCTCTCCCTCTTCCTCATCTATCGCTCTGTGTTGCATGATCATGCGAGCCACAGGGACTGCATTTTTTAATTGCCGCTTGATTTTGTATTGTTTTTCTTCATTTATTGTTGGCTCTTTGTGTTTTTTTCGACCCTAGTAGTGATGGTCTCGTGTTTTCTATGTGAATTGAGAACAAATTGTGTTTTCGGGGTTAGTTATTTTTAGCAAGCAAAAATGGAGGGACAATTTAAAATGATCACAACATCCAACATTTCAAATGAAATATATACAGTATGTGTTCATAGAATTTATTTACAGTGCATGTCCCCGTAAGTTCATGGTCATAGCGGGTTCCTGTTGAAAATGAGATCCCGGCGGTCCATCCCGGCAACACATAGTTTGCGATTTCTCCACCTGTCACTCTCTTTTCAGTGGCTGCGCTGGCCCCCAGGGGGCGATACGTTGACACTCTGTTACCAAGCTCACATTCACTTAACTTGTTTTCGGACCGGCGTCAATCCACGACCCTAGCGTCCCTCAATTTAGTACAGGGCGTGAGACGTTTCTCTTTGTAGACATTTTGCTGGTTAAATTCCTTGTGTTAAAGAAAGCCCAAAAACCCAGAACCTTTTCTTCTTTTGTTTTCCAAGTTGAACCTGCTTGAACACGGATAGACGGGTACGGGTATGAAGTGAAGTGACCCTGCCTTCTAATCTGGACGTTGTTTTTTTGGGTGGTGCTGGTGGTGGGGGGTTTCACCTGTCACTGACACACTCACATTATGCATGTGCATAAATGATTTGTCCATCCACAGACATCTCCTGTGTGTGTTTGTGTCTGTGTGTGTGTGTGTGTGTGTGTGTGAGTGTGTGTGTGTGTGTGTGTGTGTGTGTGTGTGTGTGTCTGCGCGTGCGTTGTTATTGAGTCAATATCTGTGTGTGTGTGTGTGTGTGTGTGTGTGTGTGTGTGTGTGTGTGTGTGTGTGTGTGTGTGTGTGTGTGTGTGTGTGTGTGTGTGTGTGTGTGTGTGTGTGTCTGTGTGTGTGTCTGTGTGTCTGTGTTTGCTTAATGTCTGTTTAAATGGATGTGGAAGTCACATCAGTCCTCAGATTTATTCCTCTCCTCTGAGACTGGCCAACGACACATGCACGTACGTACACACGAATGCACGCGCACACACACACACACACACACACACACACATGTGAAGCAGTCTATGTGTATAGAGAATCATTACGTAAAGTGATGCAGGTCCAGCTATCATGAATCACAGAGGCATCTCATCGACAAGCAAGAGCCAGTGAGGAATCCCAAATGTGTGTGCGTGTGTGTGTGTTATTGAGCTGGCACTCAGCCTGATGTTCATCCTCCTTCTACTCACTTTTTTCTTCCTCTTCCTTCCTCACTTTCTCCAAAGATGCTATTCCCCAGAGTGAACTTGAATCTCTCTCTCTCTCTCTCTCTCCCTCTCCATCATCCATCATTTTATCCTCCCTCTCTCCCTCCTAAAATTAAAAGCCACTTGATGTTGGTGTTTTGATTGGATTGTGTTCACATTAAATGAAGGAAATGCACCCTCCATTTCCCTATTTCCTTACATATCTCACTTGACTTGTCTCCTTGGCTTTTGAACAAATTAAAGAAAAATGTGAAGCCCTTATAGAAGTATTTCAACTTGGTAGGGAGTTTGCGTAGTTATTTCACCAAAGGTTGGCCGCCATGCATCAGCTGTCAGTTGCCAAGACTGATAAAATGCCTGCTGAATTGTAATTATATCATAATTGATCCTTTCATCCTGTTATCGATCCTACATAATTATTATCCATATTTTAATATTAAGAGAGAGATATCAAGGAAGGGGAAACTTTTATTAAAATAAATAATTTTCTAAGCAGTTTATTTTAAGGTAAACATTGCCGTCACCAATATCTTGACTCAAGTCAAACTTTTTTTTATACAGTTTTCACAATGTTGTATTATGTTAGAATGTTTTACCCGGATGCCTGATCATTACATTTTGACTTTCTAAAGATGGGAGGTATACCGCACTTAATTGAATTTTTTTTCACATATGAAAAGTGGTTCACAACAGTGCAACCAGGCTGCACGAGACTGTTGACATGGCCCAAATCTGGTTGCCGGGGCAACTGGGCAACCGTTGATGTGGAGTCCTGCTCTTACTTAGTAATAGTAAAAACTCTGAGTGGTGGACTTAGCACTAGCTAGCTGGAACAGAGCTCTATTCTGCGCCTCGCCCTTCGCTGACTTGTTCCTCCATCTATCCATCGCTCCTTCATCACTTCCAGTACCCTCTCCCTGGTATCCCCACCCCACCCCGCCCCACACACACACTAATATCCTCCACCGTGTACTCGTGGTGATGGATGGAGCGGGAGTTGTGGAGGAGCAGACCTCACATCCATCATAAACTCAGCAGCAGCAGCAGCAGCAGCAGCAGAAGCAGCAGCAGCAGCAGCAGCAGCAGCAGCGTAGTTGAGGCTAAACGGCTCCACAGTGCAGCCCCGTCTGGCTCCCGTCTGGCTCCCGTCTGGCTCACACCCAGGGCCTCCAGCGGCTCCAAGAGGCTGCAGGCCCGATGGACCAAGACCCAGGCTGCTCACTAATAATGATTAATTCAAATCATATTGGGGTGATTGGGGATTGGGGTGTCCTTCCTACCTTGTGGTTTTGCGTAGGGAGTGAAATGTTTGTTTGAAAATAGTTGTGCTCAGAGCTTTTCTCTATCTATCTATCTATCTATCTATCTATGTATCTATCCATGTATGTATGTATCTATCTATCTATCTATCTATCTATCTATCTATCTATCTATCTATCTACAGTATCTATCTATCTCTACCTCTCCACTTTCGGAGAAAACAAAAGATAGATCCATTTTAAAGAATCTCGAGGAAGGTTTCTATTTGATTATAAATCAAATAAATGTCAAAATATAAGATGCTGATATGTTCAAAAGTTGTTGTGACTGTGACGGTGCTCTGTGCAGCCTTAATAATGGTGATGGTTTTGACCAACAGTTGACTTTATTTTGTCGTTTTCTCCGATTGTTAAGGTAAAGAAAATGAAGCATGTTGTTAAGTAAATGAATGTAAATAAAGTTGTTGTTCTTTTAAACTCAACTCCCTGTCTCCCTCCCACCCAGCGCCCTCCCCTCCCATGGAGCTGGGTCCCACCCTGGGTCTGAAGAAGTCCAGCTCCCTGGAGAGCCTCCAGACCGCCATGTCGGAGGTGAACAGGAAGAGCGAGCTCCTCCCCTTCCACCACCCGCGCCCAAATATGGTCAGAGGAAGAGGCTGCAACGAGAGCTTCCGTGCCGCCATCGACAAGTCGTACGATGGGCCGGCCGAGGATGATGACGGTAAAAAGTTTGTGTCTGTGTGTAATACTGAAGTGCCTAATGGGAAATAAAAAGATTAGATAACAATTTATTAATTCAGCTAAATAAGAAAAAGCTCCATTCTACTTTGCAGAGCCAGGAGATATTTTGTTCATTTGTTAATTTATTCATTCGGTATCCGGGGTCCGGCCTAAAGGGCGATTGTTTTTGTTCAAAACATTTTTTATTTTCCTACCCATTATCACCGGGCAAAATGCCTGGCGCTCAGAATCCGTCGAACGCATGGACACAAATTATTAAGATGTGTATTTGGGGCAGTTCACACATGCTGTGATCCAACTTTGATACATCCGACTATATCTGTGGGAGTTAGTAATAAAAAGTTTTTCTGGAGCCAACATACTGGAAGTAGCCGAGTGAAGGGACCGGGAGTGGTGGAGAGTGTTGGAGCAGAGCGCTTTGTGACGTACAAAACATCCAACATGGTACGTACATGCACAGTATGTGAAGGCTATGATCCTGAGGGGGATTTCACGTAGGACGAGGTGTGCACTGCGCTGGAGTCTGGAATATTTCATCATGAGCTGTAAACCCTTTTATTCGACCGTGAGTTCACGTCCTTCATTCTGGTGGGTGTTTACATCCTGCCTGTGGCTGCTCACCTATCAGATACTGGATTCAGAGAGAAAGCACCCGGACTCTCTATTTATCATCCTTGGGGTCTTAAAAAAAAAAAGGAATTCAAGACACAGATTGCGGAAATACAAGCAGTTTATTAAATGTCCGACCAGAGAGGAGAACACACTGGATCACTGCTACACCACTGTCCACAACGCATATCACACCGTTCCCCGAACCGACCACGTCTTGGTCCACCTGATCCCCGCATGCAGGCAGAAAGTCAAACTGTCTAAACCTGTTGCAAGGAGAACCAAGAAGTGGAGCAGCGAAGCAGCGGTGGGGATCCGTGTGAGAGTCTGGAATGCACAGACTTGTGGTACGTTCTGAACCGCCACCGACAGTCTGGATGAATACACAGACGCTGTGGAGTCATATATCAGCCTCTGAGAGGACAGCTGTATACCGACATGCACCAGGGTGAGTTATAACAATGACAAGCCTTGGTTCACAGCCAAACTCAGATGGCTTCGTTTGAAAAAGGAGGAGGCATTTAAGAGTGGTGACAGGGATGGGTTTCAAGTGGAAAAATACACATTTGGCAAGGTGGTTATTGCCCATTGGTGCAATTGCTGCAACCCATGAAATGCTGCCTACAGTTATATTCATTAGCCCACAGCGCTGGAAGCCTAATGTTTTTGTGCAGATTTTTATTTATTTTTTATGTTCTTGACGTTTTTCGGTTTAAAAGTATCTGAAACACGGCAAGCACAGTACGCACGGACATTGTTGAGCTCTGGTTAGAGCAGGGCCGTTTCAGACATCTTGTTTACTTGTTTGATCAATATCAGTGTACATTTGGAGCAGAAATTAGTAAAAAACTGCAAGTAGAAGAATGTTGAGGCGATTTGATTATTTTCAGAAGCAGGGTGCATTTTGACATCATCATCCAAATTTATAGAAGTCCAAGCTTCGTCTCTCGGAAGTCAGTCACATCCAGCAACTTGCACCCTGTGGACTGCAAAGCGTTTGCCGCACCTAGACAGACAACCCAAGCAAATGCTGCATTTAAAGGAAAGTCGGAAAACTGTAAGCTGTGCTGCGTTTCACAAAACCCGAAAACTATAATCGGTCACAGAAGTCGTTTTCGTACGGCAGAAAGTTCTAAGAACCTTTAGAGTAACTAGGGCTGCGAGATAAAACGATCTAGATAATTTTCACAATAAAATCTTCCGTGATAACGATGCAAAATCTATGAGATTTATTTTCGATACAGTTCAATACAGAGTCTGTTTTCCTGTACCTCCAAAGACACGACACGAACAGCCAATCGTACGGAGCAGAGAAACAACCAGGTGACAGGAACAGCCAATCATACAGGACAGAGAAACAACCATGCGACACGAACAGCCAATCGTACAGAGCAGAGAAACGACCATGTGACACGATCAGCTCATCGTAGAGCAGGAGTGCCGGTGCTTCCTCTGCTCTCTCGATGGCCGCGGCATCCCAAGCCGGGCAGCGCCCAGCAGGGATGAGTCCCTTGGGATCTGACATGGCGGGTCTTCCTCAAACGCCGACATGAACTTGAACTCGGCCTCCTCCCAACCAGAGCCCGGCGCGGCCCCCATCCCCGCAGAAGGAGAGCTATTAAAGAAGGAATCTGCAATTTCCAGTGACGTCCCGCGGTCCGCTCCAAACGTCACCGTCACCGATAATCACAGAGAGCAGATTCAGGAGCTTGTCGGACTGTTCTCAGGCAACAATGATAATTATATCATATATTTAAACGTGTGTATATATATATATATATATATATATATATATATATATATATATATATATATATATATATATATATTATTATTATTATTTATTTTTTTTAATTATTATTTATTTTATTTATTTATCTCTTTTTTTGTTTACTTTTTTTGTTATTCAGTGTTTAACGTCAAGCCATGAGAATACACTTAAAACTATAATTTGAGCAGTATTATTATTTTTAAAAATATATTGTGATAACATTTTTGGCCATATCGTCCAGCCCTTGGAGTAGTTGTCCTTTTCTTCTGTGTTGATTTACGGAACCTCGCAAACCTGTAATACAAACCTAACATGACTAAACTGGACCCTGTGTATCTCTGCCTGCAGCTATATTTGTTATTATTAGTAGTAGAAGTAGTGGTAGTATTTTGTATATATTTGTTTATTATTGTTATTTTAATTTAATAAGAATTAAAAAAAAAATCAGCCTGTACGTCCACTACACACAAGGTAGGGCACTTAGAAATAAAACAAAAACAAACTTCTTGACCGGTACGGTTCACCTCCACTTCTGTTCCGGTCACAGAGAACAGCTGAATTAGACTCAACCAGCCTGATAAGTTAATAGGTCCAAGGCTAGTTGCTACAGAAAATTATGGGTTATTTTGCCCATTGGCGCCTCTAAATGTGTTTTGCCCAAAACAGAATTTCCCTTTGATCCAACGAGGAATTCCGTTTATCTCAAGAAAGAGTGAGAAAAAAAAATAAAAAAAAGAATAAGAGAATATTGTGTTTAATTCCCACAAGTGTTGTTTAGCAGCAAGCTCTTATCTTTCAGCACCGCACTAATGAGCCAGGCTGTCCGGGATCATGGCACAGGATAGACCAAATAGGACGTGTCAACACCACACCGGCACGCATGCATGCACACACACACACACACTCTAAGTATGTCTGTCAGCACGTGTCTAACTATTTAACACTTTGAGAGTTGCTGTTAATTGATGGAGTGCAGGCTCACTAAACAACACACACACACACACTTACACACAATCAGTTCCGTGTTTGTAGTGTGGTAGAGCAGTTAGCTATAGATTGGTAGATATAGAGTAATTCATGATTTTATTGATCATCATATGTTACATTTAGCCCCAAGGTATTTCAGCTGAAATTAATTAATAAAAATGCATCACATTTATGTCACTGGTAGTACCCACGCTGTGTAGGATTCCAGAGATTTTGATCATGTTTTGCTGTCGCATGTACAACAAATATGATGAAAATATTATAATTATGTTATTATGTAAATATTATGTAAATCACAAACTTTAAAAAATGTATCTACAGTGGTATGTGTTCTGGCACCCCGCCTGAATGATAGATCCAAAACATTTTAATCTTTTAGAAATTTGTCTTGAATAGTTACCTAGCAACACAGCTCTACTAAAGCCTCCCATTTAGCATCGCTAACCAAAAAAGGAGGTTCGTTCTGTGAACGGAAACGTTAATACAAGTGTTTTGGATAACAGTAATATCACATTTTATGAAAAATGACTTTAATGACGCGACACAACTTCCTATTTCTAGTCTCCTACAGATGACTTGGGGAAGTGCCAAAGCAAAAGACTCAATTTGGTTAGAAAGACTTTCCAAAAACGTGAGAACCAAAGAGGATGTGAACCAACATTTGAATAGGCCTTGGTTTAAAAATATTGAACCTATTCTTTGAGCTGTTTGACAGTGCAAGCAGATTAAAAACATCCACATGATCTCATATTATTAGGTTTCCAGCCCTAAGGGGGGGAAACCTGTTGTTTTTGTTGATCTCCCGAATCATTATCACATGTCAACGTATCTGGCGCTAAGAAACCATGGAACCCTCGGACGCGAATGATAGACAGCTGTATTCGTGGCAGAAAACACACGTCGTGGTCCAAGTTTGATCCACGTCGGTCCATATTTTCAGGAAAAGTTAGTTAGTGAGAAGTTAGCGTACAGTACATGCCTGGAGGTTGGGGGGAATCAAGAAACCTCCGACATTAACGACAAATTCCACGCTGTAAGGGTAACCAGCCCAGTGCTTCATAGCAGACAGACGTCAGTGGAAGTCTAAAACTTAAAAGGTGATGGAGTGATGAATGTTACGGTAACCATGCCAATCTCTTCACTGCACAAGCACTTGCAGGAGCACATTCTCACCGATTTACTGCGAGACGTCGTAGCCATAGAGAAGCATTTTCTGGAGGGTGGCTACCTCCGAGTCACCGACACTGACACCTACATCGACTGTCAACATTAACCTGGATGAAGCGGCAACAGCAGCTGCACCGGATAATGTCGGACAATAAGTTGTTTTTTCACATTTCTGAAGATGGCCTTGTTTGTGTGCCAAAAAAGTATGACATGTCAGACCATGTTTAAACAGATTGCTATAGTTTGTTCTTCTGTTTTTTTGTTTTTTTGTCCAACTGTTGTGCACTACTGTTCAATAAAACACTGATCTCGTACTAGTTTTTGTACTAGCTTTTTCCACACATTAGACCATCACACACAATATACCGCCTAACCAGGACCCCATGCATTGCTGCCTGAAGCTATTTATTTATTTGTTTGTTTATTTTATTTTTTTATAATTATTATATTTAAAATTAGTATATATATTTTTACATTATTATTATTATTTTTGTTGTCATTATTATATCCCTCTCTGTTAATTTGCCCACTTTACCTAGATGATGGTTCAGAGCAGAGTTCGGGCCGAGACACCCCCGCAAGCAGCTCATCGCGCCAGGGTGTCGGGGATCAGGCGGAGGAGAGGGACAAGAAGGACAAGAAGAAGAAAGCCAAGGCAAAGAAGAAAGAGAAGAACAAGGCCAAAGCGAAAGAGAAAGAGAAGGAAAAGGAGAAGAAGAAAGCAGAGGAGGCCGAGGAAACGGAGAAGAAGAGCAAGAAGAAAGGCTTTGGCCTGCTGAGGTGTGTGTGTGCGTGCGTGCGTGCGTGCGTCAGCTTGTTTTGACACCTAACATCAGGCTATTGCACCAGTGCCGACCCCAATTAGTGGACGATGTTTTCTCATCACTGCTGCTGGTTGACCACAATTCCATTCCATTTATCGAGTCATAGTTAACCGCTGTGTGCTTTTGTGTCACATATGGATTCAATGACCTGCCAACATATATTCAAGTAAATATACAGAACTGTGTGTAG
>NC_137210.1:20360558-20398058 GCF_960531495.2 Zeus faber
GTGTGTGTGTGTGTGTGTGTGTGTGTGTGTGTGTGTGCACGCGCGTGCGCGTGTGAGGTTAGGGGCACACTGATATCCTCGTGATTCATGGTCTTTTCCAAGTAATGACTGGTGCAGTGTGCAGGAGTGCTGAGTAAGCTCAAAATTTTTACCCCACACACACACACACACACACACACCCACCCACACACACACACACACACACACACACAGAGTCCTACACAATATTGACTGGGGTGGTTTCGATATTGATGTGGGCACTTAAGATGGGGTGATGTTCACCACCCTTTAATTTATTCTGGTGGCAGAACCAGTGGTGTGTGAGACAAGTTCTTGTCTCATTCTTCGTTTTCATAAAAAAAGAAATTCCTCTTGTGATTTTGCTGTGCATTGCTGTTCATTTTTGCTTGATTTATTTTCCGTCTCAATACACTTGTGTTGCTCACATACACATGTAATAATTAGTTGACACCTTTTCACACCCACACGCCCACACACCCAACTTTCCTCTTCCCACATGTATGTTTCTGTATGTTTGATGAATGTAGATTATTCACACCCGAACACCGCTCACTGCGTGTGTGACTCTCACTGCATTTTTCAGTGTGCCTCTGCGTTTCTGTCGCGCTGCGTCCCTGCATCTTAATGTCGGCATTTCATACATCGCCTTGCGTGCTGTGAGCGTGCCGCCAATGTGCTGTTTATCCCTCATCTGTCAGTCACAAATCAATAATGCAGGACACCACAAACCCACGCCACTAAAAGTCCAGGCTCCGGTCCGAAACCAGAGCGAGAGGCAAAACAGACGTAGGATACAATAAGTTTCCTTCTTGCAACTCAAAGTGGGGACTCACCAACGCAGCAGCTGATGACTTTTTACAACAGGTGTTACGTCGGCTTTCGCTACCTGTCGAGAAATGCACCTACCTTGCAGGAGCAATCGCTGTCAAAACCCATCGCTCTGCACTGTTAAATATACTTTGCATATCCTTCCTTTAATATATATATATTTATATATATATATATAAACACATACATACAAATACAGTGTATATATAAATACTGTGTATATATGTATATACATATTTACTGTATATAGATATATAGATCCTTTAATAATAATGTTTTACTATTTCTGCTGCAAACTGTACAAATCACACCATCAAATAAGGGCATTATAAAAGGCATAATGTAGCTCATATAGTTTTATTTGTTTTTTATTAATCAATTCATGCTGAAAAATCCCCCAAAAGTAGGGAGCTTAAAGTAACTCAATGAGCCAATATTTCGAGAAAACATTTCAAAATGATAACAGAAACTGGTCATGTGACTTAGATATGACCCAAAGAAGAGGGTATAAGAGATTAAAACATATGTTTAATTGATATATAAATTGAATTGCATTCATTTACCTGTTCCCCATTGTGGCTATTCACTATTTTTACGCCATCTTTAAGATTTTTTTTACATTTAGATTTTCTGTTATTTAGCCACATACAGTAAATGGCCGCGTTTGGCCAATTATTTCCAAGCCTTTTTAGCATGTCCCATGAAATAAGATTCCCTTTCATATGGATTTTCTCACTAATTTGATTTCTCCCCCTCTCGCAGGTTTGGGAAGAAGAAAGAGGAGAAGAAGGAAGGAAAGAAGAACGCTCTCCAGCGGAAGAAGTCGGAGATGCTGAGTGCGGAGGAGCTGGAGAACATGAAGGAGGAGATAGAGAGGTTGGTGGAAACCGCCGGAATTCTTCTGCTTACTGTTAAACTGTTTACGACTCGCTGTTTACCTCGCCTCGCTGCCATTTTGGCGTCCCACCTTGGTGCTGTGTCGATGGTTGTTCATTCTCACGGAGTCTGCTATCTAAACTGCTCCCGAACATCTCTGGCAATGTTTCACCCCCTTGTATTTCTCTCTCTATTTTTCCTCCTTTCATTCCCTCCCGTTCCTCTGTTCTGTTTATACTCTATGCTCATCATTCCTGAGTCGTATTATTCTGTCACCGCGCCCCTGGCTGTGGTCAGATTTCTAGCATTGCTCTGTGGTTGACCGATGTCGTAACTAACTCAGCCGTTGTCCACTGGAACGTCCACACAACTCACGGGAATGCAGGGGCTTTTTTCTGTCACATTTAAAGTGGTAATCCATAAAATCGGCAGTGTTGCACAGATAACTCTACAAGTCCCAGATTTCAGTTTTAAACTGTAATTTGTTTTACCCTCGTCATGGTTGCTTTTTCACTTTGCTTTTTCATGGTTTTCATGGTTGCTTTTTCACTGTGCCCTTGTGCCTTTGTATTCTTGACCAGGAAAGAACAATGCAAACGGCATATAGAGGAGTGCATGCATAACACAAAAAAATCGTTGTTTCTTAAAAAAGTCGCAGCAGCAGTGGCAGTACAATTATAATATTTACATTATATATATATTTTTTTTTGTTACGGATTTCCACTTCGATTCTTCTTCTTATTATTTTTTATGCAATTGAAAAAAATTTTAAGCTTCCATTGCCCGGCAATAATGGTTGCCCTGTGGCAACCAGATTGGGCTATTATCGACCATCTTATGCTTGCCCTGTTGATGACCACGGTTCATATGTTTGAAAAAATGCTTCTGTATGTTTGGAAACTTAAACCAAGGAAAATGTGTCAGAAATGGTGAAACAAGTGAGAATATCATTATCCTTATTATTATCCTCATCATTAGGATAAGGATCCTTGTCGCTAATCTTACAATTATTACAATTCGGGAACCATTTTGTCAGTTTTGAAAACCAACAGCTGAAGAATGTTTTTTTGTCTTGGTGTCGGGATTCTCTACAGTTTCTGTTTTGTTAAGATTTATTTGTTTTGTTTTCGGCAGGATCGAGGCAACGTACCCCGAGCTGCGAGAAAGCAAGTCCAAAGACCCTCGCAGGAAAGACGGGGCCCGTGGGCCACAGTACCAGGATGTTGAGGACGACGACACTGACCCCAACTATGCCCGCATCCACACCTTCAGAGAGCACGACGTGTCCGCCTCACCCCAGGCGCCTCCTTACACCTCCCACCCCAACCACATCCGTACGGCCTCCCCCGAGCACCCGACCGCCTTCGCCGGGCACGTTAACCAAGACAACGACCCTGCGGCGGGTCCCAACGGTGATCCTCTGGACGGGCTGTATGCTAAGGTCAACAAACCTAGAGGAAGTGCGACCACCTCCCCTAATGCTCCTGCTGCAGCCAGTGACAGGTAAGGTCACCATCCGTTTCCAGTTCCCAAATGTTGCGAAAAGTTGCACTGATACAGAACCTGGGTGAAGCCATTATAAGCTAAGGACACACATTGGCTAAATTAATGATGTGAATACTCACTGTAGCCAAAGGTCAGTTGAAATCCATTTCAACCATAGTGCAGATGCCATGCGACCGTTGTGAAGCCAGGTTGGCCAAGACACAACGTTGTGGAAGACCAGTTTAAACAGCTCACTTTTAGCTGTTATTTGGTTGAATTATGTGGAAGAAAAGGGTGGTGATTGATAATTTGACCATATGTTGGGGATGACTCTTGGTGCTTTCATATACTCTATTTACACACGAGACTTATGAGAGAAACAGTCATTAATAATATAGATATTGCGAACGAGCTAGTACCGTAGAGGCAACAGTTAGAACAATCCTTGAAGTTCAGAAAACGTCATTACTTTACTGTAGTGCAGAGGTAGAACTGCAGAAGACAACAATTAACTTTATCACAATATTACGATCACTCAAATTCACAGACAGTCTGGTATCACGATATTAATATATAGATTAGCAGTGTCACGATTCTGATTCGAGATCGAAAATCGATCGAAATGAGCGTTCGACTTCCAACTTTGAAATCCCAAGCAGGTTGGTGATTCTCCTTTTATTTTTGTGGGTAATATTGTCCGACACGGTCGCCATGTTGGGGCTGTCAAGATCCGCCGGTAAACAAATGCAGAGTGCGCTGGGGTGTGTGTGGCCCTCCGCTGAGTCGACTGCAGCTCCCGGCTCTGAAACCGACAATCATGAAGTTTGGTTCGAATATTACAAAAAAAACAACAATAAAGTTCAATATAAGTTCTTCCATCTTGTTGCACAGTGAACGCACATTAGAGAGAGATATTCCCGGTAATGGTGTGTGAAGTCGCTGCACCAGCGCGTTTCCCTCTCCTCCGGCATTTCACTGTGTGTACAAGAATGTCCAGTAATTCCAAAGACCAAAGTGGGAGATAAACCCGACCATCACCGATGGAATGCCTCTCGTGTAGAGGTTCCCAACCAGTGCCGTGAGAACACGGGCGGGATCTTTTCAGGAGCGATCTGCGATCTGCTCCACAGCGGAGCCGTAGCAGGAAAAGGAGTCAATTAAATACATCGGGGTTTTTATTTGCTTTGTTTGGCGAAAAGATCGCTGTGATTGGAGATGTGGAGCTGCAGGTAGTCATTTTCCTTTTACTACCAAAAAGAGCATCCATTTTTCTGCACTTATTTTGGTAAGTAACTTAAAGGTAGTGTAATAAGTAACTTATTGTTTATTATTTTAAAGTCTAGTTTTGCTTTTTTTTTGTTTTTAACTCTTTGGATCTTTATATATTCTCATATTTTTGTTATTATTTATCATCTTTAATATTCAAATAAAGGTTACTTATTGAGGAACAAGAGTTTTTCTTTACAAATAGTCGAACAATGGCATAGCCGTCAGTGCTGGAAAAAATACATGTTAACATCGAATCGAATCGTGACCTTGAAATCGAAAGTGAAATCAAATTCTAACCCCCCTAAAATCGATATCTCAGCCAGTCGTATTACATGGGATGGAAATCCACATACTGTATTTAACGTCGGGTGCATGACGGTTGGTTGGCTATGCGGCAACCAGCAATATTTTCTCCTCTTTCTTATCTCTGTTCCACCCATGCTTTTTTTTTTTTTTACCCTTTTCTAGACATTCCTCACCCCATCCCTTCCTCCATCATCCTTCTCCATTTCCTGTACAATGTGATATTATGTTGCTGACGTCCTCATATTTTTACCACTCCCCTGTCTAAATCAGGTTTCACCTTCTCACTGCCCTCTATTTGCCAACCTGTGTGTGTGTGTGTGTGTGTGTGTGTGTGGGGGGGGGCGTAATAGAAAGTAATCGTAAAAAAGTTTTGTTTTTTTTGTGTATGTCTGTGTTTAGAGGGTCAGGTATTTTTTAATTTATTTTTACCATGCAACCATAAAAACATATCTACGTGTACTGTATACTACAACTCTGAAGCCAGAACTCAGTAAGAGAGTAACAACATTTTAGTTGGCCATTTTAAGTGAAGTGAATCAATAAAAACAGCAAAAAAGCTTACTACAGAGAACAATATCAGATTGGAGGGGGTATTGTGCCATCTAGTATGTATGTATAAACACCCATCGGCCAGGACATGAAAACCACTGACAGGGGAAGTGAATGACATTTATCATTTTGTTACAATGGCAAAAATGCAATTTTAATTTACATTCATTAGCAAACAAGTCTTACGTTGCTCAGGAGAAGATCTGTGTTCAGTTTTTTTTATCATAAAATAATTAATGCTCGAAGAAACTTTGTAAACCTCACCGAACAAGCCTTTGATACCTTTTTAACAGAGTTTTTGTTTATTTTGTTTTTATTTTGTTGGCAGGTAGATTCTCTTTTTTATGTATAAGAAACTGTATTTTACGTTGTATATTCTGAAACGTGGCATGTATAACTACACCGACCAGCCACAACATTAAAACCACTGCATGTGAAGTAAATAACATTGATCATCTCGTTCCAATTGCACTTGTCAAGAGGTGGGATATATGAGGCAGCATTTGAACAGTCAGTTCTTGAACTTGATGTGTTGGAAGCAGGAAAAATGGTCAAGCGTCAAGGATCTGAGTGACTTTGACAAATTGTGATGACTAGACGACTGGGTCAGAGCATCTCCAAAACGAAAGGTCTTGTGGGTTGTTCCCGGTGTGCAGTGGTTAGTACCTCCCAAAAGTGGTCCAAGGAAGGACAACCGGTGAACCGCCGACAAATTGGTGAAAAAGTTAATGCTGCTATGATAGAAAGGTGTCAGAACACACAGTGCATCACAGCTTGCTGTGTATGGGGCTGTGTAGCTGCAGACCGGTCAGAGTGTCCATGTTGACCCCTGACTACCGCTGAAAGCTCCTACAATAGACACATGAGCGTCAGAACTGGGCCATGGAGCAATGGAAGAAGGTGGCCTGGTCTGATGAATCATGTTTTCTCTTACACAATGGGGATGACTGGGTGTGTGTGTGTGCGTCGTTTACCAGGGGAAGAGATGGCACCAGGATGCCTTATGGGAAGAAGACAAGCAGGTGGAGGCAGTGTGATGCTCTGGTCAATGTTCTGCTGGGAAACCTTGGGTCCTGCATTCATGCGGATGTTATTTTTACACGCACCACCTACCTGAACATTGCTGCAGACCAAGTACATCCCTTTATGGCCACATATTCCCTGATGGCAGTGGCCTCTTTCAGCAGGATAATGCGCCCTGCCACACTGCAAAAAATGTTCACGAATTGTTTGAGGAACATGACAAAGAGTTCAAGGTGTTGACTTGGCCTCCAAACTCCCCAGATCTCAATCCGACGGAGGATCTATGGGATGTGCTGGAACAACAAGCCCGATCCATTGGGGTCCCACCTCACAACTTCCAGGACTCAAAGGGTCTGCTGCTAACGTCTTGGTGCCAGACACCACAGGACACCTTCAGAGGTCTTGTGGAGTCCATGCCTCCACGGGTCAGAGCTTTTTGGCGGCATGAGTGCAATCCACACAATTTTAGATTCAAGATTCAAGATTCAAGATTCAAGATTCAAGATTTTTATTTGTCACATACATATACATACTTCCATACATATATGCAGTGAAATGTAATGCAACGCACCCGGTGATAGCACACAAGAAGTCCTAGGAAAAAGTACAAAAATAAAATAAAATAAAAAGTAGAAAATGCCTTTCTAATAGACCGACTAACTGACTCCTAAAACGTAATACAGTAAGTGGAATACTTATAGAATAAGATAAAAAATATATAGAATAAAATACAATAAAAAATAAATTGAAATAAAATGGAATAGGTTGAAGGAATATGGCTATGTATATACAGATATGTGCATTTAAAGTGGCATGTGAATTAAAGTGGCATGTGAATGTGAATAGTGTGAGGTAGTGTTTGGGATAATACAGCACAGTATACAACAGTACGGCGCAGCAATACGGCATCACGAACAACCCTGAACAGTGATACAGTATGCGGTACAGTATGCTACATACAGTACAGTAGGTAGTGGAGCCTAGTGCATGGCTCAGTTAGGACCCCTGGTGAGGTCTAGGCAGGTGGTTTTAATGTTGTGGCTGATCAGTGTGTGTGTGTATATACAGTGTGTATATATATATATATATATATATATATATATATATATATATATATATATATATATATATATATAGCTCACTATAATCAAATGAGACAATGAAAGTTGTTATTTTGCGAGCAGAGTCTGAGTGTGTGTGTCTGTGTGTTTAGGTGTGTAATATGGGTATTGTGTGTTTGTGTCAAGGGAGGTCGAGACACCAGCGCGTGTGTGCAACAGATAAACAAATCACAGAAGACTCACTTCCATCAGTGCTTCAACAAAGCCACAAGGCCAGACACAAGGAGGGATGGGAAGCCATAATATCTGGATCCATCCACTGGGATCTTCACTCTCTTCTTTTATAAATGGAGGCGACACAATGCATTGACAGTAAAAAGTACACAAACACACAGACGCATAAACACAACACCCACACACACCAACACACAAAACGCATTAAAACCCTCTAAACACGCCACATGAAGAATAATTGAGAAAAACAAACTGCCATATACAGGCAGTGTCCTGTGTGATCTGCAGGGATCTGTATAATAAACGATGCAGCTCATGGTAGCGTACGGAGCCAAACATAAATCACGGTGCGCTCCTATCAGGATCCGCTGCAGCCTCGATGCTGAGCTGGGAGACAAATCTCCCAAAGCTCAGAGGATTGGACGACTTGGAGATAGAGCTGAAGCCAAGGTGAGAGAGGGTGAGGCTTCAAAATTGAAAAATCCTGGTGCCCTGTTTTAAAACTGTCTGAAACATGGAAACATGTCTTAAAGTGAAATGCCCCCAAATGTAGCAAGATAGTTGGGAATAGAATTGCTAAAGAAACTTTTGACGAAGCTAGTTTTGAGTGAATAGAGAGAGATCCTGCTGTCGTGGTTTTTTTAATGGTTGTTCTTGTTGCAATGCAAAGCAAATTCAACCTCCGTCTCCACAATACTTGTGAGAGCTTGCAATTTGGTACAATTCTTCAACTTATTGAGCTTATTAAACAAATTAAACCAGACACACCATTAGTATCTTATATCAGCCAGCTTTTATTCTAAAGGTCACAGCAGCTCTGTTATCACACACACACACACACACACACACACACACACACACACACACACACACACACACACACACACACACACACACACACACACACACACTCACTTATTTTAGATCTTCTTTCAAAAACAGGTGTACACATGCAGAGATGAAGAAGTGCAATATTTGTGAAAAAGAAAGAAGTAGAGGAAATATAGACACAATATGGAGTCCACATTGTCCTCCTTAGACCCCGTCTACCTCACACACACACACACACACACACACACACACAGCCGCGCACATAAAAACACTCGCACACTTTTCTTTGATGTGCACACAACAAGATAAAACGAACTGTGGAGTTGGAGTAATACATGCTGGGAAGGACAGACAAAGCTGGGGATGGAAAAAAACAAACCAAGAAAGGGGCCACACACACTCACACACACACATGCACGTCTGTGCACCCACACACACTTTTGTGTTTACATGGGTACATACACACAGACGTACAGTCTGAACCCTCTCGCTGTCTCTCTCTCTCTCTCTCTCTCTCCCTCTCTCCCCCCCCCCCTCTCTCTCACTCTCTCTCTCCCTCTTTCTCTCCCCCTCCTCTGTCTCTCTCTCTCGCTCTCGCTCTTCCTCTTTCTCTCCCCCTCCTCTCTCTCTCTCTCTTACATGCAGGTGCATCAGCAGAATACAAGGATGTTAGCATATCAAACATATGCACACACTGTCTCTCTCTCTTTCTCTCTCTCTCCCCCTCTCTATCTTTCCCTCTCCCTCTCTCTCTCTGTCCATTTTCTGAAGTGGCCACCTCAGCCTTGGTACAGTGCAGCCCTCAGTTTTCTCAAGTGCACCCCCACCCGCACCCCTCTCCAGGTTACCATAACAACCACGACCTCCACTACTCCACCAATTAGAAAACAATCAGCCTGGAAAGGAGAGCGAGAGAGAGAATGGGGGAGGTAGAGGGAGATGGAGAGAGAGAACGAGGGAGGTAGAGAGAGAAAATGAGGGAGGTAGAGAAAGATGGATGGACAGAGTGAAATAGTTAAAGGGAGACAGCGAGAGTAACTGACAGAATGACAGAAAGAGAAAAATTCAGAGAGAAAGGCAGGGAGAGAGAAAGGGATGGGTGGAGGAAAAGAGGAGGGGACAGAGAGAAAAAAAGAAAGAGGGAACGAGGTAGGTACCGAGAGATGGATGGACAGAGTGAGAGAGAGAGAGAGGAGCTGACTGATGAGCGGACAGAAAGCGAGAAAGGGGGAGGGAGGGAGGTGCAAGAGAGAGAGATAGATTGAGGAGAAGAGAGGACGGGGAGACAGATAGAGAGAGAGAAAAAAGAGACAGGGAGAGGGAATGAGGGTGTTAGAGAGATGGGTGGACGGAGTAAAAGAGGGGGAGAGGGACTGACGGACAGACAGAGTGAGTGAACGGGAGAGGAAAAGTGGGAGGGAGGGGAGGGAGGGACGGATGGAGGGCAAGAAAGAAAGAGGAACGTCCAGAAAGAGAGAGGAAAGGAAGGAGGGAAAGAGGAAAAAAAGCTGAATTTAAAGAAATAGCAACAATGGCAAACAAAAGAAAGTGCCCAAACCTACTGGAGGAATTGGGTCCATGAGAGAAGAGGAAGGATGGAGAGAAGAAAGAGGAGGAGATGAGGAGAGAAGAAAGAGGAAGTGGAGAGCAGAGAGAGCCTCTGACTAATTGTAGTCCAGGGCGGACGGGGTCTGGAAACAACGGCTGCGCTTCCTGTCTTTCCGCTGCCAGGTGAACAACCCTCCCATCAAAACTAATGGGAGAACATTCTCTCTTTCTTTTTTCGGCTTTTTTTTTTTTTTTTTTTTTCTCTCTCTCTCTTCCCCCCTCTTCCCGCCCGTGGCGCTCACCCAGGGCTGACACGGCGTCCAATCGTCACGGCTGCACAAAACACCATAGAACAGAATAGAAAGGAAAAACGATAGAAGGTTTAGGGAGAGAAAAGATGGGGAACGGATGGAGGGAGCGATGGAGAGACAGAGAAGAGACGTCACTGATGTGAGGCTCGGCCTGTCACCGGAGAGGCTCCATTATTATGTTTAATTAATCTGACGTTCTTGCAGCTCACTAAGTGCTACACACACACACACACACACACACACACACACACACACACACACACACACACACACACACAGAAGGGTTTATATTAGGCAGGTGGTGTCTCAAGATGTGTGTGTGTGTGTGTGTGTGTGTTGTAATTGTGTCTATAAGTGTGAGAGAATAAAAGAAGACAAGAGGACTCTATGGGTCGGGGTGTGTGTGTGTGTGTGTGCGTGTGTGTGTGCGCGTGTGCATGCGTGTGTGTGTGTGTGTGTGTGTGTGTGTGTGTGGGGACCATTTTCTACCCATTGAGGAGGTCTCAATGGGTAGTCAGACCCTACGTGTGTGTGTGTGTGTGTGTGTGTGTGTGTGTGTGTGTGTGTGTGTGTGTGTGTGTGTGTGTGTGTGTGTGTGTGTGTGTGTGTGTGTGTGTGTGTGTGTGTGTGTGTGTGTGTGTGTGTGTGTGTGTTTGTGCGCGTGCCTGTGTGACACAAATCGCCAGAACCCAAAATCCAGTGACCGATGGTGGACCAGCAGCTTGTGTTCCTGGCCATCATTCCGCCTTGAAAGAAGCAGCATCACGTGGCAGATTTTACCAACAACCGTGTCAAGTCCTTGATCCGATACCGCGATATCACTGCCATAGTGTGATGCTGTGATATCCGTCAACATCTTCAAATGTAGAGGCTTTTTCAAATTTCAAATCAGTAATGGAAAACAATTGATCCGTCTCAACCTTTATGGGAACAGACGCTGTTTCCCTTTTACCGGGACTTTAAAACCCGTAACTGGCGAACACATTCAGCTTTTTGCTGATATTTCTCTTTGCTGCAGAAAATGTTTGCGCTCAGTGTGTAATTGTGTTTAGTTGGGGGGGTGTGTGCAAAGCTGAGGGGGATCTGAAGTGGTCGAGAGAAGGAAGAATGAACCAGGGGGGTAAAGAATAGAGCAAAGGAGGAGAAGAGGGGAGGTGCGGGGAGGAGAAGAGGAGGAGTAGGGGTGGGTGGGGGTGGAGGGCAGCCTAAGTGGAACAATTATAGACAAACAAAGGGAACACACACAAGAGGAGAGACGGTCGCGGGACATTCGAGGCTAAAAGGCCAAACAAGACAGAGCGGTGGATGTGGGAAAATGGAGACAGAAGCAGTGAAGGATTACGAGTGTGTGTGTGTGCGTGTGCGTGTGCGTGTGCGTGCCTGCGTGTGGTTTTTTTTCAGCGAGGGGTTGGGGGGGTGGAGAAAGGAGGAGAAAAGGGCCGGTCTCTCTTCCGGACTCTAAAGCGTGTGATTCAGCCTCTCTAATATAGAGCAGTCCTCAAGTGGCACTCGCCCTCTCCATCCCTTCCTCCAGCTCCCTCTTTTTCTCTCTCTCTCTCTCTCTCTCTTTCAATAGAGGGCTTGTCTTTTCACTCTCCCTTTCCCTCTCCCCTCATTTGCGGTTTCCGCCTTTTCGTATTTGTACCTTCTCGGTGAAAAATAATTTTCAAGGCAAAGGACATCCACTAGTGATGGGGCTTGTGTGTAACGCATACACACACGCGCGCACACACGCACACACACACACACACACATACAAGCAGACACACAAATACTCTTCAAGCTTACGTACTATCCCTCTCCCATAGTTGCATCCTGTAGCTAAGCAACAGGTGTGAGCAGTGTATTTATTATGGGTTTCAAGTGTGTTCACACAGGTAATGGACCCTATGTGTGCAGAGGCTGTTATTATTATGTGTCCATGATGTTTTCGTGCCCGTATGTGTAGGTGAACATGTACACTTTTTTAACTTCACTTTTGCCTGTGATGAACCTTTTTAGTGAAGACCGAGAGAAAATGTTCAAAGATAAGATAAGAGTGAAGATACGATGACACCTTATTAAACCTCCCGAGGGGAAGCTCAGGGATGTGCCTTCAGACACACATGTTCATAGCATGAGCATTTTCTAACCTTAGAATGTATGATGACAAAATGCTCCCAAAGGCTTTGTGGCTTTTATCCTGAGCCTTTTTTTTTTTTTTTTTTTAATTTTATTTTCTCCCTCATTTTGGTCCTACTTTAATGCCCCCACGTGTCCTTGTGTTAACGGGGAACTGTGTAAGATTCTCTAGTGAGTAACCTGAAATCGCAATAACTTGATCTATATATCCTCATTGATTTATCAATTTATCCTCCCTGCACGTGTGTGAGGCTCACCCTGTGGACCAATCAGAACTTATTTACCAGTTTTCAGCACTCAGAGTAACTTTGGTGAGAGTGAGCAACAGGTCGGATGTAGAACGCCATCCTGGCCGGGTGTTCACTGATCCTTATTTATCATCATTGATTTGGATGATCATTTTGTCTTCGGTTATCATTTTACCTCTGCGTGATGGAAGTCTCGCATCTCAGTTAAATGAGAAGTAAAAAAAAAGTAAAATGGAGGATACAGTAGATTTGCTCCCAGGCTGGTATTCCAATATGTGTGCACCAAAAGAAGATATCCATACAATCCAGATCACGTGAATTCACACCAAGTAGTAAAAAAAAACAACAGCTTGTAGTAAATCTCAACGTCCACAATTACCCATTAATCCCCTACGGCTATTTGGTTCTCCGAGCTGCTCCTCTTGTGGAGAGCAGCAACTACCCAGCAAGCATTTAAGGGCAAAGAATTAAAAAAAAAAAAAAAAAAAAAAAAGATCTCTAATGGCTATAATTCTAAATGACTAAGTGCATGTGATAGACCAGTGATTATCTCTCAACTCCTCACTAATTGTAATTGTCAGATAAATTGCTTTGAAGAGACGAGCGCTTCACTTTGCTCATATTCGGGGCATTGCTCGAACGGAGCTTCAAGGAAAGAGTGATGAAAAGAGGCTGAAGAGGGACAAGGGAGGTCACCCAGAGAACAAAGAGCGAGAGGGGGGCGAAGTGCTGAAATATGGGCGTGGCAGTACGGCTGCACAAGATGCGCACGTTGTATAGATGCACTAATGCAGAACGCAATATATATATATATATATATCGTGAGGCTGTTTTGATCATTTTTCTGGTCATTTTTGTGTGTCTGCTTTATGATGTCATAAGCGAAAACTTGTTGCATAACTTCCAAACAAAGTATTGACGTTACAATTTTCAAATTGATTCTGAAATTGAAAGAATATGAATTAATCATATCTGAGTGGAATTATTATTATTATTATTATTATTATTATTAATAGTAGAAGTAGCAGTAGTAGTATTTATTTAGGTTTTTATCCATCTCTAAAAAACAACCACAATATATAATGTTGGTATCGTAGGATCGGTTGCGGAGCTACGTAAACGAGGCGTTTTGAGCTCTCGGAAAACACTGCGCCCGCTGTCCGTGTCGGCGGCACCGACGCAGAGATAAAGGATAAAGGACGGAGGCCGGCCCGCCCGGCGCCGCTGCAGCCGGCCGAGACGTTGGGAAAATAGACATGTCGCCGTGGGGACGACTGGGGGGGGGGGCACATTACGCCCTGACAGCCTGTCTGAAGGATGACACGCCGGCCAATTCACCACCTGTAGCCCCGCCGCGCCCTCGCCCTCGCCCTCCCTCTCCACTGCCTCGCACGCCCGCCCCATGCATATACAATTCACACACACACACACACACACACACACCAACAAACAAAACGTTCTTTCAAAACTAATTGTTTAATCAATGATACGCCGGCACTTTACCCGTTTGCTCTCCCCGCCCGCTGCCCTCCACCTCCCATGTTTGGACAGCCAGTCGGAATGATGTCATGGCAGCTCTGCGGAGCGCTAATTACTCCGCTCACTTAAACGCCGCAGATTACCCAACACTGTCATTTCCTGTGCGCGGCATTTTGGAAACACGTGTCACTTCCTGTTAGCCCACGGGGAAGGGGAGAGGCGCCGCCTGTCATATGCACGCACACACTCACTCCCTCGCCCCTGTCGCCCCTATCCCCACCTGTCAGCGGCGGTGATCTTTTGTTGTCAAACTTCGTTAGCGGAGACGTGGGCTAATCGGACGGGAGGCTCGGGGCAGGCAAATTAGCCGCGTAGGGAGATGGAGGGAGAAGGTGGGGAGGGAGGGATGGAGAGGGACGGTTTGAGGGAGGACGAATGTGACTGATTTGGGCAGAAATTGCAGTTGGGAGGCGGGTAGAGAATGTCTGGAACTTTGAAACAAGCACAGCAACAAAATAAAACGGATCTCAAAAGACCAGGCCACTCCCGGTATCCATGGACAGACGAATATTACTTCAAGAGGATTTATTTCGAGAATAGTTGATGTTTCTTTAAGGCAAGTCAGGTCCCAAGTCAAGTCACTTTTTTTCCCAAGATACCGCAGTCTCACCTGCAGTATCCTGCCTCCGGTGAGTATCTGGAAAAGACAAGGTGTTAGTACCTGTCTAATAATGATATTATTGGGCAATCTAACGAACCTGTCCAAAAATGAATTGAATTTGTATTATAATTATAGATATTCACTGAAATACATGTAATCAAACAAAAAACAAATATCTTTATCTTCTCAATCCAAGTAATATTCCCACCCCATCACTTTTAAACCGTTGACAGCCAGACTAAACATCAAACTTACACCCACCCTTTTTGAGTTCCAGTGAACACACCATCCACGGTTCCCATGAACGCAGCACCCTTCTTGCTTGCAGAGCCGTGTTCTGTGTAAACGCTCGTGTAAACAAACATGGATGGATGATTTGTAATAACTTGTCCGACCTCTGCACTTTTTTTGTGAGTGACTTAAAAGAAGTGTAAAACAGATAAGTACAGGATAAATAATCAATGTTTTTTTGATTATTATATTATTATCGGGACACATGGGCTGCATAACTGCCGATCTTGATGTGGTCAAAAAAGTCAAAGAATGACCTTTTCTATCACTGTCGCAAATCAGCGGCAGAGCTGCTTCACGGCAGTATGTGACATCATTAGGAGTCACCGCGCTTTACGTTATCTGCACGTGGGAGCGAATGTAAGCAAACATGGAGCGTGGCGCTTCTGACCAATCACGGCGCACGGAGCTTAAAAGGGAAGGGAGAAAAAACACCCTCATCCCTTGTTTACAAATTTCAACTTTCAAAACACCAATTTGTGTTTGATAAGGAAATCTGGCACGGTGGCACCATTCATGGATTACTACAAGATCCGTGCGTCTGCTGCCGAGCCGTGACAACATAAGGTGAGGGGGACTACAGAGTCCAACCAAAGTACCTTTTTGTTTGCCGATCGTGTTTTAGTTTGAGGTTTCAGTGAATAAAAGTGAACACACGTCAGCGTACCATCAAAATGATTTTGAAGCTTTAAAAAGAGTAAAGAAAAGTAAAAAAGTTACATAGTGTTGCTTCAGCGTAATAACACAGCAGAATTTCTGTCTTAATTTAAATCATGTGTCACACTTTACTATTTGATCATGTTTCACTGTGCGACAAACCCTACAATGTGTAGCAACTACAACCATAAATGGATTATGAGAAAATGTGTGTGTAATTGCACAATTAAAGCTGAATGTATGTCATGTTGGCATGTTGTTAAAAAAAACGGCATAATTACATGAAGTTCCTTAACGTGTGCCTGGTATCAGCTAAAATAAAATTGATTAAAAGAAAAAAAACGATTCTCGTTGACAAAAAATCTTCACTACCCTGATTTCATGAGAATATTTATATTTCGAAATCAATATTAGAACAGAACAGCTAAGCTTGAGTGATATTATGATCGAGAGTTAACACAACATTCATTTAATCTGATACAAAATATAGCTCATTTGGACTTCTTCTCACACACACGCACGCACGCACGCACACACTTGGACCCAATCTCTCAGCCGGCGGGCTATCAATCTTGTGGCCGTGCTCTGGCACACCAATAACAATTCCATAAATGTTTAAAATGGGAATCGGCAACGCGGCGTGGATGTTATTAATACTGACATTAATAATTAAGAAGACTGTTTCATTAATGACACGGTCGGATCGCCTCTCATACGTCAACATCCACAGCCGGAGAAGACATCACTGCCATTAAAGGCTATAAATATTTACAAGCCCTGAGAGCCCAAAAAATGTCTACTGTGAAGATGTGTACTGGTAACCATCCTATTTAATCCCTTGAATGATTGACTTATCTAATTGATTTGTGTAGTTTTGGGTGAAGGGTGGGGATAGATGGATCAGTGGTGGGATGTTCGTCCGTTACGTTCTATGACAGTGTTGAAACCAGACACCAGACTTCAACCATATATCCGTTGTATTTAGCGACATGGTGACAAGCCGATTACCAAAACTCACGTAGAGAAGCGTGTATATATATTTATATACAATTATTTTTATTTATTTATTTTCATTTTAAATTAAATTACATTTTATTAAGACTAATCCATTACTTAATATGCTGCTTTCCCTTTTACTGGAGTCTATTTGTGCCAGGGTATTTGAGCTTTTACTCAAGTAAAAACTTTACTTGAGTCAAACATTTTTTTACTTTTGTCTGCGTGGGCTTCTATTTTAGTCTATGTGGACATTTCAGTCTCTTGATTCATCCTGATAAGAAAATAAAAAATACTGCTTTTGCAAATCTCCACCACTGTAATTTTTAAAAAGGATGTGACCATTTATATTTGTGTCCGTGCGTTTCTCCTTGGCGCACTGTAAATAATGACTGGAAAGGTTTTTATTTCAAGCTCCGTGGAGGCTGCCTGTTTGGGATGGAGAAAAGATGAATAATAACGAACAGAAAACGTTCTCGCCTGCCGTGTTCTTGTCTTTTCTCACCGGGACCCTGGGGAGTTCAAATGTTCACCTCTCAACACTACGTGGACATCCGTTCCGTCGTTTTTACGTCTCAGAAACGAGTGATTCTTCCATCTTGACCCCCCCCAAAAATAACAAAAAAGAGTCATCTGTGTGAAGCCATCAAGGAAAGAAAGATAGATGAAGGTCGACAATCTGAGGTCAACAATCTGACCGAGAAAGAGGCCGCAATAAGAGAAATAGAAATAAAATAGATATCAAAATTGATATGACCGCTCAAATGAACAACTTAAATTCTCAAAAATGTTGAAATCAGGCCTGGTATCAGAAGACACGGACAGATGAAGGGACAGACAACAGAGAGAATCAGACGGAAGTTGAACAGCAATATACATGTGAAGTAATCCGGGGCTCACACACTGAAATCCCAGGACTTTCAAGTACTTTTTTAAACACTATGTTTTCATTTTCATTTCAATACATTTTAAATGGGATCTTTATTAATTAAAATCGAATACAATCATACAATATAACCACAACATTAAAACCACTGACGTGAAGTGAATAACATTGATCATCCTGTTCCAATGGCTCCTGTCCAGAGGTGGGATATATGAGGCAGCAAGTGAACAGTCAGTTTCTTGAAGTTGGGTTGGAAGCAGGAAAAATGGTCAAGCGTAAGGACCTGAGTGACTTTGACAAGGACCAAATTGTGATGGCTTGACGACTGGGTCAGAGCATCTCCAAAACAACAGGTCTTGTGGGGTGTTCCCGGTATGCACTCGTTAGTACCTCCCAAAGGTGGTCCAAGGAAGGACAACCGGTGAACCAGTGACAGGGTCATGGGCGCCCATGGGCTCATTGATGCACGTTGCGGAGTGAAGTCTAGTCCGTCTTGTCCGATCCCACAGAAGATCTACTGCAGCACAAGCTGCTGAAAATGTTAATGCTGCTATGATAGAAAGGTGTCAGAACACAACTTCCAGGACTTAAAGGATCTGCTGCTAACGTCTTGGTGCCAGACACCACAGGACACCTTCAGAGGTCTTGTGGAGTCCATGCCTCCACGGGTCAGAGCTGTTCTGGAGGCACGAGGTGGAGCTACACAATATTAGTGGTTATTAGTGGTGGTTTTAATGTTGTGGCTGATTGTTGTGTGTGTGTGTGTATATATATATATGTACCATCTCATTGTGGTCTAGTGTACTATTATAAGTTTCTATTTACAACTACATATGCAGGATTAAATGAACATTTCTTTGACATCATCTAAGTCGTAAAAGCGATTCTGCAAAATGTTTATAAGGCCTTCATCGTGATTTAAGTGACAAAATCATAGGGATATCACAGGTTTTCAATGATTGCATTTTTTCAAGGACTTTTCAAGCACTTCAGCCAAAAATGGGCTAATTTTTTTTTTAAGTATTGCAGGACTTGAATTTCTTGGGATGGAAATTCAAGCACTTCAAGCACCCGGTGAGGACTCTTGAGTAAGGGGGTCGAGGAGAGAACGTTCTAGAATCATAAAGAAAAAAGTGGGAGCAGAAAATGCGACAGCCCTGTATTGTACTTAAAACGTTTACAAAGAAGAAACGGGAGTGAAGAATATCTAACAATCCACGCCGCCGCTGAAAGGGGGAGAGGAGCCACAAAAGGCCAGTCGATAGTGGAGTAAAGCAGGAAGTCCTTTGATTTCCACAAACACAAAGTCATGATAGCTCTTTGGAAAAATCAATAAACCTTGAAAAGACAAACTGCGATTGATTCAAAAGCTTTCGAGACGGCGAAGAATAAAGGGGAAGGAAAAAAAAGAAAGGCCCTTTCATCTATTTTAGGAAAAGTAGAAAATGTGACTTCCCTACCGACAGATGCACAGTCATGATCATCGTTTGGAGGATCGATGCCACAAACAATAATGGCGCTCTTAATTGCCCCGGGAATGTCACAGTTAATGATGAGCGTCTCACTGTTTTCACCCACTAAAGCGATTGAATATTGAGCTTCTAATTAAATCAGCCAGTTGCAATCCATCTATTCAGTAAAAAGAAAGAAAACAAGAAAAAAAAGAAATGGTCTCATTCAGAAATATGTAGGAAAGCCCCAAAAACGTATTTAAATGACAATACATAGCGCATATTTTTGTCCAAAGCGACTTACAAGTCATTCATACACGGATATGGGCGGTGCACCATGCGAGGCTCATCGGGAGCAGTGAGGGAGTTAAGGGTCTTGCTCAAGGACCTTCAACACGCTGCCAGGAGGAGCCGGGAATCGACCCGATCACAAGACGACCCGCTATACCTCCTGAGCCACTGGCCTGAAATTTTCTTCAGAAAATTCAGATTTCTCAAAATATTGTCCCCTATATTAAAGTGGTAATCAATGCGATTCTTTTCTTTAAAAAAATAAAAATTAAAAAAAATTTTATTTTTTTTTCCTAGTTTCTAGTTTCACTGTTATTTTCCCAGCTATAGTATAGACGGGTATGGAAGATTGGACTAAATCATATCTAACAATAAAAATATTCTCAGATTTGGCTGCCAGAGAAAGGTCCTTGATTAAAAACAGCTCCATTAACTAAGGCCTCGACTCGACATGACATAACCTGTGACTTGACTTGACTTGCCCAAAGAAAAATGACTTGGGACTTACTTGAGACTTGGATAAGAGGGACTTGGTCACATGTCTTCCAACCCGTCACTCTTTTGATGTTTGGCTCCTCAACCACTTTCATGACAGCGCTGGGTTTGTTTCACCCTCTGACCGGCCCGTACGAGCCGATCTGACAGGCCGAGCACATCTGGTACCTACACCGGTAGCGAAGGGGCCGATCCCCACGCCTCGTCTCCCCTCAGAGAGAGGCTCCAGGGGAGCCGTGGTGTGTGCTCGCAGAAGCGGCAATGGCCGCTGTAACCCAGGTGTACAATATACCTGTGTTTCTAACATAGACTGTTATTGAAACGTGAACAATAAGGTTCAAATTTGTCCGGTAAAATAAATTATTTTCAGACACCGGACCAAGTTTGAGTTTGCCTGTAAGGGCGCCAAATACCAAAAGTTACATTGTGCTGCTTTAATGATATTACATGATTGCGTTAATGTTGGTGTGTTATCGCATTATGTTTTTGCATTATTACATTGATTTTGTCTTTAACTTATTACACATTTCTCATAGAAATGTGTAACACCCTCCGATACTGTAACAACCACCACATTATGTGATAATATGTGGTTACTACAGAATGCGGAAGTACTTATTGTGCTCACAAGATATTAATTACAAAATGCGATTGTCTTTACATAAGTTGCCGACCGCATTCTGTCAACTTACATTTTGGGAACATATTCCAAAATGTGTTGTCATGAATGCATAGTTGCACCAGGCTCCTCGTTCCTGGTGTTGTTTAATGACCAGGAGGCCGTTAAACAGTGAAGTCGCTCCACTCTGCCTTTTATTACACGCCAGTCGTTCCTCCGGGGCTGATCGATAGCACCCACACTCTGCGGTCAAGCGCGTGTGTGTGTATGTGTATGTGTGTGTGTGTGTGTGTGTGTGTGTGTTGGTCAAAGGTTGGTTGTGTTCATGTTATGTCTTTTTTATTGCATTTTTTTTCTTCTTCCTCCAATCTTGTGGCGTTCCATTTATGCATGGCCATAAATTGTTTAAAGTATGTGCTTTGTGTGCAGGTGTGTGTGGTGTGTGTGTGTGCGTGTGTGGGAGTGTGAGACGTGTGTATTTACTCAAAGCAATGTATTCTTATGTGTGTGTGTTGATTTCTTGGCTTGTGTGTGTTTGCGTATATGGACAGTAAATTAATGATGTGTACATTTAAACCCCCAGTTCTCACTGAGGGGGGCAAAGAGAGCAAGGTGTAAAATGGATTCAATTCAGGCCTTAAAACTCATTAAATACTCTTAAATATGAATTGATGAGTTCTCAATTTCAGCATCAATATTTTTTCAAATCTTATTTAAACCTACATTGGTAAATAAAACAACAAGATAAGTCTAAAGACTCAATAAAAGACAAAAGAAAATATCAGTAGACTTTTAAAGAAAACACATAGGACGCACACATTTGTACAAGCAGTAAATGGAGAGGCCTCGCCCTTATGTTTACTTATCTTTAATTGAAATACGTTATCAGTTGTGAGGCGCAATTTAGTTTTTATTCCAATTTGTACATGTAGTACTTTCTTTTAAACATGATAAAATGTATATGCATAAAACCTATGATGTTTTGGCTCATGTCAGCGATTAGTAGTTACACCATATGTCTCACATTTGACGGAGAGTTCCTTCACTCGGAAAATAGCGTGCCTTGAAAACGAAGAATTGCTTTTAATTTGATAAAACTAACATGTGTGACTATTATGCTCGTGTCTGGAGAATTGGGGATTTCAAGTTACAAACACACGCGCACATACACATACAGTACTGTTGTGTGTATGTGTGGGTGTGCGTGGGCGCGCGTTCTGCCGCTGGGTCACATGCTGAGCACTAACTAAATAAGAAAGAATATTTTTAACACTTCCAGCCCGTGTGACCCAGCGTGTCACGGAGAGCCTCTGTTTTGGCGGAAGAGGGTCGGAGGGAGGATGAGGGTGGAGACCGAGCTGTGGAAGAGGGAGGTCCGGCAGGAGGTAAAACAGAAGAACAAAAATGGAGAAGAAAAGGTTTTATATATGCATCAAATGGACTGAGAGTGCTTATTGATTTGTTTTGCCTTCCAAGCTCAATGCTGTGTTCACAAACCGCCCGTACTGTATAGCATGAATCATACACTTTCATATTTCCATACTGTGGGTGTGCTGGTGGGTGCAGGTTTTTTTTTTTTTGTTTGTTTTTTGCTTGAGTTCAGGGTTCGCAGTTGTTCGTATAAATGTTGACAGAGAGAAATATCAATAGAAGGAGTGAGGTGAGAAAAAGAGAGAAAAACAGAAAAGATACATCAAAAATGGATCTGCATGCGCTTGTCTATCTTGGTGTGTGTGTGTGTGTGTGTGTGTGTGTGTGTGTGTGTGTGTGGGTGTGGGTGTGGGTGTGTCCACGCAGCGCAGTGTCTTTATCACAGTCCCACCTCTGTGGGCGGATGTTGGGAAGATACTTTTTATTTTTATTTTTGTTTTTCCAAAATGGACGGATGCTATTGGTTCGCCCACAGCGGGAGTTCTGAGGGATCTTGGTGTCGTAGTGATGACCACATGATTGATGTTTGGGTGAATCTATGTGGAAAGGTCCCGGGTGGTCTCTCCATACCTCTTTTTCAACCCAGGCACCATCAAACTCTTGGTTGCCGTCGGTTACCCACAACCTCGCTGAATGCTTTACGAGTGAGAAACTCTACTCTGCTGCGGCTTCTCACTGCGCTTCAATGCAGCTGAATGGGGCAAAACTTTAAACCTTTAAACCTTTAAACCTTTAAAAAGAACCGTTAAATGTTGAACCCGGAAAACGGGAAACTCATTACAGTCTCACATGTCTTAGTGTATTTTTTTTGTACGTTTTGAGTAATAAAAATCTCACATTTCAGTGTGAATAGTGTGTAGTTGGCTACAGCAAGTTTCCAGTGGCGAAACTTCCTCTTTCTAGTCTTTTACTGCAGCTAACCTGTCCTTTAATGTGTTTTTCTTTCAGCACTGTCGTTGTTGGGATTTGAAACCATCCCTTTATGTTGGTTACTGCCTGTGAGACATTCTACTTTTGGTTTTGATCCGTGCGCAGCCTCTCATAATGTGTTTTGTCTTTGTTGTGTGTGCGTGTGTGTGCGCGTGTGCGTGTGCGCGTGTGTGTGTGTGGGGGTGTGTGTGTGTGTGTGTGTGTGTGTGTGCGCGTGTGTAGCAGTGTAGACCGGATCCAGCAGCTGCGCAGGGAGTACCAGCAGGCCAGGAGAGAGGGAACGGCACCAGCCTACGAGGAGCTGGAGCCACGACGCAGAGGACCGGACAACGACCCACACAGGGTGAGGAGTGAGAACGCATGTGTTTATGGAGTCAAATAGATGGACGGATAGAGAGACAGATGGACGGATAGATAGATGGATGCTATATAATTGTCATACATGATTATCGACAAGCCCCAGAGCCACAGAGACCAGCCAATCACATGCAAGCGTCGTTAAGACGTCCGCCCTATTCCGTACGGCAGTGAGATTGAAAAAGATGAAAACCTCAAATCGCCGACGTCGGCTGTTAAATGAGCCAAAGGCCAAACAGCTCCCATGCATTCACAGCTCTGCTTCCTGCCACCAGTCAGCGGGCAAGATATATATACCGCCTTAGAATTTAAGATTATTTCAAACTGCTTGATTTCGACAAGCCTCTGCCTTTAAAAGCAGATTTATTTCATAAAGGAGGTTGTTTTATTTGCACTTAAAACTACACACGGCTATAGATATGAATATTCCTGAATTGCTTGTTTTGAATACTGTGACTGTATCAGAGACGTGGCTCCGCTTTGTGCTGAGTGCTTTTTGGAAGCCATTTTTGATCTCTGTTTCGTGGTCGAGCGCTGGTTTTCAGGTTATCTACACCAATGACATTGTGTTACTTCACCAAAAGTAGTTCCTTCATCTTCAACTCCCACACAACTTTAGAACACTTTGTCTCTGTTTAGCTTTCTTAGATTTGTATATTTTCCTTGCAACCAAAGCTGAGGAAATGTTTAATCTTGTTTCGGTAATCGTGTGTGTGTGTGTGTGTGTGTGTGTGTGTGTGTGTGTGTGTGTGTGTGTGTGTGTGTGTGTGTGTGTGTGTGTTTGAGTGTGAGTGTGTGTGGTCAGGCTGGTGTCAGGCCTCTGTCTGACACCAGGTCGTCTCTGATTGGTTGCTCTTGTTTCGGCATTAGACTGCCTGCATCAGGTTTCCACTGTGTGAAACAGGCAGGATTAACTGAAGTTAACCTGCAAATAATTGATTATTATTCAGTATCTAACCTGATATGTTGTTGGTCATATAACACTACGTTTCAATACCAGGTGGTCTCAACCTTGTTCATGACCCTGGTTCATGACCCTGTTTAAAGGTCCCAACATTCATTAGTGTGTGTGAGAGTGAGGTTTTTTTTTTCCCCTCTCCTATTATTATTTTGGAGCCAGCACCGCTAATTGTATGTTACAATTCACATTTAGGCCTATTAATAATAGAGTGAGGCTAAATAAAAATATATATTGTGCTGTACTTTCAAAACTTATAGTGCATTAACTGCTCAAAATGCATCTTCCACATTGTATGTTAGGAGAATGTTTTCATGTGAATTGGAGAGAGATAGATAGACGGACGGACGGACGGATGGATGGATAGATAGACAGACAGACAGATAGACAGGTAGATAGTCAGACAGACGGACAGACGGACAGACGGACAGACGGACAGACAGACAGACAGACAGACAGACAGACAGACAGACAGACAGACAGACAGACAGACAGACAGACAGACAGACAGACAGATAGATAGATAGATAGATAGATAGATAGATAGATAGATAGACGGACAGATGGATGGATGGAAGGACAGATAGATAGATAGATATAGTTAGATGTAGATAGATGTAGATAGATAGATTGATATAGATAGATGTAGATAGACAGATAGTTAGATAGATAGACAGATAGATAGATAGACAGACAGATAGACAGACAGACAGATCGATAGATAATAGATAGATAGAGAGACAGACGGACAGATACCTAACAGACACTGACAAAAGTGGCAAATTATGCAAGTATAACATTGGCTACTGTTATATCATAGAGCTCCAAATGTATTTTAATAGAGGTAACGTATTTCCGACCCATTTTACTATTTATCTAGTTGAAAATATATGTCTAAAATGACAATATACAGTGTATGTCATAGAAATGTCCCCTGACCCCCGGTGCGTATGACCTGCCCCGTTACGAGCATTAGCACGGCCTGTGTCATTCACATTCTAAATGGTGCATATCACAGCTCCTGTTTCCAAGCGTCAGGCTTTCTGTGGAGAGAACCCCCTCGGTTACGCCTCGCTCAACATTTAAACACCGGGTGCGATAACAAGCCAAAACATCATCGTCGTTTGATGTCACGGACAATTGCATAGCCTGAATTTTAATCGGCGGTTGAATGGAACCAGTGAGCCGGTCCTCTCGCCCGAAACGCACGGCCAACGCTTCTTTGGGTTGTTTTTCCAAACATCATTGTGCCAGTTGTTTGGGGCCACAAAATGGGTGAGCGTTCAAGAGCGCAGGTCAGACAGTGTGAGTGGACGGAACAGTCTCGCCTTTTTTTTGCACTTCAAAGCACGGCAGTAAATGAATTACTATTGAATTAGAATAGTAACTTTGTTTCCGCGCTGCTGTTCTGGACGGGGGATCCCCTCCATTTGCGACCTCCTCCTCAAGGTTTCCTCCTCTTTTTTTTTTTCATTTTTCTAACCCTAACCCAACCGCGATTGTTTTTTCGGGAGTCGTTCCTTGCCCGGGTGAAATGAACAGGTCTTGACTTGACTTTTCTGTCTTGATTTACACAGTCTATTACAAATGGATCCCAGGGGTTGGTGTGACTGAAATATAATCCACAGCAGATGATTGTATTTGATGTAATGTGATTGCTGCCTCCCACTAATGTAGCCAGATTTTTTTTCAATACTTTTTCAACTTCATTGTTTAAAGATTTATATTTCGGTGCTGGAGCAAGTATCCCAAAAATGGTACAAAGGATTAAATCAAATCAATCTGTTTGACCAATATGATAAAAGAAAATCAAGAAATAAAGGCAAAAATAATAGAGGAAAATATGTTTTGATTAGAAAGAAATATATATTTTTCGGGCATCGTTCTCAATAAACCATGAACGGGGTTGGCCACCACGTCTCCATTCTCGTCGCAGGACTGAACCATTCTATCTGTCTCACTGTTTACGATTCACCGTGTGGTTGTTCCGCAAGTTTGATATTTCAGAAAACTCCCTCACATTCAGGAAATGTAATAAAGAATGTTATGTTTCTCGCTCCCTACCACTCTGAGGGTTTGTCCCAAACCGGTGACCCGCTCCTATCCCTGGCAAACCGGCGGCGTATCGGAAATCCACTGCTCCTCTGCCTCAAAATGAGAAAAGTTTCTCCTTGTTTACGAGGCGGAGAGAGGAGGCAATTAGCCGGCTTCAGAGGTGGGTAATTAAGTTTGAAGTTCAAAATTAAATAAAAAAAAATATGTAAAAAAGAAGGAAGAAGGGAGGAAAAAAGAGAAAGAATAACAACCCGTGAGCAATCACCACGGTGTTAAATGAGCCGACCTGGTTGCAGATGATGCATTTATTAATTAAACCAGCGGTGATTATTTATCCACTTTGCTTTCTGCCGGGTGGCAGTAGCGGTTCGATCTCACTTTCTCGCACTTTGTTTCTTTCTGTTTTTCTGTGTGAGACCGGTTGAAATGTTAAGCGAAAAAAAAAAAAAGGAAGCTCAGCATCCAACTCCTTGGTTTGGCGAGGGAGGAGAAAAAGAAGAAAGGGAAGGAGTGCGGGGTAAATAAAATTAGATAGAGGGAGAAAAAAGGGCAATAATGATGGAGAGAGTGATAGAAAACGTGTGTGTGTGTGTGTGTGTGTGTGTGTGTGTGTGTGTGTGTGTGTGTGTGTGTGCGTGTGTGTGCGTGTGCGCGTGTGCATGCATGTGTGTGGTGCTAATGCAACACAGCCATGGTATAATGTGTGGTTTTTTTTGTCCCTGTGGCTCCATTACCATCCCATTGATTCATAGTTATGGCATTGCTGTCTGCTCGCAAAATAATGTTTGTCTAGAAACAATTACCAAGCAGCGGAAGACGCCTTGTGTGCGGGCGTGCACGCGTGCAGGGCGTGCACGTGCACGGACACTTCGTGAGCGGGCGAGCACGTGGGCGGACGTGCGCACGGAGGTTTTGTGAAACAACAGACTTTCCCCCTAGGGAGAGGGGAGCTAAATCAACAGGGTGCTACTGCTGTCACTGTGCGCGCACACACACCCAAACACCCACATACACACACCCACACACACACACACACACACACAGAGGCAATTGTTATTGTGGATAGTTGGTGACAGCCATATTTGACAGAATTTAATGAGAGAAGAACACATTTATCCAACTTCCCCTTCCCCTTGCATCGTCATTTGAATTGTTATTAAAAAAATTGCCATTTTGATCCATCTCACCCCAAACACATAAATAGAATCTAATCACCCTATTTTTTTTTTTATCAATTTATTTTACATAATGGTCTGTGCTTCTGTCTACTCACCACATAGCGGGTTTTTGGTTTTTTTTTCATGTCATCTTTTCTTATTGCAGTGGTTTTAATCAAAAAATGTTTCCAAAAAAGAGCTGAAAAAAGGAGCATGCGCTGCACATGCTCCTTTTTTCAGCTCTACCTATCTTCATATTCTCAGGAAACTAAATTGAAACGCCAATGTTTTCCATCATCGCTTATAATGTCACCCATCGTGCATTTTGTGTCGTCCCTTCACTTTGAAAAAATAACTAATAAAACTTATAAAAGGTAGAAAACAATATTTCTATTTCCTTTTTGTCAAAAGAGCGCCCACTAGTTCATACATCTCAGTCTATTTTATTTGTCAGATTCTCATGATGTCATCACATACACTCATTTACTTAGAGCCTTTTCCTTCCCAACCACAGTAGGGATTTCATTTAAACATTTAATCAGAATTTACTAACAATGTTTTATTATTTTTTTTAACACAAATGTAACAGACAATTCTTAATTCGAAAATATCTAGAGTATCACTGATGTGGTCTGGGCTTAAAATTTTGTAATTAAACTCCCAGGCAATAAGTGCAAGACCTGGTTTAATTTGATTTGAGCGCAAGTGAATCATTTTGTGAAAGTCCCCTCTGCTCGCCTCCATCTCCTTGACGATGAGGTGGCTGCGTTTATTTACTGTGCGCTGCGTTCACGCACCGAGGTCTGGACAGATGCTGGATGGATCGCTGCAACTTTTAATTGTCATCTCCTCAACCGGCTGGAGGAAAATGCCATGCCCCTTTACTTCTCAGATGAATCCGAATGTTAAGATCCGGTGGAATAGCAATGTTTCTTTGGGTGTGCTCTCGCCGTGCCTTCCAGCGTCGGCTCGGAATTAAGGCCTGGAGCTTGACACAAAACTGGTATATGACCTGCTGAAAACACTATAAAAATGTGATTTGTTGAAAGCTGTGCTCGGCATAAGTTTATGTGGCAGTTCCCAGAATTCAGTAATGTTATTGCAATAATGGCCCCTCACAATTGAAACTGGCTTCAACTCATGTAATAAAAAATTGAACGAGCTGGCCGCGTCCACTCTTGAAATAGGTCAGTGCTGCTGAGATGCGTTGGGAAAAGCAGGGCGAGCCTCCTGAATGACCAAAATGTTTAAAAAGGCGCCTTAAGACCTTGATGTAATTTTACATATTGAGACATATTGAAACTACAACACCAGTAATAATTGGAAACAGCATCGCGAGCAGATTGACTCATGATGGGTCATGTGTTACCAGGTAGATGTCAGGCTCCAAACTTAAATATGAGCTCTGATCCAGTACTAATACACCGCAGCAGCCCCCTCCCCACTGGCTTGCAGTCCAAGTTTTAGGATGAATTATTTTCAACGCTGATTGTGACAAGAGTTCAGTGTCATCTCTGATCTCCGGCGAACTCTCAATGCACTGACATTAATCTGTGGAAAACACAACAGAGCCTCGAGCGATGTTCAACCCCCCCGTGCTTTAAGCTTGATACAAGGAGATGCCGTCCGCATTCTCGATTCATTTGGGCTCGTTTATCCGTTTGCCATTGTTCACCGCGGATTTCGGAGGCTAAGTATTGTACTAGTGATCAAAACGTGTTTCATACATGACATAGGGAGCTGGTTCTCCCAACGACAACGAGACCAGATCACTGCTTTATAAACACATTAGACAGATTTATTTTGATTAATTGTAATGACTTGCACAATAGACGTCTTTGTTCGTCCTCTTTGGACGTGCTGCATAAAAAAAGCATAAAAAATCATAGTAATATACAAACAACCTACAAGGTTAGGCCTGTTACAGGTCGATGGTAGATAAGAGCTGCATTACGAAAATGGCGGATGATTTGCATTTTTACTCCATTATTATGATCCATTCATCACATCCATTCAACACGATGCTCTCAGGGCCATCAAGGCCAATTTGTGAGATGTCTTTCTCTCAGGCCGCCCTGTGTGGACGGAGCTGTGAGGCCGTCGCTTGGGGCCATTTTGTGAACATCCCTTCTACGGTAGGTTTTTTTAATTTCATTTCTCATTCCCGCTATGTTTACAAATTATTTCAACTCTGACTTCCACGACAGCTTTTAACAGCTTGAACCTGACGTGAAATGTTGGCGAGCGGTCCGACCTAGGTCCACCTCGTGCTTTTTTGGAAAGCAGGGGTTTTGGAGGCTCAGACGGAAAAACAGCCCCGGACGGTTTGGTTCGGAGCAGCTCGTAAAAATGAATGACTGTCGATCAGGTGGGTTTTGAATTCACTTTGCCGCTCGCCGTCCTCGAACAACGGCCGCGTTCTCATTAATGTTCCCCGTGCGGAGCCGTGGTCTCTGCGTAGCTCGAAATGCGGAGCATGTTTCCGGTGAACTTTTTTTTCGGGGAGCAATAGATTGATCCGTGAGTCGCTGACGGGATCGGCTCCGACAGCAAGGAGTCGTGCTCGGTAGGGGTGCCACTGTTTTCACTTCGTGCTTCCCCCCCTGGTAGAGCGGCATAGTCGAGTTGGCAAAGCTTTTGTGTTTGGTGTTTCTGCCAGTCGTCTGCTTTGGATATCTATAAACCAGGAGATAAACTAGAAAAATGCTTTTCTTTCTCTCCAGGATTAGGGTGGTGCACGTGCAGGCCTTGTGGCTTTTGTATTTACTGGCGTGTGCACGGGCGGTGTGTGAGTGCCAGCGCATCACTTAATCTTAACACTCGTGTCCTTCTGGTTCCGTGCGTTTCCAGGTGTGTGTGTGTGTGTACGTGTCGTGGCCGATCATTCACGCCGAGAATATGTAGCGGTCTCCCTCTCGCCCTCCTTCCCCTCCCTCCACCCGACCGCGTTCACTTATTTGGGGAAAACAATGTTGGCGCGGCGGCCTGGTGACCAAACACTTTTTCCATTAGACGGGTCCTGTGACTGCATTTTCAGACCCACTGTCTGAACGTCAGCAAACTAATGTCATTAACCAATTAGCATCGACTGCCAAACAGCAAAACCTTGGTTTCAAGACACTGTTTGTTGTTCTACCCCCCCCAAAAAAAACAAAAAAACCCTGGTAAGTTCACGGAGTGGTCACGCCACAGAGCTCCCTGTTGATACATCCCTGTATAGCGCTCGCTCATATAGCGCTGAGCCGCCATATTATGGGAGTACAATTTCCCTTGACCAATATTTGGTGAGCGGAAGGTGAGAGTGATGGTTTTCATGGAAATGTTTTCAATTAGTTTAAGGATCCAGAGGCTGGAGGCGCTTGCATTTTGGTTTCTACGTTTTGTCTTTGTTGTTATTTTAGTAAACTTCAACTGCGCTCACAGCAACGGTTTTCATTGATTTTTCAGTTCAGTCCCATGCGCAACTTCGCACGCGCACGCACACACACGCACACCTTTTTGTTCTCCTACACAGGGCGATGACGCATGTGGGCAACTCTTAAAAGTAACGGTCAATATCGCCTCAAGTAGTAATGGAAAACTGCCCTCCGCGTGGAACAAAAGTTTTCTATTAAAACACTATTAGTCACAACGCTGGGATGTGTGCTGCTGCTTCATGCCTCCTGAATGTTGTCCATGCATGCATTGTGATTTTAAAAAAGAGCCGTTATCATGTCCTGTTGATAAAAAGTGGAATTCCCCCGTGTTGCCAGCGCGATATCCTGTCCAGCCGCTTGCCGTCATGGCGAGGAGACGTCCTTAACCCGCTCCTGCACTTTGTTCTCACCGTTCTGGTGCGAGTGCGGCCATTGTTCCCCTCCCCGTGACAGCGCCTGTCCTTGTGGAGCTGTTTGTTTTTTTGCGTTGGTTTGTGTTGAATGCCGATGTGTTGTATTTTAGTTTAGTTTCCAGGCTCCAGACCTTGATCCCCACTGGAGCGGGTCCAGTTCTTTCCCCAGCCTCTCACTATCCCGAGGCGGACCCGGTGTTATGTCATCACTGTTGTTTTTTGGGGAAATCCCAGTGATCTGTTCCCTGTTAGCTAATCTCTACTACCTTTTTTCCCCTGACTCCCATCATAATGGCTTCAGATGTTATACGTTGACTAATAGAATGTTGGGTAACAGGGGGATTCCTGTTCAATGAAAAGGGGTCTTTATAGGGATTTTAATAGGGCTTTTTCTTCTGGGGTCTTGACCCTGCCATTAACTAATAAGTCACACCGAAACTTGAAAAGCCTCAAAAATATTATTGACGCCTCTGTGTTGACTTGGAAAGAGAAAGAGCCCTTTCACAATTAGTTTCATTTGTGTGTGTGTGTGTGTGTGTGTGTGTGTGTGTGTGTGTGTGTGTGTGTGTGTGTGTGTGTGTGTGTGTGTGTGTGTGTGTGTGTGTGTGTGTGTGTGTGTGTGTGTTGGCGTTTGGGTCAGCTACTGAGACCCAAGAACACGCTCAGCTTTTCCAGCCTGAATGTGCGAAAGTGCGACCGCGCCGAATGTGTTGTCTATTGAAACGATGTTAAAGCACAGTATTTTCTCCCGATACAGTCTTTCTTCATGCAGTATTAGGTAAGTGGTTCTCACAGCTCCAGCCTCAGGATCCTTATCCGTCCTTAGTCATCAAGTCACAACCCAAATGTACTTTTAAGATTTGAAGCTTTCTCATTTATTCCAAAAAATGAATGGCACATCAATCCACAATGTGTTTGTCTGTGTTACAAAACACAAAACAAACAAAGATCTATAAGGGCTTAAAAAGCCAATTAAATATTAATCCATTGCAACAACAGCAAGTAATTTCCTCAGCTTCCAAAATACTGTTTTATCTACATTGTGATGCAATGCAAAGAGGCCTAATGAGAACCTCAGGAAAATAAAGGTAATAAAGGTAAATCCCTGAAATGCCTTAAAATTGCTTTGTTTTGCCAAAGTGAATGGATTCGTCCACTCGAAATGGACCAGCGACCCCGTTTTCGGACGGGACCCACCAGTTGACAACCACTGTATCAGGGGCTTCTTGTACAGGCAAAACCAAAATCAACTCTAAAATCATTTGCCATTCATGGTGGGAATGACCGTTTCAATGGCAGTGTATTCAATTCATAAATTCATCTGTTTTTCATCATTTTGTTTTCCTTCGCTGTTGATTTGAATTCACCTTGCAGACCTTCTTACGAGTCTGCAAAGAATTGTCTTTCTTTTTGGGATGAGGCGTATCTCGACCTCCCATGTGGTCAAGCATTGCATTATTTTCTTTAAAAAATCATTAATGCCAACCGATGCCATTCTGATTTTTATATTTTCAAAAAACTGCATAGCATTGGATTCGTTGCACCTGTTGAGTATGTGCATTGAATACGCAGTAATTGCTGCTCCTATATTCATCTTACTACTTTTAGTCGTACTAGTACTTTTATTTTTATCCGATTGGTCATCAAACACACACACTGCTTACATGTGAGAGCGAGAGCTTGGTCTGACCTCCAGAATGTTCCTACATAATTACTGGAACCATTTTCACGGCGCAAACAGCAGCGCTGGCCTAGATGTTCAATAGGTGGACGGGCGGGGAATCAAACCCCAGCTCTGTGTCGGTGAAAGGGCGCCGCTGGGCAGCCTTGTGGCTCAATGTGCTCCTTTGTTGCCGTGTGCGGTCAAGAGGGCCGTTTGTGGGCCACGTGAAAACAGTTTTTTTTCCCTACTCTCCTTTCTCTCCCGTCCTTATCGCTTGGCCTCCTCTTGTTTGCAACGCAAACAAGGACGCAGTGTTTTTCCTGCTCTAAAAAGAGTCCATTAGGGAGTGAGTAGTCACTATTTCCATTTGGCATTCACTGCTATTATATTAAATTATGTGGTATTGTTGGATGAACGATCACCATCCATCCATCCCTAAGTCTAGCTGCGGATGTATTCCCCTAATGAGTTCACGTTCCCATTAAGCTATAAACAGACTGAAGGAAGAAGGAAGCGAAAAACGTTCTCCGTAGCCAGAGAAAGCGAGAAAAGGAAACCAAACCGAGACAAAAGACAGAAATGGGAAAATGTTTTCAGACGGACATTTTGTACTCGTAATATTTCTATAAGCCACCGAAAAACAATGCGTTACAGTTTAGACTCAGTTAATGAAACACATCACTCTCAAACACACACGCGCGCACACATACGCACACACACTTTGCCAACCCCTCATAATCAGGGACTTTCTCATGGAAAATTGATGTTATTACCAGAATTCTCATATTATTACACGCGCACACACACACACACACACACACACAAACACACACACGCTGTAGCATTTTTGACAACCAATCAGTTGTACAACATATACTTATAAAGAGTCAAAAATGTGTCAGTGCTCTCTTTTTTTTTTGTTGTTTTCTGGATCTAAAATACTTCTCTTCCACTTTCCTGACGAGAAAGAGAATCGTGCTTTGCGGTTGGACATTGTGGGGTTTTCCAGCGTAACTTTCCAAAGATGTTGGTCCTGGCAAATTAGCAACATTTCGCTATTTGATATTTAACTGCTGCAAGGGCAGTTGATCAAAAGAAAGGAGCGAGTGTCACTGCTGTGGGACTATGAGTTGACTGACTATGAGGTTCTCAACCTTTTTTAACATCAAGGACTCTAACTTTGATACGCACTCGGCCACGGACGCCCTTTTGATGAGATGTTGTCTCTGTTGTACATACAGTACCTCCCTCTACTATAGTCAGTGAGATAACAGTGAAAGTGTCATTGTACATTCTCAAATGGTGATAAGGTCGATTAAATAATAGTGAAGTTTTAATACTGTATTTCCTCAACTATAAACCGGGAGTCAAATACAAATTGGGCATCTAATAAATGCCGGGTGCATGGTCTTCAAGCACAAATAAAATCCTGCCTCAAATAAAGACCGGTGCAAAACTAATTGAAGCTCAGTTCCGGTGCAGAGCTCCGCTCCCAACCAAATCAAATAAAACACTGTGATTTTATTGGAGACGTATTTCATTTACTCCATTTCCTACTGCCGCGTAGCAGATCACAGATCACTTCTTGGGCCAAATGCCCCATGAGCGCTGCCGCTCTCAGGAAGTGGAGCGTTCAAGGCGAACTCGGAAAACTTGAATTTCCCGTCAGCTCCCCCCACAAGTGCGACTTTTAGGGTATCTGCTAGCTCTCCTTTGACACCAAACATGGTATGTTTGCATAACACCTGGACGAAGTTTGATTTCAAATGTAAACTTAAATCTGATCAAATATACGTATTAAAACACAAGGAATTACATATTATAAAAGCCTGCCTCTAATACAGTGTAAGCCTGCTTCTAATAAAGGCCTGGTACCCTCTGCAGTTGAGGTAAATAAAGGCCCCGGCCACTTTTTGAAGAAATACTAACCGGTGTTAATCACTTTACTAAGGACTCCTGGCGGTCCTCGGACCCTTTGTTGAGAACCACTACTCTACGCTAACAATATGTCTTTAAAAGTCATGTGTTCTTACAAGGAGGAGAGTAAGACTCCACCTAGCTAGCAAACATAACCCAGGCAGACAAAACCACACAAATGTGCACATAGGCACAGACACACACTCTGCACACTCCTACATAATACTAACACTAGATTCATGGTGTGAGTGCACGGCCAAGTGCACGCACACACACACGCGCCAGTTAATTCCAGTGTTTTAGTATCGACCGAGGATTTGCCCTTATAAGGACACAGCGAAAGTTTGGAACGGCAGAAACTCTGCTGATCCTGATGGAACGGAGAGGAAAACAGGTCCACGCTCACATTCCAAGTACGACTGCAGCACAGAGCGAGGGAAAGCCACTCAAATGCGTCAGGACAGAGTGGAAGAAAAGGGGGGAGAAGGGAGAACAATTAGAGATGGAATGAAGCGTGGTCTGTAGGCGACCGCGCACCCTATCACCCCATAAGTCGCGAGAGAAGGGTTGCAGACTCCGGTTGTGTTCAAATGAGTTGAACAGTCAAACTTTCCCAAATCCGGAGGTATTGTTCTCCGCTGGAAGCCGTTGGTTGTCGTGTATTTCCAAACACAGCTTTGAAACTCACCGTGTGTACCAAGCAAGCAAAGTGCAGATCGTTTCAGCCAAAAATGCAATTAAATTTTACATCCATTGGCAAACAAGTCTTAGGTTGCTCAGGAGCAGATTTCTGTTCAGTTTTTTACACTCAAATAATGAATGCCGGAGGAAAATTGGTAAACCTCACCAAACAAACAAGCCTTTGATACCTTTTTAATAGAGTTTTTTGTTTCTTTTGTTTTTTGTTTTGTTGGCAGGTAGAGGTTAGAGCTGGTCGTCTAGTAATCTAAAGGTTGCTGGTTCGATCCCAGGCTCCTCCTGCTAGCATGCTGTAGTTTCCTTGAGCAAGACACTTGTTGACTAATTGTTCCTGATGGCTGCGTCCGTCGGTGTTTGAATAATTGAATAGTCGCTTTGGATAAAAGCGTCTGCTAAATGCAATGTAATAATGTAAAAGAAACTGTATTTTACGTTATATATCCTGAAACGTGGCATGTATAACTACACCAACCAGCCGCAACATTAAAACCACTGCATGTGAAGTGAATAACATTGATCATCTTGTTCCGATGGCACTTGTCAAGGGTTGGGATATATTAGGCAGCAAGTGAACAGTCAGTTCTACTGTAGTCGAAGAGCTGACAGAAAGGTGTCAGAACACAGTACATCACAGCTTGCTGTGTAGTTGCAGACCGGTCAGAGTCTTTGTAGAGACATACACACTTCTTCTGTTTCCACCTCTCCTTGGTCGTCACTGCCGTCTCTCTACCGATCCCAATTAACCACCGAGACATCACCCCCACCACATGTTGCCCCCATACACACGCACACACGCACGCACACACCTTCACATGGGACCCATGAGGTAATCCTCTCTAAGGTTGGTCAGCCACAACCGACTGCAGTGATTGACGACAACTCTCATCCTTCCAGATCAGAAACCCCTAAATGTCCCACCATGACTTCACACACATTGTCGGGGGGGCGTGTGTGTGTGTGTGTGTGTGTGTGTGTGTGTGTGTGTGTGTGTGTGTGTGTGTGTGTGTGTGTGTGTGTGTGTGTGTGTGTGTGTGTGTGTGTGTGTGTGTGTGTGTGTGTGTATACGTGATACTGGTATACCATTGGGTTCTAAGTTAGGTTAGTTGGAGTTTTAGATATTTAATGTGGCAGTGTTTTCATAAGGACACACACACACACACACACACACACACACACACACACACACACACACACACACACATAGATACACATATACACACAGCTGTTGTGGTAAGTTGGAGGAAGACAGTGGTTCAAGCCAAGTCACAGACTTCATTTGTCCTGGCTGAAGAACACTGGAAGAAAACATGGTCTTGATAGAAATACCCTTAAATACATACATACACAGACACACACACACACACACACACACACTCACTCTTCCTCTGCACACGCATGCATAGACACAGATTAAATGTTTTTAATCTACAGAACATTCAAATGAGTGCCCACGCTTACACACACTAACACACACAAACACATGTGCCACAGACACATACACAGACAAGTGCAAAAGTAAACAGACAATCTGTCACACTCTCATGAACACACACTTTTGGACAAACACAGGTTGTGTTTATGGAGCAGCAGCAGTCCTCTGCAGATGTAACACTCCAAAAATGCCAAAGCTCTGGCTTCATTTTATTTTATTTCATTTTTTTCTCTCCGTAACCAAAGTAATGAAAAACAAACCACAGACATCCATTCTGACATGAAACAGATTTTCATTTTTCCTACATTGTGTAAAAACATTTGGCAATATTTTAATACGGATCATTCAGGGAAATCTTTCAACGGGGATAATGAACCACCGGAGTAAGAGGGAGAGAGGCAGACAGATAGACAAGGCTTGTGGTAAGACGGACAGAATTACTCATGATGATTATTTGTATTATTTTCATTCCCTATGGGAGAGAAACAGAGGTGGGGGAGCGAGAGAGAGAGTAAGTTCCCTTTCGCTAGGGGCA
>NC_137210.1:20403058-20408058 GCF_960531495.2 Zeus faber
AGTACGAACATGCACAGCTGTACGTAGTGAATATGTGCATACGGAGTTCTTACGAGAGACACAAGTGCATGTGTAAACCCAACTCAGACCAAACAGCCACATTGATACCTCTAAAAACAAGGTACAGTAGGGGTCCTGAAGCTGCTGCTGTAGCATCAGAAAGCTCAGCAGATAGTTTACTTTATATAGTTTGCAGTTTCGGGGTCACCTTCGAGGAAAACCTTTCTGCAGCTGTGGCACTTTGTGAGCAAGTGCCTGTGTGCGTGCGCGTGTGTGTGTTTGTGTCTGTTTTTAATTAGTCTGTGCCCTATGGGCCGTCTTTTCAAATTAATCGCGGGGTCTTGCTTGATGTCAGTATGATTTATCAAATTTAGAACTCCCTTTCCATCCCATGACCACTCAGTCAGGCTTAGGATTGAGAAATAAATGCCATCATGCAAACCCACACACACACACACACACACACACACACACACACACACACACACACACACACACACACACACACACACACACACACACACACACACACACACACACACACACACACTGTATGCAGGTAGGTTGATTCTTCTTGTTTAAAACACAAGGGTCATAGTTTCTAAATGGACAACCCTCCCCCCCCCCAAACACACACACACACACACAGCCATTTTTCAGGTGTGCATAGACTGATGAGTTTTGGTCAAAGTGTTATCACCCCAGACCACTGTGGTGTGGACAGGAGAGATAGCTAACTATCCGTGTCTGTGTGCGTGCGTGCGTGCGTGCGTGTGTGTGTGTGCGTGTGTGTGTGTGTGTGTGTGTGTGTGTGTGTGTGTGTGTGTGTGCGTGTGCGTGTGCATGTGTGTGTGTGTGTGCGTGTGAGCCTGTGTAAACTGTACAGTGAGGTTATTGGTTCAGCTGTGTTGTCTAGGACCTACACACCTACTGACACGTAGTATACGCACCAGTGCTCTGGTGTGTGTGGGTGCACTGCACTTGCAGAAGACACACATTTGGGGGTGAGTGCAGGAGCAAGTGGGGTTGGAGCTGCCGATGTGACCATTTTTTATTTCTGTAAGTGGCGCGTCGCTGTTGAGCTTCTGAGCGAGAAGACGTGTCAGTGGAGACTCTGGAATATGGTGAGTCATCTTATCAATATGGTGATAAGAAACACTGAGGGACTGTGTGTGTGTGTGTGTGTGTGTGTGTGTGTGTGTGTGTGTGTGTGTGTGTGTGTGTGTGTGTGTGTGTGTGTGTGTGTGTGTGTGTGTGTGTGTGTGTGTGTGTGTGTGTGTGGAGTGACAGTCAGTGATCTAGAAGAAGCAGAGAGAAAGATTGGCAGGGAGTGAAGCCTTTGGGGAGAATTTGAAGATGGAGACAAAGAAAGAGGCTGTTGGGGATAAACTCTGAGAGAGAGAGAGAGAGAGAGAGAGAGAGAGAGAGAGAGAGACGTTTCAAGTCATGTTCAGAGATGTAGGGATTCAACTTAAAACATTGTCATTTCACTGTGTGGAGGATAAGAAATGGAGTCAAACTAAAGACTATACATAAGACGATACAGTTTGTATACAATACTATACCAGTGTTTCTCATACCCTGAGGTGTACTGCAGGGGGTACTCCGAAAAAAAAAATTGTGTTTAAAAAAATATTGGTGACATATAATGTAAAAGAAAAAAAACATATGCCGCACATACAGTACAGAATTTATGATAATTGTATTTGTTTTCTCCCAATGCCAGTGAAGGTGGTACATGAAAAAAGATCTTAGAGGGGTACATGACAAAAAAAACACTGTACTATCCTATACACACACACACACACAGACACACACAATAGGGCTGTCAAATATTATATTTCATTTTGTCAATCAATCAAACCCATTTTGAATTTTAATTAATTGCGAAATGTATGTGATTTATCTCATGTTTAATAACATTTAATCATGAGAATCAAGTCATGAATTAGAAATGTTGTGTTCGAGCAGCATCTATTTTCTGAACTGTGAGTAATCCTATATTCCCAAAGTTGTAGTTGTAGTTTGGTGCGGACTGTTCAATAATATGAGTGACTGGCAACCTTTGGCCTGAGTTAAATTGCTAAATAAACAAATAATTCTGAACTGATATTTGAATGAAGTGAAAGCCAAACACGCCATGAATCCAGACTGTACATCACGCTGCTTTTGTCCTTTGAGCTCTCTGGCTGAGTTTTAAACTACAAGCCTCCGATAAATAGATCACCATTGATCATTTTTCACCGGTGCCTTTGTTATAAATATTGTGCATTGATGTATTTATTTGACGGCAGGATGGGTGCGAGGTGAGATGGAAAAAAGAAATAAACAATACTCTGTCCTTCCTTATTTAATCACAGGCGTTAACGTGTCAGACCTGATATATCTAGAATTATATTCAGAAGTCTTTGGACCATTGACGCTGTTCCCAAATGGAAACAAACAAAAAATGAAAACATAATAAATCATAGATGTGTCTCACACACTGAAGGCCGTTGACAAACCTCTTCAATGGAGACGTCTCGATGGTGTCCGGGAATTACAGCCAGACCGTTAACTTTCTGGCTCACACACACATACGTTTTATGCATGCACACACTTTCTCTTCCTCCTCGGCCTCTGTCCATCCATCTGCGGATTCAGATGGACACCTGGTCTCCCGGGGCTCCTCATTGGCTGAGCTCCACGCTAAGAGGCCAGCTAATTGGCCAGCTGGGGCTCAGCCGGCGTTTGGTGGCGGGTCATTGGCTGAAAGCGGGGTCAAGTGACGTGTCATTGGTCAGTTTGGCTGCTAAACCGCCGCCAAGCGGCTGGCGTTAACAATCTGTGAAAGTGGGGTTGGGAAATGTTTTCTGAAGGCTGGAGTATTTATTGTCTGTGCTTGCGGTTTAATCAAGATTTTCATGGAATTTTACACAAGAAAAAGAATCTATTTGAAAAATGTTGTTTTGAAATCGCCACCAACTACCAACGTGAGAAAAGTGACGGGCAAGGTATTATTAGTAATGTTAATAAATATGACGATATTTTGACTGGCTTTGCCCACCTTTCCCTCTGCACATTTTGGGATCCAAATAAATGTTTCTGATCCATCCTGAATTTCACTCTGGAACTCTCTGTTTCACGTCAGTCGCTGTCGCCTTCTCATTCTGCTTCCTGCATTCGAGACGGAGCGGCCCTTCCATCCGGTTATCTCCTCCCTCCAGGTGAAAGCAGACTCAGCTTCTCACAGTCTGCCCCCACCACCACCACCACCAGTCTCGCTTACGCTGTGCCCCCCCCCCTCTCCGTCTCGTTTTATTAAGTAATGGAGGGGGCTGATCCAGAGGAAATGAGAGGTGGAGGGGGGGGTTAGTAACTGAGGATTAGTCTGGCCCCGGCAACATGAAACATCCCATCCCCACCCAGGAGATAATCATAGCCAGGTTAGCCAGGAAATTAACTGACTGCCTTTCAAGCAGTGATTCTCAACCCTGCGCTCCCCTCCCCCCTATCCCTACACACACACACACACACACACACACACACACACACACACACACACACACACACACACACACACACACACAGACATAATTGGATCGACGTGCCTCGCACCTTTGCGTTCCCTTAAACGTCAGAAGCGACTGATATCCGAGCGTCCACTCTGAGATCTGCCAATCCTGGCGGTGCGCTGCACGGTCCGTGTCGCCACCTCTGGTGTACGCACTTCATGTACGTCGCTCTGGGGGAAACCCCCGGTGAGGTGGCTGGACGGAAATGTCAGTGCCTTATTTTTTCTACGGAAGCCCGGGAGGTTAAAATGTTTCGTTTTTTTGTTGTTGTTTGTTTTTTTAGTTTTTTTTTTAAGATTTTACTTCTAATAACACTTCTAATGAGGTAGTGAACTGCCTGATAGACACAAAGCACACGGCCAAGAAATATGTCGGTAGTCCGGCTGTTATATTTTATTGCCAGGGCTTCCGTATATTGCCGGTGTTTTTCTGGGTCTGTTTTGGACTCGTTCAGAGGCCGCTTCAGATGTTATTTTCCACCGAAGCAGCAAAACACACGCACACAGGCCTGTAAGTGCATCCCCTCCCGTGCCAGAAACCTTTAGCACCGTGCCGTTGAATCAAGTCGTATCCGAAGGAGCCAAAGAATCCCACAGTGCGGTGGCTTTAAACTTGCCGGCGCACATTCCTGAAACGTTTTAATAGTTGGAACAGATTCTTCTTCGAGTCTTTTGAACTGTAGTTAATGCCATCAGGTTTTTATGGAAAGGCGGTCTACGATGCAGCCTTTTCCAGGACACCCTCTTATATACCGGGTTGCCAGGTAGATTCCGGAAGATGTGTTTTCCAAGTGTGCGATGGTTGACGGCCCCCGTCATGCTTTGTTACCTAGTTCCCTGGCGCCATCGATCTGCTTCCGCCCCAACCCTTGAGCAGAGCACGTATCCTGCAATTGCTCCAGTGAAGCTGGTCAGTGGCCAGTGAAGGGAAAGGTACAATGGATGTGTTGGTCCGCCTTCAGATGTGGAAGACGCTGTTCACACAAGCCTCCCTAAATGGTTGAAATATGGCAAATCGGTGCGATTATTGCCCTTGGATGTTGGATTTAATCCCATGGTGCGTTGCATGTGTGAGATACATATGTTTGTCAAATGTGGCGTCTTGGATTCACATACAAACACAATTTGGTTTCTCTTGCCCACACCCACACCCACGTCTCTCTCCCTCTCTCGCTCTCTCTCTCTCTCTCTCTCTCTCTCTCTCTCTCTCTCTCACACACACACAGGCCAGCAATCCTTTCATTGTTATCTGAAGTGACATTTCAGACAAGGTACACCTGGTCCAATAGCTAGAAGAGAATACAGCAGACCGGAGGAAAAAGAAACAGGAAAGACAGAATAAAGTGGGGATTACAAGGGAGGAATTGAAAGACGGTGGGGGCGTAGAAGGGGGAGAGTCGAGTGAAAATGGAAAGACCGGTAAAATTATTATGTGGGAAGTAGGGAA
>NC_137210.1:20420558-20428058 GCF_960531495.2 Zeus faber
CTAGACTTGGCTCGTTCAGGTTCACATGCGTTGAACTGTATGTCACTGTCATGAAGTGAATGGTTTTTCATGGCTGCCATTCCACTCTTTCCTCTGGGACCCAGTACACACACACACACGCCCACACACACACACACAGGGAGTAAAACATGTATGCAGCATATAAAGTCTATACACCCTCCATCGAAAAAGAAAAAAAAGTTTTTGCACACTCTACAGATACATACTGTATGTTGTCATTTTACAATGAGAACACACAATTTATTTGTTTATTTTTTTAATTATTGACAAAAAGACCCAACTCAACCTCTGGCATCACTACATAACTGTCTGTGTATTCGTGCTTGCACTTTTGTGTGTACGGGCTTGATAGGGATATTTGTTTTCTCTCACTTTGCTTCCCCAAGCCTGTTTAATAAACTAAGAATAAACACACACACACACACACACACACACACACACACACACACACACACACACACACACACACACACACACACACACACACACACACTCAATCTCATCTGTATGTGTTTACTCAGCCTGTGGCAGTTCACATTAAAGCCCATTGATCTAATCCCATCTTGATCCATATGCATGAACCATGTGCACACACACCATACATCCTCATCTTGTCTCTCTTCACACACACACACATCACACCCACACACTCTGGGTACACACGGTAACTTAACTAATGGCTGACAAACTAAATGAATTATGTAAGGCGGAGCTGAAAAGTTTGAACTTTTCGGAAAGGTTTTCCTGTCGTCACGGTCGCTTATTCCCAGCCATCCAATCACGGATTAAAAGGGGCGGGGCTTAGCAGCCAACTCACAGAACGAGGATTGAGTGAAATGACGTTATCGTCAGTAAAAGTAAATAGTAAAAGTTATCTAGTGTCTGCATTTGTACCATTGTATCTTCAACACATGTTAGCTCACATACAAATGGTGCTGTTCTAAACAGGTGTAGCGGGACAGAGGAGTTGTCAGGTGGTTTTTATGGCCTAACGTGGTGGAATATTTGGAGGTTTTCATTTGTGGAGCAGAATGTTGAGGAAACATGCAACAAAGGAAGCTTTTTAAACAGATCCTTTTTCTTTCTTTCTTATTGTCATTGTTGTTGTCTGTCCGTGGGTATTTTCTGTACAAAAAAATCCAATAAACAGTCGCTCAAAACTCTATGATAATAAAAGAAAACAAAAATGTATATATATATATATATTTATCACCGATCAGCCACAACATTAAAACCACCACTTTAACCACTTATATTGTGTAGCTCCCCCTTGTGCCTCCAAAACAGCTCTGACCCGTGGAGGCATGGACTTCACAAGACCTCTGAAGGTGTCCTGTGGTGTCTGGCACCAAGACGTTAGCAGTAGATCCTTTAAGTCCTGGGAGTTGAGAGGTGGGGCCCCTATGGATCTGGCTTGTTGTTCCAGTACATCCCACAGATGCTCTAACCTCGACCATCCACATGATGTAGACGGAAAAAAAACTGATTCATCAGACCAGGCCACCTTCTTCCATTGTTCCACGGTCCAGTTCTGACGCTCACGTGTCCATTGTAGGAGCTTTCAGAGGTAGTCAGGGGTAAACATGGACACTACTACCGGTCTGCAGCTACACAGCCCCATACACAGCAAGCTGTGATGCACTGTGTGTTCTGACACCTTTCTATCATAGCAGCATTAACTTTTTCACCAATTTGTGCTGCAGTAGCTTTTCTGTGGGATCGGACCAGACGGGCTAGACTTGGCTCCCCACGCGCATAAATGAGCCCATGGCTTCCCATGACCCTGTCACCGGTTCACCGGTTGTCCTTCCTTGGACCACTTTTGGTAGCTACTAACCACTGCGTACCGGGAACACCCCACAAGACCTGTTGTTTTGGAGATGCTCTGACCCAGTCGTCAAGCCATCACAATGTGGTCCTTGTCAAAGTGGCTCAGATCCTTACGCTTGACCATTTTTCCCCCTTCCAACCCATCAACACAAGGACTGACTGTTCACTTGATGCCTCATATATCCCACCTCTTCATTGGATCGCGATGATTAATGTTATTCACTTCACATGTCAGTGGTTTTAATGTTGTGGCTGATTGATGTTTAAATATACGGGTACTCCTCACTTAACGACCGAGTTCCATTCCTAGGTCGATAAGCGAGGACCCGCCCCCTTACCTGTATTTCAGTCAGATTGCGAACGCTAGTATAGTGAGTACTGACCGGCTGCGGGAATGAGACTGAGAACGAGAACGATGATGCGCGATGAGATGCTTGACACTGAGACGCCGCGGTATTGTACACAATGTACAATACGGACGGGTCAGAGAGCTGGTGGTGAGTCCGAACGGACATTAAACAGGTAGGTGGTTAAGTGACGAGTACCTGTGTATATGAGATAAAATAATAAATGCATAACAATGCAAATAAATAAATAATTAAGAATAAAAATAATAAAAGAAAATGAAATAAATCCAAAATAATAATTGGAAAAAAAATGTGTGTATTTTTTCTTTCTTTAAATAATTTGGTAAATATGTTGATGATATTGCATCATGCAACATGTTTATCTGAAAAGATGCGGAGCCTTCCATTATCTTTGAAATCCTCCAGGGGTTCCAGAGCCTGTGTTGGGGATAACTGCTCTAAGGCATCATCTCCACAGCTAACACAGCTGACGCTGTTTTTGTTTGTTTTATATATATATATATATATATATATATATATATATATATATATATATATGTATTACCCTTTTTCTGCGTATTCACTCTTTTTTTCACTCCCCACCTTCCCTGTTTTCAATCTCCTGCTAATGTCTCTGTCGTTTACTCTCATCTCTCATCTCCCTCTCCCTCTCTCCTCTCCGCTGGTTTCCTCTCCCCACGTTTCTCCCTTCAAATCGAGGGCTGCCTCGCCCTCGCCTTTTTCCTTTCAAGATAATTCACTTTCTCTCTCTCTCTCTCTCTCATTTGCTTCCTAAAATATACCTTCATCTCCAACTCGTGTTTTTATTTTCCTCTCTAAGTCATTGGCTTCCTGTCCTAATGGCGTTCATTCTGTCCTTCTTGGTTCCTCGCTCTCCTGAGCGATGAGGGATGTATGTCATTCTCTCCATCCAGTTCTATTATCTCCTAAACTCTCTCTCTCTCTCTCTCTCTCTCTCTCTCTCTCTAACTCTCGACTTCACTTCCTCGCCGTGAGGAGGTAGACTTAGAAAGGGCCGTAGAAAGGGCTCAGCTTGGTTCACTGCATAATGATTTTGAGAACGTCAAATTCATTTTAATGAGCGGAACGTGTGTGATGTCATCCTGGCTGTTTATCAATACTCGAAAAATAAGTCGACCGAGGGAAACAGGTTCTCGGAAAGTCCGCCCTTTCAGTTCCGTTCCGTCCTTCTCGGTAATTACGACTCGATCTCGTAATTCTCGTTGCCAAAAAACAAATGCTGGATATCGGTTTGCCAAGTCACTGACCAATGGACCTTCCATGCTGTAGGTGTTTTCACAACCGCAGGAACTTTTTCTCGGAACTCCTGCTGAAACCCCATTGGCTGACATCACTTCAGAGTTCCCATTGGTGGTGCGAACACCACCAGAAAAAAAAAACCTTTGAATGTATCTAGTTCTGGGGGGGAAACCTCCCCAGTCCCTGGTTTCCCTCAGGGCGTCCCCAGAACTGTTTGGTCCGAAACACCTGGTATTTTGGGAAGGGTGAGAACCCGTTCTGAGGGCCCCGGGTGTACAACCTCTTTATATTTTTCGTGTCCGTTCCTTATTCACGTCAATTATTTCCAAGTCTCGCTGAATCTCCATCTGGATTTTTTTCAACTTTCACACTCTCTCGTGTGATTTGTCTCGCTCTCTCTCTCTCTCTCTCTCTCTCTCTCTCTCTCTCTCTCTCTCTCTCTCTCTCTCTCTCTCTCTCTCTCTCTCTCTCCCCCTCTCTGCCATTGTGTCTTTCATCCCCATCATCTCCCCCTCTCCCTAATTTTAAAGGCATTTAATTTCCTAATACCTGCAGAATTTTGCAGACACAGACCCCTGTGTGTGATGTATCTGTGAGTGTGTGTGTGTGTGTGTGTGTGTGTGTGTGTGTGTGTGTGTGTGTGTGTGTGTGTGTGTGTGTGTGTGTGTGTGTGTGTGTGTGTGTGTGTGTGTGTGTGTGTGTGTGGGGAACGGAGCTTGTTGATGTTTGGGGTTTAGTCGGCTCCTTGAAGACGCAGTGTGGCAGCTGGAATCTCCCTGCTGAATAGACCAGGATAATCTGAGTCTAACGGAGAGAGAGAGCGAGAGGGAGAGAGAGGGTGAGAGAGGGTGAGGGGAAATGGAGATTTAGAACAGAAGGGATCGAAAAGAAAGACAACACAAAGAGAAAGACGGAGTGTAGGAAGAGAGTACACACAGGAAGAATGGAGCGATAAGGGAGGCAGAGTTCTGGTGACGGAATGGTGAAAATTGGGAGAAAGGGAGAATGTGTTGGGAGGGAAACATGTGTGAGGATACGAAAAATGGAAGGGAGAGAGAGGATAGAAGAAAGTAGCAGACTCAGTTATCCCTTTTTTTCTTAAAGCTGCAGACTTGAGTGTGTGTGTGTGTGTGTGTGTGTGTGTGTGTGTGTGTGTGTGTGTGTGTGTGTGTGTGTGTGTCACAACTCCATCCTGTTTGAAGTGACCTAGTACGAATTGGATACTCGCACACCACCAACACACACACACACACACACACACACACACACACACACACACACACACACACACACACACACAAACACTAACCAAGCCGAAACTCAAACTCTAAATTCCTAATAAGTAGCCTTTGTCAGCTGCAAATTACTCCTGTATGACTGACACACACACACACACACACACACACACACACACACACACACACACACACACACAGAAAGAAAGGATATGATTAACGAGAATGCACTGGTCATCGTCTAAAGAATGCCAGTTGTCATTTAGTCATACACAACATGCAAACAAAGTAGCCAAGGCATCAGGAAAACATCCCCGTTTGACTTGTGTTTTGACTGCTTGAAAAATGTCCCCATTAAGCTTGGTAAATATAGAAGAATGTATTATCGTATTATTTTGTATTATCCAACTGCGACTTCGCGATGGCAATATTTGATAAGAATTAAACACAATCTGCGCAATGTTTCGGAGAGCTTGCAATTTGGCAACCTCTCCACATTCAATGGTCAAATCATTTTGACAAGGACAACTCCTGTGTCTCCGGCAGCGTCAGCCCGTCGCCATTTTTCTTTGACTCCACCCACAAAGTTAGAAAATTCCATTGCAACTTCTGCAAAAAGCTATTGAGAAATCAAGCATTTTTGGTCACAACAATCCCTACCAAACTTGGATTTTCTAGAGGAACACGTCACCTTAGTCGTGTGTGTGTGTGTGTGTGTGTGTGTGTGTGTGTGTGTGTGTGTGTGTGTGTGTGTGTGTGTGTGTGTGTATCTATATATATATATATATATATATATATATATATATATATATAGATATAGATCTATATATCAATTCATGGTTATATTGATCACTGTATGTCTATGTATATATATTTGTATATATATTGTATACATACATACACACACACACAACCACACACACACATTTATATACAGTGTGTATGTATATATATCACAAATCGTATGTTGATACATCTAACAGAGGTTCATAGTAGAGTTTTGGTCTGTTTATTAGACCAAAAATTCTAATATGAATAACCCGAATATTTTAGACCTCATTTCATCAGATATCTCGGCCAGATCCCCTATTTGAGAGCTTGGTTTTTCATGAGTTTTAATTTCATGACAAAATATTGATCATCCCGCCGAAAGACCTGAAATGATGCTGATTCGTGTCTCTGGGCCTCTCACCAGATGCCGTCCAGAGCGCCGGACCACCGCCTGGCACCGCGGTACGAGGAGGTGGAGCGCCAGTACGCCTCTCTCCCAAGGTATCACCGATCTGCCTTCTCTCATTCTCGCTTCATCTCCCTTCTTCTCCCTTCTTCTCATCTGTCGTTCCCCCCGTTTGGTCCTTTGTGGATACCTGTTCTCTGATGCCCTCTCACATCTCATCCCATTTCCTCTCCTCCGCTGGCCTCGCATTCAACCCTTCTCTCGACTTGATCCCTTCTTTATTTCTTCTCCACTTCCTCTCTGTTGTCTCCTCGTCTTCCTTGAAGCGGGTAATTAACCCTGGTGAGTGTTTCGTCTGTCTCCGGGTCTCCTGGGGGCGGCTGTCCCAGCCAGGGCCTCACCTTATCCTCTCCCCGGGGAGACGTGCTTAGGCGTGGAATGGAAACTTGATCGTTGCCCCGATCTCCTGTACACAACTCTTCTCCTGGCTGACCCCACCCCCAAATCCGTTCCCCAGCCTGACCCGGGTAGTTCCCAAACACCCCTTTCCACCAAAGGTACGGGACCTAAATGAGGATCCATTCAGACTCGGAATCCTCTGTGATGGGAACCTTAGCAGTCCCTAAAAGAGTTGTTTGTTTTCCCGCCGCACCGAGGAGCCGTGGAGATTTTGCAAATCAGGAGGGTTTGGCGTTCCATTTTCTTTAATAAAACTAAGCAGCGAGGGTGTGTCAGTACTGCCAGCAAAGTTTATTATTAAATCAGCTGGTTGCCGATATTTAAATATAGTGGTCGATGTGCTTGAGTGATTCTCATGTGGCTTGTGTTTGACCCATCAGTCATTGGTGTTCAGTTCTGCAAACTCCGCCCAAATGGTTCCCATTACCAGGGGACCAGGAACCATCCAAGCGGAACCAATTTATTTTCGAAGTCGAGTTCCTTCCTTCGAGTCAGTTCCTCTGTCCCGAGACGGAAGTTCATGGTTCCCCAAATGGTTCTGATTTCACATCCTCACCGACAGCGCGCCAAGTTTCCTCCTCAGCCCTGAAAGATAAGTGGCTTGACATCAGATGTCCTTTGGGACGGTTGGAGCTGTGTTCCTACCAGCAGCCAAGCCCTGAGGCTTCTGGTTCTGGTGGATCCACAACTGTCTGTCTCTCCGCATAATAGACAAAGACAAATCATGAAGCGTGTCTGCCTACCATGTTTACAATGTTTTATTTTCTTCTGTTTAATCATTGTTCCCAGAATACTGAATCATCTCTATAATATGATTAAGTATTCATTATTATTTTTAGAGGAATATTATTAGTGACAATGACTCTGACATTGTATGGAATGTGTTGGTCAAGGCGCTTGTTATTTCTTTCCTCCGTGTTATTCCTCCGTGTTCACTTTTTCTGGAAAGAGAAAAAAAGCAAGATCACATGCAAAATTACAAGGTACACGACAACTCGAGTTCTCCACTTCACCGTTTTAGACGAGCTGAGACGACTACTTTCCATTTCTACCTTTCTCCGTCTGCTGCTTCTTTTTGATCTCCCTCTCTCTTTCCCATGGTCATTTCATTAAACCTGAATTGTTTTTCACTGCTGTGTTTTTTATTTTT
>NC_137210.1:20438058-20440558 GCF_960531495.2 Zeus faber
CTGCGCCCTTCATTATTTCTCACTTAAGCACTTATTGTCCCTGTTGTCTGCGCCGCAATGTGTCTGTGATTAAAGCTTCATTATGAAATATCGCATCAGGACCAGGAAACTCAGTTCATCTTCGTTAAACTCCGGGGGCAATCCATCGCTTCATTGCGGCTCGAAAACAAAGCTCAAGAAAATTGTTTGTTTTTTTGTTCATTTTATTATATATCAAGTCAAATGATTTCATCTCAGAAGAGAAACTGTCAATTCAAATGCAATTCGAATTCATAAATTATTCACTTCCGTCCTAAAATCAGATTTCAGTCAGAACAAGTGAAGATGGTGCCTCATAAAGACTCATAAATCAACAACTAAGTTGAAGCTGCTGTAATTTAAACCCCTCTCCCTCTCTCTCCATCCCCCCTCTCCCTACCGCTCTGTCACTCTCTCTTAAATATCCCTCATTGACCCTTTTTTTCTTCCTTCCCCACCTCATATCCCTTCCTTGTGTTTATTGAGACGCGGTGTGGCTGCTCCCAGGAATTTTTAATGCTGCGTGTCACCCACATCTCTCTCTTTTAAAGTTATTTATTCCTCTCAAGACGCACTCTGAAGATTCATCACCGAAAGAGGAGGATGTGTGTGTGTGTGTGTGTGTGTGTGTGTGTGTGTGTGTGTGTGTGTGTGTGTGTGTGTGTGTGTGTGTGTGTGTGTGTGTGTGTGTGTGTGTGTGTGTGTGTGTGTGTGTGTGTGCGTGCGCGTGCGTATGCGTGTGTGTGTCAATGCCAGTGAAAGAACAGCTGTATGCAGCCATTCCACAAGAGAGAGTTTTTAGCTCGACAAAATGCACATGGGTTTGTGTGTGTGTGTGTGTGTGTGTGTGTGTGTGTGTGTGTGTGTGTGTGTGTGTGTGTGTGTGTGTGTGTGTGTGTGTGTGTGTGTGTGTGTGTGTGTGTGTGTGTGTGTGAGAGAGAGAGAGAGGATGTATAACGGCCCCTTGTTTCCATCAAAATCCATGTGAAATCTCTTTAATACCAGGGAATTGCGAAGGCTCACATTACTCTCAATTACTGTCAGACGTGGGGATGAATCTATCTGCACGGTGTTTTTAAACGTGTCGGACTCCTCAGGTGCAAGAGACTTGTCCTGCCAAGGATCCGCATGGCACTCATGTGGAGGCCAAAATCTTTTGTTTTTCCAAACAGGTATGAACAGTTATCACTTTAAATGGAAACAATATGGAAAAGGTTCTGCAGTTTCTCCACGACTCTGTTGTCTAAATGTTAGTATTGGTAACTAAAGGTTACTCATCTAAATCACCTTGAAGTAGTTTTATGTGCCAGATAGCTGCCCCATGCGTTCTTTAACACACCCTGAGTGATTTCCAGGCATTTAGAGTTTTTATTGTGTCTGCTTGTGCCTGTGGGTGTTTGTGGTGTGGCAGGGGTCTAGTTAATTTGATATTTAACTGAAATGTGTGTGTGTGTGTGTGTGTGTGTGTGTGGATGCTACACTTACCCATAAGGCCTTGTGCGCTTCTGTTTACATTTGTGAGCGCGTGTGTGTGTGTGTGTGTGTGTGTGTGCGTGCGTGTGTGTGCGCGCGCGTGTGTGTGTGCGCGTGCGTGTGCGTGCTACAGTAATGGGTTCCATCTACATCCCCATATAATCCACAGCTGCTGCGCTGACTGGGGTCCTGGGGGCGGCATTCCAAACCTGCCACCGGATTTACAGTAGATTCCCTAAGATTCCCACTGGATTTCCACTCCATTCCCAATTAGTTTTCTTTTTTGGCTGCTCCTAACGTATCACTGATACGGTGGATTTCCAATCACCGTCCACTGACGGAGTGTTTCATATTTCCACGAGGGATTTCCACTCCATTTTAATCATATTCCCAGTCGATGTCCAGATGGTCATTGGTTGGTATTTAGATCTATAGATACTAGTTGGGAAACTGTAACTGAAATAAGTATTTCCAGTACAATATAATGTATATACAGAATGTACTGTATATTTCCAAAGTTCCTTGTTTGATTTAAGTTCATTTCATTATTTGCCTTATTATTTGGATTTGTCTACTATCATCAAATGTACTTATTTGATGGGGCTTTGGCTAAATGTGACTGCTAGATGTAATGTTAATGCATATAGGCTCAGCTCCACTACTCCACGTTGACAAACAGCATTAACGTAAAAAACTCAGATATTTGTTTTTTAACTATTATTACTATTTACTTATTATTACTATACATAACCCAGTGATTTACATTTACATTTACATTTAGTCATTTATCAGACGCTTTTATCCAAAGCGACTTACAATTGTTCAAACACCGACGGACGCAGCCATCAGGAGAAATGAGGGGTTAAGTGTCTTGCTCAAGGACACTACAGCATGCTAGCAGGAGGAGCCTGGGCTCGAACCAGCAACCTTTAGATCACTAGGCCACCAGCTCTACCGCCTGAGCTACCATCCCCGATTGGCAAACCCGGCCAAGTTCCTCAGCGACTGG
>NC_137210.1:20443058-20450558 GCF_960531495.2 Zeus faber
CCCTGGTCCAACCACTACCCTGGGGCTGCCCCGCCCCCACAGGGATACCCCCTCTCCCCATCCTACCCCAACGTTAATTCCCAGTCCGGTCCATCCTACCCCAACACCGCCTCCCAGTCCGGTCCATCCTACACCAGCTATCCTCCCGGTCAACCTTACCCACGGGCGGGTGACCACCGGGGCCTAGACCCTGGATACTACCCCCACCAAAGGTAAAGTTACGCTTACATGGAATCTTAAAGTAATAATAAAGTAATAAAAGTATAATAAAGGTAAAAAAAATAATAAAGGTTTGTGTTCTTTCAACCTTGTGACACAGTTCAAATTAAGAAAACAGTGCAAGTTTGAAGGTTTTTTGGCAGCCCTGATCAACCTAATCCAAGGCTTTTCATGATGCTGTGGGCATTGCACTGATGGAAAGGGAAACGACTCAAAAGGGAAAGGGAAACGACAACAATTCGAAAGATAATTTACGTGAAGTTATGTCGTTTTAACATCAAATGTTCGCCCTTCCTGCAGGAGGCTTTATTACTCTGAACTCTGAAAGACGTTTATTTTTAATACCATTGCGTGTATCCGTCTACGCTCTGAGCGCAGGGACCTTGAGACGAGTTCTGATCATTATGCTCGTTTGTGTTTTGACTCTTTTTGGGGAGTCAAGCCTGGTGTGTGGGAAAGGAGCACGAGTGCTCAGGGATAACAACGGCCCCATTTCAAACCCGCTCATTGGTCCATATTTTTTGGGAGTAAAAAGTGCGCGTCATTCGATGTCAAAACATGTTTTCACGCCAGGTTCTCAAGATGACTGATGACTTTGTTTGAAAAGATCGGCTCCTTTCTGCCAGCAATGATTTTGTAAGAGCAAATATAATTTTATTGTATTTGCTGTGATAACATTTTCCCATAAAGGTTTATAATGGACTTGGGAAACTCCGGGTGCTAGGAGGTGGCGTAAGACTCTGTTCAGTTACCGTTCAATGCTGTTCACACAAATGACACTTACACCGACATCTACTTGTTCAAATAACACTCGTTTCCAGCATCATTTGTTGGCGTTGCAAAACTTTCTTCTCAATCACTCTGTGTTCTGTTACCCTGGCATTCAGTTCCGCTGGACCTCTCTTTGCTCTTCCACTCTCATTCTGTTGACGCCGCTCGACCGCCTTATAAACCTCGCGACTCCACCCTGAATCGTCTGCATTTCTTGTGCTATGACACCGTCCTTTGTCAAGCTCTGGCGCAGTGATGGCGCTCAACCTTCGCTCTTCTTCCCGCTCCTAGCGCCCACCACCACCACCACCAGCCCCCAAACCAGCAGAGAGGCCCCTTGCGGCAGGATGTCCCCCCGTCCCCTCCTCTCCGCGGGCCGCGCTACGACACCATGAACCGTGTTGCCGGGGGTTACAGGTAGGAGCTTTTTTTCAGGAGATTGCAAATAAAATGTAGTTTGAAAAGGTCAACCAAATCTTTGGTCTTGGCGTGTCGCCGTCTTAATAGGCGGTGCAGTGTTGCCGGATGTGAAAAGACTGTGTCGTGGTGTTGCCTGGCAGATGGTTACAGGAAAACTTTGATTTTTTTCTTTTACCTAAAGCTTATTTTTGAATCATTGGGAATCAATCTGAGTGGCATCACGGTCTTTTAAATCCAGTATTTAGAGAATAGTTTCGGCGCAGTTGGCCGCCCGCGACCATGTTCTTCGCTGGGCGTGGGCGGCAGTCGGTTAAGGTTAAAAACTAAACTTAAAAACTCGTGGCTGGATCACTGTAGATCCTGACGCCAATCTCACAGAAGGCTTCTCAGTGATGGAACAATGAGGTTTGGGCTTAAACAAACAAAAAAAAAAAAAACCCCGGAGTTTTCCTTTAGGGACTGAACGGGAACCCTAGTTTACCGCCCACCGAGGCTACGTCGGCGGTGCAGATCTCCGGACTCGGCAGCTTCCTTTGCTTTGAGACGTGTGGCATCTCCTGAAAAAAGGACGGGGAGTACACGCAGAACAATCATAGGCTTCCTGTGCAGACAAATAATCCCCGACGCCCCTTCCTGTCTACATTGTAATCTGAGTCAGTCATTCCTGTCACGTCGGAGTCATTCGCTGGAAATCAAGCGGCACGCACGCTTGCTGAATGGCCGATGACCAACGAAGGGAGCTTCTTGATTGCAAAACAGTTGAGTAGTCCAGCTTTGATCCGGACCAATGTCCCGACAAACGTCCAAAACAGGAGGACTTGCCGTGAAGCGCTGTGTCGAGTAGCGGTGGGTAATTCCAGGTCCGGAAGATAAAAGTCCCGCCATGTATTTTTCTTCTAACCTGGACTTAACGTCTCTGGCTGTGCGGAAGCTCTGGTATCGTCTTCCATCACCCTGAGCCCTTTTTAAGACTTCCCTGCTTTGATGAACAAACGCCGCTACAGATCACGACCCTTATAAAATTGCTTTTCTTTTCACACCTGGTCGTCTACATTTTTAAGACTTTGATGAATGATCCTCAAATTGAGTTCCTACTTTTTTTTTCGTGTTTTGTTTTGTTTTTTTTCCTCGTGAAACGAGATGTTCGTGCTGTTGTATAAAGCGTGTACTCACAGAGGGGCTCACAGGAAGGATGTGGCAGCCCAACGCCACTGCTTTGATGAAACTGAGTCAATGCCTCATTGGTTGCAGGCACCCAAGGGAGCCCATTCCGGACCAGTATGGCTACATGGCGGAGGGAGGAAAACATCCGCACCAACCAGCCCCGAGACAGAAAAACCCCATGACTGCAGCCGTGTAGCAGGCCCTGTCCAAGCAACATGCAAGTCTTCTTCTCCTCAGGCTGCACTTATCTGCCATTTGGTACACGACTGAAAAGGAGCCCCACGTCGATATGATTCCTGCAAGGATGTCATCCATGGTTTGAATAAAGAGAAATTCCCGAAAGCTCTATTAGATAGCTATATTTTAACATGTTGTTATTCACGTCACTTCAGTTACTTTTATAGTTGTTTTTGTTTGAGAGCGGGGTTTGTGTTCTGCCCTGAACTGGTTGCTCCAAATGGGTTAAAGAGATATGGACGTTTTATAGAACATTTGTATCTCTGTGTTTTTTCCGATCCCCCGTACGTACGTCCACATACTCTCACTCCCTTTTACCAGTCACCTCCACCCACGTCGAGGAAAATGTTCCACTCCCCATTGACTTACATTGTTTTCATTCAACTACAGTAGTGTGAACAAGTGCCTCAAAATGTGAGGTAGAAATTTGCTAAAATTCCAAAACTAACATATAATGTAGAACATTCAACTGTTCTAAAGCTAAAGGACCATACAATCCTTTTTTTTTTTTTTTTTTTTCATATAATTTCATGTTGTTTTGACCTGCCTTGAGTCAGAAATATGTTTTTGTGTCAGTGCTCGGGCCACGAATGTCGACAGGGAGCGCTAAAATAGAAAATATGAGTCGTCCGTGAAGAGCCCCGCCAGAAGCTTCTGGTGGAAGTGAGTTGCAGTTTACGGATTGATACCGACGTAAGGAACCGTCAAATGTTCCGTTGGTCCACATTGCTTTAAGATGCATCACGCAGCGTCCGTCGCCAAAAAAAAAAACCCAAAAAACAAAAAACAATTGGCTCCGTTTCAGAATTGGAGATGCGATCGGGTTCCGTGGTGATGCACACGGACACGCACCGACAGCTGCGCTTACAAAACAATTACAACACTATACAGCAGAGGAGGCAAACTTTACAGGATTAGTTGTTGTTTTGCACGGTTGCTCCGCAGCTGCCGGGCTGTTGCTGTACATTAGGGAGCGGCGCGGGGGGATCGAGGGCTTGGAGGACTCGTTGCAGCGGCTCCCGCTGGAAACGCAACCACATTTGAGCTGGAAACTGTGGAGAGACGCACACAGACACTCAGAGGTAGCAACTGAAGGAGGGCGACGGAGGATCCAACCAGTGTGTCGGGCACAACGGACTCATATTCCCATGTATTCAGAAACTATCGAGACGGACGTCCTAAATTCCGCCGTAGAAGCGGATTAATACGCAATGCTATCTTTAATTTGAATGATCCTTCTAAATGAACCTTATTACCCACTTCCTAAGTTTTTATTGGTCTCCACCCGCGAACGTATCCGTCACCAAATCGAGTGAAACCTCCGCTTCCTTCCACTTCTCGGGCGAGACCGTGTTTTGTAATTTCATTCTTTTCTACCACTTTTGTGACGTCATTATATAATCCTCCTTGTGTTTGCAGTAGTCTTTTGGTACGGCGCTGTATGTTGTGTTATCCTCTGTATGCAATGATCATTCCTTTTGTTTTATTTTTATTTGTTTTATCTGATTTCATTTCATCATTTTCCTGTGAAACTTTGTTTTGTTTTTTTTTCGTTTTCAGCAGTATTTTACGAGTCTAGAGAAGTTCCAGGTACTTTGAGGAACCCCTGCATAAAATATTTCCAAAATAGAAGCCCTTGAAACCATGGCTCGGTTTTATTCCTCCTGCCAACCACAGGATGTTGGTTTACACCAAACCCACGTTTCGGTTCCTGCCTTAAAAATAACCCCCGAGTCCCGAGCATTTGGAGATGCATTCCAGTTGACAAGCAGCACTTAGTGTCCGATTCATTTCCATTCATTTAAACGACCAAATGCATAGAAAGATCAGGACTTAATGAGTTGAGAATCAAAAGGTTCTCTTTAATTTCGGAGTTATCTTCTTTGAATGTACGTAGGTTTTCCTTGATATACTCTGATGTCCACCGCTAGCTGCCTGGTTATAACCCTTTATAACTTTATAATGAAGAACACCCACAAACCACTAGAACAATGTCTTCTTTTGTGTGACTGTATTTGTTATTTTGTACAAGTGAATGTCTGAAAAGGGGTTGTTTTTTTTTTTTTACACCTGCACTGGAACAGAGTAAGGCCTTTGTTCCAGCGCTTCACGCTGTTTTCGAGAACAGAAATTGTTCCGAGCGTGGGCTTCAGCCATTCCCTGAAAACTGACCAATTTGACAGCTCACTGGGAGGATAAAACATTCAGCAACTACTTGTTTTCTCTTCATTGTCAGTCGTGTATGCCCTGTTCTTTTTTTTTTCTTTTTTTAATGATTTTAAGTATGCGCACCGAGGATCCCTGCGACCCGGTGTAGGCGCCAAAGATATAACTTTGTGGATTTGTGCGAGTTAACTCGTTTTTTGATGCACAAATGGGCTGCAGCCAGCACACGGAGCCGCGCAGTGCCTTCAAAATCTGTTTTAATGCTCGTCAAACTTTTTATTGTATTTTATAGCATCTTAAAGCATATATACTGTATATATCACTGAATTATGACCATCAATGAAACACCGTGGAAATATTTGTTGAAATGATTCTGGATACATAATGATATTTGGACAGGAAATCATCTTAATTTGAAGGAAGGAAGGAACGAATGGATAACCCAAAATAAGGATGGAAGGATGGAAGGAAGGTGAATAGATGGAAGAGCGAGGGTTAAGAAAGGGAAGAGGGGGGCTGTTGAAGACAGATAGGAGGTTAGGGAGGATAGGGGGGGTCGGCGCAATGCTGCTGAACGCTTCATATTAAAACTCCCACACTCTCCCCACAATTTAGAATAATGACAAATTAAAAACGGGGACGGGAGGAGGACGGATGAAGGTTTGGAAAAGTGGGTTTGTGTTTTGTTTGGAACATTTTTTTTTCTTTTCTTTTTTTTTTAATCTCCATCACCGAGGCTGCGGAGTAGAACAATATGAACCCAATTTCCGAAATGTGGGGAAAATACAACAGACACCAGGTAATTACAATGTCCTGGGTGTCATTTCTGGATGGATGGCTGGATGGATGGACTGATGGATGGACGGACGGACAGATGGATAGATGAATAGACGGATGGATGGGCTGACAGATGGAGGACGGAGTTTCTCCTTTTTTCTAAATCTTCGTCTCTCTGCAATAACACAACGTGTAACTCATCGCAAACGATTTATATCTCGTTTTACTTTCTTTTTTTTTTTTTTTGCATCACGGCGACACTAGAGTCATACATAGAGCGCGTTGAGCATATGAAGTGTAAATCCACGACACCGAGACCAACAGGAAACGCGTGTGCCAAATATTTGAGAGAATCTCCTGGACCTGAAGCGTCAGCAGCCTGGTTCGAAGTCACTTTTTGACGCTATGTGACTCGGTACGTTCCGCAGATGAATCCAACTAAACAACGCCCTGTATGTATGACTCTAGTCTATTGCAGTATTTTAGTTGCACAGATGTTCGTATATTTGAAGGTACTAACCAGAGTTCTGGTTTCCAGTGATTGAAGGAGCCGTCGAATAACCTCTTACAAGCATAATGACATGATTTTAAAATCTGCATATATCCAAAAATAATCAGTGATTTTCATTGTATATCACATGTTATTGTAACGCATAATAACCACATTCCTCGTTGCTGTATTTCCTCCTCTGTATTTATGTTTTGTAACGTCCTTTTTGCAATAAAAATAAAAAAAAAACGTGTTAAAACATTTTTTTGGAAATCAAGGGTGTGTTTTTGACATGCAGCTCTTTATTTAAAAAGTTCCCAACACATCTGTAAAAAGTTAATTAAATAGGAGTCAGGAGAAATTACTTCCCGACGCCCCCTTCCCACCGAGCAAGGTGAATCATTAACATTCCCAACCTGGATCAGACCACCGCAGCAGATAAAATGTACCTTTGTGATAAGAGATGGGCCCTGGCCCCAAAATTAATGCCAGACTAATTATCAATTAGCAGAGAGAAGATAAGGTTTGCTGATTGCAGTCTTGAGGTTTTTTTTTTTCCCCTCCTCCGTGTCTCCAGCACGGCGCTGGAGCATGGCTAGGTCATTTCAAACCAATTAAATAAGCGTTTAGTCTCAGCCCAGGGCCTGCAGACGGATGCTCCTCCATCTCTCCGCCTCCGTGGTGCTGGAGACGCAGCGGCTGCAGGTAATGGGAGTGGTGAACCAGGGCGGTGGCGGCTTAATTAGAACCGCCCCAATCTTCTCACCCTCTGTTGACAAGGGAGTAAGTCAATTGTGCTGTATGAGTCTGTTGTAGGACTCATCTCTCCTGTAAGACTCCATCTCTACGAGGACTCCATCTCTGTAATAGTACTCCATCTCTGCTGGTACTCTATCTGTTGGAACTCCATCTCTACTAGGACTCCATCTCTGCAATAGTACTCCATCTCTGCTGGTACTCTATCTGTTGGAACTCCATCTCTACTAGGACTCCATCTCTGCTGGTACTCTATCTTTTGGAACTCCATCTCTACTAGGACTCCATCTACTAGGACTCTTATCTCGACTAGGACTCCATCTCTACGAGGACTCCATCTCTCCTATAAGACTATCTCTACTAGGACTCCATCTCTACTAGGACTCCATCTCTCCTATAAGACTATCTCTACTAGGACTCCATCTCTACGAGGACTCCATCTCTCCTTTAAGACTATCTCTACTAGGACTCCATCTCTACTAGGACTCCATCTCTCCTAT
>NC_137210.1:20455558-20469495 GCF_960531495.2 Zeus faber
AAAGTGTTTCCCTCCCTTTGTTCGTATGTCGTGGGATTAGGATTAGGAATTAGGAAAAGGGGTTTTTGACACTAATATACATTTTTTTCCTCCCTTGATCAAATTTGACTGTGATAAAGTTTATTTATTGTTGCTGCAGCCCCAAAAATGGTTTCCATTGACCTTGTTTTTCCTTGCATTTGAGCTGTGCGTGTAATATCAATTAAATCCAAGGCTCCAGCCCAGTCGTCCTCGTCCTCGTCCTCGTCCTCGTCCTCGTCCTCGTCGTCGTGGTGATTTATTCCATGAGTTGATCCGCTGCTAATTCAGCGCCATGTGCTGGTTTGAGGAGCTGCCGGACTGATCCCTCCCCCAGAAATCCCCCTCTGATCTCCTGGAAGAGCTTGGAGTAGAGGATGGAGGGGGGTGGATGACTGGATGGAGGGATGGAGGGAGGGACAGATGGATGGATGGGTGGAGGGAGAACTTGCCTTGACATGGAGAGCTTGGGGCTCAAGATGGCGGCTCCCTCCAAATGTTACTCCCCCCCCCTCCCTCCACCTTTCTCTCAGAGAAATGACTTTATTATGGCTTCCGTGGTTTCTGGCCCTTTGTCCTTTGTATGGATTCAGTGGCACAAAGGGTTGACCTGAGCTTCGCCCCCCCCCCCCCCCCCCCCGCCTCCCCCGGCCTTTTGTACGACGGACAAAAAGCTTCAAACAAACAAACAAACAAACAAACAAACAACAACAACAAAAAAAAACAGTTCAGCGAGTTAATTTTTAACCGTTTGGATCCGAGAGGCATTTCCTCTCCGTCCTCCTCCTTTCGCAGCCGGGGAGGTTCGGCGTGCGAGGGTCAAACAGCTGGAGCGGGCGTCAAGGGAAAGGACTCTGGACGGAAGAGTCCAAAAAACAGGAAAAAAAAAAAAGAAACGAAAGGATAAAGAGTCGAGGAAGGAGGAGGATTAGCCGTCGTTTTCTCAATGGCTGATTCGGTTTGTCTCTGGAGTGTGTGTGTGTCTGTGTGTGTGTGTGTACGCGCCGGGATGATCTGGCTTGCGTCCATGGAAGTAGAATGGAAAAAGCAAAGCGCTTCCTGCTTTGGCTGCTCTCCCTCCGTCCCGCCGGCCGTCCATCAACCATCTCCGGGAACAGACCGCGCTTCTTGGAAAGACGCGCATCCATCCCGGATTAACCGACCTGCGGCGGGTTTCTCTTTCCACGTCGATGCCGAGACGCCTCGCTGGCGTTTTTCGGCGTCCGTGGCTCCGTCGAGGACGCCGATTGGACTGCGGCCGATGGCGTCAGGCAAGTACACAGATATGGAGAATAAGTGATGTTGTTTGACCGTTTTCGGGAAGGTTCCTATCAAGAATGAACCAATAGTTACCGCTTAAAGTGACTCGTTCTATCTCCCGGGACCCTCCCAAAAAGTTGGTTTCGGTATCGTTTCGAGATCCCGTTGAATGGGTGAGGTGGACGTCCATCGCCTGCCAAAGCCTGCTCGTAGTGGGTCCTTTTTTTTGCCGTTGGTTTGGAACTCTGGAACTTTAAAACCGATCCAAAACCCTCACCGCTTCCATCGTGGCCTCCGTGCCCGGGGGTCGGTGTTCCCGCGGAGCCCCTCGTGGTCGCTCTCCGTGGCCGGCGGAGATCTGTCGTTTACGGCCGCGGACGGTCGCGGTCACACGTCTCCCGCCCGTCGGGTGGTTTTTTGTGCACCTTCCCATAATAACCGCAATCAACCCGCGTGTCCGGGCGTCATTTACGGCCTCGGGTCCGCCTGCGCCAAAAAGGAATCACGCAGAAGGGGAAAACCGCCCGGCGACGCCCCCGGCTGCGGCATCGAACCCTGTTTCTTCTTCTGTGCTGCACCGTTCTGCACCAGAGCGACGGAGGAAACGTTGACGCTTTGAGCCAAACACTCATTATTATACACTCACTGATGGTGCTGACGTCTTGTTGATGATCTTTTGGCTGCGGACCCCCCGGGACCCCCTTGAAAGACCCCTGGAGGGGTTGTCCCCGGACCCCGCGTCGGGGGCCACCACCCGCCCGCTCTAGAGCTACGTCCTAAGTATTTTCTTGAACTTCTTTGTCGTTTTCTGTAGGTCCCAGGAACAACCCTGAGCTGCTTTTAAAAATTCGACTGAAAAAGTCAGATTTTAATTTAGATAATTGATTTAATATGAATGTTTTCTTTTCTTTTTTAATGGACGGGTATTTCATATATTTATTATCATTTCATTTTTTTTTTCTTTTGTAAAGCACATTGGTTTTCCCTGCGAGTGAAACGGACAATACAAATACAAGTTTGAATTTCTTTTTTTGTTTTTCTTCTTTTATTTTTCGTGAACCTTATCTCCTCAACCAGAAGATAAACGGTGCCTGTTTAACACTGCGGGTGGTTTTTGTGTTCCTCCAGCTAATTCTCTCCAGGAAATTTAGCCTAAGTGAAACAAATTTGGAAGGACAAATTTGCAACGCTTTTGTCCATTCAGTGCATCTCTGTGAATCACAAAGGGAAATAAATGATTTTTCCATTCTTCATAGAACAACTGGGTGAGAGACGAGGCTGAGGCCGACTTCCGCTCACTGCGTCGGTTCTTTTTTTTGTGCCTTGACATCCATTGTCTGCTTTTTTCGATTTGCCTATTGTGTTAAGTTATGTCGGTTTTGTTTTGGATGAGTTTTCATGACTTCTGACAGTTACGGTCCTTCCTGAGCTCGCAGAGGAATATCGTTCGCATCTTTTTTTTTTTTTTTTTTTCCCATTCCAACGACTTGGAATGATAATTATTATTATTTTTCTGCTTTACTCAGACTTAAAGCAGCTAAATTAATCCCGCCGTTAAAATAATCCCGTGCTTTGGTTCTGGGATCATTAAGTTCACTAGTGTTCTCAAGGAGGAGGAAAGAATCTCGCTGTAGAGATTTAATATGGACGGCTGGTGTGAAATCCTATTTAGTTCCATTCTAATCCAATTGACAGAGATGACGGCGACGCAGACACCAGTGGGAATACGGAGCTTTCAGATTAGAGGTTCGGGGAAGCGTTAATGCATGAAAGAGATTGTGGTGCACCTAATTTGTGTGTGTGTGTGTGTGTGTGTGTGTGTGTGTGTGTGTGTGTGTGTGTGTGTGTGTGTGTGTGTGTGTGTGTGTGTGTGTGTGTGTGTGTGTGTGTGTGTGTGTGTGTGTGTGTGTGATAGTATAGTGAGTTAGAATGAGACAAAATATATAAATGTGAGGAAAAAGGTCGACTTCACCAAGCCCCTTTCACACATGCAGTCTTTACCAGCAATGTTCCGGAACCGTTCCTGCATGGAGTCATGTGTGAATAGGATCAGGGAGAGATATTCTGGGAGAACTCTTCCGGCAGTTTCCCACCTCAAGACCTAATTTAATTTCTGGGGAAAATGCCAGGCCGGTTGCGTTACGGCTGTGTTGTGAATGGAAGCTGTAACATTGCCGAAACAAGCACGTGAAGTAGGGGTGGAGCCCCATCCCAAATACGGTACGGCAAAGCACCAATAGTGGATTTTCACAAATATTTATTTTTTACAAATATTCCAAAAGGTTTTTTTTTTTCCGGGAAGTAAGAAAGTCCGATCCGAACTGTGGAGCTCGGCTGCAAAGACGAGAAACCGAAACACGTCCAGTCTCTACGGAGACAGGTGTTTTATTTCTAAAATGTGATTATTTTCCTTGTTAAAAATGCCACTCAGACCCTCGAGGTGTCTTTAAGAATTTGGGGTGCGGTGCGGGGACAACAGGGCACAAGCGCTTCGCTCGCCCGCCGGCTGCACCGGAGCGAGCAGACAGGGAGAGGTAGAACGGGTGGAGAACGTTCCTTCTCCGGAGGCAGAGAGCGGAGCCTTTTACCGGAGCGGAGTCCTTTTGGCTGCTACTCACAGCATGGATCAGCCGCAGCCGCTCTGTGTGTGTCCACTGGTTTGGGGACACACACCAGTGGACACACACCAGTGTTTACTGTTGAAGTCGTAAACACAGCTCAAAGCCGGCTCCACTGCGCCAAGGCATGTCTTCAATTATTTGTACATAACTTGTTTATTTATTTGTTTATTTTATGTATCTATTTATTCTAATTTATCTGTTAATTTTATTCATGTATTTAATTATGTATTTTCTATATTTTATATATATATATGTATATATATATATATATATATATATATAAAATCTATTTTTGATTTTTAGGATTTCTTTTTTTTTTAATTTTTATTAATGTATGTAGCTTTATTCATTCATTTATTTATGTATGTTTATGTATTTTTATATCTATTTTCATTTATTTATTCGTTTATTATATGTATTTCCGTTTATTTATCGATTTATTTTTCTTTTCTTTTTCTTTTCTTTTTACAACATTTTCTATTAGTCTGTCTGTGTTTTTTAATACTTCAAAATTCAAGAGGTTTATTCGTCACATACATATACATACTTTCATACATATATGCAGTGAAATGTAATGCAACGCACCCGGTGATAACACACAATATATCCTCTGAAAATTTATTTCTACTAGACCAACTAACTGATTCCTAAAACATAAAACAGTAAGTCGAATACTTATAGAATAAAATAAAAATATATAGAATAAAATAAAATAAAATAGAATAAAATAAAATGGAATAGATAAAGGGTCTTTAATGATCGTAAACAGTCTGTGTGACTTCTATAGAGACACATACAGTATGACCTTCACAAAAAAACGTAAGGAAAACATTTTCTCTTTAGAGAACATGGAGTGGTGTAGGTGAACATCCCAAAGTGTTTTCCGTGAGTCTTGATGACACTCGGACTCATCGCACTTAATTCTCTTCTGCATCTCACGATGGTTGACTCTGAAACACATGTAAGGTTAAGAAACAAACCGAATCCCCACAGTAACGGATGTATGATGTACGATGTATGATGGATGATGTACTATACTGTATATATTAAGTACATAGATGTAAATTCTCTCTGGTCTTTTATAAACAGGTTTCTTTATCTCCGTCGTGCCGTGTGGAGGCAGAAGATCCAGCGGCTTCCACTGTGGAGCTGTCAATCTGTTTCCTGTAGACACACACACACTCTTGTAAAACCTTGTGAAACACACATTTACACACATTCCCATTCCTCATCAACACCAAGGGCGGCCCGAAATTTGCGCCAAAACTTTAACCTGAGTGAGGGGGAAAACACAGGTTTTTGTATTTTTTTGTACTTAAACGAGTCCGTTTGAGATTTGGAAGATTGTCAATGAAAGCCCTCCATGTCGTCTGGTTTTGGAACTATCCAGCATCTCCTGGATTCCCATTTTCCGCTTCAAGGTGTGCTGATGTGCCTTGAATGGCTCCTTTCAACAGGCGTGTTGTGTGTTCAAATGGACGGCGCGCACACACACACACACACACACTGAGTAGTGAGAAATGGTTTTCACCTGCCGTGGATGGAGTTTTCATCTCTTTCATCTCTCCAAGACAGTTTATTTACCTTAAACATTATCAGGCTGTTTTTCCTGCCTGAACCCCACCCATCGGTGCAGATGAGCAGCAGAAAACGGCGCCACCTCCAACGCACTTCAGCCCGATAAAGACATCCGACCAATGTGCCGACAAACCCAGGAATGATAACCACGCCTTGCCAAACTCCTCCATGACTCCTTGGTGTCGTGTGGCGGTCGAGGGCACAGGAGGTATCGTAGGAAACGCCATCGTCATCCATCAAACGTCACGCCGTTCCACGGGGAAAGGGGAGGGACAACACATTGTGGATGAGGACAGGTGTGGTGTTCCAGCCAGACCATGACCACAAATCAAACCTCGAAACCTACCGCCAAGAACCTCCAGGACGAGTGAAGGTGCAGCTACGACCACTGCATATAATGCATACAGTCATATAATGCATACAGTCATATAATGCATACAGGCATACAATGCAATGAGGCTGAAGATTATTCCCGAGCTGGAAGTGTTATGGGATGGGGGGAAACCGCAAGAGAACGATCACCTTTTGGAAAGACACTCAGGTGCTACAGGAAGTGTTGACAAGCTGTGAAAGTTGCCAAAGGAGTAGTTACGAAGTACAAAGCCACAGGGTCGTTCCCAAACCTTTGCACAGGCCCCGTTTGTTTTTTTGTTATTTTGGAAATGGAAGAAATGTGTTTGGACACGTGAAAAGTTTTGACGATTGCACAAACCTACGTACATCGTTCCTCAAGTAATGTTTCACATTCGATCTTCTCACGAGGGAAACGCTTCCCACCATCACACACACACACACACGCACGCACACACACACACACACACACTCACACACACACACACACACGTACCATTACCAGGCAGCCTATTACATTCCAGAGCTCTTGAAAGCTTCCAGATTGTTCTGTTTGGACAGAGGCTGTCACCGAGGACCCGCAGACTCTGGAGGAGAGAGAGGGAGAGAGAGAGGGAGAGAGAGAGAGAGAGAGAGAGAGAGAGAGAGAGAGAGAGGGCGTCCATGTTGGATGAAGTCGTCACGGCAACGCAACATGCCACCACCCACGCATCGACCCGCAGCCAAACATGTATGCAGCAAGGCACGCAAAGTCATGACAAACCCATGTTGAACAGGCCCCTGGTTAAAGTCAAACGCACACACAGACACAGATACAGACACACACACACACACACACACACACACACACAGGTTGTCCATACGTCCTGGTGAGGAGCTATTAGCGCTGTTTAAATGTAAATAAACGCTGCAGCAGTTTGTTTTCACTGGTCCCACACACCCGTTGCATACCTCCACCTCTCTCTCCCTCTCTCTCTCTCTCGCTCTCTCTCTCTTGCTTTCGCTCTCTGTTCATCACATGACCTGTCTCACTTTCTTTCTTTCTTTCTTTCCCTCCTACCGTATCCGTTTCTTGCTTTCTAACCCTTTCTACTTCTTTGGTTCTTTCAACATGTGTGTCCCTTCTTGCCTTCTGTTTTATTTCTTTGGTTCTCTCTTCCTCTCTTCCTGCCTCACCAATTGTTTGTTTGTTTCTTTATTTCTTCCGCCCCTTCCTACCGTCCATCTTTGTTTCAATTTTTCCAATCTTCTATTTTTCTTTGGTTTGTTTTTTTCACTGTCCCATTCCCTCCCCGAGCTCCGTCCAGTTTTCCTTCCTTCCCACCTTCTCTGATTCGGTCTTTGTTTCTCGGGTTCTTTCTCTTTCCCTGTCCGTTAATCGCCCTCTCGTTCTATCTGTCTTTGCACTTTTACCTTTCTTTATCTTTTGTTTCTCTCTGTCCCTTCCCCAACCCTGATGTCTCTTTCTTTCGTTCTTTCTTCCTTTCTTTCTGTCTCTCCTTCATTCTCTCCCTCCTTTCTATCCCTCTTTTTCTTTCCCTCCATCCCGCATTTTCTTTATTTCTTCCTTTCTGTTTGCTGAGGAGTGCAGCAGATGCCAACCTCCCCCCCCCTCTCTCTCCCCACTCCTCTCTCGCTCTCTCTCTCTCTCACTCTATAACTTCTCTCACAGGTTCTCTCACCTACTAGAGTTACTGTGAATGTAACCACTGCTACTGCTGTGACATACACTGATCCCCACTGCTCCATGTGACACGCACGCACACACACACACAAACACACACACACACACGTACACACAAACACACATACACACACACAGGCAGGCAGAAGGGCAAGTGTTCACACTCGATTGCTTTCACATAGATACAGGCTCAGTCGCTGACCCATGTTACTGCCCAGACTGACAAGGAAATGTGGCTGACACACACACACGCGCACGCGCATGCACGCACACACAGCGGTAAACGTCACAGTCCAAATCCTTTCATTTCCTCTTTTCCTGTGGCTGGTCGCTCAGGCGTATGTGAAACCCTCAGAGTATCAATGGTGGAGGCAGGTTATACTGACACCCACCCACACACACACACACACACACACACACACACACACACACACACTGACAGACAGGTATACACACACACACACTGATGGACAGGCACATACACACACTTGCACTCTGAGGTAGGCATTAGCACACACATCCTCACACACACACACACGTTTATAACCCTCAGGGCATTTGCAGATGTGGTTCAAATGCTGCTTAATGACCCTTGACCATTATCGGAGCATAGACCGTGTGTGTGTGTGTGTGTGTGTGTGTGTGTGTGTGTGTGTGTGTGTGTGAGAGTGTGTGTGAGTGTGTGTGTGTGTGTGTCTTCTTGTCCAGACAGGTCATGGACTGTTACACTTACTGAACCCGCTACTGTTCCCAAGACGCTCATCATCACCTCTCTCTCTCTCTCTCCACCCCCCCCCCTCCATTTTTCATCTTCCTTATTTCCATCCTGTTCCCTTTCTCATGGATGTGAGACGTGAGTGTAAAAATAAATAAACATGTGAAAAACTAAAGGTTCAGTTTGTTCCAGCTAAGGAGAATGACCATTCGATTTTGCCTCCACATCGGTGTGCCTCCATGTCTCCACATCATCCCTTTCTCTTTACAAATCACCTGAACAACAGCAGCAGGCGCAATTTATTTGACTCCTTTTTGACTTTTCAAGCTTTCAAACTGTATTTCGATTTTTTTAAGGTGTTTATTTTCATCGTTACACTTGTGGTGACTCAGTATTGATTCGCTATTGCTTGCGTATACGGGTACTGTGACAAATTAGGGGACAACGACAAGTCATTTTATCCTGAATCCTCCAAATTAAAACTCAGGATAAATCAGGAAATCAGGAAAAATACTCTTTATATTATTATTAATTGTTTTCTTTGTTTTTGTTTTATTTACTATTACTACTTCTAGTAGCACTAGAAAAAAAAACAAATAATAAAAATGCAAATATTAAATTATTATTATTATTATATTTTTTTATTAATAATAATAGTAATAATAATTATAATACTACTAATAATAATAATAATGTCATGAATAAGGTTTAGCAAGTAAAATAATTGTAATAATAAAAACACAAATATCACAAATAAAAACAATATTACCTTGAAAATAACCTTTTAAACCGCAGATCCTTGGCCCCATTGAGACTGTGTGGAAGCCAAGGAGGATCCATAGAAAGGATCGAGGAACGTCCAAATGCAATGTGTATGTTTTCAGCAGAAACCATTTGAGGCATAACACCCAGTGGCGGCAGCGTGATGTCTTCAATCACATCGCTGAGATTACCAAGGGTTTTGGTCTCCACGCACCTCTCTGAGTGTTGTGGCACCGAGAGAGATTTGTGCACATGCATCCAGCCAAAGATAGTAGTATTTCGATTGATAGTATTCTCCCAACCCAATTAAAGCTTTCATATTGTATGTACACAAATAGAACACTGCAAAACACAAACCCTGAGCCCTGCACAGTGTGTGTGCACGTGCACAAGCCAGAGCTGCGTCCGTGCACACACACTGATCCTGGTATCGACTGCTCCACATTAAACAGATCAACACCATTGACCAGCATAACCTTGTTATCTTTTCCATTTCAGAACACACACACACACACGCACACAACAACAACAACATACATTATCTCTCTTTTCCCGTGTTTCTAAGGTAAAATCAATGAGGCATCCTTCTACTATGTGACACGTCGTTCCACCGTTCCCTGTTTTCCACTTAAAAGATCTGGTGTATCTGCTTTGTCCCACAGTGTGTGTAGGTGTGTGTTGTGTGTGTGTTCACGTCTGCGTGCTGGTCGCTAACGGGCTGCAGGTCTCCAAAGAAAAGGCGTGAAATCAGATGAGGAAACACACGAGCCTGGACTCTTTCTTCTGCTGTTTTCTCACTGTTAGCGTGCTGGGCTGTTGCTGCTGTTCATTGGTCAGTGCGCTCGCACGTGTGTGTGTGTGTGTGTGTGTGTGTGTGTGTGTGTGTGTGTGTGTGTGTGTGTGTGTGTGTGTGTGTGTGTGTGTGTGTGTGTGTGTGTGTGTGCGTGCGTGTGCGTGTGCGTGTGCCCGCTGTGTGCTGTGTGTGGGAGGGCAGAGGCCTAGTTAAGATGCTTTGTGTTGTAAACTGAATGTTAACATGAACAAGGGTGCTAAAGGTTGGGAATTTGTATTTGTTTGTGGGTGCGTGCATGTGTGTGTGTCTTGTGCATTGGTGTATTTGATGTGTGTGTGTGTGTGTGTGTGTGTGTGTGTGTGTGTGTGTGTGTGTGTGTGTGTGTGTGTGTGTGTGTGTGTGTGTGTGTGAGCGTGTGTGTGTGTGTGTGTGTGTGTGTGTGTGTCTTGTGTGTTGGTGTATTTGATTGTGTGTGTGTGTGTGTGTGTGTGTGTTTTGCCTGCATGCATTTCTGTTTTGCGTGTGTGTTTAATAAATGAGGAAGGGCAACAAGGTTTGAACCCGGCGCTTGCTCCCCAGCTGGCTACGCTGTATCATAGCAACTCCACATGAATAATAATCACACACACACACACACACACACACACACTCACACACACACACACACACACACACACACACACACACACACACACACACACACACACAGACACACACACACACTCACTCTCTCTCTCTCTCTCTCTCTAATGATGCATTCTTCTCCAGCCACTCTTCCTAATCTGTCTCAGCTGCTTCTCCTCTACAGTGAGAACCCATTTACAGCAGTGAGCGGTGGCTGCTCGAGCAGGACGCCACGTTAATGATGTTGATGTGAAGTCATTTTGGAGCCAGAACTTCTCTTTGCTGGTTTTTTGTTTTTTTTTTATCCTAATTTAAGGCCCCAATCCGCATTTTCGGAGCATGTGCATCTGATCTTTCTAGTTTGCAGGTAATTCACAGAGTTCTTCCCCCCAGGGAGATCAGTTGGCCTTATAACTTACATGTCTCACCTTCCACTCAGCCGTTAACTATCCCATCTTATACTACCTTATAAATCGATATCTATTACCTATCTTACCTTATCACCCTCCCCTCTCTTAAGTCATCTATCTCATCCATCTTAAAATGTTTTCTGGCTCTATACTCGGGCCGGGTGTTCAAAATATTTTCTGAACCCTGTTTTTTTTTTTTAAATGTTCTATATGATACGGGTTATAAACTTCATCCTTCTCTCCGTCGTCCAAAAGTTCTCCCCAGGACGGGCTTGCGGTGGCGCGGGTTCACGACGTCGACGCACGGCCCGCTCTCTCCCTCTCAGGCGGAGCGATCTGGGCACGGGGCTCCGCGGGGGCTGGAGCCGCTCCAGGAACAACGAAAAGGACGCGTCCGCTCCGTTCCCGGGGCCCGGCCGCTCCTTATAAGGCCCAAAAGAGGCTCTTTCCTGCGTTGTTCTTCTCCCGCTCTGGGTTTTTTTCCTCGCCGGTAAATCTGTCCAGGACGCTGATAAAAGCCAGCGATGGGAGCCGCGCTGGAGGTAAATCAGTCCGCGCCGTTGGAGAGAGGGCTTTTTAACGGCGCATGTGCGTGCTGGAGGCGGGAGCGGTGGTGAGATGAAGAAAGGCGTCTCTGCTTGACCCCCGCCCGCCTATCTGTTTGGTGTCCTGCCAAACGCCCGTAAACACGGTAGCCGGAGCCAGAAATCCACTATTTTAGAGTTCAAATGGCAGCTGCAGTCGTAAAGTTCAGAAAGTTTCTGTTTGTGGCAGAAAGCCTAAAAATACATTTCCCTGCTCCTCTGGGTTTGTTCTAATCTGAGAAAAATATGGTTGGAATAGTGGAGATGAAGATTTGGGCTCAGTGTTTCATTTCAACATTCCTCTTTCTATGTTTCTCCCTTTGTTTCTTCCTTTCTTTGTTTCTTTCTTTGTTTCTCTCTTCCTTCATTCTTTACTTTCTTGCCGAAACTGTCTCCACAATGACTTGACTTGTATTGTGTGTGTGTGTGTGTGTATGTGTGTGTGTGTGTGTGTGTGTGTGTGTGTGTGATGACAGCAGTGAAGTGGACGGAGGTGGTGGAATGCAGGGTTCGTGGTCGTTTATACACTTCCTTCCTCCTCACACCTCAAACACTTGACCTCTGCCCATCTCCCCGTCTACTGCCCCTCTCTCTCTCTCTCTCTCTATCGCTCTCTCTCTCCAATATATATTCTCTCTTCTCTTTGCCCTCTCCTTCCTCTCATCATCTTTCTTTCTTTCTTTCTTTCTATCTCCCTTTCTTTCTTCATGTCCATCTTTCCTCTCTCCAAATCTGCCGTCACCCTCTCTATCCAATCAGTGTCAGTGTGTGTCCATTGTTGACACTGGAACCACAACACACACACACACACACACACACACACACACACATCAAACATATAGAAACTCTGACCTTGTTTGATAAACAAGTCGTCAGGACTGAAGAGGAGTGTGTGAAAATCAGGGACGCTTTTAGTCGCACCTCCTTATCATACTTCCTCTCAACAAACAGACACAAACAGACATGCGTGCACACTCACACACAAACACACACACATACACACACACACACACACACACACACACACACACACACACACACACACACACACACACACACACACACACACAGTGTGGAAGTAAAAAGTTAAATAAAAAATGGAATCAGGTCGTGAAATGTTGAGATGCTTTCAAGTGCTTTTTTGCTCTTCCTTTTTTGGTTTCTTCTGGATTTCGAATACATTTATTTTCAGAATAAACAAAAATGGATATTCAAGGAAAAGTTGCATTAAAAGCAAGATTTCATATCCCCCGTATAACTTTGCGACACATTCACTTATTTTTGCCTACATACTTGTCTTTCCACTTCATCTGTTCATATCTAGACGTGTTTTCTTGTCAGCATTCACAGTGGCATCATTTTCCTCCAGCAACGTTATTTATATATAATATGATCTAATACACGCAGGTGGCGTTTCCCCTGGAAGGTCCTCATAATATCTGTATGTCTGTCACCACACGTTCACTCTAAAGTGGCTGTATGGATTGTTTTTATATGCGGAACGAAGCTTCTCATTAGGAATAATGGAGAGATCAAGACAAAAGTGGAGAGAGAGAGAGAGGGAGAGAGAGGTAGAGAGAAAGCGGGAGAGAGAGAGGGAGAGAGAGAGGGAGAAAGAGAGGCTCTATTTGTGTGTTTTTCCGTGTGTGTGTGTGTGTGTGTGTGTGTGTGTGTGTGTGTGTGTGTGTGTAAATGCAGTTTGTGCGCTTTCGACCCCTCGTCAAAAGTTTAAAACGCTGCGACTGGGATCCATCTTAACCACGAGCACACCACTGTTCCTGCACGCTGATTGTTTGTAAGTGGGTGTTAATTAATGCATTCTGTCCTTTTGCCTGTTTAATGGAAGCGTACGTCTCATTAAACTGTCACTCACAAATCTGTGTGTGTGTGTGTGTGTGTGTGTGTGTTTGTTTGGAGAGCGGTTGAAATGGAAGGCGTTGTTATAACGCATTCAACGGTGTTTAAGGAGGAGAGCGAGAGAGAGAGGGAGTGAAAGGGAGAGATCGACGTAGGGAATACAAACGCGACAAAGGGAGAGAGCGAAAAAGGCGGCGGCGGCGGCGGCGGCGGAAGAGAATAAAGCGCCATTACGACAATTAGCGTGGCATTTAAAAAGCTCTCCTCCAGAAAGCCGTTTGATATTGAAATGAAACAAGGCGTCTCCTCGGGAGGGCGTTGGGGAAATTAGTCTGACAATACATTATGTGGCGCACGCCGGCTAACGCATCATCACCTGTGCTGGGCCCGCTCGCTCGCCCGCGCTCTCTCTCTCTCTCGCTCTCTCTCAATTCAATTCACTTCAATTAATTCATCCTCATTTGTATTAAATTAGGAAATATTGCAATGCTGGTGTCAAGGCAACGTAATTTAAACTCAACATTTCACGCTACCCTCATATGTGTGTGTGTGTGTGTGTGTGTGTGTGTGTGTGTGTGCATGTGTGTGTGTCTGTGTGTGTGTGTGTGTGTGTGCGCATTTGTATGCAATTGCACATGTATGTTGAAACCTATCAATAAATCTGTCTGTCTGTCCCTCTG
>NC_137210.1:20469695-20474695 GCF_960531495.2 Zeus faber
TCTCAGGGCTGTAAAGCTATACTATTAGGAGTGAATGCTCCTATTCATCTCTATGGATATCATGCTGCTGGTGAATATAGGGACAGTGGCACAGTGTTGTGGTGTGCAGTTTACCAGTTCACCAACACCCCTCCCCTTCTCCTCCTCTGTTCCAAATATCACACGGTTGGCTGCGTCACAGTCGGCCAGCCGGGCGGCGCAGATCAACGTCATTTTCCAATTAAACTCCTCGCCGTGTCATCGCCCACGCGGCATCGTGTTCAGTTCACCGAGGGCCGCTCCTTTTTCCGTCTCCGTCAACTTCTCCCCTCGCCTCGGGGACCGGGCTCCACGACGCCGAAATTGAAGCCGCGACGTGTTGAGTGGCGCCGGCGGCTGTTTCCCCGGAAACATCCGCCTTCCACCCCAGCGGGGACGGAGGTCAGGCCTTCCCGTTGATATTTCTCCTGATGTCCATTCACATTGTTTGGTGATGCTCAAAGTGGGCGTGGTCAGGATGAGTTCAGGGACCGCCCGCAACAGCCGGGGGTTTGAAATAGACTGTCGACTTGATTTGTCAGGGGGAGAGAGCTCGGGGTACCCGCCTCCTCCGCTCCACCGGCGCTCCTTCTCCTGTCAATAAATCCACAAAATCCCCCCCCCCCCCCGGTCCCTGACGAGAGTGGGGAGTGGGAAGCGGGTGAGCGACGTCCCGCTAAAGATTACACGGAGCTGGGAGCGAGAGAGAAGCAGGTATGACCTTAAATCGCCCGGCGCTGCTCGCAAGTAACGGGAAGACCAGATGGAGAACGGCGGCGACCTCGCAAGGCAGCGTGAGGAACGGGCCGCCGACGAGGTGACTCCACGCTTCGGGATCGTGCTCCCATCGTGGCGGGAACTGCAGCCGGAAAATTCTGAATTTGGGCAGTGGGGTGGAGTCTTTTTTTGTGCCGAGGTGGAGGGCGAAACCTATCAGTCAAAGCAGCCCGGCGGGCGGGATGGTGCGTGCCCGGCGGGCGTGACGGTGCGTGCCCGGCGGGGCGAGGTTGAGCTTAACTACGATAACACTACTGTCTACTGTCATGACTGGGAGTGACGTTGCGGGACGGCGGGGGCGTGACGGTGCAGGCCTGATGGTGCGGGCCTGACAGTGCGGGTGTGACAGTGCGTGCCCGGCAGCCGTGACGGTGTGTGCCCGGCGGGATTGTATAGCCCCGGCGTGCTATACTACGATCACACTACTGTCTACCCCACCCATTTCCACAGGATTAAAAGTAAAAAACATATACATATACAGTACATACGATCATACATATATTTATGACCGGCGGGCATGACGGTGCGGGTCCGGCGAGCGTGATAGTGCGGGCCCGGCGGGGCAAGGCTGTGCTATACTACAATAACACTTCTGTCTACCACACCCATTTTCACAGGATTGATAATAAAAAAACAGCCGTGAAGGCTTGTCATATACATACGATCATACATGCTGTATATGTATGACCGGCGGACATGATGGTGCGGACGTGACGGTGCGGGCCCAGCAGGGGCGTGATGACACGAGCCCGGCAGACGTGCGACAGATTGGGGGCGGGACGTCCGACGCCTCGTGCGGCAACACCGTCGCCACGGCAACGCAGGCAAAACAGAGCGGAGAGGTTGCACCGACGTCGACACTTTCGCCGACGACTTCTTTCTTTCTTTTTCTTTTCTTTCTTTTTGATTTTGTCTTCCTTTCTTTTTTCTTTCCTTCTTTTTTTTCCAGTTTGCTATGGTTCTTCCTTTCTATTTTTACCAGATTTATATCTTTCTTTCTTCTTTTTTCCAATATTTATGTTTCTCTATATATAGTATCTTTATCTCTATACGCATCATCAGTACTGCCAGAGAGGGAGACAGGTGCGCAAAATCACTCCCTCCCCGCGCCCCCCTTCGGGATGTCGCCCTTCGCGGCCGCCTATATCGCCGAGCTGGCGCCGCGGCCCCTGGGAGGATCGTGTCATCTGGTACCACTCCAAAAATGGCAATCGGATGGGGCCGCCCTGCGTCATTCTACTCTGACCAAACGGATGCTCCTCAGCCAGATGATGTCCAGCTTCTGTTCCGTTTGGACATTTGGACCTGACTTGGGATGAGCAAATAATATTGAATGAAAAAAAAACCCCGAAAAACGAGTTTCACTTTCTCTCCAAGGAGTTTTCTTTGGCTGTCGGCTCAGAAACACGTGTCACTTCTGTCAACAGCATCATAGCTGTTCATATTAAGTCGAGTGATTTTAGGTTAATTAAGCTGTCATTATCAATTCAAGTGAATTGATAAACATATTGACAAAGAATGTGAAATAATTCATTCATATATTCAAGTACACAACTGTGTCCCACTTGAGATAAGTCACCCATCTGAATTGCTTGTTTCCAGAGGGTCCATGCTGCTGGTGGATGACTTCCTGGAAACAAACTCATGCACATCCTGTCCTCCGTCAGAGAGCCCCGTGACAAGGTGGGAAAGAAAATGATTATCAAACATGACACAAAGTTTGATAATAGGTTTTGTGTCTGAAATACCACCAATGCTGCTTTTATTATTTATTATTAGTAGTTTGCCATAAATAACCTTTGATATAATTTTAATGTGATCTACAACTGTAATTTTCAAAATCGGTCTGTGGGATGTGTTTGTACTGTGTTGCATCACTCTACCACTGGTATCACACAGAGTATACAGTGTTTGTTCTTTGTATTGAAAACGGGTCTGGATCAATAAGCAAACCTGACAGCAGCACTAGGTCTCTGCTACAATATAGACTCATATAAAACACATTCAAACTGATTACATTCTTTACAAAAAACATTTCTATGTAGTTTTATCTTGTGTTTCTACGGAAGAGGCTCGCGTAGCCTTTGGAAAATAGGCTACATGAGCCCCTGCCCCCACGCCAACGCGCCGGGTGAAGTTCCGGCGTTTAATTATCGCTATCGTTTAAAAAAATTTTTTTTAATTTTATTAAATCCGTGTGTCATCCCCGATCTTGTTTCAGTTTGTTTCATTTGCACAAGCATGGGCAAATGTTCCGAGACTAGATGATCTGGTGTGGAAGACACCGCTCCTAGGAAACCTCAAAGGCAAACAATGCAAACCAGGAGTGCAGCACTTCAAAGACGGAGCAGCGTTGCACTTTAAAAATACAATTTGAAACGATGCAGCTTTTTAAATTTGTCTGAGCGACATACAGTCCAGTAGCTTCACGGTGTAGCCCTAGTCACATGGGATAAGCGGAGCTAAGTTATTCTTGTTGATGCCCCTACAACACCGTGAATAAAGTTTAAAAATGAAGTGAAACAGACTTTCTGTACGTCTGTGGGTTTTTCCTCAACATTTAAAAAACATGCACATTTATACATCACCTCTGAGTTTGAAGTGATTGAAGCTTATACTTTTTGTCAATTTGAGGACAAGGTGGCTCATAGGGATGAACCATGCATTTTTATTTTTTATAAATAACTCAACAGGGGTGAGAGCAGAGTGGTCGTTCACCAATGTGATTGTAATAATAATTATAATATAATAACAACCTTTATTTGTATCGCACCTTCCAAACACCTCTTGTAACTCAAAGTGCTTCACATTAAAAGCAGGCCACCAGATAACGGCAATTAAAGCAAAGCAATATGCATTTACAAAGTACAAAAATAATATAATTAAAAGAAAGGAATAAATCAGAAGCAAGGTTAGAATAAGTGTTCCTCAGTTGAATTATTTTCTCATTTCAAGTCTTGGTTGTTACTATCATGACACCAAATCCCATGTGCTCACTTCTCTTCCCTGCGTTTCTTCCTAATTACTGTTTCCTTTGCATAGTTCCTATAGCTGTCCTCGGTGCCCCATTGTTACGGATGTGTCCTTTAATTCCCATTTCTGTCCCTTTAAATGGAAGGAATGTAAAAGGTTGGCCCATTCTTTTTTTTTTTTTCTAAATCAACAGACCTCTTCCAAGAGGATGAACCATAAACCATTTTTTCCTGCGGATCTTTTGTTTTTGCTGACATTAAAGGCATTAGGAACTAAAAAAAATTGTTCCTAACGGTACCAGAAACAGAGAAAATCTGACGTGTGTAAAAACTTGGATAATCCCTGGAGGTAAGGTGTTTAATGCGGCTGTTTTAAAGTGTGTCTGGAATTAAAGAGGGGTCCCCACCCCGACCGACCCCTGTCACCCCCTGTGATACCCCGGTTGGAAGGGGGATGCTGATGGGGGAACCGTTTCTCAGAGAGAGCGATGTGCAAAGGCAGGAGCGGAGTCTGGAACGGAGGTTTTTTAATTTTCAAAATCCTAGAAATTGTCCACTTTGGATAAAATAGAATAATATAAGCCCAAGTCATAGCCCTATTTAAGCGGGCGCCATTGTGTGGTTTTAGTGGGAGGAAAAAGACAATAACTTTCCTGACATTATTTCATATAATCGCAGCAGGAGAACAACGTGGCAACTATCGTGTTTTAATGCGTCATATTCCAGAATAAATAACTTTATTAAGGCAGAAGGAAAAAGTTGAAGAAAAAGTCCAGATGAGCAGCAAGGAGCCGATTTATTTTCTGGGCAACACAGGAATATTCATTATTCATTCGTTCTGAACACGTCCTCATCAAGTCCAAATGAGTCATCATTATTATTATTATTATTATTATTATTATTATCATTCTTATTATTACATGCTCTACTTCAAAAGGGACATTAAAAACAATGCTTGCTTTGCAGTATTGCCCAACCACCTGCCATATTAGCGGAGGAGCGCGGTAAACTCCAAAGACAGCGCACTTCAGAAACAGGGCGGTCGTTGCAGGGAGAAGTATCGTCAGCTTTGTTTTAGAGGGAGCGTGTAGTGTTTAAGCATACATGACATTTATGTATGCTTAAACTTTTTTTTTTATGTATATTTACGGGAGAGGTAGAATTTATACATTTTAGAAGAACATTAACAACTGACGATTATGACGCTTTTTTTTTTTGCATGTGTGCACCACA
>NC_137210.1:20484695-20487195 GCF_960531495.2 Zeus faber
GTGGGATGTGGCCAAAGGACGTCCACTTCTATGCCTTTCTGTGACTCTTCCAGTCTCTCTGAATCTCTGTTGCAACCTGCTGATGACACTCTGTGACACTAAGCTCAGTGGCCTCTTCCCTCTGAGAACATCCTGTTTGAAGCCTCGCAATGGCGAGGTACTGTTGATCAATTGTTAGGTGTCGTCTTGGACTCATGATGTCAAAATGGGAACAGCATGATGAAGAGGACTGTTTAAATACCAATTCTAATTGAACCAGGAAATGTATTGGTGGATTCATGGATCAAACACCTGTTGTGAATTTTGCCGTTCAGCTCCTTGTGAGAGAACAGCAAGTTGTGCAAAAAGTACTGAAACATTGAACAGTTAGATATGTACATTCAGAAGTTTAGAGAAGGTCAAACTAAGTTCACCTGTAAAGGTTATAGTGCATTTTAGGTTCATCCTAAAATTTCACCCGAATATCCCTAACTTTTTGTGAGTAGTGTATAATAATAATAATAATAATATACATAATAACTTTCCCCATTTTATAATATGCATCTTGAACGCAATTCAAGTATTGCTGCATTTTGTGATTACATAGATGACATAAAAAATATATATATCAAAAGAAGTAATAAAAAAAAGAAATATATATACATTTTTATAAAAAATTAATAAATAAATAAATAAAATAGGGCGATCCCAAAAATCGAGATGTTTCCTAATGTAAAATTTCATCCAAATAAAACTTTTACGTAAAATATTCAGAGCTAAACTTGAAATATTACATTTCTTAACACGGTAGCGAAGCATTGTAAAGTATTTAAAATGGAAAAAATGCTCTGAGCACAGTTTCATCACTTTAGGCGCGGCCTCTTTTCATCTGGTGGGACAATTCAGTTCAGACAATACAGACTTAACTACGTTTAAAACCCACGTCACATTTCAAATTACAGCGTTAGACAACACTTTGGAGGGCACAGCATCAATCATCCGGACACCCGGCAGTTATAGACCATAACATGACGTTTGGGCTTGTAATTTGAACAGTAATCCACTTTTAGACTGTGATCCATTTAAATAAGACTTTGAACAAGCCAATTTGATACCTACTCCACACACACACACACACACACACACACACACACACACACACACACGCTCTCATCCAAACACACACACAAACACACACATACACACACACACACACACACGCTTGCTCAGTAACATTTCAATTACAAGACTTTGACGAGTCTTTACAAAGTCAGTTTGACATTTTGTCTTTTTCCCTTCGTGGCGTCGTGCTAAGCCGCTACGCGACACACTACCGCTACGAGTCAAACGTCCAGGTAGCGAGTCCTTATCTGCAAACACACAGGGAGGAGGAGGGGGGAGGAGGAGGAGGAACAACAGAGGAGGAGGGGGTATAGAGTTAAACAGGGTTGCAAATGAGACAGTCAGATAGAGCAAGATGATAAGAGAGAGAGAGGCAGGCAGACAGACAGCCAGACAGACAGACAGACAGACAGACAGACAGACAGACAGACAAGACAGAGAAGAAGAAGGAGATGGCAGGGAGTCAGGATAGCAAGTTGAGGGAGTGTCAGTGGATAAAATGTGATGGTCATTGATCGGTCACGTTGTTTCCATCTGTGTCTGTACAGTTCATTTAAATTCAACGAGGCCTCAGTTGTCGTGACATAAAAACATGCAGCACTGCCAAAACATATGATACAGAGAGAAAGAAAATGATTATAACAGGGTCACAATCTGAATCAGACTCAGAATCTGAATGAGAATCCGATATGTTTGTTGTCTTGGTGATGGTTGGTGCGTTGTCGTGCAGACAGATGAGAAGCATAAAAAAAAAACACGTTATAGTCTAAAAAAAACCCAAATACACAGAATACACAGAATACACAGAATACACAAAGTGGCAGTACGGCTGCAGAGGAGTGTGCAACAACTTGCTGTGGCGGCCATCTTAGTCCAGAGAATTTTGTGTGTTGATAGAGTGAAGAATACTGAGTGCTGTGTGTATGTATGTGTGTGTGTGTGTGTGTGTGTGTGTATGTGTGTGTGTGTGTGTGTGTGTGTGTGTGTGTGTGTGTGTGTGTGTGTGTGTGTGTGTGTGTGTGTGTGTGTGTGTGTGTGTGTGTGTGTGTGTGTCTGCTGCAAACACGGACAGTGCATTTGTGCACACATGTATTTTTAATCACGTATGCATCTGCATACGGCAGGGGGTTTAGCTCTTCCTGTATGTGTGTGTGCGCGCGCGTGTGCGTGTGTGTGTGTGTGTGTGTGTGTGTGTGTGTGTGTGTGTGTGTGTGTGTGTGTGTGTGTGTGTGTGTGTGTGTGTGTGTGTGTGTGTGTGTGTGTGTGTGTGCGTTTGTGTGGGTGCCATCTCAGCTCTGCAGCAGTGCTAAATGAGTGTGTCAGTGTGGCCCATGCAAACGGTTGACACACTAATTTACTGTGGCTTCCAGTAAGACCTTCTCTGTAATGTGGCTTATTG
>NC_137210.1:20494695-20497195 GCF_960531495.2 Zeus faber
CACCTTTCAAGAAACCCAAGGAGGCGTTTCCAAGAAATAATAAAAAAAATATAATAATAATAATATTATTTTTTATAATTTGGATTATAATATTGACGCTTTGAATTTCATTTTTCTTTGCGATTTTCTTTTCGAACCTTTCTCATTCACGTCGCATCGGGGCGCGCAGGACGTTTTCTTTTTCGTTTGTTTGTCTGTTCGTTTGTTTCGCCTTCCAAACCACCGTTTTGGCACGTTTCTGTCAACCGCGCTATCTCTGTTCTCTCCATCATCCGCTTCGACTTGCCAAGCACAACGCGAAAGTTTAACCAACTTCTGGGGCGAATGCGGTGCCCAGAACCCATCATACGGCGCGTCGTGCCGCGGCTCTCCAAACGTCCAGGTCCTGCGTGGGACGAGTTTCACACACGCACGCACGCACACACGCACACACCTTTTTGGATCCTAGTGCCTCTGCTCCTGCGCGTTCGATCGCGTCGGGTCGTGTCGACCGGACGATCGTCTGCGATCCGATTTCCCCCCAATATTCCGATATTTACCCTTTAGACAATTAAGATTTCAGCCGTCTTCCACCGACTGGAGATTTATTCTTGTTATTTGATTTTGTTTCGGACCCATAGAGGCGCTTTTCCCCAAACAGGCTGCTTGGAAAACCGATGCGCTGTCAGTTTCAGTGTCAGTATCCTTCCATATAAAGAGTTCAAGTTGAACGTCTGCTTATTGTGCTGAACGTTACACCAGACTATACTACTACAACTACCACACGCAGGGTGTGATGAGATCGCCACTGTACTCCCACACCTCCCTACCCGCCACGAAACGAGAATCCCCAAAGCGGCCAGCGAGCCGGGGGAGCCTGTAGGAGTAAGACGGGGATCGAGCTCGGAACCGTCGGTCACAGATCGCCGTGGGCTTGTTATGTGCGCCACAGAACGCGCGCCACGCAGGCCCCCTGCGGCCGCCGCCTCAGCGCAGCCGAGGCGGCGGCCGCCCGCTGGATCATGGGGCACGGTTCCTCATCTGATAAATCATCACAAGGAGTGGTCACGAGGCCTATATCCGAGTTTTATATCCCGAGGACCTTCACATCCACGTCTTCCAAGAAACGGGAGTCAGCCATACTAGCACATTTGTTTCCTCAATTTGATACGCATTAGGCAATTAGGTCCGTGCTTCCATACATGTCTATAGTTAGGGAGTTCACCCCGAAACTATGGTCAAAACAGTCATCAAATCGTTTTTGTCTATTTTCCGGGGACCCCTTGGAACCTCTCGAAGGACCCCCGGGGGTCCACGGAGTCCGCGCTGAAAGTCTACTGAGCGCTTTGGGGACTTTGGCTGATTTAAAGGGAAATCGTAACTATAGGGATTGACCCTGTCTGTTTAAAGCTGTGGCTTTCGGACACTGAAGCCACCTGGCAGAACAGCAAAAGAAAAAGAAGTAGCGGTTTAAGATCTTGGCCGTCCTGCAGGTTTTATCCGTCCTGATCGTTTATCCAGAAGCCTAAACCCGCAGGTTTTGTAAATCATGGCTTGGATTGACTCGGACTTTCAAATGTTGTTTCAGAGGAAAGCACAGGGCGCCGTGGAGGGCACCAATGGAGTCATTCCACGGGGCCTAATGTGGATTTATGCTCTCTGCCGTGAAGAAATATAGTGTCTTCTCTCATGTGGTTGCATAGGTGAAGTTAGTGAAAATAATACATTTATATGTATATATATATATATTTTTTTATAGAAAATTAGTGCCCAGGGTATTTTTTTATATATAGCTACATACTGCAAACTGCGCCAGGTTTTGCCCTGATTTGTGTTGAGACCCTTCAGAGCTACTCCACGGGGCCCCATGAGGATCAGTGCCGACACTTTGAGGACCACACTGGCACATCTACATACAAGCACAACCACAACCACACACACACACACACACACACACACACACACACACACACACACACACACACACACACACACACACACACACACACACACACACACACGGTTCTGGCTGCACAAGCCTCCTCTGAAGTGGATTTCTACAGATTCACTTCCAGTTACCTTCGCATGGCTTTTTCCAGTGTCTCCAGAGAGAGGGGACGGGGAGAAGAAGGCTGCAAGGAAAGACTTGGGAGGAAGTTACGGGGACGGGCGGAGAGAGAAGGAAGCTGCAGAAAGAAGTGAACGGAGCGGAAGAGTGATTCTCTGAGCCATCCCTCCCCTCCCCTCCCCGTTTGATCCTGTTTCTTCATTCCGTTTGATCACAGCTGTGCCTGGAAGGGAGATAAACGGACATAATTGGCCTCTCAAGACCAGCTGTCTATCTCCATGCCGTCTCCGAAAAGTGTTGCCTGACAAAACCGCCGCTCAGTAAAACAAGCAGCGATAAGCAGGGTATCAGCCGGTTTGTTTCCCTACAGGTAGAGTCAAAGAACCGTGGCAGGGGTGGGTTTGAGTCGAGGCGTTCCGCTTGTAAAAATTTGATTTTACGACCCTCGGTTTG
>NC_137210.1:20502195-20507195 GCF_960531495.2 Zeus faber
CAGGAACAAGAGGAAGTGATGTCATCTCCGCAGACTCATCACTTTTACTGCGATGTGATAACCTGCGAACTTCGTCACGCGTGTGTCTTTGTGTGTGTGTGTGTGTGTGTGTGTGTGTGTGTGTGTCTGCGTGTGTGCTTGTGAATTGATGGACTCCTGAAGCAGTGCAGATGCAATAACCCACACACACACACACGCACGCACGCACGCACGCACGCACGCACGCACGCACGCACACACACACACGCACACACGCACGCACGCGCGAGCAGCACCTGTCACAGCATCACACCGGCCTGATTCATCAGATACTCGGAGGCGGTGTCACTGCAGTCTGCGGGAAGGAGGGAGGTGGAGAGATGGGAAGGGAAGAAAAGAGAGGAGGAGAGAAGGAAGGAACCAAGAGGAGAGGAAGAGTGGAGAGTTAGAGAATATTTGAGGAGCAAAGGGAGTGAGGGAAGGTTATTATTTTGGGCTGAGAGTGCTTTTCGAAAGTATGAACGGTCCTAAAGTTACTGGTTTTAGTTTGTTTTGTTTTTTTTCCAGCAGGAATTTGACCAGAAACCTTCACTCAGGGGAGGGAGAGAGAGAGAAAGAGAGAGAGAGAGAGAGAGAGGAAGAAAGAGCGAGCGAGAGAGGGAGCGAGAGAGAGAAGAAGAGAGAGAGAAAGAGAGCGATCGAGAGGGAGAGGGAGAGGGAGAGAGAGAGGAAGAAAGAGCGAGAGAGAGAGGGAGCGAGAGAGAGAAGAAGAGAGAGAGAGAGAGAGAAAGAGAGAGAGAGAGAGAGAGAGAGAGAGATCTCTTTATCTGGGTTTGAGATCGTAACACGCTAATAACAAGCCTGTTCCGTCGACATCTGGAGAGCTATCGAGACGTCAAGCCAACAACCCATTTCAGATCTGGCATTTGGTTTCTCAGAGCTCAGAGCAGTTCAGCACGGAAGGAAACTTCAAAACAATGGGATTTCATGGGGGATTGAAGAGGACTCACCATCTTGTCCTCTACATCTATCCCCGTTTATCCATTTTAAACAGTAGTTCAGAGCAGTAATCTAACCAGCTCAAATAGGCCATTTTTCAACATTAGAAAAAGTCACAGCGAACATGAGAGAACTTGATTTAGTTCTATAACTAACCCCCCCCCCCCCCCCCCCCCCCCGAGAACTAGATACCTTCAGTGTTGTTTTTTTCAGGTTGTGTTCGAACCGGTTATAGGAACGCTGAAGTGACGTCAGCCAATGTGGTTTCATCGTGAGTTCCATGTCCCGTGTTGTTTTTACTCTGTAACTTTCACTTATTTCACCTCATCAGTCCACCAAAATCAGTTTCTGAATAAATTAGAGGCCAGAAATAAGTAATCCAGTTGCTGGATCATCACTCATATTAGATCTGCAAGGCCTCATTTAAAAGTTAGTTCCCACTTTCATAAGGCAAGGGCATGCAATTTCCATTATTCCATTACACTGCAAGGGCAATTTTTTGTTATTGTTTTTTTACCTTTATTGGTAATTTTTTTTATTACCACAGAGTGTATCTGGAGTCCACACCCAGAGTGATGCAACTCGTCCGGGTAGGACTGTCCTCAGTCCGAGGGACCGTGAACTTAGTTCTGGACCAATAACTGTAGACTTACGTCACTGAAGGTTCCTTTACATTACATTACATTGAGCAGACGCTTTTTTTTAAAGCGACTTACAATTATTCAAACACCGACGGACGCAGCCATCAGGAGCAATTAGGGGTTAAGTGTCTTGCTCAAGGACACTACAGCATGCTAGCCTGGGATCGAACGAGCAACCTTTAGATTACTAGACGACCAGCTCTACAGCTCTCATAGAACCGGCACAATAGTTCCTCTTGTGCCGGTTAGTCCTTGCCCTGGAGTAGAAGCTAAAAAAGCCCCTCAAGAACGGCGTTCTATGAACTACGAGGGTTCCTGGTTCTTGCAGTGCAGACACAAAAAAAAGGGACGGTTCCTCCAAAAATTCTTAGAACTATGAAAAAAAGCTCCTGTGGTGTGAAAACGCCTAATGGCACGATGTCAGCAACATTCATTGTACCGTTGATAGTACCGAGTCACGGACCACTGTGTAGCTGCACATGCACACCCTTGTGGTATATCTCCAGCGTGCACATTCAGTGTTCCATGAAAGCAGTCTTTCCCTCGCTGTGAACATCCAAGTTCAACCACAAAGTCGTGCTAAGCGGCGGGGCAGCAGACAGCGTTGCGCTCCATCGCAGACTTTCCAATTGCAGGGACTGGTGCGTGCAGGTTCCAACCGCGTCTCCAGAAGAAACTTTCAGATAATTTGTGTAAATGGAGATGACACAAAAACACTTTTCTGTTCTGACACCAACACCGATACCCAAATCTTGAGTATCTGCCGAAAGCGATACCATCCTGATATTTTTGACTCTTGATATTTTCCATAGCTCTTTTTGGTTTTTCCTCTTCACAGGCCGCATTCCTTTTGGGGATGCTTCTGCAAGTGCTTTATCAAATTTGGTTTGTTGGTTTCCAGTTTCCAGTGCTGATGCCGCCCCTCGATACGCCTTCTTTAAAAATACAGCACTTTGCTTGTGAAGTACTGCCACACGCTCTATGCTGAACTTACTGCAGCTAACGTTAAGGCCACAGGTGGCTGCTGTTATCACATGGCTTACTTTACTTCTTGTTATGTTATGTCGCAACAGCATTTCTGGGATTTCAGGCAAGAAATGTGTTTATCATTACAGTCTTACTTTTTCCCCCCGCCAATATCTGATCCTGCATTTTTTGTTGGTATCAGACCGATGCCAATACCGGGTCTCGGTTCAGTGCATCTCTGGTATCAATCTTCAACCAACACGAACCGAGTTCTCGTTCTGGTTCTAGTGCCAGTTCACAGTCGGCTCAACTTGCAAACCTTCTAAGAACTGGTTTGCTTTTCCTCTGGAAAACGTGATAAACGTCTATGTAAGCACTGAAAACAAGTAAAATATTATTATTATTATTATTATTATTATTATTATTATAATTGTGTTGAAAACCAGAAAAATTTGGTTGTGAATGTTGAAAACCGGGACCTCCACAGGCTTGGTGGCGCTGCAGGGCTCCAAGCCAGATCTCGCAAGCTTGTGGGCTCAAAGAATTTAAGTCCTTATAATTCAAGCACTCAGATAGTTTGTCTCCTCCACGGACCACCGTTTGGATTTTACATCTATGCTGAAGCGATCATAATAATGGCGGTCATAAAGTTTTAGTCGGTCCTGGTTGTCCCCGGCCCCAGCCCCTGTCCCTGCCCCCTGTCCCTGCCCCCTGTCCCTGCCCCCTGTCCCTGCCCCCTGTCCCTGCCCCTGACGTAAGCGGTTCTTGGTCCGAGACCAGCAACCAAGTGGTGCCGCTCTGGAACCAGTTTTCCTGGCCGCGAAGAACTGGTTCGGGAGTAGGCACCAGCTCCGAACCGGCCCTCAACATGCCTCGGTGGAAAAGGGGTATAGGTGTATGGCAAGCAGAGCAACTTCTTGCTGACTGGTCACACAGAATACTTGTAACCAATCATCTTGAGACTAGGCTGCAAGTCCGAGGCTGATGCCTTGTTTAAACAGGCCAACACGTTTTGTAAACTTTACCAGTTGCAGCTTTACCTGGCTTAGTTCCTTGGGTCCAAAATGGACCACTAGTTCAGCTCCAAGTGAGGTCTGGCCTGCGCCGTGGCAAGGATCCCCCGGGTGGTGAAACACTCAGGTGGGGCTTGGGATGCGATGGGTTACGTATGACCTGAAACTCTGCACGGCTGTATCGCTTTACCTCACCAAGGAGACTGGAAACAGATAGCGGGGAATAAAATTAGTGAGCTCGCAAACATTCTGAGGGAGAGCAAGAGAGAGAGAGAGAGAGAGAGAGAGAGAGAGAGGGGGGAGAGAGAGAGAGAGTTGGGGAGGGAGGGTGGGGGAGGGGGCAGAGAAGAGGAGTGGATGATCAGTAATTGTTCCCAGACAGCGTGAGGTCCAGGCCAGATGTAGATGCCAAAGTGTCGATCACTCTCGGTCCGTGTGAGCGCGAGTTCTGACCTCACACTTCCTCCCATCGCTCCGTGCTGATCCGGAGCTGGAAGCGTTCCAGCGCTCCGTGCACGGGCGTACGTGACCACTCGTCCTCCCTACGCGTGTGTTGACTGGCTGCGTCGGGCTCTGCAAGTGTGTTTGTGTGTGTTGTGTACCGTACACACAGTTTCATAACTTACCATAGGTTTAATGCCACAGTGTTGATGAGTTGATGAGTGTTGATGCCTGCATTTTAAATACATTCCCATGATTGGTCACAAGTACTTTTTGCTTATGCATAGGTACTCTCAAGTGCATGAATGTTTGTGTGAGAGTGTGTGTGTGTGTGTGCGTGTGTGTGCGCGCGTGTGTGTGCACGCTCTTTTAGAGTAGGTTTTCAGTGGCCCATCTATTTTTAGAGCTATAACGTGTTGTATTCTCCTCAGCAGTTTGACTTGGCTGTGTCCGCCCCCCTCCCCGCGGCCGTGATAAATAAAAAAAAGTTGCAGCACGTCGACTCAGGATCCTGGTCGGACCACGGCGGCGTAGAAATGGTCACCAGGTTTCTGGGCCGTCCCAGACAAGTTTCCTACCTGTTTATTCGGCGGAACACGATAGGCGGGAGTGAATAACAAGGTCCTAGACCAGTGGCTTTAACATGTGCGTGTTGAGTCATCCTGCGCGGGGGATTCCTCCTTCTGTCTCTCAAGGTTTCTTCCTTTTTTTCCCTCAAGGGGCTTTCTGGGAGTTTTTCCTTGCCCGGATGCCGTTAAGACGTTAGAAGTTAGGGGATGCTGTCGATATCTGTGTGCAGAATTTGGGGGAAACCGAAACGGTACCATTTCTTTCAAATCCAATTCTTCGACATCTCCAGCATCTTCCAGTGTAGGTCACATGTATCACCGGAGCCTTGTGCGCTTGATTCATGTTTTGAAACCGCTGAAGTGGAAATCCATGTATCTGAGCATCGAAAATG
>NC_137210.1:20522195-20527195 GCF_960531495.2 Zeus faber
CACGATTTAGTCCAAATCTCTATACCTGTCTAACATAGTAAGTGAGATAACAGTGAAACTATGACGCAAACTGTTGTTATTGTACATTCTGTAATGGTGCTAAATGAAATAAAGGTCAAGTTGAACCGTTATTCATTTCGCTCGGGACCCCCCCCTGATCCTTTTGACGGACTTTGGGAGACCGTGGGAGTCCACACATTGAGAACCACTGATGTCATTTGTGGCTAAAAGTGATGTCAATGACAAAGAAGGGAAGTCTGTGGGGAAAGGTTTTCGGCCAATCAAACTTAGGATTCTTCAGCTGTTCCTTGTTTTGGATCCGTCTCTGATCACTGCAGCTCCGGTCGATTCTTTTTGATCCGTCTGGTTCGTAGCATTATGCTGTTCCGTAAACCAAAGAAGCTTTCAACAAGCTTACAGCCGACTCTGCGTAATAATCCTGCATAATGATAAGCTTTGCTCTCGTCCTCCGCCAGGTACGACTACATCGAGATCCACGACGGGAACTCGGAGTCGGCCGACCTGCTGGGGAAGCACTGCAGCAACATCGCTCCCGCCCCCATCATATCGTCCGGACCCTCCCTGCACATCAAGTTTGTGTCCGACTACGCCCACCAGGGTGCGGGCTTCTCGCTGCGCTACGAGATCTTCAAAACCGGTGAGTGGAAAAAATTAAGATGTCGCGGGGGAACATCACCGGTTGTTTTTGCTGCTAAGTTTTTAGAGGGGGGTGGGACGGGGGGTCGGGGGGGGGGGCGGTGGTGGGAGGGGGGGGTGTCTATTTTTAAGGAGATTGCAACTCACTGTGATCGTTTCAAAAGGAGCAAATCAAGACGTTATCCAGAGATGGCAGCTAAAGAATCTCCGGAAATCAATGCCAGAATCATTATGTTCAGTTGCTGGAAATGAAAGGATGGCTCCACCGCCATTGGAGACGTCCGTCGTTTATAACTGTTCACTGCACAAACTCACTGTACGATTTACTAAGTTTCCCAATAGCAAAGCGTGAACAGCAGAAAAGGAATTGACTATCCCAGTCGTGGTTACTGTACAATGGCAGGAAAACAAAAACATCTTGCCTATGAAAAAATGATAAAAAAAAAATGTAATGGGTGTAGGTGCCAGTAGCATTGAGCGTTGCTTAACGTCTACCATCCATTCACACCTTCATTGAGCCTCGACTGTGCCCAGTAGGCAGTTGTAAATTAAATGTGTATATCATGTATAGTAATTGCGAATAATAAGCCACTTCCACGCCTCTCATTTTCTTATTGAGAATTTAAAAGCAGCGGGATAATCTTTTATAGACAATCCTGATTCCACCGCCCCCCACCCACCCCTTCCTTCCTTTCTGTTTTTACTCACTGTGATGAGAAGCCAGTGAACGGGGGGCTGCTTTTTGACAGATTGCACCTTTACAAGCATTAGTAGTTGTATTACAAGCCACTCACAGATAGCTATACATGCTTCATTAGGAAACCTAGGCTCCCTCATCTCCCTGGTGTCGTGTATGAGAGAGAGCATGAGGGAGATGGAGAGCGAGAGAGAGAGATGGAGAGAAAGAGCGAGCTGGATAGAGGCGCCCCATGAGACCGCTGCAGACTCTCCAGGCGTGACATCTCTCCCCTTCATGGCACTCAATGTTTATGTGTGTGAGTGGCTGTGTGCATGCTTGTGTCTGTCTGTGTGTGTGTGTGTGTGTGTGTGTGTGTGTGTGTGTGTGTGTGTGTGTGTGTGTGTGTCTCCTTCACGCCACTGTCGGTCAGCCAAAGCGAGACCAATTGAGATCAAGGGCGTAAGAGACAGAGGAACACAGTGCCGGCCTCACGGCCATCTTGTCCTGTTCCTCCTGAAAGCATTCCTCTCATGCCGGCTTAATTGAGTCCTGAGCCCTGTTCCCGAGTCACTTACACACACACACACACACACACACACACACACACACACACATATGTACACACACATATGTACACACACACACACACACACACATACACACAGTGCAGGGCTGAGGTTACTAACACAACACGTGGGGTTGTTGGTGTTTCTCACTTGCTGGCATCGGCCTGTTGGGATTTGTTTTCCGTGTGCGTGTGCGTGTGTGTGTGTGTGTGTGTGTGTGTGTGTGTGTGTGTGTGTGTGTGTGTGTGTGTGTGTGTGTGTGTGTGTGTGTGTGTGTGTGAGTGCTTTTCCAGTTTGATGGGGTCCACCCGGCGGACTTTGAAACAACAAGGGTGTCAGTGTTCACACCCTATCACTGGGACAGAGAAAGCAAGAGTGGGTGGATGAGTGTGTGTGTGTGTGTGTGTGTGTGTGTGTGTGTGTGTGTGTATGTGTGTGTGTGTGTGTGTGTGTGTGTGTGTGTGTGTGTGTGTGTGTGAGAAAGAGAGGGGGAGAGAGAGAGAGAGAGAGAGAGAGAGAGAGAGAGAGGGAGAGGGAGAGAGAGAGAGAGAGTCTCACCCCGTCCCCTTGGTTCAACAGAACGCATTTGACATGAGTTAACAACTTTCTGCACGCGGCTTTATAGACTATACAGTAGCACGCCGTCCAATCCGTTCCACTTTCTTGGTGTAGGCGACGCTCTTCGCTCTAATTGCTGCTTCACAGTTTTATCGTCCTATTTGCACGGGTGTTAGTCCGGTTTTTAAACAGCAAACTGGGGCATATCAATTCTACATTTGATGAACACAAGAATTTAAACTGCGCTATGCTTGATTTACATTAAGCACTGTTGGGGAATCCATTTTTTCGAGTCACACTTTGTTTTAAAGACGATTGAATCGCCTTTTGGACACGCCGTCCGTGGTGTTCTCTGGGAAGTGGGATACGCGCGCGGTAAACATTGTGGATTTGTCGCTGTTCAAGATTGTAGATTCTTCCAAAATTTGAAATCCTTCCCGTCGGCCACGGCTTAACATTTTTCGAGGCGAACGCCGAGGCGAAATCGATGTTGCCGACTTTATGTCAGAAGATGCTCTGCGGAGATTTGAGACGATATTCCGCGCTCTTACTTTCCTCGACGGTCTCGGCGCTTTTTTCTTGTTTAGTCCCGCGCTGACGCAGTTCGCGACGCCTGCTCCAGATAATTCATCACGCCACGCTGTCAGTGGGCGGAGGGCGTGGGAGGGGTGAGGGTTTGGGCGTTTGCGGTCGGAGTCAGGCTGAGACCGGGCGGACGTGCGACCATCTGGAGCTGCGCTGGCCAACATTTTCCGAGCATCGCTTTTGCACGTCCATAGCGGCAGAGACTGGAGACGATGAAGAACGTCAGGATCTCATGAAGGCCTCACACCGTCCTCCTATCTATTATCCTCATTTGTCTCAGCCATTGGGCCAGTACAGCCAGGCCAGAGCTTGCGTTTCCAGGGCATTGTGTGTGTGTGTGTGTGTGTGTGTGTGTGTGTGTGTGTGTGTGTGTGTGTGTGTGTGTGTGTGTGGGGGTGCACGCGTGTAGATTAAGAACTTGCCATCACTGGCAGTGATGGTGGAACCGTTTGGAACGTTCAAGCTGTTGCCATAGCGCTAATAAGATCTTTTATCCCGGAAGGTGCAACCGAACGTCTGCCTGCGTGGGCGGACCGGTTTTTAATGGAAGTGAGCGCGTATTAATGTGTGTGTGTGTGTGTGTGTGCGTGTGTGCGTGTGTGTGCGTGTGTGTGTGTGTGTGTGTTTATCTGTGTGTATCGATGCATTAATGTTGAACCTCACCGTGTGGGTTTGCCTGAGAGTGTTAAATGTCTGGTCCCTTGGTGCATTATCTAAATATATATCTATTGATGTAACCTCTCTATACCCTGTACTGCTACACTGGAGGAGAGAGAGAGAGAGAGAGAGAGTGAAGCGTCTCCATTCAGCCTCAGGAGCTGAAGCTACGCTCACTCCAAATGGTTCTACAGATGTCATCACCTCTTCTCCTCTCTTCTCTTCTCTTCTCCTCTCTTCTCTTCTCTTCTCTTCTCTTCTCTTCTCTTCTCTTCTCTTCTCTTCTCTTCTCTTCTCTCGTCTCCTCTCCTCTCCTTCTCTCTCCTCTCCTCTCCTCTCCCTCCTCTGTCTCATCCCAGTCTCATCCCATGCCAAATGTAGGGTTATTGACATTAAGGAAATGTCATTGTCTCTTATGTCTTATCTTATTTTATCTTATCTTATCCCTATCTTTAACATTCCTTGATCATATTGTCACAGTTAAGGTGAAAATGAGTTTAGTTGCACATTAAATGTCGTCTTCTCTGTTGTGTTTTATGGCAGTTTCCAGGGCAGCAAACCTTCCTTGTTTTTGGTCGGTTTTGCTTCTTTTTTGTCTCATTAATGATCAACTTTGATCCATCGCCTTTCACTTCCTCACTCATCCGTCCCTCACTGGGGATCCACCCCATCATTCTCTCTGTTTTTTTGGGTTAAGACAATGGGGGGAGGTGTGGGGGGGTTAACTCCTTAAACCTACTTACTGGATCCTTCCAGTAATCAACCAGAAACTCACACAAACACACACACACACACACGCACTCACACACACACACACACACACACGCACACGCACACGCACACACATGCACACACACACCCACACACGTGCACACACACACACACGCGCGCGCGCACACACTCATTGATTCCTTTCAAAATCCGTGTGCATTAAAACAAATGTACTCCCCCGACAGATTGTATGTCTGCATGCAAATACTAGGCATGCATGAAAGCATACATTTATGGCACACATATGAATATGACCCTAAAGGCACACACACACACACACACACACACACACACACACACACACACACACACACACACACACACACACACACACACACACACAACGAGGCTGTGCACATGCAGGCATGAGTGGCACAAAAACAACTATCACGTGCAAACCCATCTTTATTTACAGTGCTGTTACCATGGATATTGTAGTAAGACCCCCAGCCAATAGGGGTGCAGCGGGCAGCGTGCAAACAGCCAATGAAAGGATGAAGTCACTGTCTAGCCAGAAGACCCCCCAG
>NC_137210.1:20529695-20547195 GCF_960531495.2 Zeus faber
AGGTCACAATAGCAAGTAAAATGGACCAGAATGACAGGCAGACAGACATACCTACCGGGAGACAGACAGACAGACAGAGACAGAAACACATATACAGTATTATGACTGAACCTGCACCTGAAAACACGATCCACCGGAGACACGAACCTCCCAGACCGACCAGAAAGTGTAAAAAAAACAAAAACGTTCCCACTGATCGCTGTCCGAGCTCTACTGTGACGTGGTTTCCGTGGAACTGTGGATGTGAACCCGACCAGATCGAGACTTTCCCCCCGAAAAAAAACGCGAAACGACCCGGCAAACAGAGATTCTGAAGTGAGTTACTTAGACTAGAAAGCATGGAGAGCGAGACGAAATGGAAATGGGGAAAAAGCGCAAAGATCACCGATCTCCACATTGTACCCCGAAGACTTTCATGGATGTGAGAGTAACTTTTGTCCCAGAGGGAATTGAGTGTTTGGTGAACGACAGGGACAACAGCAATCAATAAACACACTTAAAAAACGTAGCTACAATGACTCCACTGCAACAGGCCACACACATATATATTTCATTTTTCCTAACAATGCGTCTTCACAGGAAGGGGGAAAAAATAAACGCTGTTTCCAAGGAGACCTGTGATTGGTCTAACCCTGCTGGCCAGTAAGCACTCCAGGAAAACTCCACACACACACACACACACACACACACACACACACACACACACACACACACACACACACACACACACACACACACACACACACACACACACACACACACACACACACACACACACACACACATACACACACACACATGCACTCTCATCTTGGATATGTCTGGTGGGGCTTATGTGGATGGCTGGGGTTTGGGCCACACATCTTGAGCACACACACACACACACACACACACACACACACACATACACACACACACACACACACACACACACACACACACACACACACACACACACACACACGCACGCACACACACACCCTCGTTTAAGCCTCTTATGGTAACCCATTTCTCTCTAGTATGTCTGGGTGTCTGCTAAGCATTGTGTGCATTTCCGTGTGTTTCAGTGTGTGTGTCTGAAGCGGACGCTTTGGGTGTGTGTGTGTATGTGTGTCTGTGTGTGTGCGGGGGGGTGGAGAGGTATCATGCATGGGTGGGTGGACAGGAATAATGGTTCAAGTGGTCCAACCCCAGAGCATTGGTAATATGTACGTCTGCGTCTGTGCATTAATATAGAGGAGGTATTACAGTGGTTGTGATGTGCAGAGCCCCAGATAACTGTTGGTTTGGCTTTGTTCCCGTAGTGTGGAGCCCATCATCCCCACCATTCCTCACCATATGTGTGTGTGTGTGTGTGTGTGTGTGTGTGTGTGTGTGTGTGTGTGTGTGTGTGTGTGCGTGTGTGTGTGTGTGTGTGTGGGGGGGGGGGGGGGGGGGGGGTGCACACACACAAGCATGCATGATGATATTCGAAGCCTCTCATAACAGTCGGACCACCCAACCATGCTGCTGTCAACAGGCTCTACGTCTCTGTCTTTTGTTTCTCACCTTTCTCTTTCTCTTTCCCTCGCTCCATCTCTCTCTCTCTCTCTCTCTCTCCCTCTCTCTCTCTCTCTCTCTCTCTGGTTCCTATCTATTTGATTGATTATGCTTTTCTCTATATGTATTTATCCTTTTGTGTCTCATTATGCTTGTAGCGCGATGTCTCTTTCTTAATATCCTGTCTCTTATTCCAGCCCTCCCATTGTTCATGTCTTTTTTTATCGTTCTTATCTTGCTTTAGTTTGAAAAGGCTCCCTTTTTTTATAATGTGTCCTTTTAAATATTATTATTTTTAAGAAACGGGCCACAGGTTTGATTAGTTTCTGAATAAGCTGAATTTAACAGCTGAATTATGATGTATTATATTATGCTATTATAACATATTCTATTATTTTTATGTATATTATCATTGTATTATTATTAGTTTCACATATTACACATCATATTACTATATTGTATTGTTAAAGCAATGGTGCTTCTGCCTTTTCAAATGCAATCAACAAATGCAATAATATAATTTAATAATTAGACAATTCAAAGGTTTCTCACCATATCATTTAGAATTTTCCAAAACATGAAAACAGAGGCAATAACAAAAATCAAAAATGTGAGGGGGTGTGCTGACTGTGTGCTGACTAGTAAACAGGCTAAAACTCGACAGTATGTTCCTTTAATATCGACCTTTATCTGGAAAATATCAGCCTTCTCTGTGTAGCACGGCCTTCAGACTATTTTCACCAATATAGTTATAGTTATAGAGTTAAATATATTTTATTTCCATCCAGTAACTTCCCTCCCTTCACCAGCTCCTATGGTTCCTCAGTGAGGAAGCAGCTCATTAGGTAAAAAAAAAATATATATATATATATATATATATATATTAATATATGTTTTCTGTGTCCCGCAGGTTCAGACTGCTCTCAGAACTTCACCATCCCCTCCGGCCTCATCGAGTCACCGGGCTTCCCCGACAAGTACCCCCACAACCTGGAATGTTCCTTCATCATCGTCGTCCCGCCCAGCATGGACGTCAGCCTCACCTTCCTCACCTTCGACCTGGAGAACGACCCACTGCCGGGCGGGGAGGGCGAGTGCAAGTACGACTGGCTGGAGGTGTGGGACGGGCTGCCCGGAGGTGAGTCTGCCGCTGGCCACTTAGTTACGAGCCATGATTGTTGTTGTTTTACCCCTTTACGCAGCCTCCGGCCTGCAACCAACTCAAAATCGTGCTGGTTCCAGCGTGACATCACGTCGTCATGGATCATCGTGCTTAATGATTGATGATTATGGAGTTGAGCACTTACCACATGACACAAGACTTTTTCACACCAAGTCCGAACACGTGCAAATATCGAGGGCTGCAAGCTCCTTATGAACTCCATGAATGGTAGACGGGACATGGTTGCCATGCTGTTATTCTTCCTAATCACGATTGAAAACATCAAGGCGCGAGAGAAAACACTCGAGTGAGTTTTGGCCCAAAAAAATGTGCACAGAGCTTAATTGCGGTTTATGCAATTATCTTTTTCAAATAGTCATTCTGTGCCGCACTTGGTGTGAAAAGACCGAAACATTGGCTCGAATGATAGTGAGACTTCAAAGGTATTTGGGGAGGGGAGGACGGTTTTCCAAAAAGTTTGATAACTCTTTATTTGAACCCCTAGAGAAGCTTCGGAGAGAAAACCAAAAAAAATAAAAAAATAAAAATAACCAAAGTTTCAACCAAAGGTGCATTTCGTAGTGGGAGGCGAACTGGTAGACTAATCCCTGTGTTTGTGCCAACATTTTTTGCCCGGCTCGGTCTCAAATGTTCAAAATTTTCCCTAATGTTTAAGTCGAGGGTAAAAATATTTTTCTGCCCCCCGATTGAGGCAAAAGGTTGGGCGCCCCGCCTCCAGCTGTAGTATCGATTGATGTTGAGTAGCAGTTATTTTGGTCGGTGTGCGTTGGTAGATGAAAGCCGTGCTTTCAGGCAGCTTCTGCAGAAGGACCTGCGCGACTCCGCTCTGGCTCGGGAAGAAGGAGGGGAGGCTCGTAGGAGCGCGAGAGAGAGAGAGAGAGAGAGAGAGAGAGAGGGAAGGAAGGAAAGAAAGAAAGAAAGGACAGGCCCATCGTATTTGTGTTCTTATCTTGAAAGTACTCGAGGAGATGTTGGAAAGACAAATCCGAGGCCAGGAGAATTTTCATTCTGTTTTCAAGAGATAGAGAGTAAAGGAAGAGGTATAAAAGAAGGGCAAGGTGGATCTTTCACTGCCAGGAGGATCGGAGCGAGGTTTGGCTCTATATATATATATATATATATATATATATATATATATATATATATATATATAGATATATTTGCTGTGGCTGCGGGCGAAGGGTGGGGAGAGGCGAGGAAGAGAACGTGGATATCACAAGTGGATATCCTGCAGGGAGGTTTGAAAAACAGGGAGGAAAGATGAACTGAAGTGCAAGAGGGCACCAGCTGACATCTGCCACGACTTAGGAGAATTTCCAATTTCAGAAAAGGGACGCTTCCCGGCCCCCGAAAAAAAAACGAACCTTTGCACTGATTTCTTTGACAGTTCATCGTTTGGCATAATGAATGAACCGGACGCTGCTTTTCTTTTTTTTCAATGGACAATATAATGAACAGAGAGTATACAGTGTAGATCCACGTTGGAGGAGCACCAGGGGTCTGCTTTCCACTTGCGTTTATTATTAACAAAAAGATCCATCTTCAGTAACTGCACCAAATATCAATGATATGCTTCAACGGATTAGGAGAACAAGTCAAAATGAGATGAAGAGCTGATTGGCTGAAGTGAGAACAGGAAAGACGTGACAAGATGTTTGTTCTCAGAAAGTGGTGAGGAGAAGATGTGTCAGCGGCCAAACGGTCCTCGACCTGGTTTTCCACTGCAAGCGATGGAGAGAGAGAGAAAGAAGGTTTTTGATTTCTAAGAAGACCGAAAAAGCAAAACAAAACATTCATTTGGAGAGGAATTTGGGATGCACTGAGGCAGTGGTCTTCAACCGGGGGTCTGCGACCCCTACGTGGTCTGCGACCCCTAGGTGGTCTGCAGAGGTACTGCAGGAGGTCCGGCATTTAAAAAAAAATGTCAATATGTATTTTACACAAAAATAATATTGAGTAAAATCCATTAACACTAGAACAGCATAATTATTTTAATTTCAGTAATCGGCCGACAGTGACACTGCCCTTCGCTGGAGAATATGATTGTGATTATACAATTTTTATAACTTGATCTGTGAAAATGTTAGGGTCGTGAAAAAAATCTAGCGGGTCCCTGCTTGGGGTTCCTCTATCCTCCAAGGGGTCCTTGGACTGAAAAAGGTTAAAGACCCCTGCACTGAGGGACGGTTAATTTGGTTAACGAAGGAAGATTGTTCAGGAGATAAGGTGGGTGTGCGTGTGTGTGTGTGTGTGTGTGTGTGTGTGTGTGTGTGTGTGTGTGTGTGTGTGTGTGTGTGTGTGTGTGTGTGTGTGTGTGTGTGTGTGTGTGCGTGCGTGCCTGGCAGAGATTAGACTCCCATTGCTGCACTGTAATTCTGGCCCTATTTTTACTCTCACCGATAAAAGGTTACCACGGCCCGACACTCTCTCTCTCTCTGTCTCTCTCTCTCTGCCACCCCCATTTCAGCCATCTGTTCCCATAACGCAGCCTAATAACCTCCATTCCCCTCTCATCGCTCCGTCCATAGGAGGGGTCACATATCTGCATACCCCATAATGGAACTACATGAGGGAGGCTCTGGGATAGTGTACGTGTGTGTGTGTGTGTGTGTGTGTGTGTGTGTGTGGGGGGGGGGGGGGGGGGGGGGAGGGGGGGGGTATTTTTGGTCGGGTCAGGTAAGGGACAGCTACACCTTCTGTCCATGTAAGCTGAGATTTAATTCATGAAAAATGAGGGAGATGGAGGGATAGATGCCGGGGAGGGGGGGTTGAAAACCACCTTTATTCGATTTTTTTTTTCCCTTTCTTTTTCATTATTTGGAAAGAGAGAGAGACAGAGAAAGATTGAACAAACGCCACTGTTGGCAAACACGCCTCAATTATTCATTGGAACGTCTCAGAGGATTTTAGGATCGGATCCCCTCGTCTCTGTTCTATTATTCTATCATCTAATTTCACTCTAATCTTATCCGGTCCGTCTCTTCTCTCCTCCTCTTTTCTTTCCTCCTCTCCTCTTTTTTTTTCCTCCTCTGCTCTTCCGCCGCCATCCAGAAAGAGTTATTACTGTTATTTGCTCAAGAGCCCCATTTCAAATATCCTCCCACTCCAAAAAAGAAGGGAGAAAAAAAATCAATACCACTGATCGATTGCCGCTTATTTCCTCCTCCTCCTCCTCCACCTCCTACATCTCATCAGCGAGCTTCTTCCTGTGTGTGTGTGTGTGTGTGTGTGTTTGTGTGTATGTGTGTGTGTGTGTGTGTGTGTGTATGTATGTGTGTGTTCGTGACTTTGTGTGGGTCCACAGGGTGTGTCAAAGGGCAGGAGCACGCTGTTACTGTGTCTGATGGATTCATCCTCCGAATCTCTGGCATCTTACTCTCACACACACACACACACACACACACACACACACACACACACACACACACACACACACACACACACACACACACACTCACACAGACACACACACAAACACACACACACACACACACACACACACACACACACACTCACACACCCAGTGGCTTTAAATCTAACTCATCTGTTTGTGTTGACGTATACAAGTTGTGGTATTAGAGTGGAGGACAGCAGAGGAATCACTTAGTCACTGGAATTTACACCGCAAACACACACACACACACACACGCGCACACACACACACACACACACACACACACACACACACACACACACACACACACACACACACACACACACACTGAAGAGGGAAGCACGTCCAGGCCTTGTGTTGATGGATGAAGGACGTAGAAGCGATGAGATGAGAGGGCAGGGTGATGGGGGAGAGAAGGATAGAGAATGGGAGGGGGAGGGGGGAGAAAAGAGACTTTACGGTGGTAAAAAGGAAGAAGAGTTGGATGGGGGGCGGGGGGTGAAAGGTGTTGACGAAAAGGGAGAGGACCGACATTGACCTGTTGATAGAGAGGAGACGCCAACGACGCCACCGGAGTCAAGCTGCCGCTCGCACTCCATCTCCGTGTTGAAGTCTCTCACGTCCTGCAACTAGAAACTCAATCAGGAGAACTTGGAGACGGATGATGTTTACAAGACAATATGAAAGCAGGGGATTCAAGGTGAAAACCGGGTGATTCATAAAACAAGAATACAACAAAAACGTACAAACAAAAATAAATGGAGCCCTATCAAGTATGACATTTAGGAGATATTTCAGAGGATCGACTTGGCATTCTGCTTTTTTGGTTTAGTATATAGTATATCCATGTCTATTAATTTTGTGATTCATATATTATTCATATTCATAACCCATTTTTTACACATTCAAGAGACATTAATTAACAATAACAATTTGATCTGAAAGTTAACAAAGAAACTCATATAAAAGATTTTTTTTTAAATAAAAACCTTTATTCTTGGCAGTTTACGTCTGCTATCTATCTAACTATAATAATAATAATAATAATAATAATAATAATAATAATAATAATTATAATAATAATAATAACAATAATTCATTTATGGTAGAGGGGATATAACAATCCTTGAAAGTATTTTCACTAAAATATACAGTGGTGCATCATAGGGACACAGTATTGAAGAAATGACACTTACATACATACCAAAATTCAATATTATCTAACCGGTTACTTCCTGTTTCCTCCTGCTTCACAGTTGGCCCTCTGATTGGTCGATACTGCGGCACCAGAGTTCCCCCGGAGATCCAGTCATCCACGGGGGTTCTGTCGCTAGCATTCCACACCGACATGGCTGTGGCTAAGGACGGCTTCTCAGCACGATACAACATGACGCACAAGGAAGTCAGCGACAGTAAGCACCTCGCGTGTGTGTGTGCGTGTGTGTGTGCGTGTGTGTGTGTGTGTGTGCGTGTGTGTGTGTGTGTGTGTGTGTGTGTGTGTGTGTGTGTGTGTGTGTGTGTGTGTGTGTGCGTGTGTGTGCGTGCGTGTGTCTTTGTGTGCGTGCGCAAGTTTATTGACACAAGGAGATCATGTCTTCTATCTCTCTCTTGCAGCGTTTCACTGCAGCAACCCGTTCGGCATGGAGTCGGGCCGGATCACCGATGACCAGATCACGTCCTCGTCCAGTTTCTACGACGACCGCTGGCTCCCGCGCCAGGCCCGGCTCAACTACGACGACAACGGCTGGACGCCCATCGAGGACAACAACAAGGAGTACATACAGGTGAGGTTCCTCCCAACACATGGTCATGGCTCATTCATTATTTACCTCCGTTGCCGCGGAGATCTCAAGCCAGCGCTTTATAGAAATCCTGCCTCATCCGTGGTTGCATTTGTGGTTTGGATTGTGACATTTTTATTTTTGTGTCCTCGGTTGTGTTGAAAAGCATTAATACATATTAAAATAAAATTTAATAATATAAATGAATAAACTTTACTATTATTATTTTTACTACTATTAACAACACAGCAACAACAACAACTAAATATTAAATATAGCTGCATGCAGCAGTACACAGGGTCCAGTTTAGGCATGTTAGGTAAGTATTACATTTTTCCTATTTTCCATAAAACACACCATCATTTGGAATCGACAGCAATTACGAATTTCTGAATTGCCACTATTCCCCAATTATACAATTCCCGACTTTCATCAATTTATCGTTTTACAAGTATTTTAATGTAAATGCAGTGAAAACAGAGAGGTATCATGCCATAATAATAATAATAATAATAATAATTATAATAATAATAAAATGTTTACAGAGGTTTTCAAGTATGGCGGTTGCCAGTGCTGCATTGGCTCATTTGTTCGACCAATCACTGTGGGCTTACCCATCTGAAGGTTTTGTCGGTTAGACCTTGGTCCTCATGAGCGTACAGTTATCATTGTTCTGTGAAACACAGAACGTGTTTCAAATTTCAGAGTTTCCGTTAAATGCAGCACGGGCTCCTGCCGCCTTTCGTTACAAACAAGCGTAAATATATGGAATGCTGCGCGGAGCGACCACTGTGCAGTCTACAACGCGCAAGTTGCCGGATGCGAATGATCACCCAGAGACGACGCCTGGACACATAAAACATGGGATGATGACGGTTTTTCACTAATTCCTGCTCCAAATGTAGATCAATATCGATATCGATATACCTTCACCATGTATGTGCGTGCTGCGGTTGGATAGGGTTAGGTTCAGATACTTTTCCCAAACATGTCCCAAGATGATTAATAATAATGAAAATCGGAGCCAAAACAATAGTGTTCCAGGCCTGCGGGCCGGATAGTATAAAGAGTTTAGTTGAGTAATAAATTGTTTTCTACCATTGCTGTTGATTTAACTGGCCTCGCCAACACTCCATAACTACAACAAATGCTGATTTCAGGTTTATTTTTGCGATGTTGACTTGTGTTTGTCTCCACTCTAGAGTGTGTGTGTGTGTGTGTGTGTGTGTGTGTCTGCTTGTGTGTGTGTATTAATATCAAGGTTCTAGCAGTGGGATGCTTGGGTAAGGCATTGTTTCCTGTACTCCATCATGGTGCCAACTTTGTGCCATTAGTGTGCCCAAGTGTGAGTTATGAGCCGTCTGGGAGAGGGAGAGAGAGCGAGAGAGAGAGAGCAGACATATATAAGCTACCCAAACAATATTATTCAGAACCTGGAACACTTTCCTTCCACTTTTCGTTCCACGCCTAAAATGGACCGAAACGGGGAGAGTCTGGAGAGCCACTCCACCCCCACAGCCACTCGACGTCGCCGCCATTGACGGCTCAGTGTCTTACTTTGCTGGACTTTCCCCGAGATGAGTAGAGAGGCTGATGGGCGCATTAGCGGGCAGAAAGGCAGAGACCTTTCATTTGTCCTTCTGCGAACACTCACTCAGCCGCTCTCTCACGACGTGCCGCCATCTGCAAACTGTGTCATTTCCACCTCGTCCGCATCATGCTTGTCGCCAGCCTTGCCGTCGAGGACCCTTTCAGTTGTGAGTTCAGGATATGTTGCTGAATATCCAAGGCCTTTGGAGCCATCTAACCACTTTTGGTGAGGGGGTTTGCAGAAATACGCCCCTCATTTTTGCATACCGTCTGCAGTTTATCCGGACGTCGCTCCGACTGCGTTCTTTGACTGCCACAGATAACGACAGAAGTCACAGAGCAAACTGAGCATTGGAGATGATTGGCGTGGGGGACATGCGTGTGGATGCGACTCTGCCCTCACACCAGGAAATCCCAGGAAGATACTGCGGTGGAGGAAGCCATCGCTCCATCAGTCTTCCTGCACCCCGCCCACCCCCCCTACACACACACACACACACACACATACACACTCACACACTTCCCCCGAAACTCTGAGACACCGTGGCGCTGGCTGCAGCTCTGTTTTTCCCTGTTCCTCTGAAGGTTGCTTCTGTCTTCCTGTATCCTCCTGCGTTCTACATTCTACCTTTTCCTCTGTTTTTCTCCCCCTCACTCTCTTTTGCTCTCTCTCTCGCTCTCTCCCTCACTCTCTCTCTCCCTCTCTCTCTCTCTCTCTCTCTCCCTCGCTCTCTCTCTCTCTCTCGCTCTCGCTCTGGCCACCGGTTTTGGTGTGGTCAGGTCAGTGCGTTCCACAGAGGCTCTCAGCTGTTCTCCTGCGTTAACACCTAGCAGAGAGAGAGGCCTCTGTGGGTGTGTGTGTGTGTGTGTGTGTGTGTGTGTGTGTATGTGTGTGTATTTGTGTGTGTGTGTGTGTGTGGCAGCTCGGCTCTTGACAAACAGCTGTCATAAATGCCAACGTGCCTCTCCTCCTTCTTGCGCCTCATACCGCACGGCCTCCTCTAACTCTGTATCCGCGTGTGTGTGTGTGTGCGTGCGTGCGTGCGTGCGTGCGTGCGTGCGTGCATGCATGTGCATGTGCGCGCGTACGCGTGTTGACTTGTGACAAGCGTGCGTCCCAGGCATGACGGAGCTGCTGCGTGGGCTCAGCAGCCACGCGTGAGGCTTACATCTCTCTCTCCACCTTCTCCTCCGCCTCCCCGTGTAGCCAGGGCAGTTCTCTCCCTCTTTTCTCTTCTTTTGCCCTCCTTCTTTCTTTGTCTTTTTTTTTTTTCGTGCTCCGTCTTCCAGCGATGGGTGATAACGTAGCGTGGCATTTATTGCAACCCTTCGCAGCCAGGTCTCTCTTTACAACACTAGTTCCCTGTGAACACAAGGTGAAACTTTCTTTTTGTTGTTTTTTTCCGGTATTTCTTGGTGACATATTCACATAATATCCATATTATTATGACAAACTGATCATTATGAGGACTGATCATGGAACTTAACGCTTAGATGTTGCTGCTCTCAAAGGCTGCACAAACGTGAAGTGATCCACGTCTCGCAGCTTATTAGAATGTGGCGGAGACCAACAAGTCATGCCTCTAACCATCCATGTAACTACTGATCGTTCCCGAAATGTTCCTTTTGGATGGATGTGTTCATGATCAGTCGATATTTTCTATTTCTATCTCACTATTTAAAATCTGTGTACTGAGAGGCTACTGCTTAGCAAATGTCATTCACCTGGAGTTTAGATGAAATATTCCAAGAAAGCACCAGTAGCCATGACACCATAATGTTGACTTTGTAGATTTCGTCACCCAGTTGTATTCTATTCCATTATATTCTATTCTATACTACTGTACTCTATTTCTTCCTATACTATTATTTTTTATTCTACTCTATTCTATTCTATTCTATTCCATTCTACTTATTCGACTCTATTCTATTCTATTCTACTTATTCTACTCTAAGCCACTCTATTCTATTCTATTCCCTTGTCTTCCTCTGGTTTCCACTCATGTGCAGATTGATGATGTAAGCGCTGGTGGCTCTGTGATCCTAACAGCTCTGTGATTGATGAGGAGGCTTCCCAGGGAATACTCACTTAGCAGTACACACACACACACGCGCACGCACGCACGCACGCACGCACGCACGCACGCACACACACACACACACACACACACACACACACACACACACACACACAGACACACACACACACACACACACACACACAGACACCACCACCTCTCTTTCTCTTCTCTGTTCCGAACTATTGATTAGTTGTCTAGGTGGGTCGTTGTCTGCCTCTAAGCCAATGCGTGTGTGTGTGTGTGTGTGTGTGTGTGTGTGTGTGTGTGTGTGTGTGTGTGTGTGTGTGTGTGTGTGTGTGTGTGTGTGTGTCTGTGTGTGTGTTGGGAGTAATCTAAAACACCTGTCTCGGTGACAGATAACAAACGCAGCATTTTACCTCCCCCAGTGTTTTTCACCACATCCCATACTTTTTCTTCATTCACACACACAGACACACACACACACACACGCACACACACACACACACACACACACACACACACACACACACGTGCACGCACACACACACACACACACACACACACACACACACACACACACACACACACACACACACTGTACAGCGTCAAATGGAGTTCAAGCGGTATTCTACAGTCAGACTTTTCTCATCTGAAAGCCGTTGTGTAATTATCACATTTCTGTGTCTCTGCAGCAGCTTCTTCATGCAGAGCAAAGCAGAAAAAACCAAGTTTGAAATCAAAACAAACAGGAAACCGACGAGGAGCCCTGAATACGTCAACATTTGACACATCCAGGGCGTAAACACGTGGATTCAACTGCCGTCAGGCTGAAAAGTGGACGCGCGATGTTTAAAGGACACTCGCTTGAATCTCAAATCTCAAAGAAGAACCCATTGTCCTCTACCAGTTTTTTAAAATATTACAAAAAGTCTCTTGAGGGAGGGTGCTGGTGTTGAAATGGAAGGAAGTTGAAGCCTACAACACCGCGGCACCGCGCCCAGCAGCATGCCAGGCACGTAGCGCTGGCATCCACAATTAGGACGGGATGTGATTATAACTATTGTATGGGAGGAAATTAAAAAGGGCCTGGGGTCATTACTATCGATCTGCTCGTAGAGAATGGGAGAAAAAAAAACAGAGGAGAATGAATAAAGGAGGAAGGGAGGAGGAGAGGAGAGGAGGGAAGGGAGGAGGCGAAATTGAAGATCGTCTTGCGCCTGGAAAAAAATAAGCGTGGGAGCCGCGATCAGGCTTCAGTCCAGGATCTGTGCAAATGGTCACTCGCGGTGTGTTTTTGTTCCTCTCCTTCCTCTCTTCTTCTTCTCCTCCATCCTCTCCCCTTTTCTTCCAGGTGGACCTCCTGGTTCTGAAGGTCCTGACGGGCATCGCCACGCAGGGCGCCATTTCCAAGGAAACCCAGAAGTCCTACTACGTCACCACCTTCAAGCTGGAGGTCAGCACCAACGGAGAGGACTGGATGGTCTACAGGCACGGCAAGAACCACAAGGTAAGCGAACACACACACACACACACACACACACACAAACACACACACGCACACACACACACACACACACACACCCAGGCACTCACACACTACTAGTTTAATTACTTCAGTTGGACCTACAGCAAACATTTTATGAGGAAAAAGAGAAGCAGAGAGCGAGTATTTCACTCCAGTAATGTCTGGATGCCTATTACACACACACACACACACACACACACACACACACACACAGAAGTATGTACACACTCGCAGCTATTAGTACTAATTATACTGACTTCGTTTGGACCGCAAAGTACTTATACAAAACAGCCATGTGAGAGAGAGAGAGAGAGAGAGAGAGAGAGAGAGAGAGAGAGAGAGAGAGAGGGGAGATTGGAGGGAAGTTTGACAATGTGTTGGTGTGTGTGTGTGTTTGTCAGTGTGGGAGTCCTTCACTTCGAAATGTCTGGATGTCATAAAACACACACAAGCACTCTGTACTGTACATAGACAGACAGACAGACAGACAGACAGACAGACAGATAGATAGATAGATAGATAGCTAGATAGATAGATACTTTTTTCATTTAATATTTTGACATTTTTGTGTTACGGAAGCTCACATCAAAACAATTTGCATTAAAATATATATCTATTAAAAAAGTCAATATATAATAAACTTAAAATAATAAAAGAAAAACCTACAATACGAAATGAAGTATTTATTCTACAGACACAGACACAGACACAAACACACCCCCACAAAAAAAGTCCCCTTAAATATTGGCTGAGATCGCAATTTCACACTGTCCACAAGGGATTCCACTGCTGGGTAATTCAGCGTTTTTAGAGTTTTCTTTCTTTTCTCTTTCGTTTCCGCATCTGTTTATTTACTATCCTGTGCAGCCGCAACAGGCCGCCATCCCATCAGTGTGAGATAAGGGTTATCAGCCGAGCCCAGGAAAGAGCTGGGGTCCCTTCATCCTGGCGTTGTACCTCCACCGCCCCGTGTTCCACGTCCAGTTACAGTGTTCTGCTGGATTCACATTCCATCTGGTTTCCACTCCGTTCCGTTCCACGGCGCAGGTTGCTGAGCTGTTTCTCAGCTGCCGTAGCGGCGTTAAGCCATGAGACATCGTCAGTGGGAATTTCGGTGTCTGGGGATTTGAAGCCCACAGAGCCAGGAGCCTCCTAATGGTGGCAAACTGCGGACAATTAGAGCAGGAGGGAGGAGGGGGTGGGGGAGTCTTCGGGGCTCCCGGTCCGTGGGTGGGTTGGGGATGTTTATTCCATCACATCTGGTCCTGCCGCCGTTAGTGGTTACATGTGTTTGTCCTGCGGTCGTTCACCACGGTCTACCCCCCACCCCACCCACCCACCCACACACACGCACACACACACACACACACACACACACACACACACACACACCACACACACACGCGCCACAATGTCCAGAAATACTGACAGACATATAGGCTTCATACACACATACACATTAATGAAGAGATACACACAAACACACACACACACACACACACACACATACACACACAAACACACACAAACACACACACACACACACACACACACACCTCCATTAGAGCACAAACACATTCAACAGTAGTGGTGGAAACAAAATGACTCTTGTAGTGAAAGTACCACACTGACATTTCTACTTCAGTAAAGTCATTTAAGTACTTGCTCTTAAATGTACTTTAAGTATTAAAAGGAACATTATTTGTCATATCCAATGCCCTGAGATAACACAGCATATCATATGATACAAGGGGCTCCTCTACCCTTTTTTCGTCTATATACTGATTACAATTTACAAAAAAAAATTGTATGGATGGTGCCAGTCATTTAAAAATATATTATAATATAGATATTATAATTTCTATATTATAATATATCAGCGATCAGCGACAACATTAAAACCTCCACTAATTACGACTAATATTGTGTAGACCCCCCGCGTGCCGCCAAAACAGCTCTGAACTTTCAAGCCCTGGACTCCACAAGACGACTGGCACCAAGACGTCAGCAGCAGATCCTTTAGGTCCTGGAAGTTGAGAGCTGGGGCCCCCATGGATCAGACTTGTTGCACGTCCCACAGATGCTCCGTCGGATCGGACCCTAACCCCGGCCATCCACATGATGTAGAAGAAAACGTGATTCATCAGACCAGGCCACCTTCTTCCATTACTCCATGGTCCAGTTCTGATGCTCATGTGTCCATTGGAGGAGCTTTCAACGGTAGTCAGGGGTAAACATGGACACTCTGACCGGTCTGCAGCTACACAGCCCCATACACAGCAAGCTGTGATGCACTGTGTGTTCTGACACCTTTCTATCATAGCAGCATTAACTTTTTCATCAATTTGTGCTACAGTAGCTTTTCTGTGGGATCGAACCAGACGGGCTAGACTTCACTCCCCATGTGCATCAATGAGCCTTGGGCGCCATGACCCTGTTGCCGGTTCACCGGTTGTCCTTCCCTGGACCACCTTTGGGAGGTACTAACCACTGCATACAGGGAACACCCCACAAGACCTGCTGTTTTGGAGATGCTATGACCCAGTCGTCTAGTCATCACAATTTGGTCCTTGTTAAAGTCACTCAGATCCTTTCGCTTGCCCATTTTTCCTGCTTCCAACACATCATCTTCAAGAACTGACTGTTCACTTGCTGCCTATTATATCCCACCTCTTGACGGGAGCCATTGGAACGAGATGAACAATGTTATTCACGTCAGTGGTTTTAATGTTGTGGTTGATCGGGCTAAGTCAAATGTACTTAAGGAAATACAGATACATTACAGAAGGAATTTTACTGCAGTACAATAACAAAGTACAAAAAGTAAAAAAAAAAAAAACAATGCTCTCTCTAACTCTACAAGTACTGCTTATTACTCGAGAATCTTTCGCTGCTGCTGTGACATAGTTGGTTTGTTACTGTGACAAATCTACTGGTTGTAAGTCACTTTGGAGAAAAAGCGTCTGATCAATGACGTAATTTAATGTAATGTACTTGTTCTTTCCACCACTGTTCAACACTCGCACAGACACTCCCACACACACACACACACACACACACACACACACACACACACACACACACACACAGACACACACAGACACAGACACAGACACACACACACACACACAGACACACACACACAGACACACACACACACACACACACACACACACACACACACACACACACACAGACACACACACACACACACACACACACACACACACACACACACACACACACGCACACGCAAGCAGAGTGCAATCAGAGATGTATTGTAGCCTCTGAGCCCTCCTCTGTGGCCTACACGTCCCATAAGTCTTTGCTGCAGCCAGAACCCACATGCACCGAGGCGTGGCTGATGGATTAAACTCCGGAGAGTAAAGCTGGGAAGAGAAAAAAGGAAATTGGCCGATGAAAAATGGAGATAAAGGAACGGGCGGCGGGTCTCGGGGTGAATGTGCGGGTCGGTTTTTAGACACATAGACAAAATGAGACCGAGCCGAGATGAAAACAATGAGTCAATTAAAAAGTTAAAACGCTAAATTTTTCTTTTGAAAAAAATAATGGCTTGAGGTTGTACAAGAGTGAAAACCAGCTCGTCGTCTAAGACAAATTTAAGATTCGGACAGATCCAGTCTTAATTTTGATATTAATCTCATTGATAATACAATTAAAAGTCCTATCATGTCAGGTTTTTTTTATCTGCATTTTTTTAAAGACTTTTTCATTTACTTTATAGGCTTTTCATCCAGTGCTACCTTTGTTTTTAAGCCCCCTCTGATTTCACGGATCATCCACTGGGTTTCTTCTCATGCCGCTCGCCTGTTCGTGAAGCACTTTGTAACAGTGTCTTTTAGAAAAGTGCTTTAAAATCGAAGCTGGGTGGACTACAGTAGTGGAGACCATTGAGGAATCTAATCTCCAATAAAAACTGTGATATATGAACATATACACATACAATGTAAACAGCCCGAGTGTCTTTGATGAGGAATCGATGAAGATTTGTTGAGGTAAGTGGTCGGTGTCATCACCCTTAATCCTCCTTGATTCCCTGGGAACTGCGCAAGGCTGCTTCAATGTGTGCGTGTGTGTGTGCTGTAGGGCGGCAGAGAGAGTGAAGAACTGGTCCATCCCTTCATGGACAGACAAGCATACACACACTGACACACACACGCACACAGACACGCATCCTAACTGGCGGGGTCTGAGAGTCTGTTCTGTGATGTGCTGCTGCAGCTCAGAGCTTCCTCTCTCACTCCGTGTTCCACCAAACTAGAGTTATTTACAGATAACACAGATACAACCGGTCCAAAAATATTCAAGACACTCGTTCTTCAATATCTTCAATGGGGTGGAGAGGAACTTGTTGTTGAGCTGTTTTGTCCACGGCTGGCTCCTCCCTCGGTCCCTCAGAGTGAGAAGTTGCAGGAGGAAGAGGGT
>NC_137210.1:20559695-20562195 GCF_960531495.2 Zeus faber
TTCTAAATGGAATAAAATCCGATTTTTTTTTTTTTTTTACTTTGGCGTAGAACAAAGTGGCTGCCAGTGTCACCTCTCCCTCATCTGTGGTTTATTTATAACTGCTTTTTCTCTCTCTCTCTTTCTCTCTCTCTCGCTCTGATTTCTCCCTCTCTCTGTCAGCCTTGTCATTTTCAGAGGAAAAAGGGGGCTTTTTATTACAGTCTCAGCTGTGATAATAATTCAATTTAATCACCTCACTCCCCGGTCGCCGGCTCTCACTCCGTCTCTCACTCTAACAATCCTTCTAGATTACTCATCATTTCTGATGAGTAATGGAGAATCACCCCCCGCCGCCCCCCCCCCCCCCCCATCTCTCATGGGTGTTAATTAAAAAATGTATTTTCTGCATCGCCACTCAACACTGCAGGCAGTCTGAGGCAACTCGGTTGCCTTTAAACTCCGCAGTCATTTCGGAGACTTAAAAAGTCTTAAAAACTCTCTAATTGTACCACAGAGTCTCCCTGCCTCCCTCCTGTTGGAAGGATCCCCGCTATCTCCCTCTCCTCCGCCCGTCTCTTCCAATCGCTATCAGGGCGGAAAACAGATCCCGGGCGTATTAAACGCGGGGCGGAAGAAATAGGAAGACAGATACATTTCAATCGATGTCGCTTTATTTGATTACGTTTCTTTTCCCGTCAGATTTGTTTTCCCTTTGTCGTCGTCGTCGTCGTCGTCGTTGTTGTTGTTGTTGTCGTCGCCGTCGTCGTTGTTTGTCGCCGGCTCGCGGATCTGCTGGAGGCGGAGGGGGAGAGCGACGGATGTGGTGCCGTCAAAGCGCGCGGCGCCGCTCGCGGTTGTTTGGATGTCATTAGAGCTTTCCGTCATTAGAGTTGTTTTTTTTTCCCCCCTTCGTTTTCTCATTTCGCCGAAGACAAAAAAACGAGTCATCAACGTCGACGTGTTGTTTTGCGGCGACGTTTCACCAAAGGCTTGACTTTCTCTACTCGTGTACAGAGCAACGACGCAAGTGTCTTTGCCTTCCCCCGTGTCCGAACCCCGCCCCCGGCGATGAATTAGGCGTACCCCAACCTAATGGATCTCATCGTATCTAATCCAATCTCGTGCAGATCTTTGAGGGGAACAGCCACTACGACACCCCGGAGGTGCGGAGGTTCGAGGAGATCGCCGCCCAGTTCATCAGGGTTTACCCGGAGCGCTGGTCCCCCGCTGGGATAGGCATGAGGATGGAGGTGCTGGGCTGCGAGCTGCCAGGTAAGAAATATGTGCAAGATGTCCCACATAAAGGCGTGTCTTCACGGGGGCTCAAGGGCATGACGGGAACTGCTGTGACACGCCCTATACCAACACACACAGAGACGGCTTAACCCGGGGGGGGGGGGGGGTCTCAAAGTCAAATGACCCCGGGGGGCCACTGCCCACTGTGTTCTCCTGGGTGGAAAAACAAACCGTCCCACTCCCAGAATCAGTGAAGTGAATTGGAAAAAATAGACGTAATCATAGAAATTATTTTTCTTTAAAACTCTGTTTTATGCTCTCGAAACATCAGTTCAGTGTGCCTGGAACTACAGGTTGCAAACATGCAAGTTGAAGACACAAACACACACGCCTCCGCATACTACACACGCGCACACAGGGTTGACGCATAATAGAATGAGAAATTACACACACACACACACACACACAGACACACACACACACACACACACACACACACACACACACACACACACACACACAAACACACACACACACACACACACAAACACACACACACACACACAATTGTTTTAAAAATGCACGATGCAAGATCACCGGGAGCTCATCATTAATCCGTCTGACACATTTGCGGCCAAACTGCCGTTTCTGATCCGGACTGCGTGTGTGTGTACGTCAGCTGTGTGTACTGTATGTTAACGCTCGTGTGCATGTGTTGCTAAACCGCTCGCCCTATAGGAGGTCTCGATACATGTCTGGCTGGGGATTAGTGTGTCTAGGTCGTGGGACTTTCCCTGTGATAATGGCCAGCTGCGTCCGCTGCCCCCGTCCGCTGCTTGCGCCTGCAGGCAGCGGAGGATTAGTCGTACGTCGTCTGCATTAACAGACATCCATGTGCTCGTTCGGCCGGAGACGCAGCAGACAATCAGACAGTATGTCCGCTAAGTCGATGTGTCGATGGGTGCGTGGGATTGGAGAAAAGAGTTTTGCCGCGATAAATGCAAACCCTGGGTGTGTTTTTCAAAGTGCGGTTTGCATGAACGGGTCGTTTGACATGTGTGCGTGTGGTTCTCACGTGAGCTCAGTCTGAGTTTATCGTTGGATATTCAAGATTCAAGATTCAAGAGGTTTATTTGTCACATACATATACATACGTTCATATATATATACAGTGAAGTGTCTATAACTAACCTAATTCCTACCTAGCAACTAACTGAAACTAACTCATTCCTAAAATGTAATGCAGTTAGTGAATAATATAAACATAATAAAAATAAAATAA
>NC_137210.1:20584695-20602195 GCF_960531495.2 Zeus faber
AAAAAACTCATAATGTTTTCCGTTCACAAAAAAATCAGAAAGTAGGCCACAAACGGCCGTTGGGCATGGATTCTAATCTATCTTTCATTATATCTGCCTGCCTCTTTCTCTCTCTCTCTCTCTCTTTTTATCGCCCGACGCGCTCTCCATTTCTCTCTACCTCCCTCTCTCGCTCTTTCTGTCTTATTCCAACATCTCTCTCATCTCTCTCGCTCTCTCCCTTACGCTCTCTCTCTCTCTCTCTCTGTCTCTCTCTGTCTCTCTCTGTGTCTCCTTCCATCTCTGAGTTATTTAGTCCAATTTATAAACAAAGACCAGTCCATCTAATAACACAACTAAACAAACTGTGTGTGTGTGTGTGTGTGTGTGTGTGTGTGTGTGTGTAATGCATTGTGTAATGCATAAATGTCACTGCCATTGCTGATAATAACACAAATAATCAAAAAAGCACATTATAGCTTTTCTACCAATATAATAGTGGAATAAATCACAAAATGGCATTCAAAAGATGAAAACTCACTTCCTCTCTCACACACACACACACACACACACACACACACACACACACACACACACACACACACACACACACACACACACACACACACACACACACAGGTATGTATGCAGATCACACACTAGCAATGACAATCATAAATGCATTGTAACGGAGACATTAACTAAAGCCTCAAATTATTGTCATTTTTAACTCTCACAGTTTTGACAAACATCACACTTACACACACACACACACACACACATGCATGCACGCACACACACATACACACACACACACACACAGTTTTTGTTCGCTCTCTATCATTTGAATGGAAATATTCTTATCATTTAATGTAGCAGAGCGCCGCTACGTTTAGCACAGCGGGACAGCATTAGCCTGTTAGCCAGACAATCACTCACTCACTCACTCACTCACTCACACACACAAACACACACACACACACTCATGCATGCACACACACAGACGCGCACACACACACACACACACACACACAAATACACAAACACACGCACACAAATACAGAAATGCACACACACACACACACACACACACACACACACACACACACACACACACACACACACACACACACACACAGCCAAATCAACTCCCCTGCTCCCCTCATTCGAAGCTGCTTCATTGTGTCGTTCCATCCATTTTAAATAAGTCCAATTCTAATCTCTCTTTTTTTTGGAATTCTCGGTCTTTCTTCTCTTTTCATTTCACCGACATCCCTTGAAATTCCGTCTCCTAAAAGAAATGTCGCCCACTCCGGCGGGTAAACGGTGCGGTAAATCAGTGGTCTTTACTCCTCCCCTCACCATCCCTCCACCCCCTGGCTTCGCCCTCTGGTCCACGTCGACGTACAGCGCGGCGTTTTTTGGGGTCATTTGTGGCATCAAGGCTTGTGAATGTTTTGAATGAGGAGTCTCTAGCGTGGTTAGGACACGGGATCGAGTTGGAAGACGGTCAGTTTTCAACTTTATGGTTGGGTCGGAGCACAGTTAAAAAATGGAGCGAGTGCAGACAGGGTTTGGTGGAGAGCGGGAGGGATGGGAGAGTTGAATTAGAGCGGAAGCAGAAAAATGTGAACGTAAGAATAAGATAAAGAGGGAGAGGGGGGGGAGAGAGGGGAGAGAGGGGGGAGAGATAGAGAGGGAGAGAGGGGGGAGAGATAGAGAGGGAGCGAGAGAGATGGGGAGAGAGAGGGAGAGAGGGAGAGAGGGGGGAGAGATAGAGAGGGTGCGAGAGAGAGGGAGAGAGAGGGGGGAGAGATAGAGAGGGAGCAAGAGAGATGGGGAGAGAGAGGGGGGAGAGATAGAGAGGGAGAGAGGGGGGAGAGATAGAGAGGGAGCGAGAGAGATGGGGAGAGAGAGGGAGAGAGGGAGAGAGGGGGGAGAGATAGAGAGGGTGCGAGAGAGAGGGAGAGAGAGGGGGGAGAGATAGAGAGGGAGCGAGAGAGATGGGGAGAGAGAGGGAGAGAGGGGGGAGAGGTAGAGAGGGAGAGAGAGAGAGGGAGAGGGAGAGAAAGAGAGAGGGAGAGAGGGGACAGGGATAGAGAGAGGGAGCGAGAGAGAGAGGGAGAGGGGGAGATAGAGAAATAGAGGGAGAGAAGAGAGAATGATAAAGAGGGAGAGAAAGGGAGAGGGGGAGAGAGAGAGAAAGAGAAATAGAGAGGGAGAGAGAGCGGAAGAGAGAAATAGAGGGTGAGAGAGAACGATAAGAGGGAGAGAGAGAGAGAGAGAGAGAGAGAGATAATAGGAGATGGAGGGAGAGAGTGATAAAGGTACAGGGAGAGAGAGAGAGATAAAGGGGGAGGGAGAGAGAGAGAGATAAAGGGAGAGGGAGGGAGAGAGAGAGAGAGATAAAGGGAGAGGGAGGGAGGGAGAGAGAGTGATAAAGGGAGAGGGGGAGCTCTCAGGAAAAACACACTTCACCTCTTCCTGCCTGTTAGCGCTCGGCTTTGTCTTCTCTCTTTACTTTCTTTCCATTTTATGACAGTTACTGTCGTCCGGGGAGGTTCCTGGGCCCCAGAAGCCGCAACTCCACGGATCCGTATTGATTTTCTCAAAAGAAACGACATTGTGATACATTGTGATGAAGTAAAAAAAATAATAATAATAAAGTGTGGTATAGTGCTTTTTTACTTCTAGAAAGTCCCCAAAACCAATTCCTTCTTATTATCATTCCACCGTGTGGGCTTCCACGTAATGAATAAATGTAAAACATTTTTTTTTACAAAATGTCTATTCCATCAGAAACATTTTCAAACTGTAATAACACTCCTCTCTCTCTCTCTCTCTCTCTCTCTCTCTCTCTCTGTCTCCCCCTTTCCAGGGCCCCTCCCCGCCTTCCCTCCCGACATGACCGGTAAGTTGGCCTCACCCATTCTACTTCCTGTTCCAAAACGTCTGTGCTTCCTGCTTGTTGCTAAGCTCGGCCTGCAGCGTTGCCGTGGCGCCGTGGTGACCCCGTTAGCGCCGCCGACCAAACTGCGACACACACGCGAGGAAATGATTCGCGGACCCAGTAGAGCGTCGATTCTCCACCTGATGGAGGACCCTCAGTTTTAGGTTCGCTGACTCTGTGAGATGAGATGTTGTCTCTGGGACCCAAATCAGAGAAGGTTTTTATTATTGGATATGATTCAGTCAAAACTTCCATACCTGCCTCTACTACAGTTAGAGAGATAACTGTGAAACTATGACCCAAACAGTCATTATTAAACATCCTAAGGTCTCGTAAATGAAATAACGGTCAGGTTGAACCATAAATCACTTTGCTGAGGACCCCCTGAAAGGACCTCTGGGGGGCCCCCAGAGCCCGTGTTGAGAACCACCGAAGTTGAGCGTACCTCCGAAGACTATGCATTGTTTTCAAAGGAAACTCCTCGTATCAGATTAAGGATGGCTCAGCAGGCTTGATGACAGCGTTTCCAGGGAATCCCTGCATGCTGCATGCGGGGCTGATGCTCCTGGTGATGACGCCTCGGTGTCCCCCCGCGCTTTGGGAATTTGAGGCCGTGACTTATAAAAAATATATCACTTACAAATTGAATCATTTCCAAGGTGGCAAGGCTGAATAATTTACCTTCACACTCGCCCCTGCTCCAGTAGCGGTGAGGCACAACCATGACGGAGCGGGAACAGCACCCTGGGGTGAGGCCGCTGTCGTTCCGTTTTCCCACGTTCAACGGACGGCCAACTCTCTGTCCTTTTTAATTGAGGCGCCGCCTGGCAGCGTGAGGCGGCGGACATACTGTCCTCCTGGGCCTATTCGACGGCCTGTCGGGCCACAAAAACTGGAATGTCCTCAGTCACTTTCTGTCGAGACACTATGCATATCTTTAAGTAGTCTGGCATATCACGCATGTTATTCGTTGTGTGGAAAGTGGGGAAAACATATTGGTTCGTCGGTTAAGTTACAAAGTGTATCTTCATGGTTCCATTAATGTGGGGAATACCAGATGGATGATAGTAATAAGGAGCCATAACAAACATAATGGTCATGCAGAAGCAGAATAAACCAATATGAGAGAATAATATCCAAAGACAAGTGGTGAAATTGTTGGATTTTATTGCCGTGCGCTTTCTTTTTCACATAGCAAGTCATCGTCAGATTTGGAAAGTCGGAAGATTCCGACACGGAGGTCGTCCGGTGTGCGTCCGGTGCCGAGGCAGCGACGGGCTGCGTGGTGACCGTGTGAGTGTGGCTTCGGAGGGGCTCGACCGGCCGAGCTCCTGTGAAAAATAGGGAACTGCGTCTTCTGGGATCTCCAACGTTTACTTTTTTCGGCAATACGCCGTGCGTCTCTGCGGCGGGTAAAAGCAAAGTTGAATATCGGGCCCCCCCCGACTGTAGAGCTGGGAGCCAACTTGCTGCCGTAGGGCTTGACTCGTGGACGGTCGTATATCACGGCGCATTCGCCCAAGGCGGTGGTCGCACCGCGGGACACACAGTCTGTTGTCAGGTCGACCCTTGGCGATGGCGAATACAAGCCTCACGGCAATTAAGCGGAACTCCGCTGACATCTTTATTGTTCCGCGCGATAAACAATCCCCGGGGACGTCGGAGCCACGACTAAACACCGCGCTCCGTGTTTATCAGAGTCGCCCCATCCGTTAAACCACTTCTCCCGAAATTTCCCTGCCTTCCTCCCGGATCCGCCCACTTTCTGCCTCTCCCAGGCCTCCCGCCCGCGCGTTCCGCTCCTCCGCCCTGGCTCGGTGTCACTGCATTCAGCACCCTACAAGGATCATGGGCTCTCCCTCCTCCCCCCTCCGTCAGTCCTCTCTCATCCTCCCTCCTCCCCTCCCTTGTTCGGACCGTTCCCGTCGCTCTTCCCTCCGACCACCCCTCCTTGTTCACTGCTCTTTCGCTTTCCTCTCCTCCTTTCTCCCAGTGCTCCTCTCCTCCTCTCCTTCTTCTCCTCCTCCCTCTACCATTCCTCCCTCCCCGCCCCTCTTCTATTCCTCTCTCCACAGTGCATCCTTTTCTTCTCATCCTCTCCTCACTTCCTCGCCCCCTTTCTCTGCACAAAAAGCCGCTGATCCCACTTGAATTGAATACGAACCTCATCCCCGATACTTTCCTTTTTTCCCCCCATTTCCCCTCGCTCCTCCAACATGCTCGACCAAAACACGGAAAGACAGAACGGCTTGACTCAGATGATCCCACCTGAGCTCTGGTTTTCAGTGTCTGGGCCGGGACTCAAAACCGTGCTTTGGTGTTTCGGGCAGAAAAAATGAAAAAGTTGACGATTGTTATTTTGAGATTCAATTTGCAAAATAAAAATCGTAAAAGTTTTGGAAGATAATTTAACTTGTTTCTTTCTGCAGTACTATTATTGATATGGTTCTTTCTGGGTTGATAAATCCGCAAGACACGTGTGTGTGTGTGTGTGTGTGTGTGTGTGTGTGTGTGTGTGTGTGTGTGTGTGTGTGTGTGTGTGTGTGTGTGTGTGTGTGTGTGTGTGTGTGTGTGTGTGTGTGTGTGTGTGTGCGTGTGTTGTTGCTATGTTTCAAGCGTAATAGCCTTCAGTAGGTTCATGGTACAAGGATCAGATCGAATCCCATCACATCATCATGATGAGATTGTATGAATTCCACATCAAAAACATTCTTTAAATACTGCGCTGGCGTTGTGCTTCAGTTGATTAAATCGAACAAAGCAGAAATTCCAGTCTCCCAAAAAATTAGTCAAGTCAGCTAGACGTAAAACCGTGATGGGACAAGTGAAGCACCTCACGTCTGGTTAGTATGTCGCCCTCCCACCCGCTGATCCTCAACAGGGCTCGCACGATCATTTCGTTTCCCCGAGTGCCGGGAAGAAGGATTGCATTTCTCATTTTGGACTTGGGAGGAAAGCAATACTTTAAAGCAGCGAATGATTTCTTGGTGGGGTGTGGTCGGACGTGGTTTTGTTGAGTTTTGGCAGCACAGTACGACAGAGTCACGTCACTGCAGCGTACGCCGCCGTCGTCGGTCTGGCCGTGTTTTGGCGTAACCGTGATTTATAGTTATGAAGGATAAGGAGCGAGGAGATTTAAAGGGGTCGTTTTTAGAGGTGTGGACCACCAAGGGAACGTGTAACAAATCCAAACGTGGGTGTGTCTGGGTGTGGATATAATATGAATGTGATGACCTCCAAAGAGGTTTCGGCCGCAATGCAAGCGAAGAGGTTGTCGTCGGATTTATGAAACAGGAACAACAACACAGAAGCGCAGATTTAGTCCGCTTTACCGATCAAACATGTTCGGTCCAACTCTTTCCTACCCTTATATGGCAAACGCCTCCGGTGAGGTAAAGAACTATGTCAAAGTAATTGTCGCTGAAGACGCACATCCTGTCTGTTCACTGGCCGCTTCACCAGCGACAACCGCTGTGGCACACTGTTGAGTCTGGTATCCGTGGCAACCGGGGAGGCATTTGGCTTGTGGCAGGAGAAGGCTGGCAGTCTGACCAAAATGTGCATGCTAGTCTGAACGCACGTACTCACGCACACATATACACACACACACACACAGGCACGCACGCACGCACGCACACACACACACACACACACACACACACACACACACACACACACACACACACACACACACGCACGCACCAACACGCACGCCCGCACGCACACACACAGACACGCATTGGCATGGACACACACAAAAATACTCCAATTACATTCCTAAATTACCTAAAGAAAATTTTCCCTTAGAACTCTGCTCCGAGTTAATCCTGCATTAAAAGTATCTTATCACAAGGAAAAAACTAAATCTCCTCCATCGGGAGGGAGGGAGTCCCCCCGCCCAGTTGTTTTAATTAAGAAAGTTAACGGCTACTTTACTTTAAAAGCCACGGTGCCGAGATCGCTTAACTTTCTCCCCTCCCCAGCCGCTCCGCTCGCTCAGATCTCGTGAAGGAGGGAAACAGGGGTCAATTTGCAGTCCTGGAAATCATCTCTTTCCTAATCCACTGGTGGGAAGACGCTCTGTGCCAGCAGCTTTACAATCAAAGAGCAGCTTAAACCCTTAAAGAGAGCGTCTGAACTTTAGAGCGGCTCGCCATCGCTGTCTATATCTCGCTGTCTCCGCACTACATTTCATTCTTTATTCTCTGTAAAGTTCATCCCTCCCCCCCCCCCTCTCATTCCTCGTTCCTCCTTTGAGTTGGCTCTCCCTTATCTCTTTATCATTCGCTTGTTTATTTCTATATGATTCCCTGTTTCCAAATCTGTCAGTGTTTTTAATTTTTTTTTATTTTTATGTTTTATTTTTGTCTCTCTTCCTAGTTTTGAAATTTCAGACAGAGCCTTTAATGCAGGATTAAAAAGACGTCGTGACTGGAGTGGTCCTCTGTCTCCTCTCCTTCTTCTTCCTCTCCCTCTTTGACTCTCTCGCTCTGTCTGTTCTCTGTCTCCCTCGCTCTCTCATCCGTCCAAGATATAAAAACAGCTGCCTTGCACACTCAGAAATAAGCGCCCTACGCCCACCGACTTCCCTAATCCCCGTTTAAAATTGGCCAATCACTGCATAATCGAGGCTTTCGCACCAGCCAATCAAAGCCCAAGGACCAGCATGGCATGAGCCTCCGCCTGTCAATGTGCAGCTAACGCCTGTACTCTTTGCATCAACACCGGCTGCAAACATGATCCAAATAGAGGAATACTCACCCTTAAAAAAAAGTCCTGCAATCACAAAATAATCACATCAAATTACGGTTTCATTTCTACAGTATGCAGTGGATTTTTTGGAGACTTGATGCAGTGAGCTGAATGTCCCTTTTGGCTGCTGTCGACGTGTCGAAATATCCGGGACATGATATTGATGTGATACACATTTAAAGGATTGTGATAAAGATCGCATTTGATCTTGGATGTTGAACGGGGCAAATCGGCAGAACTTTAGCTCACTGATCACCTGCTCTATGATTCGGTCTGCATGCCTGCCTTCCTCGTCACACCAGGCCGACCTGTAATGTGTCCTCCTGCCCTCCAGGGGGCGCCATGTGTGGGATGGAGCCCACGGTAGACACAGTGGCGGTGCAGCCCCTCCCTGCCTACTGGTACTATGTGTTGGTGGGAGGCGGCGCCCTCCTGCTGCTGACCACCATAACGCTGCTGCTGATACTGTGCTGCCATCACTACTGCTCGGCCGCCAAGAAGAGCTCCACCGGCCACCACCACCACCACCACTCGGTGCTCTACCACAACAGCGAGCAGCTCCATCAGCAGGCTTACCCAAACGTCTACCCGAGCCAAAACCTCGGCCACAATCTGATCCACCACCCCAGCCACAACGCGGCCCTGTACCGGGCGAGCGGGCCGGCGGCGCCGGGTCTGGAGCCCATGCTCACCATCAAACTGGAGAAGGACAAGCCATACTGAACGCTATGGCCCCGGTCGCCGCAGACTGTCACGCTTTTGTTTTTTAGAGAAAGGGCCCGAGGTTTGTGAAAACTACGAGACCCCCTAAAGCCCCTCTTCGCAACGGGCTCAACGGAACCACGTTCAAAATTGACTCGACTGGTTTGGCCTCAATGGGGGAAACTAATGACGGACCTTCAGTCTCAGGCTTCGCGAAACGCATCCGGACGTGACTTATGTTGTTCTTAAGTGTGAGAAATACGTGTAATAGAAAGACAATTCAATGGAACTACGGTAGATACAGCATTAAAACATTAAAACAGCGACTTCCACAAACTTAGATGGCCAGACTGACTTCATTACTGTGAAATGCGGTCATTAGACTCCACTTCCTCCAATCAGTCCATCAGAGACGAGGAATGAGCAAGTTCCTCGAAGGCGATGGTGCATTTTCTTTCTTTTGCGTCGTGGAAGGGGGAAAGAAACGCCGGCCTGTCCCGGCCCGATCTGTGGCTTGGACGCCGTCTGCCTCCAAATACGATACGGCGTCTTATTGAGAAAAGGATTTGCAGGCAGGAAGGCAGAGGATGAGAGGGAGTAAATCTGTACGTGGCCTGTGTGTGTGTGTGTGTGTGTGTGTGTGTGTGTGTGTGTGTGTGTGTGTGTGTGTGTGACATTGAGAGGCAGACGGTTTTGGACTTGAAGGAACTGTGTGTGTGTGTGTGTGTGTGTGCGCGCGTGCGTGCGTCTGTGTGTGTGTGTGTTTGTGCAAGAAGGAAAGTGGGAGATGGAGAGAATTAGCGAGCTCTACCCGAGCGTGACGGATAGACAGACAGCTACAGATCCAACTCCTTTGGCTCTGCGAGGGAGCACTCACTGTTGTGCTGTTTTCTGGATGGCTTACACAGGAGAAAGAGACGAGATGAGACAGGTCAGATCTCATCCCAGTCACACGCCCAACACACACACACACACACACACACACACACACACACACACACACACACACACACACGCGCGCGCGCGCGCGCATGCACGCACGCATGCACACAGACACACACACACACACACGCACACACACATCCACACACATACACACAGACGTAAACACGCACTCATATGTGACTGCAGCCGCTCCTTATTTTTGGCCTAAACATCATTTTTTTGATCATTGGGAGTCAACCAGAGTGATTGGCATCAGAATATTTTGAAATAATCCAGTGTTGGGAGAACAGCCTCAGCAGCCAAATGCAAATCGCATTTGTCAAAGAACGTGGCGACGAGGGCCCATTCCCAAAAATTCTGACGCCAAATACTCGGGTTGACTCCCAGGGATCAAAAAAAATATATACATTTTATGTATAAAAAAAAATGAAAAATACCAGAGTTTTCCTTTAAGCACCAAGACCCCTCTCTGCGTCTCACATTATCTGACCTCCTGCCATCCAATCTCTGTTTGTCATCTGTGAATCAGAGTGGAGGCGAAGGTGGAGCAGCCTCCATCTGGCCTCCTACTGCAGAGGGAGCCGCTACCTGTTATTTTCCCTTCTTCCTTTCCTCTTCCAAATTCTCCAACACAGAAGGTAGGGAGATAGAGAGAGGCGGGGCGGGGGGCGCAAGGAGAGGAAAAATGGAGGAGAGCAGAACCTCTTTCCTCAAGGAGAAGTGGCCATTATGCCAGGCGCCTTTTTTCCTCCAAAGAATAAACCCGGAGATGGAATGGAAATTTAAAAAAAGAAGAAAAAGAAAGAGGGAACGCTCCAAACCAAGCCCTGTCTTTTCTCTTTCCTTTCTCTTTCTAGAGATAGATTTCTGCCGCCTCTCCCCCCAGACGGAGGCTGACAGAGAGGCGGGTCGGGGGTCTCCATCGACGGGGGCGGGTGGTTTCAAACAAAACGCGTTAGGAGTCAGAAGGAATGACGGGAAACACACTGACACACACACACACACACTCACACACACACACACACGCGCGCGTGCTCGTGTGCATGCAGGCCATGTGATTAAGGCCTAGCACCCAAAAATTCCATAAAAAAAAAACTAAATCCTATTTCCCGTCGTGAGTTGTTGTTTCTTTCAGAATGTTCATTACTTTGGGAAATCCCTCGCTTTACATTATATTTCCATTTCATTCGGTCTCATAAAAATACCCCTTCCGCTTTATTAATGCATTTTTCAGATGTTTAGTGCTTAGCGCTCGCCCCGTTTTATGCCCCCTTTCCCTCTTTCCCGAATCGGCTATTGCAGCGGGGCGGGGAGCGTGATTTAAAGATTATGAGTCACTCTGGCCGCCCGGCGCCTCACCCTAATCAATGTCGCTGCTTAACTCAAACACACAGATGATGTACGGTTATACTGATGCTGTGCTACGTTCGTAGGATTCGCCTTATAGGTCTCTTGTGCTTTCTCTCCCGCTCCTAAACCGCCCAACACACACGCACACACACACGCACGCACACACACAAACGCACGCGCACGCGCACGCACACACTGATTTCTGTCAAACATTTTGCAAGATTTGGAAAAGGAGTTGAAGCTTTTAAATCACCCCTCCCTTCCTCGCTCCCTCCCTCCCTCGGTCGCCTCTCACTCCTGCCTCACAGATTACTTTGAAGGCCCTTTAATATTTCCAATTAGTTAATGGAGCCGATTGCATTTATAAAAACTTGCAGTAAGCATTTCTAGCCCTCTAGCTCTCATAGGTTTTTTGTTTTTTTTCTCCCTCTCCCTTTCCTCCTCCTCCTCCTTCTGCTTCTCGGAGAAATATTAACGAGTGGAAGCACTCAAAGGGGTCCTCCGGCCCCCTCAGGAAGGGGCATATGGTGCCAAAGAGCCGTCCGCAGCTGCGCCTGAATGAAAAAAAAAAAAAATAAATAAAAAAAAAACCCAGAAAAAGAGGAAGGAAAAAAAAAAAAAAAAAAAAGCGCCCCCCTTTTCATTCTTCTCTTTACTAATTGGAGAGCGGAGATAAAATGGGGCTACGGGGAATTTTAATCTCCTCTTGGCTTCGTGTGCGTGATTCTTCACAGGACTCTCGCCCGCGGGGCTTTAAGCCAGGATCATTGGAAAGTGTTCAGCAGTCTTCCACGGAGCGTCCACTCCTCCTCTTTATGTTCCACCTCTTCTATTATCTCTCCGTCTTGTTTGTGATTTACCGTCCGGCTCGGGCTCGGGCGGCGTCAACCGGCCTGAAGGCGGGCCTCGGCTCGGGGGGGGGGGGGCCTCCGCGAGCGATGGGACCCGAACGCCGGGCGGCGGCAATGTTCTCCCGAAGCCCGCTATTTTTTTTTTTCCCCCCTATCATTTTAAGGATGACGCGGCGGTCGGTCGCGGCGTTTCCGTCGACGACCCGCCGCGTGACGTGACGGAAATAGACGCGACGCGATGAGGGAGATTAGGGCGGATGGGGCTGATCACGGCGGAGCGGCGTGGAAGTGTAATGCGCGTCAGGAGGGTGTTGAGGACCACCCTCGGCGCTGAATGGAGTCACGCTGCTAATCTCCAGCCCCGGGAAGGGTTTTCCGTCTGGTTCGGGGTGTGTTTGTGCCACACGCTTTTCATGTTTTGTTTCTTTTTTTTTTCTTTTTTCTTTCCTTCGCTTGTTGGTTTTCCCCCTACCGCTCAGCCTTTTGTGTCCTTCGATTATAGGCGAAAAATCTTGGAATAATGACGTCTTTGCCGCATCTTGCATACAGGGCGAGATCTTCCTCCGTGATGTTGATATTGCTTCGTTGATAGTTCTGTTCGAATGTCGACCGATCTAACCTGTCCATCGGGATGTCCTTTTTGTTTTGTTTTTCGTTTGACCGTTTAAAAAGAAAAAAGAAGATCCGCACTGACTCAGTTTGCGCTTTTGCGTGGAAGGATTTCTTAGCGTCGACCGAGCTGCATCACTGTTTGACAAACTCTTTGCACTTTTTTCCACCTTTGTGAATGTAAAGGCCTTGACTGTGTGACTTTTTTTTTTTTTCCCTTAAAACAACCGCGTGCCGCTCAGGGCCGGGGCTCAACTGCTTCCAATCGCCGCTTTGACGCCGAGGTGCAGGAACCAAACGGGGAACCATTCCGAAAGGGGAACCTCAGCGCGGCCCCTCAAAGACTTTGCGGTTCCTTTACCCACCAATCATTAACCAGTTGTCGTTGTTAAGTTCTACAGACCCCCCCCCCCCCCCCCCAATGGTTCCCGTTCCCACAAAAAGCACCTCCTCGCCAGTGGGGAACCTTTTTTTCGGGACCGGGAACCATCCAAGTAGAGCCTTTTTCGGAAACCAAGTTCCCCCCTGTGGAAAGCAGCCTCATTCTAGCTTTCTGGTTCCTGAGATGGCTCCTGTGGTGGAAAAGGGGCTCATGCATTTTCAGACATATTCAAAATGGACTACCTATATTTTATATAAGTAGTCCTGTTACATATGTATTTTTAGCCAAACAAAGTAATTTGCTGTTTCCTATATTTCCTTTTTTTTTTTACGTGATTTCGGTCCAGCCTCGGGGTACATCAGCGGTTATTTTCGGTTTTGTTAAAGGTTATAAAAGTTATTTTGGTTCAATTCTGCCAATTCGTTAAATAAACAAAACACTGTAACATCAACATTCACTTGTTTTTTAAGGTTGCATAACGTAATAACTCATGCACAACTTTCACATGACTAGTGGCTATCCCTGCAGTGCCAAATAAATTCAACCTCACCCGACACATGGGAATTAGGTCATTTATAATTTCTTTCATATCTATTAAATGAGTTTTCTTATCCTTTGAATATCTATTAGGTGTTCACTTGTTAATAACATGGCCGTACCCTTCGTCCCTGGGAATAAACCGCCACCCGCTGCACAGATATTGCTCCTTTCTTCACATATGAAAATTGTATCGTCAACTTCCCTCAATGAGGGCGGATTCGAAGCGGAGTTGAGCCTCCGGACCCTGCCCAGCCTTGCAACTCAGCCTGCCTCAGTGATATTAAAACGGTATTGTAGCTTGTGGGATTTTGTGGCCTTGGAATAAGAAAACAAAACAAAACGGGAAAAAAAACAAAAAAAAAACATATTGTGCGGAATGTGACGGCAATAAAGGTGATATGTTTTTTTCTATAAAACTCTTTGTGTCGCTGTTATTCAGAAACCTCTTTCTCACTCACACCCACACACACACACACACACACACACACACACACACACACACACACACACACATACACACACACACCCTCTGCTGTTCATCTCTCCTGTCACTCAGTGACGCCCAACCCCTCCCTCTCTCCCTCTCACTGTCTCCCTCTCTCTCTCTCTTTCTCTCTCTCTCTCTCTCTCTCTCTATGTTTTTCATTTCTCTTCAAACAAAAAAGGGTTGGCGATGCCTATCACAAAATGAAACCCTCTGCAATTGGGGAGCCTTCAGGTAGTCGTGTCAATATCAGCCAGCCTCCATGAAACATCAAGGAACACCGACGACGCCTCCCAAAACTATTTATTTTATTTTTTCGGTGGGTTTTGTTTGTTTGTGTCTCCCCGATACGGTATCTCTCCTTCACAAGATGGGTTGGTAAAGTTGAGATCAGCATCTCTCGAAACCACTTGACGGGAGCGGAGGTGCGAGCGGGCGGCCCCGGGAACCGGACCGGCCTTCCTCGCCGCGCACGCTGTTGACTCTGAGAGTCAACAGCGTGCCCAGGCTGTTTCACGGAGATTCACCGCTGTTTGTCCTCTCCCTCTTCTCGTTGACAGACCCCAGGCCCATTGACTTTGGGAACGACGCCGTCTTCAACCACAAGCCGCGTTTCAATGGAGGTGAGGGTCCGGGCGCCGCTCCGCTCTTCTCCTCTCACCACCCTCCTCCCCGCCTCCGTGGGGGGGCTTTGCTTTTTTGATGTGTGGCACCTCTCCACTGCGTTGCTCTCCTCGCCCACTGAGCATACGCGGAGAGTAAAGGGGTGTCAGGCAAAATGGGGTTTTTGATGAAAAGTGTCTTTGTTCGAATGTGTCCAACCTTATGAAACGTGGTTATTTTTTGTCGCCATTATAATAACTATCCTGTGGCTCTGAACCGCGCCTTCCCGTTGGAATGTCAGTGTTGACCGTGTCAAAGCTCAAACTACTTTAAATTTGGGCCGGACGATCTGGCGAATTGCTGCCGGGTCGAGCGGCACAGCCTCCTCCGTAGGAAATGAACGGTTTTCACATGGAGGCAGCCCCCCCCCCCCCCTCCAAACGCCTCTTTATGTATTTTTTCCCAGTTAAAACGCTGTGGTTGGGTTGCCGGGGAAGCACAGGAGCCCCAGGCTAAGCTAGGCTGTTCTGTGCGTCTCACCCTGAGAGGAGTGAAATTACCCTTTAAGCAGAGGCACGCCGATGGCTCTCCATGTTTACTTGTGATTCAACAAGAAACAAGCCGTCGGCAACACTGATAGTGGGATAGACACTCCAGTCTGGCTGTGTGTGCACGTGCGAGTGTGCGAGTGCGTGTGTGTGTGCGCGCGTGTGTGTGTGTGTGCGTGAACGTGTGTGTGCGTGTGTGTACGTGTGTGTACATGTGTGTGTGTGCGTGTGTCCCCTCCTCTTTCGTGTTCTCCTGCGGTAGAGAAAGAAAGCAGACAGACAGCCTCCTCCTGGGCATCTAGAAAAACATCTGTCTGTAACAATCACTGTTTACTTCCTGTGTGTGTGTGTGTGTGTGTGTGTGTGCGCGTGTGCTTGTATATGTTTTCTAACTATTGATTGCTTTGCCCGGTCTCTTGACAGATACAGCAGGAGTGCTGCCATTCTTTAGCTCGCAAATAGGCCAGTTCACTGTGTGTGTGTGTGTGTGTGTTCGTGTGTTCGTGTGTGTGTGTGTGTGTTCGTGTGTGCGTGTGTGTGTGAAACAGTCGAACTGCGGGTCCCTAATTGCAGATTGGCTTGCTCATGTGTCTACATTCATTAGGGGGATTAGAATCATCGCTCCTCGATGCCAAAAAGAATGCAAACACTTAGTCGAACACACACACACACACACACTTGAGAGACTTTTTATTTTTCCAGGAGATTATTACTCATTGCGGTAATTCAAATTACCAAAGCTTCCAAATCTCGATTGTGGATTCTTACACCACTTGAGCGGGCGATTGAAAAGTATATTTTCGTAAATATATTCCTGAATGCGCCTTCTTGGACATACCTTGAACGAGCCCACCCCTTCAACAGCAATCCAGGCCTCATGGGTCCTCATGGGTCCCAGCAACCCATGAAGACCTCCCGCTCCAAGTTCCACATCATTTTCTACTCCTCCTCTAACCATTCCACCTTTTTCCTCCTCCCCCAGGTTACGTCTTCCCGGGTTGGCCCTCCTCCGCCTCCACGCCGTCGTCCCCGGGCGCCGACCCGCCCTCCGTCACACTGGTGTCGGAGCGCGACAAGGACAACGCCTGGATCTACGCCCTGGACCCCATCCTGCTCACCATCATCGTGATGAGCTCGCTGGGCGTGCTGCTGGGCGCTGTGTGCGCCGGCCTCCTGCTCTACTGCACCTGCTCCTACAGCGGCCTCTCCTCGCGCTCCTCCACCACCCTGGAGAACTACAACTTTGAGCTCTACGACGGCATCAAGCACAAGGTCAAGATCAACCAGCAGAGGTGCTGCTCGGAGGCGTGAGCCGCCGCCGAGGAGGGGGGCGGGGGTGATGGAGGGGGCGGGGGGAGGGGGGGTGGGGTGGTGTAGGAGGAAGACTTACGGTGAGAGAGAGAGAGAGAGAGCGGGGGGGTTTTTGACGTGGGAAATCGCTTCCGCGGACCCCACCCGCCTCAAGGACTTCCTACCGCCTCCTTCCCCCAACGGCCGGGACTCTCGCTCTGCGTTTGGATGTTGAATGGGGATGGGGGGGGAGGGTTGGTGGAAGGAGGCAGCGCTCGCCCCGCCCACACACACACACACACCTCGTTTTGACGTGCGAATGCGAGATGTTTCACCCCGAATCTCTCGCCCCCCCTCCCCCCTTTGCTCTGATGTCTGAAGGGGTCTGAAACCCTGACCCCCTCCCTCCCCCTCCCTCCCCCTCTCCCTTTCTCATGTGCCAAGTGTATCCAGTAGGAACCTCAAGGCTCCGCCCCCCTTTTACGCCAGCCTCCACAACCGTACCTGCTATGAGGCCCCCCCCCCCCCAAACCCATCATATCTCCTCCGCCTGCAGGAGAGAGCCTGCTCGATTATTAACGACAACAACAACAAAAAAGCCTGTGAAATCAACGAATGAACGGACGAGTGAATGGAGGAAGTCAGGACACGATGAACATGCAAACGGTCGAATGAACGACAGATCCGTGGGAGGCGCGCAAAACCCAAAAAGCTCGAGGGAGGGAAAAGAAACGGACGTCGCCACCCGTGACAATCCGGACATTTGGAGTGGGCAAACGACCACGCGGTTGTGAGGGGGGTGAAGGTCGGAGTTAATTTACTCCTTCCAGTGGTCGAGCGCCGCTTCGGTCCTCATCAACTTGAATTTCGACATGTGCCAATGATGAGGGAGGGCGTGGGCTCCAGGAGAGTCTCCGCCCTCGGACCGAACCCCGAAGACTCCAGCACTCCATCCAAAACGGACCGTTTATAACGTGGGTACTTCTCACTCAAATCGACACATATCAAGAGAATGCCGACCCCGCCCCCTCCCACCCGAATGACAAAGTGACATAGTGAAGGATGCAACACGACTCAAATTGATCCCGACTCCTGAAGGTGAAAAGCAGTCGGAGAACAGACAGAGGAGGGTTGTTTTTTTGTTTTTTTCTTTTGTTTTTTTTGGGGGGCGTTTTCTTTGGTTCCGCCGTTTGTTCATAAAAGTTCTACATATGAGTTGAGCAGCAAAGGCGTCGCTTCCAAATGTCGGCCCGCTTCGCTCGGCGCTCGCGTCTGGTCTGCGCTTCGTGGAGAGAGAGAGGAAAAAAAAAAAAAATGAAATAAAAAATAAAAAACACCATCGGCGTAGAAATGTGACCGTTTTCGTTTTGTTTTTAGACGTCGAAATAGAAGAGGAAGGCGAGAGGGAGAAAAATAGAGATATGGAGCCAGCTTCAGTTTGTTACCGCCGCCCCCCCTTGTAGAACTCTCCCGCCGTTTCTTTGTAGAACCCGCTTTCATTTTTTTCCGCCGCTG
>NC_137210.1:20609695-20614695 GCF_960531495.2 Zeus faber
CACATTTGGGAAGTCTGAAAAAAATCACGGACTTCTTCCCTAATTCCGAAAAATGTATCAAAAACTTGGCCCTGTTGAGGCAGTCGACAGGAGCAGAGTAGGATGAGAAGAAGAGACACCGTGAAAACACGTGACAGCTCTCAGGAAAGTGAACCTGAAGGCAAAAGGGAATGAAAAAAAACCAAAAACATAGATACTTGAATGGATGTGTTTCACAGGGTGTTCTCTTTATTTTTACTGTTTTTTCTAACTGTTTCCTCTTGCTCCCTCACACATTATTTCCATGCACAAGCTGAGGGTTGGATCTTTAAATATTAATGGCGGGGGACAGCAGCAGTAGAGGGCTTTGGCTGCTGAATTGTAACAGCAAAAAAAGGTTGGACGTGGTATTTCTGCATGAAACACAGAGTGATGCAGCTGGTTAGGATGGACTGGGGCTGGTGGTGTAGGGGAGGGGTTAGCTGTCTCTCAGCCACGGAGCCAGCGTCAGCGTAGGGACAGCGATCCTCTTCTCACCAGGGTCAGGCATCAGGGTTCTAACCAGCGTCGCGCTAGAGAGATGAGAGAGGGTCAGGGCTGAGGCGGGAGGTTTTATCTTCTGTTTTATTAATGTATACGCTCCCAATCTAGGTTCACAGAGCGGGGAGCTTTTAAAATAAAACTAAAGGAAACATTGCAGCAGGGGGATCAGGGGTGGGAACTGGAACCGTACATTGGATTTTAGTCTGGATAGGACCAGTGAGGACCTCCACCTGTCTGTCTGAACTTACAGCTCAGCATGACCTCATGGACACGTGGAGAACAAAACATGCTACAGACGGTACAGATGGGGAAAGGTTTAAGCAGCTGTCCACTGGACAGGCTTTACACATCACACAGGCTCTGTTCCATTCACCCTGTGGGCTCAACCCATCATCAACTCGTCACTCTGGGTCTATGCATCTCACCTAACACCAAACACTCTTCCTTTTGGCATATCAATGTAAAGTTGCTGCGGGAAGGCACTTTGAGCGATAGTTTGAACTTATTCTGGGAAACCTGGAGGAGCAGAAAGAGAGATTTTAGCGCTTCGAGTCAGTGGTGGGAGGCGGGGAAAGGGCGAAGGACCGCGATGGAGAATGTGCTGCCGAGCCCCTTCAGGGGTTGCTTCGGCTGGAGGTCGGGTAGCGGGACGCCTCGGATGCTGCCATCGGAATGGGGGAGCTCACCTCTCCTGTGGGTCGACTGGCGTTTGGGCGGGCTCCTGCAATGGACGGTCTATCTCCAGAGTTCCTCAAACGTTCCTGGAGCCTGATAGGAGAGGATTTCCACCAGGTGCTGCTGGAGTCTGTGCAGACTGGTGTACTACCTGTCACCTGTCGGTGGGAAGGAGAAAGGAGACTTGACTTTACTCAAAAACTGGAGACCTGTTGCTCTGCTCTGCACCGACTACAAACTTATATCCAAAGGCCTGACCAATAGGATGAAAGGAGTTTTAGATTTGTTGATTTTTAAAGACCAGTCTTATTACCAGGCGGATCTATGAAGGACAATTTGTTTTTAATGAGAGATTTGTTTGAACATTGATGTTGATGTTTTATCTCTCAATCAAGAGAAAGCCTGCGACCATGTGGACCATGGATTTTTATTTTCAACATTGAAGGCATCTGGTTTTGGAGAAGGTCTTCTTAAGTATGTAGAGCTTCTTTACAAGGGTCATGCATGATCAAGGTGGGGGTGTTGAGCCGTCCACTTCCTGTTCAGAGAGGAGGAGACCTCCCTACCAGGACTACCACAGAGCCCACCTCTGGTGGTCTCTGCTTACGGAGATGATATCAATGTTTTCATTAATAACCAGGATGATGTCCAGAGGTTCGCAGTTTGTTTAGATTTTTATCAGAAGGCCTCATCTGCTAAGGTAAACTGAGAGAAAAGTGAGGTCTTGCAGGTGGGACAGTGAAAGGTAATTCCCAGTTTACCCAGGGGCCCAGGGTGGGGAAGGAGACAGATGAAGGTCTTTTTGAGGTTTCACGCCCTCCCAGATGCAGTTCTTCCAAAGCGTGGCGGAGAAGGTGTTTGCCAGAATGTCCAAATGAAAATGGCTACTACCCCAGTTGTCACATAGGGGAGGTTACTGGTTACTTGGTTGACTCGACCTAATGGCACACACTGACTGTTCTGTATGCACCCAGAGGCCTGCTAGTGGAGCTCCAGAGGGCAATCGTAAACATTTTCTGGTCTTGTCAGCACTGGAATAGGGCAGCGACCCTGTACCTACCAGTCCAGGAGAGGGGAAAAGGCCTGATTGGCATTGCATTCAGGGTCAGGCTTTTCCGCCTCCAGACGGTGCAGAGGCTCCAGTTCTGTTTTTCACTAAGTTTGCTGGACACAGCGAAGGTGCTGATGAGGCTTTTCCTACGAGAAGCAGCTGTTCATGCTGGGAACTGAGGGGATGGACTTGACGGGGGCTGACTCCCTTCTACAAGTCAGTGCTGCAGTCATGGCAGGTTTTCAAGATCTACTGTGACATCGCAACTACACTTGGGATGTGGCTGTTTGAGGAGCCGTTGTTTGGGAACCCTCCGCTGGACTTTGGGCTCCGCTCCTCCTCCAGCCTGCGCTCCAGCTTACACAGGGCTGGGTGTGTCAAATCGGGCCATCTGGTGAAGACTTCTGTGGAGCCGCTCATGGAGACGACAGGCATCAGATCCTCCAGACTGCTACATAGGTTGGTGGAGGAAGTCTGTGCTTCCCTGCCCTCTAGAGTTTTTGAGGAGAACTGTACTCTGTCTGACCAGTGGGATGGTGAGTGTGGGTACAGTATGTGTGTCCTTTCACTAACGGTCTCCCCTGCTGTGGAGTGGGAGGAGGAGCAGGACAGCCTCCTGTCTTTTGCTTCTCCCAAGCTGGAGGAGTTTGAGGCAGTGAGTAAGAAAGTCGCTACTACACCTGTGTTAAAGTGAGACACCTACGCTCTCTGGCAGCTGTGCGAGTGTCTAGGTGGTACACGGGGCGGGGGAAAACTTGGGGGAAAGTTTTTCTTTGCAGAAAAGACAGAAAAATGGGAAAATTGCAGAAAAATGCAGAAAAGACATTTCACAGCCTCCATCTGCGTGTGTGTGTGTCGGCCATAGCTGCATGTGTTGTGGTGTGTTTGTGACAATAAAGACAAGCTAAGATTGTCCTGTTTAATCTGTGTCAGATGGACCTGTCCATGTCCTTGTTAACACTGTTTCAGGGATGGCCTGACTGGCCATTTGGAAAACAAGGAAGAATGTTGTGAGGGGTCAGTGGATCTGGTCTGCTCTATGCCTGCCTCAGGGCGGAGTTTTAGTTTTACAAACTGACGGGAAAATAGGAACACTTTTAAATGTGTTTGGGGTGTTTGGGGATACTAGTGCTGTGTTACATGATTTAGTGTAAATATAGGAATCTCAAAAAATCAAGTCTCTCTCCCTCTCTGTGATTGTTGTGAATCTAATCACAGTGTACGCTACATTGAGTTCTGATTTTATTTTTAATTTTTTTTTGTTATTCATTTTTTTTCCCTGGTTTTGTTTGTGTGCTTGGCAACTGTTCCTGGATGTTCACCAAATTGAGAACAAAATCACAACTACAGCCGAGAGATTAACCTCCTTTGGTTCACCTTCACTTTGCTTGAATTTCCCTGTTATTTTGGTTTTCCCCTCAAACTATCTTTTCGTTCATTTTCTCGCTCCTCTCACACGGTCCGTCCTTCCTCACTTTCCCACAAATGAGTTTGTTGTTTATTGTTAATCTGCGACTTTTTCCTCACAATCTGGCTTTGCTTTTCCTCCTTCCAGCGCACCGTCCGTCCCTCCCCTGCTTCGTTTTGTGCCACGTCGCCTCTCCGTTTGTCCATTAAGCCCGGAACATTCCCCCTCAGTGATATCACTTTTTCCACTTAGTCGCCGTGAGCGAGTCTTAAATAGCTGCTCAGCCACAAACACTTGTGTTTCAAGAGTCGCTTGTTGACATTAAGACGCTAATTCCAGCCATGACTGCGGTTTCCCCACTTCAGTTTATTGTGTGTCTGCATCTGCGTCTGTGCATGTGCGTGTGCGTGTGTGTGTGTGTGTGTGTGTGTGTGTGTGTGTGTGTGTGTGTGTGTGTGTGTGTCGTGAATTACGAGGGACCGGTCCCTGTGTATGCAAAGTAGATCTCTTTAAAAGAAACACACTGTGAGTAAAACATACAGTGAGTATAAACCACATACAGAAGCGCATACAGGCACACACACACACACACACACACACACACACACACACACACACACACACACACACACACACACACACAGACAGACACACATACACACGCACAATCATAATTAACACATGCACGTAAACTGGCAAGCTCTCCGACACCCATAAATAGTAACAATAGCCCTCATCTGGTCCAAGCTCATGAGGGAACAGTGGACCGCTTTGCCACGGAGCCAAGCCTTTCACCAAGCCTTTCATCTGGGTAGGTGGCACACAGTGTGTGTGTGTGAGTGTGTGTGTGTGTGTGTGTGTGTGTGTGTGTGTGTGTGTGTGTGTGTTGGTGTTTGACTGGCACCAGCTGTAAAATGCCTGTGTTTGAACCCTGTGCCCTGCTCAGAAGCAGCCAGCGTCACTCTGCCTAGTGCACACACACACACACACACACACACACACACACACACACACACACACACACACACACACACACACACACACACACATACACACACACACACACACACACACACACACACACACACACACACACACACACACACACACACACACACAAAGTAGGGATATGTCACAGGGTGAAATTAAACCTGGTAAAATTCCTCTCGTGGCTCTTTGCTCGGTGCCCTCGTGCTTATTGGCCTCTTTCCCTTCGCAGCATCGACGCTGCGTCCCGACGTGTGTTAATTGACCATTTGGAAGACGGTGGCAAGCCCAGCCTCCATTCACTTCTATTCTTTTCAGCTTGGTGTCGGAGGAGTTTGTCAGAGCAGGAATATGTGC
>NC_137210.1:20627195-20689695 GCF_960531495.2 Zeus faber
GGATCTGAATATCAGATTTGACCATTGTTTCTATAGAAAGACGGCTGCTTGACCAAAGGGTCGTTGCCTTTAAACTTGTGAATGTAAGGAGGGGGTACTGGTCGTTACAAAAAGGTCGGCCGGCGGTTAAAAAAACATCATGATCTATTTTGAACAAAGCGGGATGGGAAATAAATCCATGATCACATAATAAACTGCAGTTCAGCTCGTGGCCACTAGAGGCCGGCTCGGGAAAAACCAACACAACTGAGTGGAAGTCAATGGAAAAAGGAGAAAAGTCTCCCCAGAAATACACGAGCCGTTCGTCAATCATTTTCTTCCGCAGGAATTTACGGTCCCGATAGCAACGTTTACCGCGACCCCGCCCCGCTGCCCAAATCTGGAAAGGTCTGGCTCCGTCCTGCGCGAACCCAAACTCGAGGCTTCAAATCGTCTCCTCAGGAAACAGCGGATGACGGCGCAGACACAGTGTTTTCTACGGTTTGGGATTTTTTATCCGACGCGCTAATATTACAGCTGGTTAATCAATTTCCAAATGGTTGACACATTTTTTGTGGGGTGTCCATTTCAGATCATAACCAGTAGTGTATGACGACAATATTGTCAACAACAACAACACTGTCCCCACAACAACAAAAAATGGCAAAGTCCAAACTTTTCTCTTTTGTGCTGAAGCGTAAGACCACAGCTATTCGGTTTACTGAGTGAACACACACACACACACACACACACACACACACACACTTTTTAAATACCACTTTTATTTATTTATAGATCTCATGATTAATTTCCACTCCTCTTCTTGTTTCTTGTTCTATGAAACTTGTTTATTGTTGTTGATTTCGTAGTGACACCGTGTGCCTGTCTGTGTGCCTGTGTGTGTGTGTGCACGCACACCACTTTCTGTTTGTGCAAGTGTGTGCGTTTGTGTGTATTTATACAAGCCTGAGTGTAAGTGTGAAATCCAACCTTCCATTTCCCGTTCCCACGTCCTTTTTGCTTAAAAGTCAAAGTCAGCGTCACGCGACAGTCGCTTTGATTTCCCGACTCTCCAACGCTCACAACGCTCAACTGTTTTACCAAACCCCGATTGAGCCTCTAATCAAGCTACACAGTTTAATACACTCCACTTTTTATTAAAGAAAAACTATCACTGTATAATTGCTTCCACAGGGGAATTACTTTTTTATTTTGCCTCCGATGCGATTCATCTTCCGCGGAATTACTTTTAATGAATTTCTGTCGGATGAAACATCCTGTACATGACTTTACTTAGGGCGGGATTTAGAGGAGGCCTCGTAAATATCATTCCATCCTCGTCCCTGTGCCGCTGTCTGAGCTCCATGAAATTAACCAAAACTTGTGTCTGGACGTTTTCTCTTTCCGTGTCACTTTAAAGTTGTCGCCTCGAGCGAAAAAAGTAGAAAATAAATAAATAAATAAAACATTTGATGATGGTTTCACAGAACTGATACTCGAAAGAATATTAAAAATCATATCTAATCATTTACCTGATATTAATGATTGATTTGATTGATTTGGGTAATATTTCCATGCTCAGCAGGGTTTGCAGCCTGAAGCCATTCGAAAGTTATTAAAATGTTCCCCCATCTGTTCTATTCTTGTAGCTAATCAGCAGATCTGGGACATGTTTTGGTTTTGGGTAAATCCTCCAAAGAGGTGGCTCGGGGCAAGTCAACAACAAGACGTTTGCTTAAGAAGAACGAGACCGAGAACAACCCAAGTAATCTGCAATGCGTGCGTGCGTGCGGTGAGTTTTTTTACGGGTTCCGTCCTAACCCTAAATTCATGCATCCATCCATGGGGCTAAAACTCGTACATGTAGCTCCTCTTTAACTCATAAAAAACCTGCATCAAATGAATGAACGTACATGTACACACTCAGAGGGCGATATAAAGATCTGCTTTTCTTTTCCTCCCCCAAAGAACGTCACCGTCATCCTCACCCCGCCCCCGGTTTGGGTTTAACACTGGATCAGTGAGCAGGCACGGCAGCTTGCGTGAATCTTTTTCAGTTGAATTGATTTCAATTGTAATTACGTCGCCGGCAACGTGGTCTTTCTTTGGGAGTGAGTAAGATCACTGCGGCTTCCATCGCTTCAAAAGCCGTTGTGCAGTCATTCTTTTTCTTATCTTCACCCTCTCCATCGGAGCGTAAATCAATAACCTCCCATTCCAACTCATCGGGGGCTGAATGTGCATTAAATAAAACACCTGCCGAAAGGAATCCGGAGTGTTTGGCTGGATCCTGTTGTGAATGATATCAGCACGTGATTCACCTTCTCAGATCAGATCAGAGTCAAATTATAATTTAGATGTTTTTTTTTTTAAGGGTGTTAGGATCACATCTGGAGAGAGAGAGAGAGAGAGAGAGAGAGAGAGAGAGAGAGAGACAGACAGACCTACAGACAGTGAGGATACTCTGCTAATTAACAGGAAAAAATAAAAAGTCTCCCAGTTTGGATACTGGTGGACAAATGGTGTGTTGCTGTGTGTGTGGGTGTGTGTGCACGGGCACATGTGTGAGTGTGTGCGTGTGAGAGAAAGAGAGAGAGAGAGGGGGAGGAAAAAATAACATGTTAATGAGCAAATAATGAGTATCTGCTGCTTCAACTGCTAGAATAATGCGTTTCCAGTTAAGCAAATGTGACCGAAATTAAACCACTGTGTGTGTGTGTGTGTGTGTGTGTGTTCCAAACACAATAGGCGCTCGGCAGATGGCAGCTGTCCATCTTGCTGATGGCTGCCATGGCAACAAAGTTGTGTTTCCGCGGCGACACAGATGTGGCGATCACACGACGGCAAAGCGCGAGGGAGAAACGGAAGGAAAAGAAAAGATGCAAAACCAGACAAAGAGGAGGAAGAAGAGGAGAGGACGAGAAGAGGAAGAGGACTGGAACAGGAAGCGGAGGAAGAAGAGGAGGAGGACTAGAACAGGAAGAGGAGGAAGAAGAGGAGAGGACTAGAAGAGGAGGAAGAAGAGGAGGAGGAATAGAAGAGGAAGAGGAGGATGAAGAGGAGAGGACTTGAAGAGGAAGAGGAGGAGGAAGAGGAGAGGACTAGAAGAGGATGAGGCGGAAGAGTAGAGGAGGAAGAACAGGAGAGGACTAGAAGAGGAAGAGGAGGAGAGGACTAGAAGAGGAAGAGGAGGAAGAAGAGGAGGAGAGGACTAGAAGAGGAAGAGGAAGAGGAGGAGAGGACTAGAAGAGGAAGAGGAGGAGGACTAGAGCAGGAAGAGGAGGAAGAAGAGGAGAGGACTAGAAGAGGAGGAAGAAGAGGAGGTTGACTAGAACAGGAAGAGGAGGAGGAAGAGGAGAGGACTAGAGAGGAAGAGTAGGAGGAGGAGGAGAGGACTAGAAGAGGAGGAGGAAGAGGAGGAGGAATAGAAGAGGAAGAGGATGATGAAGAGGAGAGGACTTGAAGAGGAAGAGGAAGCGGAGGAGAGGACTAGAAGAGGAAGAGGAGGAGGAAGAGGAGAGGACTTGAAGAGGAAGAGGAGAGGACTAGAAGAGGAAGAGGGGGAGGAAGAGGAGAGGACTAGAAGAGGAAAGAATGAGGAAGAGGAGAGGACTAGAAGAGGAAGAGCAGGTAGAAGAGGAGAGGACGAGAAAAGGAAGAGGATGAAGAAGAGGAGGAAGAGGAGGACGGGTGCCATCACTCCATCCCTGGGTGGTCTCCACCTGCGTTGATCCCTCCAGTCAGCGTTGTGAAACCATCCACGAAAACCGTCTCTCTCTCTCTCTCTCTCTCTCTCTCTTCTTTCTTTCCGTCCACCAGTCCATCTCTCTCCCCCTTTCCCTCCCTCCGTCTCTTTTTCCCTCAGTCCCTCCATCCGTCTCTCTCTCTCTCTCCATCCATCGCGCTCTCCCTTTCTCCCTCTTTCGGTCCGTCCGTCTCTCTCTTTCCGTTGGTCTGCCCACCTCTCTCTCTCTCTCTCTCTTCCTTTTCTTCCGTCTCCCCTTCCTCCCTCTCTCTCTCTCTCCCTCGCCCACAGGAACACCAGCAGCTCAGCCCCAGTTCAAGCGGTGGTGCCACAGGGGGAGGCTATGCTGGGACGCCATGTTGACTTGGGGTGAAATCCAGATTATAGTTTATATTTACTATTTGTTTGTTATTATTGTTCATATTTAGTGTCTACTTAGTCGCGGATCGATGAAGATCATTTCCGAGTTGAACCGCCAGTGTGTGTGGAGGGATTCAGTGGGAATGGCGGGAGTGCGCACGCCTTTCTACTTGAGTGACACCTGGTCCCACAGCGTAGAGAGAGAGAGAGAGAGAGCGAGAATAAAAGAGAGGTAGTATAGAATGAGGATTTGTCCATGTTTGTGTACTTTTTTTACCAGGGTGTGTGCGTGTGTGTGTGTGCAGGATGATTGGCAGTGCCCGTTCGGGTGTCGTTGATAACACACAGGAGGGTCTGCCACCAGAGAGCCGCTCTGTCAAACTGTCTGACACACACACACACACACACACACAACTGCCTGTGGCCTGCTATTGAACCTGGCATATTGATAACAGCAACAATGGCCTCGTCCTCTGGGCCGAGAGAATCTCATTCATATGGATCTGTTTGTGCGTTTGGGAATCCGTCACTCGTTTGTCAGCGTGGACGGCTTGAAAAGACCAGGCTGACATTTGGAGGGGCCACATTTCAATACAGCCGCGGCCGGGTGCGGTTCCGAGCAGTTGTCGGACCGATTAGGGGTTCATCCGGGGTTGGAGGGATACGCAAACAGCCGCGTTTACACCGAGCTGCTTTGAGCGCCGCGGCGAGTGACTTTCTGGAAGTGAAATATTCTCTTTGCATTGGAGCTGACCTTTACTGACTCCAAATGAAATGCACAGAATAACACAACACAGTGAAGAGACACTGGGTTTGAGGCTGCAGGTTGAAAGAGGAAGTCGAGAAAGTTCTTATTTTACGAAATGTCAAACATTTGGAAACATCTCTTGAAGGACTCTAGTTCCATTATCAGCACACCTATCGAGAAAAGTTCTCTACCCATGTTCCTAGAATGAGTGATAGTGTAGGCCTGAAGATAGAACTGTAATTACGCTGATAAATGGTGGGATTTGTTTCTTTCTCAAACTCCGGCTCACTTGACAGCAGAGCGGTGGAACGTTTCTCTGCTCCGACAATGGGAGCCTGAGTTATCAGACGGTTCCATTCATCCCAGAAGGCCCAAAATTAGAATTATACGGCAAAGTCAGTTGAGTCCTTTATATACTTGATTTTAACAACACGTAGACATTGGGCGGCATTGTTCACATACTCTCCTGCGACCTTTGCGTGTACGTGGAGCATTAAAAAGTATATCCACTAAGGGGCAGATTGGGGCCGACACATCCCTTGCCGACTCCTTGCGAACTTCCGGATTTGCACAACTTCTTCTTTCAGCTGCTCCTGTTGGGGGTCGCCACAGCGGATCATCTGCCTCCAACAATGTAAACATTAATAAAGATGGCGTCACGCAAGGACGTCACTACATTGTGTGTTGAGATCAGGGCAGAGCAAGCTCCGAGCTCCATTAGTTTCTCTTCAAAACTTTCCGCCGTGACCTGCCTGTCACATCCTGATACACTGCCCCCACTGGTCAGGTGTTTCATGCTGACCCGCACAACCAACACTCCAAAGGAACTATCGTGCACAAACGAAAGCATAGTTAGGAGCAAGTATATAAAAGGGCTTATATTTCATATATAAACAAAAATAAATAAATATATGTATATGTGGCAGTTTCGCCTACAACACGCCACCCAAGTGGCGTTTTCAGGGACCTGGCACAGAGACACAGACGACGTGGTTGTAGACACCAGTTTATTGTAGAGAGTGGGCCAGTTGGAATAAGCCCAGGAGCAGATGGACACGTGTCATAACAAGGGCTCCTATCCTGTGTGTGTGGGGGGGGATTGGGGTTTTGCCTGCTGCTGGTTAGACCAACCAACGGGCAACAGGTATGCAGCCACTCTGATCCTGGGTCCCCAATCACCTAGACCCTGCTCAAACCACACCATCCCCACACCACATACTCCCGGCACAAAACTGAGGCCAGGGAGAATCCCTGGGCGAAGCCTACCTGGCCAAGCAGAGCACAAACAAGAAAAAAAAATGCCTTAAATACAGACGAACACGGGGTTCCTAATAAAATTAACTGGTCCCCTTCCTGGGGACCTGGTTCCCCGGAACAGCACGGTCCACTGGCTACCTTCCCCCAGGGTGACGACAGACTGCCCCCTCCTCCCTTCCGGAGCGTGGGGCCTCAGACTGCTGTGCTGGCTGGTGATGGCCTGGCCGGACTTGGCTGTTGCTGGGGCTGCTTGGAGGGGCGGCCTGGCTGCTGGGCGGTTCCAGTGATGGCTGCTGGGCGGAGTCGCTAGCTGCCGGTTACCTGTGGTGACTGCTGCGGCCGCTTTCCCCCCGGTCCTCCGCCGGACACCCTGGATGCTGCTGCTGCCAGTCGGAAGAGGGCTGTTGCTGTGTCCCTTCCCTGTGCTGGGGAGTCCCTGTTCAGGCGCCAGGGTGGCAGTTTCACCTACCACACGCTCCCCGAATGGCATTTTCAGTGACCTCTGGCACAGAGACACAAGATGGGGTGGAATAAGCAGGGGCTCCTCTCCTGAGTGTGTGTGTGGGGATGGGGGTTTTACCTGTTGCAGGTAAAACAGGTATGCAGCCACTCTGATCCTGGGCCCGCAATTACCTAGACCCAGGTCATGTGCGGCTGCTCAAACCACGCCATCCTCACATCACAGTATATAAATAACAAACAAATATATGTGCATATAAATAATCAAAACAAACCAAGTGCTTAAGGGAACCCCCTCAATATCTCTCTTATTCGTGTAGGTGAGTGCTGCACCTGCAGACGTTTCTTTATTGATTTGTAGTTAATAAAATGAGAGGGCGCACCAATACAGTGACGTCATCGTACTGCGCTTTAAAAAGGGGGATACGTACGCAAACTGCCTCCCTCGTCTTCAGCGTCCCCCCCCCCCGAGGAGCCGACGGGAACATGGAGGCTCAGAAGTCGGACACGGACGAGTTCAGAAGGAAAGAGAGGGGAACTAGAGGCAGAGAAGCGGCTCGAATATACTCAGTGTATCAATTCTGCCGTGAATAATGAGGCTCTTTATGAATCTGGCACGCCCACGCCTCACCTGGCAGACAAACACACACTCTACCTTTTACTGGCACAATGCAGCCCTTCAGGGATCAATTACTACTCACTCACGTCTTTATCATCTCAACACTCCCATTTTGAATACCACCCAGCTCCAAGGACACACACACACACACACACACACACACACACACACACACACACACACACACACACACACACACACACACACACACACACACACACACACACACACTTATTGACACCAACGCAGAGGGGTCTATATCAATTATACAGTCTATGTAATGTCTATTCAACAACTCGGTTTTCGGTCTCATTGCCTCAGAGGACCAAACCAAGAAGGGTTAAATCAGCCCATCTGCTGAGGAAAGTCTCCCTGTGCCCAAAAACTCGGTATTTATTATACTTCAGAGAGAAATCCCCAATTTAGCATTTTCACCGAGGCAAATACCGAGTTCAAATATCTTCACCGTCCGTTCACACGGCGTATTGACTGGTTTTAGATGCAGTGATTATTAAGTGTGATGATACCCGTGGGGCTCCGTCTTCATTAATTAGTTCAAAAATCAATTATTAATTCTCAGCTGACATTTAACTTGTTGGCACATAAAACAAAGATGATTTGTAATGTGAGTAATAACCATAGCAATGTAGGGGAGCACTCTGAAGATACAACCCCAATAACCGAGTTAATCCAATGCACATTGTTGGAAGGTGGTGACGAGACCTTCCCCGACTCCATTTGAGAACCTAACCGTGTTTAAACTTGAGATATGAACCTGGGCTTTCTGCAGACACGGCGAAACTGAATCCGGCGGGGGAATATTGATATCCTGTTTAAGTTTTGCGACCAGGTTTAATCCGTCTGCAGGTTATTAAAAACAAATCAGATAAGGAGATGATTATTCCATCTGTTGATGAAGCGATCCAGTTTCGCAGGGTGTTCAAAGAGTCGCATGGAGCGTGGCTGCCCTCTAGTGGTCACAGGTGGTAATAAGCACTGATCCAGAGTTGGCCTCTGAAAACAACGCTCGTGTAAAGGTCGTCAGAAACACCAACTAGAGCATGAACTAAAGCAGTTCTCTGAATAAAAACTCGAGCGGGATTCGGAAAGCACTGAGTGAAAGTTACTAGTACTATGAAAATGTAGAGAGAAAGGGACCGACATAAAATGACTGAGTCAAGAGTATGTTGGTTATCCAAATACACTGAAGTGGAAATAAAAAGAATAATTTTGAGAATGTACTGAAATTACAACTTCTCAGTATAATTTGTGTCTAACTACCCCCGACACTAAAAAGTATTTCAGTGTTGAGACAAAGACCGGCGCGCACACGCACACATTTAAGTACTTCAGCATGAGTTACAAATTCCTGTACTGGAGTGCCACTTCATACAAACTCAGAGGCTCCCAGTCACAGTCCTCTAACAGAATTACTTCAAATTAAACACAGTTGCACTCAAATTTCTTCAACATGTGATTACACCAAGCGCCAGACCCAAAGCCATTCTATATATTAAAGATCATGTAACACCGCAGACGCTATAATATCATGGCGATCGGATGGATATAGACAAACACCAAGCTCGAAAATCACAAGAGTGAGTTTGGTTTTTGGTACTTTTTTTTTTTTTTAACATGATGTTTGATTCCTACTGACAAATGTACGTATTCCAAGTTAAATTTAAAGATAAAACAAGCTCAACACTCTGGTCTGTCCGAAGTTAAACTTTGCAGCTTTTTGGTAAAGTTGTTCTCTACACCTCTTATCACAAATCCTTATATGTTCTCCTCCCCAAAACCAGGGTGACACGTCGACCAGTAAATTCAATCATATGGTATCATGCCCCCCACCTTCATTATGCTCTTAACTTCCAAAACATAATATGAGGAGCAAACACATTGAACCTCTTACAGCACCATGTTGAAATCTTTCTGAGGTCACAGCACAGAACGTGTGGAAATAACAAATACAAAAAGCAAAACAACAATGTACACTTTTGTCTCCAATACTTTTACTTATAGAACTTACTACATTGTACAAAAGGTCTAAGGGAATACATTCTAGTCATTGACGGGAAAGTAAAAGTACACGGGTAGAGACAGGTGTGTGGGTGTGTGTGTGTGTGTGTGTGTGTGTTGTGATGGTTGCTAAGGATGTCACGCGCTACGGAATGCAGGAAAGGTCCACCCTGCCGCAGATGCCACACACATCCCATTCCTGACACAGGACGAGCTGAAATGTGTCTGAAGTCAGAGTTTAAATTTTTTTTTATAATAATAATAATAAGTCTCTCTGGTGGAAACACTTTTGGGAAAAGAAAAAGAAAATAAACGAGCAGTTAACCTTGTGGACTTAGTCATTTACTGCGATGGAGTAGCAGTTACAAGAGCCACAATGTAGAAAAAGCACACACACTCTCCAACTCCAGCTGCTTCAGATGTGCTGCGGCCTCTATGGACACACACACACACACACACACACACACACACACACACACACACACACACACACACACACACACACACACACACACACACACACACACACACACACACACACACACACACACACACACACAGAGAGAGAGAGAGACAGACACCTGTTGCAGAGTTGACATTTCCTTCCAAAATACTACAGATAAAGGGTGCTCTTAGAATAAATCAAAATATAAATTTAAACCTTTCAGACTCGGAGCTACAGCAAAACAAATTAAAAAAAAAAAAATTGCACTTACTTTGTTACGCACGTACGTCCTTAAAAAGGGGTTGTGGTTAAACTAGCAGGTCGACTAGCAGTGCCTCGAGAATACTACGATAGGGCTGACATCCCAGCTACAGCTCCAAGTAGATATACTTTGTCGTATCAAAAACAGGCTGGAGTCACACACACACACACACACACCCACACACACACACACACACACACACACACAGTGCAGCGTGTGTTTGTGGTGTAAATCCAGCCTGAGTCACGTAACATCCAGGTCGCCTTCAAACAGTGAATACAAAAAGAAAAATCAACTTTTTTTTTCCCTTTGCACGAGATCTACGTGTTTTCCTCTGGAGTGCGATCGCCTACACGGCCCATCTCCAGTTTGTAAGGAGAAAAAACAGAAAACAACAAAAAAAAAAAAACCCCAAAAAAACAAAACACACCAGCAACCTCTCCTCAGCGCGTAGTGACAACACTGCTTTTAAAAAATATATAGAAATCTACTTCATATCTACATCCAGTGGATGCCCCGGTATTAAAAGGTACACGTTCCCTAAAAAAATACTCAGGTGACATCGTATGAGAAGACTGAGAAGTGGTCGTATAAATTAGAGTTGACGCCGACACTGCGGTGTGTGTGGGTTTGTGTGTTTTCTTTTGCCTTTTCAAGGAAAAACAAAAAAGAACCAAGAAACAATTTACAGCAAGAGAACCAGCGACACATCTCCCCTCTGAAGCGGTCGTCGCGGGAGGAGGCCTTCCCAGCTCGTCGTCGCACACATTTAAAACCGAAATCCAGACAAAAACCGACAACGTTCATTGGAGTAAGGCAGGTCGGGAGATACGGATCAGTTCACTGTGTGAAGCGGTTGGGATTCTGTCTGGTGTCTCGGTGCAGCCAATCAGATTATTCCGTCGAAAGCCAAAACGTCCAGGAGGCTTCACCGCCGTTTCAAAAAATCAAAAACAAAACAATGGAATCACATTTGTGGAAGAGGAGTCTCTGGCTGAGCTCATGTGTCAAGGCTTCTCCAAAAACAGTGATAGACTTTCTTCCCCCCCCCATACCGACAGAGGTTAAATCTCAGAGCTGGTACTTCCTTCATGACGCCACCAGAGCAACAAACAAATGGAATAAAAAGAAAAATAATAATAATAATTAAAAAAGAAAATTAAAATAAAAGTTTTAAAACAAATTGTTAAAAAAATAATAATAATAAACAACAGTGATGTAAAAGTCCAGTTTGAATCCAGTGTTTAGAGGAAATACCAACGTGTGTGTTCTACGTCCAGCGGAGGAGATTCCAGTTCAGTTGTTCTTCCCAGGGCGGGCCGGTTCCAGTGCCTCGGGAGCCCCATGCCACTGTGCCGACGTTTGAGAAATGACATTAAAAAAAAAATGAGAAAACTCTCCGTTCCCGATCACCCCCGTCCACGGAAAAAACCTTTTCGTTCCCGGTTTTCCCTTCAAGTGTTTCAGCACAATCTCTAAGAAGCGGTGTGTGCACAGCGCGGCGTCGCAGGGATCCAGTGGCAGGAACGCGGCTCAACGCAAAGGAACTAAAATAAGTAGAATAAGTCTCCGATGCTGCTAATAATCCAGTGAAGAGGGAGAAAACTTCCTTTTTTTTTCGGGATGAACGGTAAACTAAAGCGGGTGGAGAGCGGAGGGAGCGTTAGAAGCTAAACCCCAATTATTTGAGGTAATCTTATGATCCGATTGCAGTGTTATTATAGGATGTTCAAACCTCTTTGTTTGGGGACTCTCGGGGCTCAACTCCACCATCTCCAGCCTTTCAAGGACTCATGACATGATGCCACATTTGGTCAGAACTTGCCAAGACGACATTTTCTACATTTGACCTTCGTGATGTAATAACATTTTCATTTTGTAACTTTCTCCTTTTGTCAAAACCTACATCATATGGTGGCTTATTACCTATTGCAGGGATTAAAAAAAAAAAAAAGAACTAAAGTGTGAAACGTGAAGAAATTGAAGACGGCGATTTGTCGCGTGTGACATAAAGTGTAAAAACCACCGTGATCTACTCGTTAAATAATAACCTGTAATAAGTAATTACACAATGTCGGTGTTATTACATAATAAAGGTCAAATCTTTTTCATTTTGGCAAATTATAACAAAATGTGGTGCTGTTACGAGGCGTCACAGTGATGTTCAGTGAATATAATCATCTCAGTTCACTCCTCCAACACTGAGCACGAGGCCAAACTCGTGGCCCAAATCAATGTTTTCGTGTGAACTCAAGTAACCAAAATAAACCCACTGCTTATACGACCTGAGGGTTTTATAGAGAGGAAGGTCTCATCCACATCCTAGGTATGACAACATCCCCCCTCCGCTCCCCGACGGAGGCCAACGCTTCAAAAGCTGGAATTTGGGGGGCTCACGAACAGCTTCCCTCCCGCTTCCGTGTTGGTGTTCTTTTTTCCCAGCCCGGGGGGGGGGGGACGGGCTGGCGTGAAGGAAGATGGCGGCGCAGGAGGAGGAAGGAAGGGCGGGCGGAGGCTGCTTCTCCTTCCTCTTCAGAGCTCAGTGGTCAGGAGACCTTTGGGTTTGGCTCCATCCTCGGAAGCCGGCGGCTGCCCCGTGACGCTGCGAGGGAGGGGGTCGAGGGTCAAGGTTCAGTGTTTTATCTGTCAATTCTTAACATCACAGGAGGCGCCGCACTGGCACTGGAAAGCTCAGTTCTTGTGCCAGTTCTCAACAGCGCTAAGATATAAATTACGGCAAAAGGTGACTCAAACAAAGCCCAAAAGAAAACACACGAAAAAGTGAAGAAACTTTTACACCAATTAGCAACAGCAAGCAGAGAAAAGTCAACTCTTTGGTCAAGAGACCTTCATCCCGAAAGCATATTTAATTAAATGTTTTGACAGTGCGTGGGAGTTTCCTCTTTTTTGGAATATGTTCAGGACTTCCAGTTCTTCTACCTTCACACAGAAATGTGAATAATCTTGGTTTATCCCCCGCCACTGTAAATTTTGTGTTCACCAAAGTTAAAACCTGGAGATTGGCTGATTGAAATATTATTTAATTAAAACACATTTAACATTATCTCATTGAAGCACTAACTGTGTTTCTAAATGTGTGTTTCGTTCTGCAAAAGTCCTTCCTAAAACCTGGTTTCTCAGTACTTCTGTGTTTAAAACCTTCATTTTTATTAAGCCATAGCTTCCAAAAGATGTTTGTGATTCCCGCAAGCGATACTTTGTTTTGAGGCTCTGGTTCTACACCTTCTACGCATGTGAAAAAAAGTAAAATAAATCAAATTTCGAAATGCGACCCTAAAGTATGCGGTGGGTCACTTGTGTTTTCTACAGTAAACGGTCCATCGGTGGAGGTCTCTACCTGGAGGAAACGACGTTGTGGGTCTGCACAAGGTGGGGGTGGGTGGAGGTGAGGGCAGTCGCTCCGTCTGCAGCCAGGAGCGGGGTGGCCTTGTTGGGCGGTTCAAGGTCAAGCAGGCCGTTCGTGAAGACGCCGGGAGGCTGCGGTAGGAATGAGGAGGCATCGGTCACTACCTAACTCCTACATCAGCCACGTTGGAAGTATGTATTCGTATGTATGAATATGTATCTCATTCTCCACAGTAAGAAAAAAACATTATTTAAGATAGTTAGGGAAAAAAATGATATTACTTGCTCTGAACTGAATTTTACTCTTTAATCAAAAACCTCTTAAGTTCAAGAGATTATTTGTCACATAACAGTTTTTAGATGCGTGTTTGGCAGATACTACACATAAGCAGACAGACGGTTAAAGAGAACGTCGACGGAAAGCTTAACATCTTAACTAAGTAAAATTTACATTTGATTTAGACATTTTAAGAAGGAGCAGAGGTCAGAACACCAGGGGTGACTAACCTGCAAAACACAAAAAGCTTTCTGGGCCAATAACAAACCGCCATGTGGTTAAACATTTCACTTAAAAAGTGCACAAAAGCCGGCCGTCATTAGTGAAGGTATTGATATTGTGAAAAACATAAAGAACTGTAAAACCCAAAATAAATGTACTAAATATATTGAAAAGTTGTTTTGCCGCAGAGCCCCAGCAATTCATCTGATGACCACCAGGGGGCCAACGACCCTAGTTTGGAAACCCTTGACAGCTCAGCTATAGTCTACTTACAGCTGTTGCAGGAATGATCCAGCGTGGTGTGATCACTGGTTTTGACTGCTGCACTGGTGGAAGCTGGAACCAAACGACAATATGATGGTTAGCACCAAATGACTCATTCTGGATGAAACAACAAATGGACGCGTTAAGCGATGAAGCTGAACTCCTGCCGCGCATGTGGACTGCAGCCGTCTCCACCCGGTGAAACGCGATCTGCTCCTGCAGTCCCACAGCAGGGGGTGGTGGTGGATCGCGGTGTGACTTACGACAGGGGTGGTGTCGGTGAAGTCGATCAGGTTCTCAGACAGCAGGGTGCAGGACTGCAGCTCCACCTCCTCCGTCTTCGCCTGCAGTCACACAGAGTCTTCAGCGTCAAACAACACAGGAAGGAAGGGGGGGGGGGGGGGTAACAAACCTGGAAGACTTTGAATCGACTGTCAGCGCTTTGCTCAGCGCGACGCAGAATAGACAATTTTACTTTTCCCGGCATGCATCCAGTCACGAACGCATCGGCTTCCAAAACAGTCATGAACACAACATGCGGGAATTCCCATCGGCACCAGTGTCAATGTGATGCAAATACGAAAGGGCTCTTTAAAAAAAAGGCGACGATATTTTATCCAAGGGGAGACGGTAAAAACCTGGCGAGACCGTTTTTGGTTCCAGATGTCAGATACGATGGGTGTAAATGGGAAGATTTAATTCTGCGCCTCATTTAGACAACGCCAGTATTCATCAGGACTTTTCGTGAACAGATACAGAAGCAGCGCTCGCAGAGACCGTTGTGCCAGCGTTATTTTTTAGGTTGTATCGGCGTTATGGAGGGTGACCGAGCACCGTGGCTTTACCTTCGGCGCCAGGCCTTCAGTGGCAGACTCCGACGGCACCACAGGGGCGGAGGGGATGAGCTCTGCAGCCAGCCTTTCAACACTGAAGGGAGGAAAAGTGAATCGAAAAATGAGATAAAAGAAGAAAAAAAACGTGAGAAAGGAAAGAATAGATAGCGGTCTATATTCTCCTTGGGGGGGGGGGGGGGACAACTGGTGTTTGTAATAAAAGGTAGATTTTACCGCAGAGATCTGAGAGAATACAGTATTCATTAGCGAGCAGCCTGGCGCAGGGGAACGAACAGACCCTTTTATTCAGCGACTCCTAGGGCCATGCTAATGCTGTGCTCATTCTGCCAGCGTTACAGCAACATCCATTTACTGGTTCCACAGCCGACAAAATAGCATGGATAATATCAATGTTCACAGTGTGACCCCGGGGGCCGTATAACGGTTGTTAATTTCCTACTAGAGCTCACGCTTATTAAGCAACACAGCAACGGTATCCAGGCAGAACTCCACTTACACTGCTGCACGGTGACACTCACCACGGCCAGCAGAGGGCAGGAGAGATCTACAACGAGGCCGTTGAGAATCGAGATCCTTCTACGTCTCAGTCAGTGACTCCAAGATAAAAATTGAGCATGATTTTTAAAGCATTTTGCTATTTATTATTATTATTATTTTTTTTACTATTAGGGTTCAAACCACAAATGGGTAGAAGCCCATTGTTTTTCTGCCAGTTTATTATTCTTTGTTCACTTGTGCAGCGTCTCAGAATGCCGTGGGCTGGAATGCACTAGAAACACGAAACTTGGCCCATTAACTGGAAATGATGTGCAAATGCTTCCCAAGAAACATGAGCCCAATCAGCCAGATGGGGCATTGTAATTGAGGCCCAAATGCGCAATTTTGGAAAGGCCACACCCGTCACACTGTGACTCCAATTGACTTACAATTTGACAAACAAGGCCAGCTCAACGTGCTCTACAAAAAAAGCCTTTTGGATCATAAAAGTCAGCCATGATGGATTTTTAGCTTATTTGCATAATGTGAAAAACAGTAACCTGAATAGACTTTTTAAGATTTTGACTGGATGAACATCAAATTTGGTATACAGCATTTCGGGAGTGAGATACACATTTCTATAATAGGTGGGCAAGATCGGTCCAAAACCTGGCCATCAACCAAAAAACGTTGCAAAAGGTGGGGCTTAACAGAAAATTGACCATCACTCATTAACCATTTGTGCAATCATCATAAATATCGGTAGATATCTTTAGTCCCTGTTTGGGAATAGGTCTACCAAAGCATTATGAGCCTGACCCAAAGGGTGGACCAAAAATCGCACAAACGTGTCTCTGAAAACCTGGAAATTTTTCAAAAATATCTGAAAATATGGTCAGTGGCTCTGTCCTGCAATGCTGTATACCAAATTTGGTGTTGATTTTGTCAAAATCCAAAAAGGTTTATTCAACATTACTGTTTTTCAGATGTGGCAAATTGGCAAAAAAAATCCATCATGGCAGACTTTTATGGTCCAAGAGGCTTTTTTGGATTTTGACTGAATAAACACCAAATTTGGTATACGCCATTGCAGCATTGAGACACTGCTGTAATAAATAAGCAAGATCAGTCGAAAAACATAGCCGTCATAAATCAAAATATCCTCACACAGGGCGGGGATTAGCAGGAAACAGGCCATAACTCAAGCTGTCTTAGATCAATCCTGATTAAACTCAGAGGAGACAACCTACACTCCAGCAGCATGGTGGCTCAGTGGTTAGCAATGTTGTCTTACAGCAAGACGGTTCTGGGTTCTCCGAAAAAACAAGCCCGGAACCACCTTGTTGCTGCTCGCGGCTTTAAATTCCTGCTTCCTTCTGTTCAGAGCAAAAAGGTTTGAACCAGTGAATTGCTGCTTGCAACTATAATTATGATTATTACAAAAATGACCCTAACCTTGGTAGTTAGTAAATGCTAAACATGCTGTAAAACCTCTGTATTGTTAAATTAAGTTTTTTTTTTGGTTTATTATTGTGCTTATTCTGTTTTAGTACCTTAATTCATCATGTTTATAATGCTTAAAACTGTCAGGTTTTTTTTTGCCATTATCCTGCCATATATTTTTTCTGGTTTATAATGCTTAAAATGTTCATTCTTATTTTACATTATCCCGCCACATTTTATTGTGTACAGTTATTGTACAACGTTGAAGTTTATTGTATTTTTACTTTTTTCCCCAGAACTCACCACTTTTCATTATTATATTTATATTCTATTGTTTGCTACTGGTACTGCCTGTTAATATTGTTTTTGGTGCGAGCTGCTGGGGCATTGCAATTTCCCTCAGGGAATGAGTAAGGCATCTATCTATTGTGAGTTGTGTTAATTTGATCTTGATAAAAAATATAATGAGTTTATAACTTGATCTAACCGATAGTAAACCTGCATTAAATAAATAAATGGGGAGATCAGGAACATACAAAAAACAGTGTCTACTATAGTTACTGTAGTGACTAAAGTCATCATGATTTGACTGTTTCTTAAGTTTCAGATCTTGGGAAAACTCAGATATGTCAGTGTCTAAATGTGTGTGCGCGTACACCAGTGCTCCCAGGAAGATTAGGAGCAGTGATCGTCACAGATCTCCTCCTGCGCTAATCTCCCTTTTACCAGGTTTACCAATAAGCACACAAAGTTGTGTAATACGGGACACACACACACACACACCTGGTTGTCGGTTTGAGGAGATCCCAGGACTCTTGTCTGTCAGAGCGCCCACTCACAGATAGAGAGGAGTTGCTGCCCAAACGCCCACTACGCACCTTCAACCTGCAGAACACCCGCCCACGTGCACACAAACACACTTCTGTTAGGGCTTGTGGAGACTCAAAGGGTTGTGGGCAGGCAAAAAAATAAAAAATTGTACAAAGTTATAGTAGGCGTGTGGTTATGTGGTGTTTTTCCTTATAACAAATTCACAAGTTACACATTGAAGATGTCTGCCTGTGTTTATATTGAGCATATTCAACAATGGACTAAAAATGTTAAAAATCTGTCTATTTGTGAGGTGACAATTTGGACAACTACAGATCAAAAATACATATTGGTCTCAAATTGAGGAAAAAAAAAAACCAAAATGTATCAAATCACAAGGAATGTATTCACTATCTAAGTATTTGTGAACATTCAATTAATTATAAGGGATCCGTCCACAAAGTCAGTTTTTCCGCTTCCTATAAAACGCTTCATACAAACCTCTGTGAAACCCACTCAATTTATAGATTGGTGTCATTACAGATTTAGAGGCGAAGAAAAGCACATGAATATTCGGCTAAGCTGCTTGTGCAGCTTGCTGAGCCGTGATTGGCTGAGAGCGAGAGCTGACAGTTGGTGCGACTCAGGAAGATAAAGAGGGAAGAGGCCTGGTCACATTCCAGAACAGTGAGGCATGATGAGGAGCAAGAGGCTTCATGGATCCTACTGGACCATTTATCCTTTTGTTTAGAAAATAACACTTTTAAAAAAGATGCTGATTGTTTCCTTCAAATGTGCTCCGTCCGGGGACGCGGCCGCCTTCCGGGCCCCGAATCGGGGCTTTGCCAACGGCGCAATATTACCAAAGCAGTGCGTGTCACTCGGGGGCCACGAGAGCATATGTTAAGAAATTGTGTGTGTACACAGATTTAATTTTTTTTTCAAGGCTTTTTCAACTTAAAAGTACACATCTTCATTTCTCAATTTCAAATTCAGAACACCTAAGAAATAACAATTTCAAAAATGTAAGCCTTTTTTTTTTTAAGTTGAGTTTTTGTCAGTGCACCTAGAAAAACTACTTTAAACTAAAATACACTAACTGAACCAATCTGTCCTGCGTATAAATGTGTGTAAATTATGTGTGCACGTGGCTGTGTGCTCTCACCCCAGACTGGCCTGCAGGTTACAGTTCTTATCCCCCATCATGCCAACATGGTCTTCCACAGAGCCCTGGGAAAGCAAAAAAAAAAACCCAAACAAAATAGGTTGAAAAAACAGCAAAACTATACTTAGTCTGCGCACCAAAAGATTTGTACATCAACACCTTCTGTGTTTCATATTTTCGTAATAGTAATTGATGTATTGACAGGGTACTAAGAATGTCCTATTGCTGCATCACCAGAGCTATGTGGAGTGTGTTGTGTACCCTGTAGGCCGCGGCCTCGGCCTGCGCTTTGAGGATGTTACTCTTCAGGTCCTCCGGGGGGCGTAGCGGAGCGACCACTGGACTGCTGCCCACGCTGTTGAGACTCGACTTGTCCGCCAGCTTCACCACGTCCTCCTGAAAGGACGCCGACAAGTCAAGACGGATACACCGGGGGAGGGGACGAACACAATAATAATGTCAAATAAATATACGTCAACAAGTAGTTCCCCCTCAACATACATTTCAATGTGATGGTAATACACATAATTACAATAATAACAACAACATGCAAGGGTCTCTCCATCAGCCTGGACGTCTTTTTCTTCCTAGACACTAAAGGTCAGCAGCTGATCACAGTCTGCGGCGTCGCCTTGTAATTTATTCTTTAGCTGCCAGGGTCAGCAAAAAAGGCCGACACATCGCTGTGTAGTGCTAATGAGTGAACACCCACTTGGTTGTTCATGGCCATGTTGATGTTGTTTCTCGGGGGAGCTGGAGGAGCTGCGGCGTTCTCCAACTCCAGCTGCTTCAGATGTGCTGCGGCCTCTACACGCGCGCGCACACACACACACACACACACACACACACACACACACACACACACACACACACACACACACACACACACACACACACACACACACACACACACACACACACACACACACACACACACACACACACACCATTATGCGATTGTATTTGGTTTCTGTCTGTTTGAACAATGGTATTTTAACAAAGAATAGCCTTTGGAAAACTTTGCTGCATTGCAATGAACTTAAAGAAAGACATTTCTTTATCATTAATTCAAGATACATTTTCTTTGTCCATTTTTTACATTATAAACAGACAACTGTATTTGTTCCAGAATAAATTGCTTTGTATATATTGTCTATTCTTCTATATTTTTATTAATTATTTTATAAAATAAAATCTAATTCTATTTTGTATACATTGTTTATTTTGCTTAGTTTGTATGTAAAACAACAAAGTGTGTATGTAATATAAAAAAATGGGTGTAATCACTTGAGTGTCATATCATTATTTAAAAAAAGCATGTCTGAAAGAAAATAAAAACTCGTTCAGATCGGATGACATAACTCCAACCAACCACATGTTGGAAACAAGTTGAGCCTTCATCAATATGAAACAACTTTTATATTTTAACTCTGGTGAAAGGTTTAAAAAAAAAAAAAAAAAAAGTAAGGCGCTAGTGTTTCTGCATCCTCACCGCATAGAGACAGAGCATCCTCGGCGGTGGCGCTGGGGGCGGAGTGGGCGCCGCTGGGCCCCGCGTCTTCTGTCGCAGTCGCCATAGGAGCAACAGGAGTCCTGATGACATCATCGATGCAGGTCTCTAGCAGGTCAGTCACCATGGGAACACTGGGGAGAGAGAGCGAGAGAGAGGAAAAGATAAGAAACCATGTGCTCCAATATTCATTCCAATTGTGTCATATTGAGTGACAAAAAGTGAATGTGACACTCACCTACAGCATCCACAGGATGTCAATGGTCCCCCCACCCCCCACCCATCTAAGAAAAAAGGGGAACCAGTCTAAAGCAGCGTTCTACAAATGCACTTTCTGGGGCCCCCTTTAAAAACAACAAAAAAACCAAAAGACAAACCATTGTGGATTGCGATATTTACAAACTAAATGAGCCCCAATAATCGCATTCAGGTGACGTTTAGGGGCTCTCATTTTTTATTGTCCATCATTATGAGTATATAAAGTATATATAAAGATAAAGTAGCCCTCTTCTACGTGAGCTGGCCTGTGAGGGTTGAAGGTTAAATAACTAAAATCCCACTTAAATTACCCTGCGACACGACTGCGGGTTGTGACCCGGAGACACTACTCTAAGAGCATCCCAACGATTGCTCTACATAAAATCGAGGAATTTATCATGAGTTTGTAACTAGAAGATGATCACAATGAACACTTATGTCCTGTTTGTTTTTATAAACTATCAAAGGTTAAGCGTCCATTTAAATTAAAGATTCAGTATACTGGAGTTAAAAGTCAACCTGTAAAATAGCTTAGGAGACTCCAGTGATTCCAGCAATCCTCAAATGTAAATTGACGCTCTGAGATGCATAAACAAGCTCCAGGATGGAACTCTGCACCAACTACATCCACGCAGTCACAACTCATCTCCCTCAAACGTGGCAGGAAATGAACAGGCTCAGGAGGAAGTGGGAATATGACAATCTCAGATTAGAAATGTATGAGGAGTTCATTCATCTTTAAAAACTAAAAAGCCCCGGAATGCTGAAAATTACACGGTGCTTGAGTGCCACCGCGATCTTCCCAGAGGTAAAGTGGGGTTTCACCACCCTGGGGGGGGGGGGGGGGGGGTGTTCCCAAACTGTACTCCAGAATACAGGAATCAAACAAAAGCCATATTGTCTAAATCAAAGGGAATCCCAAAACCAGTCATCTGATACAGTAGGTGGGTTTTGAAAAGTTCTCTGTGAAGCGCTCATACAATTGTAGCCTGAAGACACCGTGGAACATGAGAGCCATGCAACACACACACACACACACACACACACACACACACACACACACACACACACACACACACACACACACACACACACACACACACACACACACACACACACACACACACACACACACACACACACACACACACACACACACACACACCATAAAAGAGAATGTAGAGGCAAGTGATGCCTGAAGACCTGCAGATCAAATATAGAGGAGGAATGCAGGCATCTCACACACCCACACACACACTTTGGATAAACCTGGTATCAATTTACACAGTGTTATCCATCATGACCTGGACAAAGTGCTGCTGAAAGGGCCACAGTAGACACATTAGCAAAGAATTCAAGGAAATTTTTCCTTTGTTTTTAGGGTAGAAGTAAAAAAAATAAAAAAACCTTAAAAAATTATGCAAAAATAAAACAAAGTTCAAAATGCCAAAATATATAGTTTGGAAGAGAGGAAAATAAATTCCAGCGAATAGTCCAAAATGTTTGTTTGGCTGTCCCTCCGCTGATAAATCATTGTTGGGGAAAAAAAAAAAAAAAAAAAAAAGATATAAAGTATGTTGTAAAATGTTGAATATTTACACAGGCTGATCATTTAAATACATAAATAACATGTGCCTGATAGTCAGACCCTTAAAATTATTGCAATAATATCTTATTTTCACTCTGGGTGAATGGATACATTATCTGCCCTCCTTGGGTTTAAAGTCTAGTGGTAAATGGTGTAAATAATTACTCTATGGCGGCGCTCAAGACCTTTGAGCTCCCACACAGAGGAAGATGCACAAACACAGCTTCAGAGTCGTGGACCTTCCCATACTATACGATTAAGCTTCTTTATTTTTTTAATCATAAAATCTAAAACACATATACAGCTTGACAGATCCTTTGGTCACAGATTGTAAACAGTCGCCTAAAAAAACATATTAAAAAAAAAAATCATCTTTATTGACTTAGCTGTGCGAGTAACAGTTGTGCAATGGCGTAGTTGAAGGTTAAAAAAAAAAATAATAATCAGTTCAAATTCACATAAAAATCAAAAGTGTTAGTGGAGGGAAAATTCTGTATATCTATATATTCTGTATATGTTGTAGAAAATTGATTTATTTAAATTAAGTTAAGGCAAGTGGATCACATTGAAATCACTGTACTCAACGTCGTCCCCTCCATAAATTCCAAGTTGAGTTCTTAAACCTTTTGACAGTGCAACATGTGCATGAAATGCAGCAACACGAGGTTCAGTATTAAGACAAAAGTGAAAATTAAATAAAGATCATTTGATGGACCTCATTCATGCTAAATGAATACAACACTAGTTTATGAAATACAAAACAGGAAACACAGACAATCTAACTTTAGAAAAATAAACATGAACAGCAGATGCAAACTTAATCAATGCTCCAGGTAAAAAAAGAACAGCAAAAGTGACCCATCGTTTGTTGTTTCGAGCATGGAGGTGCATTCCAAAGCCTGGTGCTGATACCGACCCCCCCCCCCACCAGTATCACTATGTCAGCAGGGCGGGTGGAGGGTGGAGGGAGAGGACACAGAGGGCAAAAGAGGGAGAACATTAAAATGGCAATTAGAGGGCGGGGCAGTAGCTGAGATCGAGTGACGTTCTGTTGCTTTGAGGACAAGGGTCAAAGCAACACTAGGTCACTTTTTTTTTTTTAACCTCAAAATAACAGCTTCAAAATCATTTTGATGGTACACTGACTTGTAATATGGAGAATGGCACCTCTTTCATTCCCACCAACATTCCCAGACGCCTGTTCTTGAACTATGTAACATTGGTGTTTGGTTACGAAACAGCGGGAAAAGTGCATTAGGCTTTGCGGCACTACGTCACTTCACACTTTGATGTTTGGCTCCGGTAATTCAATTTTTTTTGCCTGGTAAAGTTTATTAAAACAAAATAATAACCCTGACAAATTATTAACTTGCCTGTCAAAATGTCCAGTAACAATGCTCATATAAAACATAGCCGCTCCGCCGCCCCGACGGCGCGGATGAGACGGGCCAGTGGTGCATCCGGCACCCGCACCCCAGCCAGCGCCCGCTTGCCCTCACTTTCGTTGCCCTGCGGGGTTTGTTTCACCCTATAACCAGCGTGTGCGAGCCGATCTGACAGGCCGAGCACATTTGGTAAATACACCGGTATCAAGGGGCCCGTCCCTGGCCCCGCCCTCTCTGGGGGAGCCGTGGACTGCTTGGAGTCCGTGCAAAGGGACCCGTGCAGTGAGGCCCGTGCAAAGGGACGCTGTAACCTCGATGTACATTATATCTGCCTTTGTAACAGACTGTTTGTGAAATGTGACCGGTAAGGTTCAAATATGTCTGGTAAAACAAAATTATTTTCGGACATCGGACCAAGTTTTACGACAGTGGTGTAAAAGTGCAATTGCACTCAGAAACTGTAGGGGCACTAAATCCAAAATACCAAAAGTCACATAGTGCTGCTTTGAAGGGGGGGGGGACAGATATAATAAAAAAACGACAATGTCAACACTGCTCTGAAACAGCAAGGACCAAGACTTGGGCCAATATTAAAAGTTTATAGTTGGGTTGATATCTGTGTGTGTGCGTGGGTGTGTGTTTGTGTGTGTGTGTATGGGGGGGGGGGCACATGTATTTGCCTGCAGGTGTTCAAACACACGGTTTGGCCGATGCCAAAAACCAAAGAAGATTTTGCAGAAGCAGCATTTCCATTTCTCCGAATTTTATCTTGTTCTGTCCGATGGGTGCTGGGTGTTGTCCTGTGAGACGTCCGAACTCCAGAAGAAGAGGGGAGCTGGGAAGGGTGGAGCGGGTGTGAGGAAAGAGGGAACCGATGTTGGAGGATTTGGTGGAGAAAGAGGAGGAATGGAAGTACACAAATAAAAGAGGGTGTAAATCCTAAGTTGAGGGGGGGGGGGGGGGGGGGGGGCACAATGAAAAGCTGGCTTACCATCGGATGGGAGGATGGAAGAGGAGAGGTTGAGAAAGCAGAGAGGAGAAACTGAAAACAGCGATAGAGAAGATAAGCTCCAGTTCTAAATGCTGCGACTGTAGAGAGAGTCGTCCCAATTTTAGTTGCGAAATTGCCTGATCGCAATTATTTGTTCTGAGCAAAATAGTTTGCTTCCGTCATTATGTTTTCATCCAAATTTAAGGGGGAATTTCGAGGTAACGTTTAAAATGTTGCAACGGAGAGAACGTAAATTTGGCGGCTTTCAGTTGAGGAAAATGTATGATCTGAACTTTAATTTTACAATATTCAATGCAAATAAATGGCTGTTTCTTAGCCAAACTGTTAATCACAATCATCTGTATGACAAATATTCGGCAACTAAAATTTGATAATTGACTGTTTAATTAAATTTATTTTCCCTTTAATATTTATCATACTAGTCATTGCCTAAACCTGGTTTTGCTTTTACAGCATGTGTGCATTTTATCTTTAAAGCAGGCAAGTGCATATAAACCAACGCCTTAATATTAAAAAGGCCTGACTACCTCATAATTATTATAAAAAACATTGCTGTAATGGGGTTCCAAACATGTGGCCTTAGTGTGGATCTGAAACGTTGGTTCACTTTCAGCTCACCACGGACTGTGTAAAACGGTGTACGAGCACACTCAGCAGCTGGACAGAACTGTGTGGACTCCTTTCCATTTAAGAAAACGGAGGCCGGGGTGGTTTAAAGATGTCTCCTGTCAAACGCATGTCGGAGAACCGCGGCAGTCAACTCGGGTCAATATGCACCTCCATGGGAATGCATTGTGAGGGCCAACACTACGCAGTAGGGGCGACTGGGGGCAGAATGTACTGATTTAAAGCTACAGTTCTTCTGTGAGGAATGATCAGCCAACTCTAACTTTAGGAGACACAAATTGATCTGGTTAATAAGTAAACCATATCCTAGTGGCGTTGGAAAGCAGCCTGCTGAATAAGCCATGTCATTCGCAGTCAGTACCCTGCTACGCTGTACACAAGCAAGCACTTAACTGTGCTAGGAAAAATGTTGTGACATGAGCACTTGACTTGAGTGAACTTGAGGAGGATCTCCCAGGAGCGTCTATGGCCGGTCGTTGCCCCCTCCCGCCCCTGCGAGCTGCAAGTCTAATGGCTCTCGTCAAACCGTTGTTTATATACTTTTTGTCGTACGATCTGAGCCAGAAACCTTTACTCATGTTGACAGCTTCACTTAGTTGTGCGTGTTTGGGGGAAGCTGAAGGCTGGAGAGCAAACAGCTGAAATAATAGCATTGTGGGACGGCAAGAGACTTGTAAAAGTTTAACCAGATGGGTTGCTGGTACACCAAGTAAATCGCTTCGTCCTTTCCCCATAACTGCTTATTTAATGATGAAGATGAAGTTAATCATTTGTGATAACTGCGCAGGATTTCCCCATTCTGCCCCCTACCATTCAACTCTGGCACATAAATCATGTCATTCATAAATAAGACAGTATCTACTCTCATTTAGCATATGCAGGATAGATAATTTTATCGAGTGCTGGAGCATGTAATCGATGCACGACACAAGGGTCAAAGAGGGCAACAAATTGTTCAGAAAGTGGGACTCGATAGCTCGGACATAAGCAGCACCATGAACCATAAGGGTATAACATAACAGCCAAAAGTCAGATAAGCATCAAGATAAGGAAAACAGGTAGGAAAAGCAATACAGTAACATAGTAAAAACACGGATCATAAATACTACTTCTCTTAAGATCAAGCATTGTTTTATGCTCCATTTCAAATCATGATTGTTGTTAGTCCCAAACTTCGCTTCATATACAGTATGTGACATAGCTAGTTTGTTAGTAATTTTCAGGACAGGGGAAGGAAAAGGGGCTCCATGCAAAATCACAGTGGGTTTGGAAGAAGGAGAGATGGGGTGGGGGGGTATAGTATCCTTTTTTCCCCCAAATCTAACAATATCCAATATCTGTGGCTTGGAAGACCAGTTATAATTGAAGGTTAGGAGTACCAATTTGTCATGAACCCGCCTAAATTACACTCCTAACAACCCATTGTAAACTATTGCAACAGCTTGATAACAAGAGGTAACTGGAAATTATTGTAAATCACTGCCTCGCACTGACAAAATACACAGGAACTGGCACTATCTTATCAGTGTTTGAAAATATTTCGAAGCTGGGAAGTCTCCCAGACCGCCAAAGCAGCATCTCCTCCGTGAAACAAAACCCTGAGATAAGTGGACCTATGCAAGAGGGTCCTTGGACAGGTGATCATTCTATGCATTAGGGCCCATGTTGGCCGTCATGACTCGAAAAACATTTTTTTTAAGGGAATGACTGAATTGTTTTAATTCTGAGTCCATGTAAACGCAGCAGCCTATGGCGGCGATGGACAATCCTCTGATTCAGAACTGACCGGAAAAGGACTTTCCCGTACACTTAATCGGCATGGAAACCTAAACCAGGTTTTCCCCCAGATTCCCGGAAAGTTTCAACTGGAACTGGAAGCTGAATCCCAAGATTTTAAGTGCAGCGTCTCATATCTTTCAATAATCTACCGTACCAAATTTCTTTCCCCCAAATGTAGAGAAAATACATAAAACAACATGAATAGACAGATAGGAGGCCCGGGGTTTGTTATAACATAAAACTGATTCAGAGTAGGCACAGCATTTTAGACGATTGAAAAGGAAACCACCAAACCCAAAGGACATTGAAGTTAGACCACGAGAGGATGAAGCAGACCCAAAGCCATAATGCACCGAGGTACTACTCCCCAATTCATCAGTCAAAAGATCCCAGCGTTGAATCCAGAGTTACAGCATGTTTTCCCTTACTGATTAGGTTGGAACTGCATGCCAAACAATCAGCGGACAGACAGCAAATCACAGTAGAAGGTTCTGACTCTACAGAAACGAAACCCAAAGCCAGAATCATAAAGCCCGACCACCGCGCAGCAAAAAGCTGATTGGTTCAGGAGCCGCAGCGAGGCTGTTTGGACGATTGTACATACCTGGCCTGTCTGCAGACAAGGCCTGCTTGGCCTCAGAACACAATACTGAAACAAACGGGACACATTTATAAGGGGGGATGGGCGCACACATACAAATCATGTGCGCACACACACACAAATCATGTGCACGCACACACACACACACACACACACACACACACAAAGCGTGTGTGTGTATGTAGGATGAAAATGCATATACATAAACAATACACAATACACATGAACAGCCACATAGCTCATAAACTAAATTGGTGTTCCAGCGCACACACACTTGCAAAACGCTTGGAGGGAGCACTTTTTTTTCCCTCTTTAATATTTTTTGGAAGATGAGGGGGAGGCCTCTTCCAGCAGCGAGTAATCCAGTAGGGATAAAGACGAGATAGAAGATGAGAAAAAAAAAAAGAAAAGTTTTGTGGGAGAAAAATACCCCACTGCTACAGACAGCACTAAGAAATGAAGCCAACTGGTGAGATTGTTTTTGTCAAGCCAGCAGAAGGGGAATTCTGCAGAGCGGCCTGTCTGCTTTTACCTTGAAGCATTGTCTTCTATTTGTTCCGCTGTTATGACTTTGTATACTCGCTTGTGTTGCTGTGTTTATGGCATTTTCTGAATCCACCGTTCTCTTAGCATTAAAAAAATAATCCTCCAGTTCCACTGTCTGTGCCATAATTTATCTGGGAAACATCTTTCTCTTATTTTTGCAGAGTCAGGAACGGCAACGGCTTGGGCGATCGTGAAAAATTCCAATCACTGCACTTACACCGTTTCAATGCCCAGATTTGTCCTGGAAGGTAGAAATAAAAATTGTCCATCAATGTCAATTGCAATCGATTAGGTCGATCGCCAATTAAATCGTAAATCTGCCAAAGCCGAGTGACCTAGCAATCTATTTCCTATGACAAATTAATGTAAACCATAGTATGCGAAAATGCGAAAAGTACAAGGATTACTATAGCCTATATAGCAACACTGCACACTACATTGGCAAGCGTATGCCACAATGCAAGTGTCAAAGCCCACTGCGAAAACACAAATTTGCAGTCCGGGTAAAAGCTGCAGCAGGCTTCTGCTACACCCTGAATTCTATGAACACACAATTCCCATCATCAGGTCAAGGGAGCTAAAGAAAAATGTGTACCAGGGCTTGACAGTAATGGGTTGCCCTCGACAACCAGATTGAGTCAATTGGCAACCATTTTCTGGACTTCTGTTTCCCCCTTTGGAAACCACTTTTGAACATTAAAAATATGGACAGCAAACAGTAAAACATGCACCCCAAAATAAATACATTTATTGCATAAGTAATCTTTATATATTGCTGTTACGGCCGGAAACAGAACGCTGCACATGCGTTGACTCACGTGGGCACAGGCACCTGTTCATGTTTTAATCCCTTTCTTCATCATCTGTGTTGTGAAAAGCTCAGATTTCCATGCAGTCAGAGAAAATAAGAGTGCGAGTCCTGCTTAAAGTGGAGTTCTAAAATCCCAGCGCACTACGGAACGTCTCTACTGCCGGGCGGTTGACAGCGTTGTCAGCCGAAAGGTCAACCACAGTGGACGGCAGTAGGGCACGGTTATTACAGTCAGGGATGGAAACAACTCGCTTTTTTGCCGAATATATCACAAGTATATTTCAGAGCTTTTTTCACAATACATGTGTTTGCATCCCTGTACAGTTAAATAAAACACAACTCAAAACTAAAACTAGCTGTGAAAAATATTTAAGTTAAAACGAAACAAAAAAAACACAACAACAAACAACTTAACAATGAAGGGACAAACAGGACTTTTGAGATTCTTATCGTCGGTGTGGTGAGCATATACATATTGGCGTAAGAGAGAGACTGAGACACAGGCTACGTGCAAAGGAGTAGTGTTATGACAGCTCTTGTCGGTCTTGACTGTGTTTTATCAGATACTTGACAGAGTTTGAATCTTCAGAGGGTAAGAAACACGAAACTACAAAGAATTGTTCGGTTACTCGATTAAAGCTTTTAAACATTATTTCATCTGTCATTTTCTATATTAAGCTGACATAAAACTGCATATTATCTTAATTACTCAAAATATAAGGTGACTAAAAATGACGACCACATTTTCAGTTTCAGTAACCAAAAGTTGATGCCTGGTTGAAAAAAAGTTAGTGTTGAGCCCTGTGTACAATAAAAAAAAAAACGATTTTTTTTTTTTATTGTCACCTGACCCCACACACAAACACACACACACACACTGACAGCCGGGCCGGTCAGCAGATTAGCCACGTTAAAACTCTTATGGCATTAGACCATGAACGACACCCTTCACTAGCTAGCAGCCTTTTCAGCTGTGACACACAACCACACAGTTCCACACTGTTTGCATCATACAGAATGAACAATGGCTTGGTAAAATATTGAACATCTGTGTTAGACTGAATTTGTTTGGTGAAATACTCTTGAAAAGTCTGGCTACATGCTCTACTGAAAAGTTGGTAGCATTCCTTGGTATCTATACAATGTCTATACACTGATAAGCCACAACATTAAAATCATTGACAGGTGAAGTGAATAACATTGATCATGTAGTTGGCTCCTGTCAAGAGGTGGAATATATTAGGCGAGAGTGAACAGTCAGTTCTCGAAGTCGATGTGTTGGAAGCAGGAAAAATGGGCAAGCGTAAGGACCTGAGTGACTTTGACAAGGGCCAAATTGTGATGGCTAGACGACTGGGTCAGAGCATCTCCAAAACAGCAGATCTTGTGGGGTGTTCCCGGTATGCACTGGTTAGTACCTACCAAAAGTGGTCCAAAGATGGACAACCGGTGAACCAGTGACAGGGTGGTAGGTGCCCATGGACTCATTGATGTACGTTGGGAGCAAAGTCTAGCCCGATCCCACAGAAGTGCTACTGTATCACATATTGCTGAAAAAGGAACTGCTGCATCACAGCTTGCTGTGTATGGGGCTGCGTAGCTGCAGAACGGTCAGAGTGCCCATGCTGACCCCTGTCGAAAGCACCTACAATGGGCACGTGAGCATCAGAACTGGAGCAATGGAAGAAGGTGGCCTGGTCTGATGAATCACGTTTTCTTCTACATCATGTGGATGGCAGGGGTTAGGGTCTGATCAGATGGAGCATCTGTGAGATGTGCTGGGACAACAAGCCTGATCCATGGGGGCCACACCTCACAACTTCCAGGACTTAAAGGATCTGCTGCTAACGTCTTGGTGCCAGACACCACAGGACACCTTCAGAGGTCTTGTGGAGTCCATGCCTCCACGGGTCAGAGCTGTTTTGGCGGCACAAGGGAGAGCTACACAATATTAGTGATTATTAGTGGTGGTTTTAATGTTGTGGTTGATCGGTATACATAAATATAGAATTGAATCATGAGCCTTCTCATCAATACAGGATCATATTGATACTGAATCATGGCCCTTTGTATCAAAAATCAAATCATGAAATTTCTGCCCAATTGCCAGTCCGAGAGGGTTGAGCTATATTTTAAATTCAGGCTCTAAATTCAACGACCAAACCAAACTTTAAATTTAGAAAAAGGGAAATGCTAGAACACAATCATGTGAGGCCAGAGAACAAACAGCCTTATGGAGAAAAACAACCAAAAAAATGTACCTCCTCTTTTCTCCTCCTGGGCTCCTGGGCAGAGCCTCGATCTCCATGGGTCCGCAGACGGCAGCAGGGACGGAGCTGACCAGAGGCAGGCCTGACCAGGCTGCTCTGGTGGTGGACAGCTGGTATAGTTGAGGGGTGGAGGTGAGACAGAACAACGGAAATAATTTGGTTTTACCGTAGTCTTATTTACATTTACATTTACATTTAGTCATTTAGCAGACGCTTTTATCCAAAGCGACTTACAATTGTTCAAAGACCGACGGACGCAGCCATCAGGAGCAATTAGGGGTTAAGTGTCTTGCTCAAGGACACTACAGCATGCTAGCAGGAGGAGCCTGGGATCGAACCAGCAACCTTTGGATCACTAGACCACCAGCTCTACCTCCTGAGCTACCATCCCCATATATATTATATATATATATATATATATATATACCCTTATATATTAAGGGTGTGGGGGTGGTGTTTTTTAAGCACCCACACCTGTCTTGGGTCTAGTTAATTGGGCCCTTGATCAGAGGTGACTGTGCACCTGCTGCTCATCAGAGCAATCGAGGAGCACGGGTTAAATCACCCATCCTCACACACACATTTTTGTCATGACACCATTCCATCTCCTCCTGCGTGTTACATCTTGGCAATAAATCAGTTTGTTCTTGACCATCATTGCCTGTGTCGGCGAGCCCCTAAAAAAAGCCACTAAGATGGGGTGTGACAGGAGAACTGTCACACTGTCACACTGGCGGCTGAACAGAGAATCCAGGAAGAATCCCTGGCCTCAATTTGGTGTTGGAGGTATATGGCGTGGGCGTTGTGCGGTTTAAGCATCCACCCGTCTTGGGTCTACTTAATTGGGCCCGGGATCAGGGGTTGTTGTGCACCTGTTTCTCGTTTGAGCAATCGATGAGCATAGGTTAAATCACCCATCCTTCCACACCACAATATTTTTTTAAATTAGATAAAATCATAAAATTTTGTACACAGGCACTATCTTAACGGACTGCGGGTGTAGGTTCAACTGGGATCGGCAATTTGATCACATATTAAGCCACGAAGAATAGTATTATATTCTGGCAGTTAGTTTGGGCTCTATGACAATAAAGCAAACAATTTTGCATAAATTAAAATTTTTCCTGATGACTTAAATACACAAAAGCATAAATACATCAATTACTCAAATAGTTTACACACAAGGACTTCAACATCGGCGATCCTACGACTATTGTGTTTCAAATTTTCAGTAACCGAGCCAGTACTCAGTATCGACACATACCCAAGAATGAAAAACATACCCAACCTTTCATTAGCCTGTCATATGATTTTTTTCTATTGAAAATGAAAGGGGGATTATAAAAGGTTACCTTGGTGACTTTGCTGGGGCTTGCTCCATTGTTGTGTGGACTGATTGAGGACAGAGGCCTGCACAACAAGAGAAACTAATTTTATTAACTGGACAAATCATAAAGACTTGAATAAAAATGGACTGCAGTGTAAATCCTGAGTGCTTTGTCTGTTTGCTTTTTCGTTCTTAATTGTTAAAAATGTAAAAAATTTGAGTTTTCTTCATTGTGACAGCGTCTGGTGAAGGGTGTGCCAAGTTGGCAAACCTGAAGTCCTGCAATTCAAGGGAAAGGCTTTTTTTTTTACGTGTTTTTTTTTTATATTACGAAAGTTGAAATGGTGAAGAACTCACTCAATATAACAGACAACAGTTTGAGGATTACTAAATACTTATAGTTTGTCAACAAATAACACTTGTTTTAGTCTCGTCTGCAGAGGATTGTGTGGGCGGGATTCTCAATTTGCATCTTTCGTTTCATTGACAACTGTTCCAGAGTTTCGGATGAAACCCATTCCATAAACAAAACGCAACACAGCGTCGTTGTCAGCGGACGACAGACACACACGCTTGTTTTGGAAACTTTATCGATCTATTTCTATTCATCTCAATTTTATACATCTATTTTGATCTACGACAAATGTTTCACAGAACACCATACGTGATTCACAGTACAAAAACTGCCGCAAAACTTCCTCCTTTGTACTTGGGTGACCTTATTTTTTCCTATGTCTAAGACAAGACATTGACAAGCTAAAAATTAGATCTTTGATAAAAACTGAAAAAATGTGTGTTTTGTTTTCATTGACAAGATAGGACTAAAATGTTCATGGGGGGCCATTGGATATTCAAAATGTACGATATTTCCCCCCCAATTGTGTATACTGTATGTTTCTCGAGTTTCTCTGAACAACAGCACGGACGGCGATCTCACGGTTCCTTCGATGCACACATGCAGATTAAGATCATCCTTCGATATCCCTGATGTCAAGTCACAAAGTGAATGTTCTGATAAAATAAGGTTATAAATTAGCCCAGACTACACCGGGTATTCTTTGTGTGATTAAAAAAAACAAAAAAAAAAACCCCTTCATGTTCTCAGAGTTCACGAATAAGAGCTGATGTCACTTCCGTAACAATGTTTTAAAGAAACAAACACCATAAGCAAGAAATTTCACTTATCTGTGAAAACATATCTCTGTGTTGTGGATTATATAGAAGCTCTCGGTCATGTTGCGGAACTGGCAACCGGCAGCGGGAGCCAGCGGACGGTGGGTGCTCCCTAAAATCAACAATTCCCAGAATGCAAATGGACGAGAGGACCCCGCAGTTTGCATTCTGGGAATTGTTGTCTGGGGGTTTTGAAGATCTGAAAAGTGCCACTTTCTTAAAACTATCATTGTTATAAAACAATGAATGCAGGATGTGGGAATGTTTAGAAGTTACAGAATAATAGAGGGGTCATGCTACTATAGTGAGCATGGACTATAGAATGGAAAAATAAACTTTAACTTAAATTTAAAGGATTAACTTGAATTGTGCCCTTTCCAATATTAATTGGAAATATCGAAATAAATATTTGAATCAACACAAACATTTTTGATGGAATATGCCCTCACTGTGACTGCAAAATACATTTTCCCACACTTTTGAAGACCTAACCATTATACTCCGTTGCTTTGCAGTCTTCCAAGGATTAAACGGCACGAAGCTGGCCATCATAGCGTGAGGTTGATTATTCACCTTTTTATTATTCACCAACACTGGCAATCACCTCGCCATGCTTTGACTCAGCTAATCCCATGACAGCTTACAGCTGTGAATGACCTCATCGTCTTCAGGCTGCACATTACTCTGCTAACAAAAGGCTGCCACCGAGATTATATCTGGGTCTTGTGATGAGACTGAGAGGTTGTGTTGGCGATTTTGCAAAGACACAAGAGAACACACAACGCAAGACAAAGACAACTTTAAAAAAATCATATTGCCCATTATAAAGAACTGAAGTTGAAAGTAATCACTGAAATAACACTCCTTATACCAGTGATTCCCAAGCTGAGATGCTTGTTATGCTACTTGATATAATGTGTTGTATGTTTGACTGATTTATGGGGTATGAGGAAAAAGAGAGACTACTTTGCTTTATACATTAGTTTTGTCTGCACAGATGAGTTCATCTTATCAACATATTTGCGGGTCAAAACACTAACTTGCAACTTCATGGAGTCATCAAAGTTAGTCATTCAACTGTAAAACAAAGTGCTTGTGTCTTTGAGCACTGAGCCCAAATTAGTTAGGTTCAAATGTTATTTACAAGAAAAATATTCAGGACTGAAAAAGGCCGCTGTGGGGTCAGGAAAACTTTATAATAAATCTGAGGACATGAAAGCTAATTTCACATCCTTTAGTGACTTTAGGGATGTAATGGTGCTGATGTTTTTGCATGAAGGGCTGAATTAAAAAAAAGATCAAATTGTGATTTGATCCAATAAACATTGAGAATATTATACACCCCTGGATCAGCTACACTTATGGTAGAAATAAAGAACAGCAATGTACTTGCAGAAGCACATAAGCTTTGTACAGCAGTACCCTGTGAAGGCCTGCTGGAACAGACATGAATTTGTCGGTGGGAACAAGGAGTGGAGCGGAGTCACGTTCCCGTGCAGCCGGGAGGACAGATAAAGACATTCAACCAGTTGCTATCAAAAAACTTTGAGTTAACATAACAAAGTACTCACTCTTGGGGTTTGAATGGTCCTGTAAAAGAACACACAGAGAAAAAAATAAATAAATCAGGGTGTTCTGTTCAGAAATCATTTAGCACCGATGTATTATGTATATTAGTATACTAGTTAAAGATACGGACAACAAACAACATATTTCAGACATTTCATTAGTGCCCAATCCATTAAAATACACAATTAAAAACATTTTATTATATGCAGCTAGGAAATGTCAACAATTTAGATCCTGTGATATCCCATAGCGCATTAAAAAAATAAAAAAAATAAAATAAATTATCAAATTGCTTTACATTCCCCATCTGATTTTCAGAACTCTCTTGACTTTCGGGTATGTGGCTCTCACCTCTGTTCTGCATGGTTCTTCTGGAGTAGCGTCGACTTGGTCTTCTCTCGAAAGAGGCGGACCGCCGGGCTTTATTAGCCTTGGTGGTCTGATACTCTGTCTTGCCACTGGAAAGTCAGGTAGACACACAGACAAACAATTAGTTTGTTGCCAGTTTCAAAGCCAATATACCGTATATTCCCCCTCATTCCCAAACCTTGACTTTATCCCCTCGTGTGACACACTGAACCTTATTCTAATTGAGCTATGTTTTCTTTACGGGTAATTTCCCTTCACGGAAGCAATGCAAGGTCTGCAGACTTTCATAATCATCAGTTCTTGCCAAGATAACTCTGTTTTCCCCAAATCGATTAACTTCAAAATCATCCCATTTGGTATTGTGGTAGCTATTGTCGAGGCACAATAATTATGATGAATTAAAGTAGTAATCAGGTAAGTTTTGTTTGTAAAAAATAAATCCCATGTTCTGTATTTATCTCAAATTTATTAAGCTGGCCAATTACAAGAAATATCCAAGAAAACGTAGCAGTTTCAATTGGAATTCTGAGACTTGTAGTATAACAGTGAACAGTGACATATGTTGACATACCAGAGCAATTTAAATTTTCAACATCGTTATGTACGCACGCATCACCATTAACCACAAAAAAGCCCCGCCCTACTACTGAACCTGATTTGCTCCTGCAAGAAAATGAAAACAATGCTCACATGCTACATTCCGGAAAATATGCAACGTATGCAAAAACGCGGTCACTCGGCACAGTGGGTAACCTCTGCTGAACTCTGTGGCCATCCAACCTGCGATAACCTCTTACTAACAACAAACCCTGCAACCCCTGCGTTAAACCAACAGCATGCAGAAAGGGACCTACTGCCAGTGCTTATCCAACAGGCTAATGATTAAACACACACAGAATGGGAGCTAGCTTGCTACTGCATTGTGCTTGACACGGCGGTGTCTGCCAAAAGCAGTGTCATTGTATTAAATTAGCCAGCGTGTCTGCCTGCTACCTGTATCTGAAGCGCGATCCCATGCGTATGAAGCCGGAGCGTGCAGAGTTCTTCTGCACCGGGCCTCTCAGCCGGAAGAAAGCATGGTGCTCAACCGCACACTTCCACAGGTGCTTGCAGGCCTTGGGGTGGTCCATCCTGAAGACAAAGGTGTGCTCCTGCTCTTTACCCTGCAGAACAAGAAGGGATGAAGGTCTGGATAATGCCCCCAACATCTAAAGAACGCTACAGGAAACAATACAAAGCATCCGTTGGATATTTCCTCCCAAGGAAATTCATAGCACAATAAAGTGTAAAAACAGAACAGCAGTACTGAGACTTCTCAACCAGGCTGATGTGAACGGCAACTGATATAACAAAACATGAAGCATTTCATTTTGTTGATATCTCTTCACTACACTAGGTGTCCCCTTCTACTGTAGTTCCTGTCTGAGGCCGCGCTGCAGAGCGCAGGGTCATTCATCTGATTTCACGCTGTGAATGAGGTGAAAGCCTGTTTGTTGTCCCCGACCTGCTGGCTAAACTGCTACACTGATTCCAAGGCGTACATTTTGTTTCATTAAAAATCGATCATCATTTTTCTCAAATACACACAGAAAGACACTTTTCCTGCAGTAGCATTTTCAACACTCCAAGAGGCCGCCTGCCACTACTGGTAAGCATTAGTTCACCATCAAATGGATGGGATTTTAGTGACTGCATACTGTAGGTATGATACCATTCAGACACGCAGCAGCCCTTTGCAGATCACACAGAGGTCTCCTGAATATCCAGACAGGCATGAACGCAAAGGCTGAAAAAATGTGTTTCTTGCTTGTGTGTGTTGGAGGGTGTGTGTGTGTTATAGACAAATCGGTATCTTATTAGACTCTGCAGATGTCATACATGTGCAATGAATATCTATGGCGTGCATGTAGCAAAGAAGCACATGACTTTTTTTCATGTCAGGAGTTGTAAGCGAGGCGTGCACGTGCGCTTGTCTGTGTATGTTTGTATAGCGTGTGTGTGTGTGTGTGTGTGTGTGTGTGTGTGTGTGTGTGTGTGTGTGTGTGTGTGTGTGTGTGTGTGTGTAGGAGAGCATGTGGGGGTGCATGCCAGAGATGCCAGAGGAAGCAGGATACTTTATTAACTCAGATTCGCATACAGTGCTCCTGGAGGGACCCAACACATGCAAGCAGGTAAACACCAAGGTCATACGGTAGGTATTAGATGATCAGATGATGCCCCCATTAAAAATTCCACTTAAACATAAAGACGCCGTACTGTACATACAAAAAAAAATATCACCTCTGGGATAAACAGAGACAGACTTTCCCTCTGTGCATCTTATTAAGTACACATGGGGGAATGCACACTCAAACACAAACACGCAGGCAAACGGATCTCCCTTTCACTTCGGAGGCACTAAACAGGAGCGAGGTTTCTGTTTTGGTGGGAAACAAAAGCCCCTTTATGAGGACAAGGTCCTCACTTCAGTGTAAAACTATGTCTGTAGAAACTGCCTGAGCGCTGATAACATCTAAAGCAAAAGCCAAGTGAAACAGACCATTGATTTACTTTTCTATCGTCTTATTTTTCAGGGTGACTTCAGGGTACCTTCACCACACCAGCCACAATCAGGACGATTATAGAACAGAAGGTATAGAAGGTTATAGAATATTCTAAACAGAAACGACACAAAACGGGCCATTATGTGTCACCCAATGTTGTCTGTATTTAAAGGACAGGCTAATTAAAATGTTGGTTCCCATAAATAACATAATGGTACATTTCTTAATGGTAAAGCTTTCAGAGAGGCCGTGCTACTAACAGTTAAACACGATGGAAAAACACTTTAAAAAGACCTGGGTTGAAAAGCAGCAAACACATCCCTTAAGAAAAACCTCTGGGATAACAGAGCCACCGTGATCTGAGCGTTACATGAACTTTGTGATTAACAGACTGATAGAAATATGAAGAAGTCAGGGATCACTCGAGTTGATATTTAATGTTAGCAGCATATTTTCTCCGTTCTCGGAGGAACAAGAACTCCAACTCCGAAGAAGCCCTGAGGTCATCTACCGCCTACAAAGGATTGATGCGTGAACTTATTTATCCACATTGACAACATTTAAAAACAACCAAAACCCCCCCTACAGCTCAAATTACCAATTCAAATTAAAGACTATAAAATACAAACTTGATTCACTTAATTAGCAGTGCTGCAGGCAGGATTATAGAAATAGAATGATTAGGCATCTAGCCAGCACCAATATGAGCTCATAATTCGGAAATAATGACGCATTCAAGTTTATATGAGGCACTTTAAATGGTCTGTATTGTTGGATTATATACACTTGTATGAATCCCTTCGGGGAAATTATTCCTGTGCATTTAACCCATCCCAGTATCCTAGGTATCTAGGAGCAAGTGGGCTGCCACATTGTCGTACTTGTGAACCAACTCCTGATCTTGGCCGATGCCTAGCTCAGGGGCATTGGCAGGATTGTCTCACCCTAACATTCACGTCTTTAGGGAGGGGGGAAACCAACGTGAACATGGGGAGAACATGCAGACTGCACACAGAGAGGCCGGGCGGGTTCAAACCCAGAACCTTCTTGTTGTGAGGCAAGAGTGCTGATCACTAACCACCACACTGTATGGATAGAATTGTGTGTGTTTGCGCACATGTGTTTGGGTTTACCTGATCGTCATCTTCAACTACCACAAGAGTCAACTTGCTTTTCTTGAAGTCCAGACGAGTGATTTTAGGCCTAGAATGGACCAAGAGTGGGAAAAAAAAACCCAAAACAAAAAAAAAAAAAAAAAAGTGACACATCCATGAGGCATTACTAGTCAGCAGATACATCTTATCTTACCAATGACTATTTTCCTCATGATAACTGACAGTTTTATATTTTTAACATTGTCTGTATTTCAGGATTTTGAAGGATTCAAGCAATATGCTGAGAAACCTCTCTTAATTCCACATAAAGGAAACGGTATTTTTCACCTTTTCAAATGGAACCAATGAATACTAAATAAAACAAAAATATGCGCGACTGGGACCGGGAGATAATTTTAAGGTCGATTCCTCACGGTGTTAATTTTTTTTCCCCCATATGGATGTAAGCGAAAACAGATGCCGTTACACAAAAAAAAAAAAAAAAACTAAAACAAGAAGATGAAAGAAGACATGAGCATGCACACCAGAAGAAGAGTCCGATCTTGGTCTCGCCTTCAAACACCAGGACTCCGGTGGGGGTTAAACCGAGGCTGTACTCATTTCCGTCTCTGGCCTGGAGAAGAGAGAGAGCGGAGGGAAAGACAAACTCTGGCACATTCCTTCTGACTTCCTGCCTTTTATCAGCAACACTTAAGTACTTCCTGTTTGACCCCGGCAGCCATGATAAGACGAGACTACGGCGAACTCACATGTGTGTTTTACAATAATTGACGTGCATAAGTTCAACTTGGCGGGATTATATAATGAATTTATAATTTCATTGATCTTTTGCATGCTTTGAAGAGGGCCATCACTGAAGATCCTGTTTTCTTAACAATTTATGGTTGTTAATTAGACATTGTTTGCAATATTATCAAAGAAAACAACCAAAACATGTAAAATATCAAGGTCTGTAGCAGGCATAGTTTTTTTTTCCGAGACAGAAATGATATATATTAAATAATCATTTGCGAGCACTTCATCAGTTCAGTTGAGAAGGGTCGTTGTCTACAATCTACTGACCACCCACTTTCTGAGCTTTTTTCCCCCCGAAACAGAGTGGGTGGGAGAATCTGAAACTTCCGGCTTGAGGGGCTCTTTAATTACCTTGACCATGTGCATGTCGACCCCATACATCTCCAGCCACTTGGCCTTGTTCAGGTAGTTTATCTCAGCCTGGGCGGGCATCTGACCCCTGCAGGGGGACAGCGGGGGATGAAACACGTGGAGTGAGAGAAGTGACTTTGCCTGAAAAGATTTGCCTGTCCGGGCATTTGGATTAAAATAGAAAATCAAACGCATCCGCTGCAAAGACATCAGTGAAAAACAAGATCCTGAATGGTGTCAGTTAAGACTCCCACCGGGTTCATAAGCCACAGTTTTCAAAGCATCTCTTCTTAATGCAACTGTCTTACTTTGGTAACTAAATGAAAACGGGTTACACGGTTGGTATACAGCAGCACAGAACCCAAGAACTTTAAGCCTCGCCTTGAGAGTGTCATCCACTCCAGGATGAAACCACCAGAATGATAAGAAACACTTTCATTAGAGCGTCAACCTCAACTAAGCAACCTAACAAGGGATGAATTGCCTTAAAAAATCTTCAAAGTTTAAGATAATAATTGAGAGAAATCAGACATTCTTGGCTTCACAGACGATCGTCTCTGAATCATTTTAAAGTTCACACAATCGCGTGATCCAAATTCAACATTCGTGCTCCCATAAAGAGAAGCAGCAGAGTAAATTTATCAGATATGTTCCAGATGGATCCTGTCTAAAAGTCCACTTTAGATTGTCTGATTAGAAGAGACCGTTCTGTTTCTAGGGCTGGAAATACTGTGGGACCACATGGGGTGAGCCGGCTGACAGTTCAATTTATTCCGTTGGTGAGAAACATTTCTGGATTTCAGGGAGGAGAGACCCAGAGTGGGATTTTTACCTGCACTCCTTCCATGTGTTGTAAATAGCTAACTCCATGTCCTCAGTCTGCTCAGGGATGAAGCGAAACTCTGACACCAGGTCCAGACCGTGTTCTGCTGGATCGCAGTCGCCCAATTCAGCTGAAAACACGGAACATTCAGTAATTTGGACACAGTACAATACGAGGAGAGATCACACTCTTAAGAGGTAAACATGCAGATCGTTAGCAGCTAAAAAAGATGCACAGAGATAATTTCATTACAGACAGAGAGATAGATAGATGTTCCTGTTGACGGTCAGGCTGCTACCGCTGTGTGTTCAACGTGTTGTAAAACAGTGATGTGCACCACTAAGTAAGTAGAGCCAACTAGCACATTCCTTATTGTTGCTATGGGGACAGCACCAATCGCTTGTTGGCAGGGTCTGACCTTAAGCAGACTCCCAAAAAACAAGTAACGCTCCCGTAGTTTCCGAAACATTCTAGGACAACGCTACGTCAGCGAACACTCAAGAAACTCCAACTCCATTCAGAATGTACAGATTTTGGCATACAGTCTGGGAAGTACCAACTGATTAGCTCAAGGCTTGAGATAACTGCAGGAAGTTCATGGTCCACAAGTAAAAAAATATATAAAAAATTCAAGAATGCTTACCTTGTAACGAGAAGGCAGCAAGTTCCACGACGGTCTCAAACGGACACTCTAGCCTAAAAATAAATAAATAAATCATTAAATTTAAACTTTGTTAACATATGGCTAGACATCCAAATTGAGGAATAACTTTAATGATAAGTTTCCCATTTTATATATATATATATATATATATATATATATATATATATATATATATATATATATATATATTAAAATAGTTAAATAGTTAAATAGTTAAAATAGTTTTTTTTCCTTCTTGTATGCACAATGTGTCTTAATGGAAGTTAGCAGGAATGCATGTCCATTATTCGCTCAAATATCAGTGTTTAAATATTACATTGAAATATTTGAATATTGATTGTAAGTTTGTATAAAAGTAATAGGTCTGACACAACAGCTACTCACTTGCCACTGAGGACGTCCTGTTTTAGCTGTAATACAAAGAGATATCTGGAAGAGAAATAATAAAACATGAGACATTCACACCACGGAATCAACAATTGTCATAACGGACACCAATTGTCAATGAAATCATCTTTCTATGAAGTAAGAGGAAACATTTGGAAAAGGAAAACCTGAAATATTCATAAAAATTAGACTTTATTTAATGTTTTTTGGCACATAGAAGAATGTTGGATGTAACTTTCTAAAAGCTGCATCCACTGCAACCCTGAAATTATCCAGAGGAGTTGTATGTGTGAATGTAAATGTCCGAATCAGTTGGACCGGACATTAAACAGAGTTTAATCGCGTGTTGATAACGTCTCTATCATGCCAAGTGGCGGATCCACAACGCTGCAGCTTTCTTTCTCCGGTGGGATCTCTGTGCACGGAGCGTAGCAGCTCCGTATTCCTTTCCTTTGTATTCCTCTGCACTCTTCAGCTTATATTGTGGATACATCCAAATACATGGAGTATCAATGCAAAAAAAGTCACAATTACTGATAAGTTGGTCGCTTCCTCCACCATCTTGGGTGTGCTGTAAAACTCTGCAGCATCAAGCGGCGCGTACTGCCTCGGCACGCTCCACCCAGGCTCCTCCCCCCTCCCAACCCAAACTGAGTATTTCCAGTAGGTGTAAACACGTCTGACAGGGACAATCTCTGGTTGTGTACTACATGTGTGAAAGGGCAACTCCGGACAATGTCCAGACCTGATTATCCGGGCATTGTCTGGAGTTCACGTGTGAAAGCAGCTTAAGTAACTTTTTAAGTCAATATGGTTCAGCAGAAGTAATGGAAGCGGGTCAATAATCATCCCACACTTAAAAACAAAACTCGTAAATTGGCAATGAAAAAGTTGTACCTGCTCTTCAAATCTCTGAAGGCTTAGCCTACTTAAGACAAAAAAAAAAATCATAGACGATGACTTCCATTTCCAATTAAACGGAAATAAAAAAATATATATTATTAATACAGCGTATTTGTTACTGGTTTGCAAGATTATAAAAACTATGATGATTCAAGAATTAATAAAGAGTTGCATTGCAGGTTGAGAACTTGAACTCCACTTGCCGACTAACTCTGTCCTAGATGCAATGGCATACAAATGCTCTTTGTTGTATACCCCGCATGATGACAGCACAGGTTAAAAAAAATAATAATAAAAACAAATTTGATTATAAAACCTACTGTATAGGGATATGAAAATCTGAAAAGACCCACAAGTGTAAAAAAACAACAAAATCAAACAAACAAAAAGTATAAATGTTCTCTTGTGGCTGTAAGAGTGTGTGTCTGTCCACCTGGTGAGCTCCTCGTGCAGGTTGTTGGGCTCAGAGGAGTAGAACTTGACCCTCATGTGGAGGCAGTACGGAGGACCAACTAGACAGAACAAGAACCAGAGTAAGTGACACTAACTTTATGTTTAAAAATCCAGAGGCGGTTTCATCATGTACATTCAATCTGATCAAAGTGCTAGTTTTAAAATAAAAGCTCCGCAAAATGCTTCGAACTTCTTATTGTAAGAAATCTTTCTAGAAGCCATATTTTCTTATTCATTTGGACCAGTGGGTCTCATCCTTCTTCATATCAAGGACCCTCAATTTGATACTCATTAGGCCACGAACCCCATCTGATAAGATTTAGTCACTGGGACCCCGATCAGAGAAGGTTTTTATTATTATAAGATATGATTCAGTCCAAACCTCCATACCTGCCTATACTAAAGTTAGAGAGAGAACAGTGAAACTATGAATCATTATTATCCTTTCTATAATGTCTTGATAAATGAAATCACGGGAGGTTTAACTATTAATCATTTTGCTGGGGGCCCCCCTGGAACCTCTTGAGGGACCCCTGTGGGTCCCCAGCCCCAACGCGTGCCACAACTGAATTAAAATTACCAATAACACAACTCAAGTAAATGTATACAGTCCACACGAGCTCGCGTCCACTTACTTTTTACTTGTTTCTTGATGCTTTTTGTCACGTCGAGCCAATGCTGAAACACACAGGATAAAAATGGTAATTTTTGTCTTTTTCCAAACATCCAAATAGAATGATCAACATTTCACGAAAGAGAATCAAACCAATCCAACAGAGGAATTTTGTCTACTTTATAACCGTGTTTATGCCACCTGCTTTTTGACTTGAGACACATTGTGCTTCCAAACTACTGTAAAGAGACAAGTGTGCACACAGACAGACACACACACTCCCCCACATTCCTTAATCCCCCCCCTTCTCCCTCTCCCTCCTCGGCCTTCACAGAGTATCAGTGTGATCTGACTGGGACGCTGGCAGGCCGACCGGGTAGAAAGGGTTTTGCCTCTCAGAGCTCAGTCTGACTCCCCTGCCGACAACAGACCCAGAACCAATCGCTTTAGGGCCGTTAACCACCAGCTGCTCAGTCTGACGTCTCACGTCAAAATGGCTGAACAGCGTTTGGGACTTGGATATCGTACAGAATCTGTCACCAGACTGTGCTGATTAGATAATGACTAAAAACAGAAAAAACTAAAATACTACACCAATGACTTTTGCCATATGTAATGCATTGTAATATGTCAATACATTCATTCAATGGGGGTCAATGTGCACTCACACAATGGTCAGCAGCAAACAGCAAACAAAGGCGAGTTTGGATTAGATGATGACAGTTCCCTACTTACCGGCACTTGTGCAGAGTCCATAAACCGTAGTCCAAAATAGTCCTTCTCCACGATGTCCAGATGATACATGATCTGTTCAAACAACTCCTCACCTTTGGCTTTTTTCTGAACAGGACGGACAAAAAAAAAAAAAAAAGTTAATCTTCTGTGATCTTTCTTTCTGCCTTGGATTCAATAGCATAGCATTGTTTGTAATAAACGAGTCAAGCTATTTTTATTGATGCACTCGATGTCATCTAAAAGTATAATGCTCAAATACCTCAAATAGCTAGAGGAACAAATATATTGCCAACAACACAACTTGTACAGAACCATTTTTTTCAGGAATAAAAAACTTTCACAAAAATATAACCAACCATATCACAAGATTTGCCAGAGGATCCATTCTTACTTACATTTTTCTTACTGTATTTTTTGCTGTTATGGGATGGGGGCCATGTCTAGTCAAAAGCCTATGACTGACTCAAAACATTAAGTTGTTTTTTCTTAACGTCATCATTTAGCAGACGCTTTTCTCCAAAGCAACTTACAATTATACATACACTGATGAACGCAGCCATCAAGAGCAATTAGGGCGTATGTATGCTGCTCGCGGCTTGTGAGCAGCATACATACGCCTCTTTTATAACAAGTTGTGACTCTTTTAAAGTGTTAATTAAAATTAAATAAAAATAATTCTAAAAGAGTATTTCAATACATTTGGGAGACATTGTAGTATTTAAAACTGAATTTCCCATTAGACACAGATCTGGGAGTGATCAATGGCTGATCACCTGGTTTCCAGTGTCAATTTTATTATTAATCATTTAAATTTAATTATGTTATTACCAGATATAAGTAATCACCTGGATCAACTTATCACTGGACCAACCGCACCACGCGAGACCAACGTGTCCAAATCCTTCATCGACTTCCACGCTACAAGCGCCACAACAGCCGGTTGGAAAATAAAAAAAACTTTTTAGATCAATTAACGTATTTTATTTAAGCCATTTAACTTAATTTAAGTGCGATATTCCACAGAACATGGCATCTACCACTGCAGGGAAAAAACTCAGCAGCCGCAGCAGACATGTGCAGTAGAGTTAGCTCATCGCTTTCTCTACTTTATTTCCGGTTTGTATAATAATATATAATTATACAAATGTGTATTATAATAATTTGTGTATCATAATACATTTGTGGTTGCAATGGTAATAAAAACATGGTAATAATAAATTGGTAATGGTAATAATAAATTCTAATGATTGCATACATCTTGCTTTTCATTCCTTAATAACATATTACTTGTAGCCTTATTTGCATTATGCAAAATGAACAATGGTTTGATGGAGGAAAGGGATGTTTCAGAAATTTGGCTCTTGCTAAATATTTTTTGTTAATGTGGCTCCTGAGCTGATAAAGGTTGAGTACCACTGAATTAGGGGTGAAGTGTATTGCTCAAGGACACTACAGCACGCTGTGAGGAGGAGCCAGGGATTGAACCAGCAACCTTCCGATTAAGAGACAACCCATTTAAATGAGATACTCCCGGAGACGTTTGGAAGAGGAGGGGGAGGAGGAAGAGGAGAAGTGATCCAGGTGTGATTGGGTGTTTCCTCTGTCTTGCCACACTGTACCAGTCTCTGCCGGGCCTTCACTCAGCACTGGGAGATCTCACTCGCTTGCACCCCCACCCCCACACACCCACACTTCCAAGCCCCAGCAAGAGGCACAGCAATGGGGTTGCCGTGGTAACAGAGGGGGGTTGAAGTGCCCCAGACGCCCGTCAGTTGAGCAGGGTGGAGAGGAGAGGTGTGTGTGTGTGTGTGTGTGTGTGTGTGTGTGTGTGTGTGTGTGTGTGTGTGTGTGAGAGAGAGAGACAGTCGTACACCATGTGACCCTCTGGTCTGCTGGGCCTGGTACAAGCTGTTAGCCAGGAACCAAAGTCCTGCTGGCTTTCTTTCCATCCCCACTCTAGTTCTCTTCACGGTTTCATCTGCAATCTTTATCGTCGTCACAATCACAAACAGAATCCTTTCCAAACATGTTTTCATATTCCAAAACATCAGCTTGGCACAATGTCCTTCCACACACAAAGTAGTGCATAAATTGTTGCTTTGGCTGTGGAATACTTAGATTCTAATCGTGTTCATACAAAAACACAAAAGAAGACACATTGAGAACACAAAATTGAAAAAAAAGTTGCTGAAATACACCATTTTATCCACTGATCTGTTTTAATGTTTCCATCTCCACCGCCATAACACTTCATAAGCATTTTACTACATATCACTGCTAGAGTAAACGGAGCAGCCTTGTTGACAGCTAACCGCAGTGGAAATACATACAAATTTCACAGAAATGCACTCCTAGATTTTGGTGCGCAAGGGTACAGACCATCTCAAAAGGCGTGAAACATGCTTCTGAGCTCAGTGCAGTCCCTTCGTGAAATTGAGCATGATATTAGTGGCTCAGCATTCTCCAAGACACTGCACAAAAAGGGCCTTTATGAAGGAGTTGCATGGAAGAAGCCACTTGGAAAATACTACAATGTGGCAGAAAGTCTTGTGGTCTGATGACACATAAGTGTTTTCACACCGCAGGAACTTTTTCATAGTTTTAAGAACGTTTGGAGGAACCGTCCCTTTTTTTTGTGTCCGCACTGCAGGAACTAGGAATGTTTGTAGTTCTTAGAACTGCATTTTGAGGGGACTATTTTAGCTCCTACTCCAGGGCCTAACTGGCAAAAGAGGAACCTTCAGTGATTTAAGTGCACGGCGATTGGTCCAGACAATTCTGTCCACGGTCCCTCACCCCCGGCGCACAAAGGACAGTCTGCCCGATCGAGTAGCATAGCTCTGGGTGCAGACCAGCCCATGTACACTCAGTGGTAATAAAAAATAACCAATAAAAATTAAAGCCAGTAAAAATTGTATATATTTTTTGTAGATGTATTTAATTTATTTTCCAACATTAATTGAATGAAACAAAATCTCTCTGCTCTGCTCCAATATGTGCCCTAGCCTTACCAAAGTCGAAGCAAACTTTTAAATTACGTCTTGTAGATTTAATATGAGTGAAGATTCAGCAACTGGATTGCTTGTTTCTCGCCTCAAATATGTTCAGAAACAGATTTTGGTGAATTAATAAGGTGAAATAAGTAAAAGTTACAGAGTTAAATCAACACAGAACTCACGCTGAAAGCCTAATGGCTTACGTCACTTCAGCATCATTTAAGAGTTCCAGTGCAGATCCCCTAAGGGAGTCCCCAGAACTGTTCGATGCGACAACGCCTTATGTGGAACTTTTTGGCTTGAACACCAAGTAGTATGTAAGGGGCAACTCTGACATCAGCAGATTTAACCCTGCTCACTGTAAAGTATGGTGGAAGCACCATGTTAATGGGAATGGCTTTCAGCAACACGGACTGCTGGTCTGGTCAGGACTGATAGGAAGAGGAGTGGTGCACAATACAGAGGGATCCTGGGTAAAGCCTGCTCCCTTCTGCCAGAAAGCTTCGATTGGGGAGGAATTTTGTCTTTCAGCAAGACAATGACCCAAAGCTCACTGCCAGAGCAGTGCTGGAGTAGCTTCAAATGAAAAAAAATTGATGTTCTTGAGTGGCTCAGTCAGAGTCCTGACCTTAACCCCAGTGGACACCTGAGGGAAGACTTCAAAATTGCTCCCCAACAAACCTGGCACAGCTTGAACAATTTTGCAATGAGGAATGGGCAGATCTTGCTCCATCACAATGTGAAAAAGAGACTTTGACAAAAAAAACTACTGGCTGTATTAATTGCAAGAGGTGGTTCAACAGAGGGCTGAACAAGGGGGATTAATACTTTCAATACATTAAAATTATAATTTTCTTAATAGTTTATATTTTTTCTTTCTAACCTCACTCTGAAGGAGTGTGATTTATGATAAATATTCTCGATCAGATTGATCAAAAACGCAGTTTGTGACCACTTTTTATGTGAAAAGAGGGTTGGGGGCATGCAAAGCAGTTTTAATTTCTTCAGTATGAATCCGATTGACCATCCTTACATATCAAAGACATTCTTCAGGGCTGAGACACATCAGAAGTGCTAAGGGCCTGTCCAACTCTCCTTTTTCCCCTCATCAACTGACCAAATCAACCCTTCTTTGGCAGCCTTTTCTTTGCACTCAACTTGTGGGAGTGACTGTTTCCACCCCACATCCAACACGTTTGCCTATAATGTTGTTTGTGAACCTGAGCCCACAGGACATTTACACAACTCCACCTGCTGGGAACTATACCAATGATGCATGCAAAAGTCCAGTGATATACCGCAATGCTTAGAATAAGAAATACAAAAACTTAAAAGGAGTGACAGAGCCCAGATTGATGGAGCAGAGCTGAGCAGAATGAAGACCTAGACCTTTCCTAGGTCGATTCCACATAAGCAGTCACAACCCAGCAAAAACACAACCTCTCTCTCCCCCCCTCTCTCCTGGGGAGCCCGGGGAGGCCGGCCCCATGCTAGCTGGCATGGCTGACAATGCATCCTGGGAGAGGGAGTACAAAGGACTCATTGTGTGCTTGTATGTGTGTGTGGTGTAGTGTTTGTGTTTTGCTGCACCCAAGGCCTTGTAATGGTTCTTGCAATATTTGTTCCCCTGATGTTTGCAGCCATACTTCATTCAGAAGAACGGTTTCTCTCTCCGCCAGCCTGTCTTTCTGTCAGTCAATGCAGGCTACATCTCAGTCTCTAGATGTTCTCTTTCTAAAATCTGATGATTTTATTCAAAATAATTTACTTTAACAGCCAATTTTAGTAGCCAGGTTCAGCAGGTGTACATGTAGTTCAGGGGTGGAAAACCATTCAGACTGAAAAAAAAAAAAGGCATATTGCTGCACAGAGCCAAATCATACACATGCATACACACACCCTGTTGAGTGTACATGTGTATGACTAGATATGCCATTTTGAGAAACTACCAACTCAAACCCCAAATGCTAAACCTCTTCTGGCAATCTGTCCACCAACTACTACATGTCCACGAGCTATAACTGCAGTAACCCCTGGGGGCAAATTCAGGTCAATATGTTCCTGGATTTGAAAACAATTCCTGGAAAACATACCTTGTTAAATGGATAAGTATTATTTTGGGCAGCGCTTGTAGGTTTTATCCCACTGTTAAATTTTTGGAGGTTTGAACATCAGCCCATCTGCCAGCTCATGGTTACCTGGAAAACCCTGCAGCATGCATGTCAACGGATTAACTGCACACACTTAACTGCACCTAAGGAGAAATATGTATCCTTAAGGCAACAGACAAGGCACTTGGTTGGCACTGTGTGAGAGTGTTACATTGAATTTCAGATTAGAGCATGGGAGGAAGGAGTGAGTAGGTGGGGACTGTAAAAGCAGGGGAGGGAGTTCCAGAGGATAAAACAAATTAAGAAAAAAAAAAAAAAAGGTACATGGATGCATGTGTGATACAGGAGGTATATCACAAGACTATGTGTGGACATGGCTGCTGCATCACAGAGGTTTCCCAGGGAAACAGCCCCGGGTGGCCAATAGCCACACATACCAGAAAGGGTCTCACACACACACACACACACACACACACGTCAATGAGTTCTATTCAGCTTCAGTCCATGTCTGGTTATTTACAACCACCTCAACATCTTTTGAAACAGGCTGCACTGTGTGGTCAGCCACAGCGCTTCAGCCAAAAAAACCAACACATTCTTGGCTGATAACCATGTCTTTGTATTTATAACCGGATCCAACTACAACACAGGAGCAGGCAGACTGCACAAGATATGACCAATGATTGGTTTCCGAAGGGGGAAATGAGCCACAACCTGACCAATGACAAGCAGAGGTCAAAGAGAGGATGATCTGAGGCGGTTCCACTATTGGTTCATAAAATTCAGGTCCCAACCCACCAATCAAATGATCCTAGGCTGTCATGGTTGACCACAGTGTGGTCTATGTGACTTGCCACGTATTTGTCTGAATATCTCATAATTTCCCCAATTCATCCGATTTCAGGTTATACCTTAGTTACTTGTTTAGTTACCCTTTGTGTGTGACACTTGGCATTATTTTGTATTATTTGTAATGTTATTTCAATTTTTTCTAATAGTTCTAAATTTTTTTGTGTTGATTGTTCCAAGCAAGGGACGCAACGCTACTCTACACTAATAATTTGACCAGTTTGTAACTGGTTCAAGACTCGTCAGAACTCCTAGTTTTTTTATTTTGCTCTTTTCATGCATGCAATACTGGACTATTCTGAGAATACACATCTTAGCATAGCCATGTCATGTATATTCATATATCTGGTCATTAATCCTGGAATGTACATTCATTATTATATAAGAGTCCCATGACTATTTAACCTTTGAGCACCGTTGTAATGAGTTAAATAATTGTATGTGAACCACACTTTGCGAATACATTTCATTCTGACTGTAATTGATGACCACAGACAGTGACATGCCTCCATATCAGGCAAAGGGTCAGTGACAGCCAGCACTGCGCTAAGTTTACCAGCAGTTCCACAGACTGTTTATCTAAATGATAAGTTTGGCTGAAGCTGATAGAGGAGGAGGTCTGCGCCATCTCAGCTTCTTTCTATTAACCAGTGGGGTTGCCCCGCTTTGTGTTCATGCTGCTTTGTGTTCACACTGTTCTGGTATACTTCAGTGTAGCTTGGTTCCCAGACAAGAAAGCATTTTGGAGCAGATCACACAGAATAGTTGAACAAAGGAAACCAAGATTCCCTATGGGTGGACAAATGCCACAAGGTTCTTCAACTTTTAACCAATTAGACGCTCAATTGGTGCCTCGACTGTTTCTATGCTTTCAGCTACAGGCAAAGGTTAAAAATTATTTCAAGTTCAAAAATCAAAATTAAAAAAGGACATATTGCCTGAATCCAACTTCAGATTTCCACCTTGATCGTTAGAGGTTAGTGTTGGCAGATTATTTGGGGGTAAACGTGGAAACTTTTGGTGCTGTTTTTCATGTAAGAGATCACACACACAGTCACAAAAATACAGGCCAGAAAACTTCCACTTGTCAAAAACAAGGCCCTTTGGGCGTCAAATAGGATATAACTTACCCATGTTTGTTTTATTTTCTTTACTCCTTGCTTTGCTTACTAGACATGGATCTCAGGAGAACCAAAACATCAAAGACTGAAACTTTTTTTTTTTCTTCTTTTTTTAAATGGTGATGCAACTGCAAAAACAGAGTGGCCAACAAGGCCCACCAATCAGCACATTCTACACAAACTGCACATGCACATCATTGAGCTAAAACTAAAGATGGATATTTTAGGAACATTTTACGTAAATTAAGTGGAATCATGATATATTTTCAGCCGGAGGTGAGAATCAAGATGATCACAGGTGACCAAATATAACTGCACACAGGGCCTTCAAAATGTATTCAGACATTATTGTTAATCAAACACAGACATGTGCTGTCAGAGTTTAAAGCATAGAGGCGCTGTGTCCTTAAATGGTGCTCGTCAAGAACAATTAACACTGTCAGTATAATGCAGCGTTAAAACTTCACAGCGGCCAACTCTGTTTAAGAGCCTGTAAATCTCACCGACCAACCAACAATAAACATGATGGATAGACTTGGAAATTACAAAAGCTCTTTGAGGAAGAAGCGAGTGCATGGGAGAAAAACATCCCGGAGACATAAGAGGAGTAAGGTTTCATCTGAATTTTCTGGCTCATAGAAGAAGAAAAGTCAATTTGATGTACCATAACTTAATGTACTGTGCGTTAAATCACACGCACGCACGCACACACACGCCCCCCATCTATGTTTACACTTAAGCATTCACTTTGCTGTTCAGTTTTATCTCAAATTAATTCTCTCTGCTTGTGGCTGCTAAATTTTGCTGTTCTTAAAGCTTTGTTTTTTGTACATTTCGCTTAGATTTGTATATTCTAATTTCACCATTATTTGAGCCAATACCATTTCTTTTTTTTACTTAATGTAACTTCTTTACCTTGTTTATGTTGTTTTAAGTTAGTACACTTGTTTTGCAACTAATAATACATTCACACTGTTGAGAATTAACAAAAAGTATAAGCTTTTCATTGCCCACATGAAAACACTTGCTGTAATATTATGTTTGATAACAAACTTTTAGACTTGAGTTTGGAAATCACTTGTAAAATCCTGTGTCAACAGTGTAGACATCAATGTATTTAGTCACACGTTTAGAAATCCATAAAAAAAAAAAAATAATCATATCCAGCTAGCATCTAGAGTAAAACAATAAGTAACTACTGATTATCCGATAAAGAATCACTTATACCTAGTGCTATTGCAATTCCAACAATATTTGTAATGTTATCAAAACAGAGCAGAGAACCACTCTCTATATCAAAATTAGATGTGTTTCAGTTGGCTAAATTCAAAAGGCTCAAAGTTGTCCTACAGGAAAGTGAAATACCAGAAGGATATTGGCCTTGCTGGAATGTTGGAAGGTTTGACAAGTGGAATTTCAGACAAATTCCAACCCAGCAAATCGGATAGTGGAGTACAACGAGGAAGAAAAAAATAAATGAAGCAGATATGTTATACCATCACACAGTTGTTAGAAGGACTATAATAGAGAGAAAGCAGCAGAAAGGGAAGACAGGAAGAGCACAGGAAAATGGAAAGTAAAATAGTCATAGGAAAAAGTAAGAGAAACTGTAATTCTGTTCACACCTTTATATTAGAACCCCAAAATTATGAAAGATGAAATCCCATTTTTTCTCTTTGGCATTTGAAATGGATCGAGGTCTGCCGTAGCCAGGTACTTCTAGCTTTGTGTACCTCCCTGTGTTTTACCCTTATTTATCTAATTGTCACTTAGGTTTAACTCAGAATTGTATTTTAATTAATTCATTCAATCACTATAGCTAAAATCTGAAGCTTGGTAGCATGTTGGTCTCCACCAGTGACTTTTAAACATGCTTTATAAATAAGGAAAAAAAGGTGACTTGGCCATGCACCCGACGTGTCATGTGACCATGTGTGTTCCCAGAGGGGATTATGGAATTACAGGTGATCAGCAGTACTCATAGTGACATCTTAACACACACACACACACACACACACACACACACACACACACACACACACACACACACACACACACACACACACACACACACACACACACACACACACACACACACACACACACGGAAGTCAATATAAGTTCTTCCATCTTGTTGCACAGTGAACGCACATTAGAGAGAGATATTCCCGGTAATGGTGTGTGAAGTCAGTGCACCAGCGCATTTCCCTCTCTTCCGGCATTTCACTGTGTGTACAAGGGAGAGTTCGCCTTTGACCAGAATGTCCAGTAATTCCAAAGACGTGGCGATGAAAGTGCGAGATAAACCCGACCATCACCGATGGAATGTCCTCTAGTGTAGAGGTTCTCAACCACCGGCTCGCAAACCGTGCCGGGACCGCGAGGTAATTAAAAGTAGTGTAATAAGTAACTTATTGTTTATTATTACAAATCTTGTTTTCCAAAAGCTCTTAATGGTTTAGGTGTGTTGTTTAAATATCCTATTTTTGTTATAATTTATAATATTCAAATAAAAGTTGCCTATTGAGAAACAAGTGTTTTCCTTTAAAAATCAAGACTCGACAGTCGAACAATGGTATAGATGTCAGTGCTGAAAAAAATCTGTGTTTAAATCGAAAATCAAATCAAGTAGTGGATTTGGAGAATCATGACAGCCCCTACTCATTATACTACAGAGGCCACATTTTAGTGCTGAAAATGGGTTCTACTCTGAAACGCATACACCACATAAAATGGTTTCAAGGCAGTAGACAAAAATATTCCAATTGCATTTGTGACACAAATCACATCGGAATGAGCTGTGAACTTGATGAAGAAGGGTATCTTGCAGCTCAAGTCTACCTGTTGCAAGTAGGGCTAGTAACAACATTATGAAACGAGTCTCGATATCGTCTTGGATTTCGGTTGTTGTAATATTGTGATCTAGTTAAACGTCGTCTTTAAGACTGCATTAGATTAAAGAAATTACATTTTTTCAAATTCATGGACTTTTCTAGCTGTTCTAACCAGTACTTATCTGCTTGTTATAATATCCACGCTACGAATGACTTTTTATTTTTTTTTCTTTGCAAAGTGCCCATGGGTTTCTTCTAAGTTATTATTAGGAGTAGTAGTCATAGTAGTGGTCTTGTTTTTCAGAAATTTCTTGTGTGTAAATATTTTAATAAATATCAATATCGAGGCATGAAGGTAAAATATTGTTCTTGACACTATCGGCCGGCCCTAGTTGAAACTTCACTCAGTAGTTCCATTAATTCAACTTAAACTCACTTCACTCCATTCTTTCTACGTTTGTGGATCTCGACCCCTCCCACTCCCACTGATGGGCCAATGTAAACAGTTCCTCTACTCTTGTCCAATAGCATCTCAATTGAGAGAAGCTTAAACTGAAATCATAACACCCCTAGATCTGGTCTCGGGGGTGTTATGATCAGATCTGGCTGGCTTTTTTGCAAAGCCAGCACTCCAAGCATGTCCAGATACGTAGAACCCCTCCCCCCCGGACAGGAGTCATGGCTCCCTTACCGGCAGGTCGACGCTGACGTCCGACCCGTCCAGCAGAGACACGCGGCAGGTGATGACGGACGTGGCGTCCCCGGCGGCAGGGATGTGCGTGGTAGCGCGCTGGGCTTCCCGCAGGCGGCTCTTCTCTGCGTGTTTCCGGATGGAGCGCCGCCCCAGTGTCCTGCGCAGGAAACTCAGCATGTTGACTGTGGGAGGGGGTGAGGAGGGGGAGTCACGCTACCGTACCTGCAAAGGAGAGGTATACGCTCATGAGTAATGCGGATATTAAGACCAGGCGCGTTGGTTGGGACAGCTAGAACAGTCTATGTAGTTGAAAAAAATGTAATAAGTCACTGTAAAACACCCTTAACGACAACACCTAAAAATTCACAATATTACAAAAAACTAAAGCTGTGTCACTATCTAGTTCCATATAAAAATATTGAAATATTGCCCAGCCCTGTTCTCGACCCGCACTAAACTTCAATCCTTTTAGAATGGTCCAAAATCCTTTTTGAGACAACGGTTCTCAATAAAGAGATGGAAAAAAGCGATAAAGAGATGGAAAAAAGCGATAGACCGATTTGGATGTAGTTGTTTTCTTCATGTATGTTAACATTCAACTTGTGTATTTTGCTTGAACTCAATTGAGCCTATTTAACTTGGTTGTAGTCACTTTAGCTTGATTCCCCAGGGCAACTTGTGTTTCTATTACCTAATTACAAGTTTCATTCCCATCACGATGCTTCCTCTATTGTTAAGCACCGACAAATAAAACTTTGAATCTTGAGGCAACCCGTTGGAAAGCTAAAGCTACTCGTAGTACTAGCTAGTATGTACTTTATACAAGTTTATATGTACTGTATATTTAACTTCATTAAGTATTGCATATTGCCAACTATTTCCGTTCTTCATTTCATTTTTGTCTCTTAGGTTCATCACATATTTCCATTTTATATTGTGACTACTTTATTATTATTATTGCCTGGTGTTTTGATGTGTGCTGCAGTAACACCGTTAGCTTTATTTCCTTCCCGGGATAAATAACGTGTGTGCATATCTATCAAGCCATCCATCCATCCATACATCTATCGATCGATCTTTCCATCCATCCATCCATCTATTTACCCATTTATCTATTTATTCATCCATTCATCGAACTTTCCATCCATCTTTCCGCCCATTGACGAGGCATCAAACCGGCCTCGGAGCGGCAACAGGTTGCGCCGACTTGCTGAGCGCCTGCTTTGTTGCACCCGGACGCCGGCGGCGGGGCGGTGCCGGGCTCGACATCGACGACGTGACCGCCGCGAGGCGCCCCGGCCTGACAAAACGAGCGCACCCCGTAGCCTCCAAGCTGCCGCTGATGACGAGAAGGCTCCGCAGTACGTAGTTCCCACTTGTAGATCCCCCCCCCCCCCCCCCCCCACACAAAACTCCCGGATTAATACTCACAAAAAAAGCGCACAGCGGTGGGTGGAATCACAGCAGCAGCACGTCCTCTTGCATGGTCCCGGGCTGGAGGGAAAGCGCTTCAAATCCCCATTTTTGGAAGGACTTTGGTGGCTTTCCAGACGCAAACCGCAGCTCCAGCCTCAAGTCCACCAACAAGGAGTGGGAGGCGGGGTTCCCTCCGGACGTGACGTCACGCCAAATCCCCAACAAGGCGTGATTAGCATTTTTAAAGGGACAATATGGCGTTTATCTGTTTTTTATTTGTATTATTATTATTAGGTATGTATTTAAATGATCGATTTTGTCACATTTTATTATTGCAAGTATTTATTTTTTTTTTTTTGATTAATTTCAAATTTTCCCGAATGGCGTCCAGTATAACCTGACCGGGGAATAGGGGTTAAGAGGTCACGGAACGGCTCCTGCCGTTTCTCCTGAGATACAAATCAATGCCAATCACCACGACAGCGATTGCTCGTTCGACGCGTCCTTCGAAAGCTTCGGATTTTCTTAACTTCCCAGCGAAAAACTTGAATCGGTTTCGAGTTCGCCCACGACGTTGTCGTCCACAATGCATTCAGCTGCTGCTCCCCCCCCCCCACTGGTCGGCTGGAGAACTGCAGGTTCCAGGTAGAGCCACACACCGACCTCCGTGTATGAGTCAATGAGAAATCATCACCCATGAGTTCAAGCAGGTCAAACACACCTCCAAAAGGAAGCAGAATATAGGCTACGATTAAGGCAAGTTCGAGTTATCTCTCGCCCGTATTGTCTGGAGCTCTCAGACAATTTTCCTTTGCAATTAAAAGGTTTCTGCAGGATTATTGTGGGGGCTGAATAGGTATTAAAGTGGTAGCAATGCTTTTCAATACATACTCGTGTCTTCTAAGATAAATATCATTTTGTGCAATGTGCTATCCAGTAATTCCTCCATTTTTGTCCGTGACTGATATTAATTTCCCCCTCCCTCATAACCTCCCAAAAGTGATTTGTCATGGTAGCAGTAAAATCAATAAGCGCTGTATTATAGCCTCCAATAGCTGATTTAGAAGTTCACATGAGCATTTTAAATGGTGAAAAAAATAATAATAATAAAAAGAAAGCCTTCTGCCTCCAGCTGTTGGAGTCCTTGCATTTCTCCAAATTATTACAGGGTTCTTCCTGAACTTCCAGCGAGGCCCTTTTTTTGGGGGGGGGGGGACGACGACGACCCCCTTTGTCCTGCGGAGCTTCACCGTGGTGGAACAGCAAGGGGATCTGAAGCCACGTGTGCATGCTTTGACAGACAAGCTTTAATTGTCCACAATCAAGCTTCGAGACATGTCCAAAGCACCGGGGGGACGACCACGGGAGCAGGAAAACAAAGCAACCGGAGACAAAGGATTCTTCCATGACACAGGTAGAGGAGTAAACCCAGTTCCATCGTATATACACGCGCCGTAATAGATTCAGCCTAAAATAAAACCTCTTCCAAAGATTTTTTTTTTTAAGAGATACACACCACTGTGTCACATTAAAATCATCCACAAAGGGGGGGGATCCCAAAACATAAATTCTAAACAAAATGTTTCAACTCACAAATGATTTTCCCTTTTATTTTAAAGATTTTTTTCATATACAACATTGTATTTACATTGTCTAGTATTATTTACACAAAATTAACAAGTGGCACTGTGTAGTTAGGAGGTTTTTTTTTCTTTTCTTGTTCCCTACAGGTGTCTCTTTAAAAACAAACATAAAATAAAAAAAAAATAATAATAAAAAAAAATGATAAATAAAAAATACAACCCATTTCAACACCACTTTATGTCTCGAGTTTTTTTTTTTTTTATTCAGTAGCACTACCTGCCAAAGTGCTGTCCCGTCCCTATGCGGCTGGAGCGCGCTTTCATTGTTAAAAAAATACAACTGGGAAAACCCGAAGCAGCACTCAGTACCTGGGAGCTCAGACACGACCTGGGAAAAACAACCTGGAACACAAGGGGGGGGGATCTAAACCTCCACAAGCACCGCGTCCCCCTTTCAGACCCCTTTGATTGGATTTGATTTGATTTCAAGCGTTTCTGTAATGTCGTTCTTATCCTTCCTGTTTGTGATGATCTTTAACACAATCACTGCCCTCAAGGTTTTCAAGGCCTTGTAATAAAATAAAACATGGTTGAAAGGCTCTAGTGCCAAATTTTGGGGGGAAAAAAACAAAACAATATTACAATACTAACACTAATTATACTAATAATAAGAGGAGCCACAATGAAAGGTTCGAGGACAGATTGTGTTTTGTTCATGAGGGATTCCATCTTAAAAAAAAACAAAAAAAAAACAAAAAAAAACAAAAAACGTGAAACGTGTTTTTGAAATTGTCAATCAAGAATCATGTGGCTCACTTCAATCTGCTGAAAAGTTGTCGCGTCTGTATTCTTATTTGTGTGGGGTTTGGGGACGCGTCACGTGCCGGCGGGCTGGGCCCAAGCTGAACTGCGAGAGCGGGATCGGTGTAAAGCGTCCCGAGGGGAAGAGAGCGGGGCGGGGCTGGGGCCGGGGCCCGGGCGCGTCTGCGCGCGGAGGGCCAAGCACAAAGAGGAGATTTAGGAGATGGATGAGATAAGTCTCTGGTTAGAGAGAGAGAGAGACAGAGAGAGAGAGAGAGAGAGAGAGAGAGAGGGGGGGGGGGGGGGGGGAGAGAGAGAGATTCACTTTCATCTCCAGGAGTTTGAGGATCTCTGTGACACAACAATCTTTTCATTCCAGTTCATGGATCAGTGGCTGACTCACTAAATGATGAGGAGATGAGGAGGATGCAAAAAAAAAAAAAAAAAAAAAACAAAAGCGCACTCACACACACTCGCTCACGCACACGCTCACACACACGCACGCTCGCTCGCACACACACTCGCACACGCACACGCACACACACACGGTGGCAGTAGGTTTGTTCAGTAGGATGAGTGCCTTGGAGGAACCAGAGACTGCGTTCACTAAAAGCTGCGTATGAGAAACTCATTCCGTATTTAAAATAGGAGAAAATAAAAGACTCAAACTGAAGCTGATTTGGCAGATTCCAATCTACCGTCTTCAAAAAAAAAAAAAAAAAAAGAAATAGAAAGATTTCCAATCAGAAGGTACCGCTCAATGGGAGGGATTCCAACCCGACTATTGACTAAGGATCCTTGCCGGGTGCTGCAGGGTTAGGGTTCTCCATCGGAGATTCCCACAATAAGTAAAATAAAAAACAAAATCACAGAATGACTTGAGGTGTTGTCATATGCAAATAATATGCAAATAAGAGCGTTTCAGAGAGCCATTTAAAGAGCGTGTGTGATCATAACCAGGCGGGGCCGGTTCGGGGTTAACCCTCGATGCACCCAGCCTTCCAAGTCTGTTCTTAAAAAAAATTAAAATAAAATAATAATATTTTTTATAAAAAGTGTCCCCACCCCACCCCTTATTTCTAGAATGCAAATGGGACTGCGCATGTAAAACTGAACCACACTCGATTCCACGCCCCGACGCGTACTAAGCAGCGTGACCTTTTCTTGTTCTGTGATTTTATTGAATCCTTTTTTTTTTTTTTAAGTTCTGTTTTGTTTTTTTTGTTGTTCTCGTTTCAACGTCCCGAGCGAAGAGAGCGAAACCGGTCGATTTGGAACCGAACGCCAAGCGTCGGCCGCTGTGGATTTGTGGACGACAGCAGGAGGGCGAGAATCTAGCGAGGAACGAGATGAGACACAAAGTGCGTCTGTCGGTCGGTCGGGAATCTAGGTGAGAAAAGCCAAAAAAAAAAGAAGGTAAAAAATAAAAATAAAAAATGTATAATAATAATAATAATAATAATAATAATAATTACAAAAAAACCAAGAACAATAAATTAAACCACCTGTGGTTTTTTTTTTTCCTTCCTCGCTAAGGACTAAAAGAAATGAAGTTTAAGAGGAGGAACCACGCTGGTTTTCAAAACGCTAAAGGTTTCACCAGGGAAGCTGGACTCTAAGACGCACAACATCTTTTGTTCAGACGGAAATAAAAAAAAAATAATAAAAACAATAAATACTCTTGGAGATGGAAAGAAAGGAAGAAAGAAACCCCCCCCCCCCCCAAAAAAAGATAAGATTTATCTCTTTATCAGAGTAGAAAAAGGCAAGTCCTTCTGAGTCGCTCGGAAGGGGCGGGGCCGACCCTTCCCCTCCGCACGTATGGCACTGCAGCAACTCCACCTCCACCTCCGCTACGTCCTCTCTTTTCTTTTAATTCATTCTCTGTACTTGGTATTTTTTAAATTTTATTTTTTTAAGTTTACCCTGAACACACAACTTCCCCTAATGGTACCTATTCAACACAGCTAGATTTCTTGTTTTCTCTTTATTATTATTCGTCCATCACTTCTCACTCATCCGCTCCTTTGTGTTTTTTTGTCCTTTTCGTGTCAGTTTTTTTTTTTTTTACCTTTTTTAAAATTTTCTTTATTTTTTTTCCTTTTTATTTTTTTTATTTTTTATATATATATTTTTTTAAATCGGCGTAAAGTGCAACAGTGCATTTTGTTCTCTCTCTCGCTCTCTCTCTCTCTCTCCCTCCCTCTCTCTCTCCTCCGGGCCACTTCCGAACGGCCGTGGAGGTCAGAGGTCAAGGCTCAGCAGGGGCGGGTTGGGGCTCCGGTTCCGGCTCCGGTCGGGGTTCAGGGTTCAAGCTGGTCTCGCTGGTCACACTGGTAGCGCTGGCAACACTCGGCTCCTCGAGCTCCTCCTCCTCCTCCTCCTCTTCCTCCTCCTCCTCCTCCTCTTCCTCGTCCACCACTTCCCCTACGTCCAATACCTCCACGTCCTCGTCGTCGTCGTCCACCTCGCTCAGGTGGACGTCCACCATCTCCGCGCTGGATGCACCGCCCGCTTCCTCCTCGTCCTCTTCCTCCTCCTCCTCCTCCGCCGGTGCTCCCTCTCGGTCGCCCGGCTGCTCTCTCTCTCTCTTCTTGCTCTTCTTGTCGTCCACGTCCTCCCCCCCCTCCTCCCCCTCCTCCCCCCTCCTCCTCCCTGTCTCTCTCTCTCTGCTGGTAGAGGCTGGTCCGGAGCGGCTTCACCAGACCTTCTTCGTACACCTTCAGGATGGCCTCGCACACAAAGCGGTACTGACTCTGAAGGAGGGAGAGGGAGACTGTTGAACAGCAATGTTTAAAGGAAACTTTCCATGGTTATAAGAGTGTATATACACATAGTATATATATATATATATATAATTTTTTTTATTTTTATTTTTTCTTAAGTACAATGTTTACACTGATCTGCCTGAGCAGTAAAATATAAGTAGTAACATATATATATATATATATATATATATATATATATAAATGAATAAATACAAAAAAATACTAATAAAAAAAAAAAGTTGAAATAAAAATTTAAAATAAACTAACTTTTTTCCATGTCAATAAGGCTCATTTAGTTGAATTGAATTCAGAGAGGGAGCGTTTTATTTTGATCTTATAAAATGTGTGT